>NC_140608.1:6604052-7259052 GCF_057381915.1 Diplotaxodon limnothrissa
ACAACGGTCAGCGATTCTCTGCGCGATCAACCTCTCATATGTTTAAGCTTGCTGCGGGAGATTTCACTTGTCATGTTTGCATAGTAAGCTAACGATTGATAAGACGATGTCAGAGGAATTGGTGCGCAAATTATCATCACTCACCAATCAGTACTGTCGCTCTCTATACACAGTTCGCACGATTGCAAAGTGAAAGCAAAAAACAAGCGCAAATTCAAACGCGACTTCAATATGTCACATATTGACAGTGGCTCACCGATGCCAATGACATAATTACCCAGCTACATTTCCGAAAGAATGCAAAAGCATTGACATATATTTTTCCTTCCTATGATAGCCCGACGGGCAGGGCAGAGATAGATTTTGGTAACCCGACTGGAAAAATCGTTAGCCCTGGGACGTCGGGCTAGCGATTTTGCAAGCCCTGTGTTACAGGCATGGCCCTTTAAGGATGAAGCCTGATGGGAAATTTATTCGGGATGTGTGTAGCGGGACTGCCTGGTGTGTGTGTGAAGAGAGAGAGCGGAGAAGGGGGAAAAGTAACGGTTAGCTACAGAAGAGACGAAAAGAAAATAAATAAAAGGAATATAATCACTCCCTCGACAGCCAGAGTTGTGTCGGCGATGCTCGCTGTGAGTAAACTGTTTCAGCCCACTGTACGCGGTGTTCGTGCCTTAGAGAAGAAATAAAGTTCGGTGAAGCAGTTTCCTACGCCTCCTTCGATCTTTTTGCTAGCGGAGTTGACCTGTATAGTAAGCTGTTGCCGGTGGCTACGAGTCAGTTACGGAACCTTCAAGTAACTGCCAGAGGTTTCCTTACTACGGTTCGGGGCCGCGGATCTGGCGCGGTAACACCTGTATCTGATTGAGGAATCGCTCATCTTTGGAAAAGAGAGTTTATTACAGAGAAATGGCTCTTTCCAAAATAAAAGCTATACTATACGCTTCTTCTGGGCTATATTCTCAGCAGCATATTGTAGCGGGTCAGGGCTGTTCGGGGTTCTGTTTGTACAGTTATGTTTTGTTTATGTTGCCATAGTGACGCCCTCTCGCTGCGACGGTGTGTCCTTCCGGGGTCAGAGGGCGCCCTGTGTGTTGTTGTTGTTGTTGTTGCTGTGCGGTTGCCGCGCTGAGCAGTTAGCTAGCGGCAGTGTTCTTCTGCAGATGTCAATAAACGGCTGTGCTCCCTGGCTAGCTCACCGGAAGCAAGACCAAACGACACCTCCGTCTCCTCGTTGTCTGAGCTCGCCACATTGGTGTCAGAAGTGGGATGATGGTGGCACCCCATGTTTTATATATATATATATATATATATATATATAGGGTCGACAGTGCAGCCTAGGCGGAGTAGTCGAACGCAGATTCACTGAGCGCTCAACACAGACAGCATCGTCGGAAGGAAGAGCGCAGGGCAAGCTAGCCAGAGAGAAGTTAAGCTCTCCTTGCAACATGGACCTCCCCCACCCTCATTCAGATCTGGCGTTTGGAATTATTTCGGTTTTCATGTGACGTATGACCCTGAAGGTAAGTGAGTCATGGACTAAAGTAAAACAGTATGTTGGATGTGCCATGCAATGCTCAATTACATGGGTGGGAACTAGTGTGTTAGCGCAGTTAGCTGTTAACGTGTTGGCCGTCTAGCCCCATGCACGGGGCGATCAGCGGTAGCTCGTTAACGGAGATTTGCCGTGTTGTGGCGTTAAGGTCATTTCAACGAGATTAACCTGAAAGCACTAGTGGGAACACAACGAATATGACTGCACATTTACGCCGACATCATCCTAGTGCAAAGACAAGTGGAAGCAGACAAAAACAAGCAAGCATGCTACTAACTTTAGCCGAGTCATTTAGACAGCTGTTAGCACATGATTCTCCTTATGCTGCTGAGAATATAGCCCAGAAGAAGCGGATAGTATAGCTTTTATTTTGGAAAGAGACATTTCTCTGTAATAAACTCTCTTTTCCAAAGATGAGTGATTCCTCAATCAGATACAGGGCTCGCAATATCGGGCTAGCGATTTTTTTTCAGTCGGGCTACCAAAATCTATCTCTGCCCTGCCCGTAGGAAGGAAAAATATATGTCAATGCTTTTGCATTCTTTCAGAAATGTAGCTGGGTAATTATGTCATTGGCATCGGTGAGCCACTGTCAATATGTGACATATTGAAATCGCGTTTGAATTTGCGCTTGTTTTTTTTTTTTGCTTTCAATTTGCAATCGTGCGAACTGTGTATAGAGAGCGACAGCACCTATCTGTGAGTGATGATAATTTGTGCACCAATTCCTCTGACATCGTCTTATTAATTGTTAGCTTACTATGCAAACATGACAAGTGAAATCTCCCGCAGCAAGCTTAAATATGTGAGAGGTTGATCGCGCAGAGAATCGCTGAGCTTATGTGAGTGCGTGTGTAAAAGCAGCAGGAGAAGTTATGACAAATCAGACTATAAGGCAAAAAGAAAGTGCAGCTTTATGGTTTCATGGACAAAAGAATTTCTTTGGCTGCAATATGATGAGCTAAATAACCAGGGCTGCACATAAGTGGTCCGCAGGTGTGCATTCGCTGTCAAAATAAAAAACACGCACAAGGGTTAGGGTTAAATTTAAAAACTGTACTTTTGAGTTAAAATATATATTTATAATTTTAATAAATGACAAATTAAAAAGGCATGAACATTTTTTTGTATCGAAAAAATATCGAACCGTGACACCAAAGTATCGAACCGAACCGAACCGTGAATTTTGTGTATCGTTGCACCCCTAATATATATTAGGGCTGCCACGATTAGTCGACTAGTCATGATTATGTCGACTATTAAAATCGTCGACGACTAATTTAATAGTCGACGCATCGTTTGAAGCTTTGTAAGATCACAAAGGACGCAGGAATGAGTAGTAGGATTTAAGAGTGTAATAACGGACTGAAACAGAAGATGGCAGCACTGCATGTACAAGGATGCCAGCTGCCGTTAAACCCCGAAGAAGAAGAAGCTGTGTCCCAGAATTCATAGCGCAGCCCAGCGCAGTTGTCAACAATGGCGGCAGCTAGTTAGTTTTAACTTTACTCTTATTATTCTTTCTGGGTCACAAAATAAACGTTTAACATATTTTCAGGTGAGAATGTAGCTGTGTAAACCTCAAATATCTGCTCAGTTTATCAAGACACCACATATTTTCAAAAGCGCTCCGACGTTTTCGGAGACTCTGTTACCCACTAGCTCGTTAGCTAGGCGGGGGCAAGGCTAACTAGAGCCGTGAGAACACCGGACTCCCGGCAAATCGTTTTCAAACCCACCGCCGTCTTTCGCTAGTCAGGTTAAACATATATATAAGTCACTTAGATAACTTAAAAATGTTATTGTTTGGCTTTCTTTAGTATTTTATTTGTTCCTGAGTAAATCGGTTTGGCTGAGATTAAAGTTATAGTTTTTGCACAGCTAAAACTGTCAAGCAGACAGCTGATTATCAGAAGTGTGAGACGCTGGAGAATATACTCCGGTGTCCTGTTATATTTTAGAAAGCAAGGAGTTTATTAAACTTCACCGAAACAATCTGCAAATTTCATTAAAAATTAATAAACTACCATCTTGTCTTTATTTTTAGTTAGCACAAACACTTCAAGCTGTAAGCTAATGATAGTTATATAAGACCAGATGCTGCTGGTGCAATAAGCTGTACGCTGTACGTCCAATGGATGATGATCTGATTAGTCGACTAATCACAAAAATAATCGGTGACTAGTCGACTATCAAAATAATCATTTGTGGCAGCCCTAATATATATATATATATATACACACACACACATACATACACACACATATATATATATATATATATATATATATATATATATATATATATATATATATATATATATATATATATATATATATATATATATGTTTTTCCTCTACACCCCCCCCCCCCCCCAATTTTTTTGCACATGTCGAGGAGCGTGTCAGGCTACATTTCACTGTGTGTTATACTTGTATAACTATGCATGTGACAAATAAAGAACCTTGAATCTTATCCCCAAGGGTGTATTTTTTAATGCTATAGGTATATATTTGTCAATTAGTTGAATGAAGCAGCATGGGTATGGATATGCAGCATGGACTAAATTTATCCAACTTTTATATGCCACTGTGCAGTTATGCCTAAGTGGGCATTCACCATTGTGACAATGTAAAAGATCATATATTGCGTACTTGATTAATCAGAAAAATGCCTTTGAAGCTTTTATAGATTTGAATTAATCATTATGCTTGAGCGCAGATTGAAATATTTGAAGGTTAAAACATTCCCTTTTACAGGTAAAAAACAAGTTTTTTTCCATGATTACCACTGTTTGTGTAGAAAGTATAACTACCAGACCACTTCTTTGTCCAGACTTCTCAGATTTTAAATAAAGTGGTAGCAAACGTGACTAAGTGATATATATTCTCTTCTAACACACTCGTTCTTTGTGTGTATGTTTTACATGGTTGAAGAGGCCAGTGTATGTAGAGCTTATGCACGATAGGGAACACAGCCAGGAGGGGCACATAGGGGTTGGGTGACTTAAATGGGGAAAAATCCAATTATTGTATCCGTCCAGAGGCAGGGTGAGCTTTTAGGGAGGGGAGCGATCTGTTATTACTCTTTCTCTTTTCTTTCACTCTTTTTTTCATCCTCTAATTCTAGGGTAAGGGGGTAACCTAAGAAAAGGGGGAGCCAAGTGGAGAGACATGAGGGTTACGGGCTGAGCTTGCTGTTAAAGTATGTCCTTGTAATTAGCTGAGTATTAGCAGTGGTGACAATGCAAGAGCGCTAGGCAGGGAAGCACCCTTTAACGCTCTACTCATTTCCTGAACTTAATCCCCACCGCTTACTGGTAATAGTGCGCAAGTGCACACGCATCTGGACACACACACAAACTCTCAGTCATGCACAAATTCACAAAATCAACTACTGGCTATAAAGGGAAAGAACTCCTTAAGCAAAGCTACACCCAACTGCTCACCTTCAATCACTATTGTGCTCAAAGTCATAATGACGCTGTACTGCAGGGACCTTCAGCACGCATTTGCATGTGTGTCTGTGTGTGTGCGTGCACGTACATAAACATTTCAGCCTGCATCTGTACATTAGCATCAACTTGTGTTTAGATGCAGTGTGGCGACTGTTTACTTCTCGAGTGTCAAGAAGCTTCTAACACCCAACGGTACTTCAGGCGAGTCCCTGTTTCTTATTTCCTCCAGTCAACGGATGGAGGAGACAAGGGTACGGAAGCAAAAATCAATTACTTTCAATTAAATCAACCAGCAACTCTTTCAATGTGCCCCCAAGCCACTCAAGTCATACTTACAATACCTCCAACCCCCACTCCTACACTACAAAGTGACACACGCACAACAAACACATGTGCATACACACTAAGCCACATCCACTTACTGTGCGACTGTCTTTTTGTGTTTAGCGGTTAAATTATAGACTTAGAAACAATTGCTGTGAAGATGGCTAAAAATGCTGGACTTTTTTCCCCCCCAATGTGTCATTTTTAAACTGTACAGAACATACAAAAGTAGCATTTAATTGTGCTTTGTGCATTTCATTTGGCTTATTTGAGGCATATTAACCAAACAATTTCTTATCGTCTATCAAAAACAAAGCCACACAAACAAAATGCTTGAAGAGAACAGCAACTCTGAAAATTGTTGTGGATATATATAGTGTGTCTATCTATCCTTCCTTCATAGATAGATAGTGAAACCAGCCTTTTTTGGAGCATGTTAAATGATGGTAGGTTGCTCATGAGAAGTATATATAACACCAAGCTGACTTTATCTTATTTTTCATTATTATTATTATTATTTTGAATCGATTACATTGGACATAACAGGCTATTAGAATATCACACCATCCTTTTTAGAAAATAAGAAACTAAGAAATGTGGATTTTTTTGGAAATCGTAAGATATTCATGGATTTTTTGCTTGGGGTCTGGATTGACTCATATTCAGATCATATGGTTTATTGAATAAAATCTGAAGTGCCCTTTATATCTTATCATCATAATGTACAATGATAAAATAAGCAGAGATTAGAAAAACTGCTGGCAAAGGAGCAATTAAGCAACAGCTTTGAGAAATAAGAGACAATGAAAATAAGGGCATGTACCAATTGTGTTATATTGTAAAGAAGCTCGTGTAGCAGTCTTGCTTCACATTGATTTTTGTTCCATTAGCTTAAATCAAAATCGTAAGAGACACCTGAGCTCAGTCCAGAGCACACCAGTAGAGAACCATTTCTATAGAGAGCATGTTATAAACAGCGCAGAGGGGGACCGCAAACCTTGTCATTGACACAACAGTCTGAGAGAGCATACTATGTGTGTCTGTGTGTGTATGTCAGCCAGCTCCCAGTCTAGCGCTATTGTCTAACAAGGTCTAATTAGCACTATGGCACAATGAATTAGCATAATTATGCAAACAGGGCTCCGCTAAAGGCCTGGCACAAGGGGAGGCTACGGGGGGCACCTATTACAACACACACGCACATGTGCAGCTTCAAACGTGTGCACACACACAAACACAGTCACTAAGAACACTTAGACACTGGTATAAAACATTAAACACACATACATAAAGGTGACAGTGCCTCTGAATACAGAAAACACACAGATACAAACATACCTGTCCACCACTTCAACAGAGAGTGACAATAACACAAGCCTGCACGTGCACTGTTCAATGGCCTATTTGATAGGCTATTTATGTATCTAGTACGTTCTGTATGCTGATACCCCTCTTATCTTTCCAAATACATCCTCCAGTCATAAACAGCCCCCATACCACCACAAACATCAGAAATCGGCTCTCCACAACCCTCCCTCAAACACTCAAACATTCAGGGTTTATAGTATTTACCAGCAGGGGTGATAGGTGAAGTCTGTGGGAGATAATAGGGATGACTGAGAGGCTGAAAGGCTAGTAGTCATTTAGACAATGACAGCTGTAGTGAAGAAGCTTCTATTAGGCTTCATTAGGACGCTAGGCTCTTGATTATATGCACACACAATCTCACTGTCACTGTTTCCAGTGCTTCAGAGGACATTGTATTGACTTACATTCATTTCCTGCTGACATATCTTAACCATAACCACAACCGCTATATGTATAACACTAAACCTTATCTTAACCAAACCCTGACCTTTATCATGTCTTCCACCTAAAATGTATTGATTTATATAATGGAGTCTTGCTTTTTGTCCCCAAACAATTTGTGTAACCCACAAAGTGGCAATACAAACAGATTTGCATCCTGACAGAACGTGTAATGCTATAAGTACTGGCACATACACACAAGAAAAATTAGTGTGTGTGTCCATACAAGCACTTTGGTTTGTCACAGTGACCTTTGCTTGAAACATTAACCCAACAAGTGACCCCACAGCCCAACAAGCCCTCTTACCAAAAGCCCCGCGACGTCAACAAGCTTTATCCAAACCTTCTTAAAGACACACACACATTCACACATCCTGTGCCCCGAGGGGCATGAATTGTGTGCTAAAATCCTGACCCCTTAGCCGGAAACAAGCACTGCTAAAACTCCTAACGACACCCATACAAAGCTTTCTAACAATTACAAGCTAAAGAACCGGGAAGGTCAGGAGTTCAGAGTTCAGATAGTTAAAAGTGATCAAGTCCAGACTGAAATAGTCCCAATCATACAATGAAAAGACATAACAAGCAGCAAATGTTACTGCAGATTCATGACCTCTGGATAACCACCAGATGGGGTGCTTTCTATGTATATATTTTACCAAGTGAACGTCATGTTCCAGTCACCTGTCAAGTGTGTGCCATCTTTAGGATATGTAGGAAGAGCCATTCACAAGTCCTGGTCTGACTGATGTCATTCCACAGAAAACAAACCTGAACCCACTCCGTTCCAAAAAAAAAAAAAAAAAGGTAGTAGTAGGTCAATGATTTCTGATTTTGTGGAAAAAGATATTAAAGCAGCTATTTAGGTTTGCCATTTTAATTCTCTTACTTTTATTTTATTGTGCTCACTTAGGTAGTTTCTTGAGTCCACTTGCCTTGTTGTAGTGTTAGAAAGGTAGTTATACCAGCATTTTCCACTAATATTAATGCATATATACATTATAGGAGACAGATTAGCCACCTGTCTAGATTGTACCCCACCTCTCACTCTATGACAACAGGGATAGGTTCCAGCACAACCCAAACACAAGCTTGAAGAAAGGAAACTGTATCATCCCATATATTAAAAATGGTACATTATTTAAAAGTTATCCATAATACAACTGTCATAACCTAAATTCTTCACTGAGAAGCCTTGCAAGGTCCACTGGTCTTAAAATGAAAGTACTGACTTTATCTTCGCCTTAAGAAACAATATATTGTTCAATATACTGTGGGATAAATACAATAGCTGGGACAGAGGGTCACGCTGAGAGGGGGGGTAGCAATTTTAAGCTGAGTCCACACATTTTGGAAGCAGTGTGCTAATCCGGCCAGGCTTTTTAGCCCGCTATTCAGGAGGACAAGGACCCCTAGGATTTGGGCTTGTCCACACCTCAGGGGTAGGGGATTATCAAGACAGCAGGAAAGGTGGAGAGGGAGTGATGGTGGGTGAAATGAATATGTGTTAATTAGCACAGTAGCAGTAGATTCTCTAAGTATTGTCCCTGCCTGTATATCTTTGTGACGAGCACACATAAGTAAGTATGTGTGTTTGTGTATTTTAGAGAGGTTTCTCTCTGACTCCCGCCCTCAAAAATATACCCCAGAGCTCTGACAGGGTCACCTCTGGGCCTTTCAGTGCCTCCTCTCAACCAGTCCTAATTGATCTCACGCATTACTAGCCCCAAACATGGGATGGAGAACAGGAGGGAGATGGCTGCCCTATTGTTTGACGAGTGAGGTCCCGTTGCTGGTGGCTCTCTACTCCTTTCTACACACACACACCCACACACACACACCTCCGGCATGCCCACCCACCATCTCCCCCTTTTCCTCTTCTATGCTCTCATCTCCGGCTGTGCTAATCCACTGACCAAGTCAGGAACTCAGTTACCCATCTGGCAAAGCATGACTCCAGCTGGGAAGACAGAGAGGTGGAGGGGTAGAAGGAAGAAAGGGGAGCAATGGTGAGAGGGGAAAATTGAGAAAGAGGAATGTGGATGAGGGGGTATGCTCTAAGTAGTTGGAGATTTCTTATGTGAAGGAGAAAGCCTTTATACAAGTTACTACTTTATATATACTCTAAAGAAGGAAAAGAATGGAAAAAAAGAGCGAATGAGGTATCTGCAAACCAGAAAGAGCGGTGAAGTGGAGTGGAACAATCCAAAAACATGATGACCTCTTCTTTTTCACTCTCCAAAGAAAAAAGTATTGATCCTCTTGTCTCCTTGTGGAGAAAAAGGATTACCCATTCTAGCAGGTTGGAATGAGAGTTGCCACTGAGCTCTGTCATTACTAATCTGATTCCAGTGTGCAGTGAAGTAGCCTCTAGCCATGGCATTCACCCCTGACTCCCGTGGAACCATCTGGCTGAGTAGCACTAACCCATGACCTTTCTCTAACCAGTCACATGCCTGGGAAGATGGAGCTTCACAAAAAGCTGTATAAAATGGCTCAAAGTGAACAAGAAGCACATATATTGAACATGATACTTACAAATCCCTTGTTCATATTGCAATAAGACATTTGTTCCTGTCATGTTGCTGCAATATTTTTAATATTGAGGTATAGTTAAAGAGATTTTTTTACTAATATAGACAAAACATTCATGTTATATTTTGGGCAAGTCACGGATTGTGCAAAATGCATTGATAATTGTAAGAAACAACTGCAGTTACAGTAACTGTGCATATAAAGAATTGCCTGAAATCACATTTTGGAGAAAAAAAATCCAAACTGTAGCTGAAATGCCGCTGTGGTTAAAAACACAGTGCTACAATACATCAACAAGAAACTGTACAGAACAGCCTGAATTAAAAAAAAATCAGAAGTAAACCCACTTCTGATAGTCTAACACTTTAAAACAGTTTCAAAGAATGAAGGTCAGAGCGAGTGAAGTGACCACTCCATATCATGGAGCATGTGCAAATCCCTCCTTGACTCATGGTCTTTCCTTTCTCCCAAACCACTCATCAGTGTCGACTGAAGCAATAAGACTGCAACCCACTTTACTTCTAAAGGACATCTGAAGGTAGTTGGGAGGAATGAGCACATGATAAATCACTGTAGAAGCAGCACACGAGAGACACACTCCAATTCAGAGAGAGGGAATCAAACCACCTGCATCAAACCATCAATCAAACACTAACAGAACACAGCATGAGGTTAACCCAAACTTGTAGCGTGGGTGTGCTTGTGTGTCAAGGATAAAAGCCAGGGAGCACTATGGGTAAAATGAACTCCGCTGTGAACACAATCATATGCATGCTCTGATAAACACTCAAACACATTACAAAGACAATGCCTAGTAAGATAAAGCATGTACTTACAGACATTACCGGTGTTGTCAAAACTGTTGAGCACTTCATTAACTCTAAGAGGTCCCATGTTATCCCTTAGAGATACAAAAATATAAATGATTATGCAGCACGCTTGGAACATAAACTATCCTTTTTTATATAGATGATAGATGAAGAAGACTAAAGTGCAAATTTACCATTCTGAGCTTTGTTCAATAGCAAAAGCATCAAAAAGTGAATACTAATTAGGTTTGTCATATATTTACATATCTCTGACACAGCTATTTTGCAGAAAAGCATTGGGCTGTATTTTTGCTACATCTGAAATTATTCCTTTTTTAAATCTGCTTTTAATTTAAAATTGAAACATGTTTTAGATATTTTCTTTCCACCCACATGACCAAAGCTTTGTGGTACTTCATATATACTTCTCTTTGTTTGTTTTTCTTTGTTTGTTCAACTCAACTTTACTAAAGTCTTTACTTTTGATGACACAAGATAAATAACATTGTAAAAAATATTCACAGTAGTTTTTAACTAGTATAATATTGCAGGATTACAAAATGGTCCTTTGTGTTTTGCAGTGTCACTGTGCTTTACAAATGCCAGAATGAAACAAGAGCCTTATGTGGATCCATTCATGTGTGTGTACCTAAGTAAGGCACTGTACTCAGGAAAGTAGACACTTCTGTACTCCACCCACTGGTCATCTGAGGTATCACTGTGGTCTCGTGCCACAAGCCTTTTTCTGCTGAAAAGGTCAAATGTGGCAAACCTGCGAACAGACACTTGTTTGACCTCCGGACTCTCCACCTGCTTCTGACGCAACACCTGTGACAAGAAAATAAGAAAGTGGAAATAAATACAGCCTTCCTCCAGTCCAAAAGACAAGAGGTCTTTTGGGATTAGTATAACATTTAAATATGGTGACAAATGATCTGTTGTTTACAGTAAATCCTTGACAGTATTTATTATGTTTAATACATTTTTTCAGAAAGAAAACACAAAGGATTGAGTTTGGTTTTTGAGTACAGTAGTGAAGTGTTAGCAACTTTGCCTAACAGCAAGAAGATCCTGGGACATTTTTGTGTGGAATTTGCATGTTCACCCTTGTCACTCCATGGGCTCTCTCCACACAATGTGACAAATGTGTTATTGTACACAGTAAATCCATGAAAGTATTCATTATGTTGCATAAATGTTTTAGAAAGAAAAGACAAAAAATCAGGTTAAGTATTATGCTTACTACTATACTACTACATACAACATACTGTATATGGAAAACACAGTACTATGCAATATGCAGTCCATACAATTTCAGTTTATTACTGTTCAGGAAAAAGTGCCAAAAAGTAGTCTGGGGCTTTTTGCACCTCCTGGAGGGAGATATTTTTGTCAGCCAAATGTAAGGGCTGCATAATGTCCATGTAAGGGAACAGTTACTGCTCTAGTGCGTGCAAGGTTTTCAGAAGTTTTGGGGAGGGGAAAAGATGGCTTTCAAGTGTTAACAAAGCTACTGTTACCAGCAAAGCTGTGAAGCCGATGTGTTATACAATAATTCAGGCAATACTGTATGTTAAAGCAGATCAGCAGAAAAAAGACTGCTGTACTGTAATTAGTATATCATTATACTTATTATTATACTTATTATTAAGTGCTGGATTATCAGATTGTACAGAAACTGCCCCCTCCTTTTGGGGCAAGAAAGTAAATACAGTGCAGTTCATGATCCTTTTAAAAGTTAAGTAAACAATAGAGTTTTTGGGAAGCGTGACAGGGAACTCTGGGTTCCCATCATCTTTGTTCTTCCTTCAGGGACAGCAGTGCAATCATGAGAGTTCTGTGCTTGCATACCTGTCTCAGCAGGGTCCACCTGGCTCGTGCGACATCAGTATTTCTACAGGTCCCTGACCGGGAGGCGCGGGAATCAGCTGCGCGAGTGTCTTCGTGAATATTTTTCCCCAAAGGTGACGCCGGCTCGGTCCTTTCTGCAGCACCAGAAGAGTCCCTGTCCATTTTATCTTCGTACTTCTGGTAGGAGATAAACCCGTAAGCATTTGTTTAAATCCTGTTTATGCAGCTGTCACAGTTACAGCGGTGCGGTAATACAAAAAAATAAGGCTTTTTTTCTATAGCGACGCAGAAATGATCACATACACCGCTTCACTGTCATCACCTGTTACACCCACAAAGGATGCATGCTACTTCCGTACACTTTTGCAAGTCCAGGCATGTTAAACGATCGCGCTCGATTTCACAATTATAACTGAGGGCTGCTCACAAACGGATTTGATTAGTTTTGCCTGGCATTGCTCGCTACGTCATCAAGCGGGTATTCGTTTAGGAAATCGTACATGTGCCTGAAAATGTTCTCGCTGGCTGTTGTGCGTAGCTGAAGAATTAACGTAGAAGAAAGCAGCGAGGATTATAGGGCAATTAAAATGCCCTAACTGTCGCAAATGTGACCAACTGTACCTGATAGTAACCGGTAGCTAATTAAAATCAGGCAAACGTCGCTGTCACCGGCTCATTTTATCTCATTAACGGTTAAACATTTGTCATGGCGTGTATATCGACTTTGTTTTTCTTATCTGCTCGTGTTCCGATGCAATTTCGGGTAAAATTCTGGGAGCTAACCGCTTGTAAACGGAAAACATGGCTCTCCTGGTCCCTTCAGCGTTGTTGCTCGTCGGTAAGGAGTTCATTCAACGTTAAAGAAGCTGTTTTTACTTACCTTTGGCTTGGTGCAGGATTACACGCTGGTCTCCCGTCTCGCTGATAACGCTAACTCATTCATTATTGAAAACCGTGTCTTTCTGCCGGGTTGACAAAACTAGTCTTGTAAGGAGACACAGATAAGGGTATAGTGCTGAAATTGACACTCTGAATCTGGCTCGCTGTGCTGGCAAACGCCTCCTATGTGTTTTGTTATGCATGTGTTTATGTGAGTACTATATAAATATGCCCAAAGCTCTTCTATCCAAATGGTTAGAATTTTAAAATAACTTTAGATTCAAATTGGATCATTTATGAACGCAGTCATTTATTTATAAAAGCCTTTCCTACATTGCCATCACTATCATTGTTTTAAATAGGAATTAGCCTATTGGTTTGACAAGACAAATATAAAGTCGTATGGGACTATTTTGTCTACTGTCAGCTGCTCCCTTTAGGTGTCACCACAGTGGCCTCCATCTCACCCTATCCCTGTCACACCAGCCCTCTGCATGTCCTTCTTCTCTACATCCAGGAATCGTCTCTTTTCCCCTTGCCTGTCAGCTCCATATTCATCATCCTTTTTGCCACTATATTTACTGTATCTCCTCTGCACATGTCCAAACCATCCCAGCCTTGCCTCTCTGACTTTGTCTCCAAACTGCTCAATCTGAGCTGTTCCTCAAATGTACTCATTACTAATCTTGTTAATCCTGGTCATTCCCAGTGGAAATCTTATCATCTTCAGCTCTGCCTCCTTTCCTTTTGCTAGCACCACCCTCTCCAAACCATGCATCATAGTAGATCTTGCTACCATCTACTAAACCTTCTCTTTCACTCTTGCTGCTATCCTTCAGTCACAAATCACCCTTGATATATCGTGCCCAGCCACTCCACCACACCTTCACTTTTTCCTTCACCTATCTTTGTGTGTGGACTGTTTTTCGTTTTGGATGGTTTACCCCAGGTGTTTAAACTCTACCTTCACTCATCTTCTCTTCAGTGTTACACCTGTCTCTTTCTCACTCAGATACATGTATTCTGTCTTGTTTCTGCTGACCTCTTCTCCCCAAAGCATACCCCCACCTCTCCAGGCTCTCATCTACCTGCTTCAATACAGCCAATCACACTGGGGAATTTATAAACTCAAGAATGTGATCATAATAGATCTTAATTTTGAGTGTTTCTGCACAAAGTGTTTTAATTACACCTCTAAAATGAATTTGTTTGTGAATTTGGATTATATTTTCTTTCAAACAGAAGCATTAAGTAATCAAGGATGAAAAAACACTGGGGTGACTTCATTATAATTTGTGGTTTATCAAAGTATATGTAGCCAGTCATGTTCAAATAAAAGCAGTATACTTTAACAGTGATTCACTCAAATTTAGCTTAAGATTTATAATATTTTTTTTCTAATACTATTCAAATTAGGATAATTAGTTTTGTAACAAATAGCAGACCAAAATTACTGAAAGAAATTTAAATATCTGTTTAAAAGTCAGGGTTTTTTTGCATACAATTGAAAACTGTAACTAATGACATCATAGCATCTATTTTTTAATAAATTCCATCATTGATAAAAAAAAAAAAAAAATCAGTATAGATTTAATAAACACAATTAGAGCAATAAACATATCTTCTGGTGTTTTGCTCACTTCAGAGTTAAACAGTCACGTTTCCCGAAACTTAAGTTTTATCATTGAACACTTTTCATGTCACCTCCTTGTCAATCCTTAGAATTACACAAAAACAGACATTGTTAGGCAGCCAGGTTATCTAACAATGACTTGCTGAACATAGCGATTGTATCTTTAACTATTGCTCACACTATAAGTACAGTAGTGCTTTGCTTACTCAAAAAGACTGTGACACTTCAATAAATAGGTGGAGGAATATTGCAGTAATTTTTGAAGCTGTTTTATTTTAGGATACTTCGTTATCATCGTCTGACCATCTAAGCTCCGGACTCGAGAGGTACAGGGACTTACAGAAGTATTTCAGGAGGAGATTAAAGGATGCATACCACAGGTTCTCCAATATACCTGATTACTCAGTGGTGAGGATGCCCTTTTGTTTTGGATTTGTCTATTTTATAATGATTTTGAATATTATCTTAGTGGGACTGATGGACAACAATAAATATGACTTGTTTGGCAATTGAGTTTCTATATCATGAAAAGGATTATTTGGTAGCCTCAAATTATGTTAATCATATCTGTTGTTGTTATTTATCTTGTCAAAGGTCTCTGGACATCACCATTTATATTTCACTGAAGAAGATGGGATATACAGAATGGACAAGAAACAGAGTAAGCAGCAAACATGATGAGGGTCTTTAAACCGCTCATGTTAGCAGCTCTGAAAGCCTAAAGTTTAGCAGCAGAAGACTATTTTCTCAACAGGGATTTTTTTTTCTACTATATCCCTGTTACTGCATGTGCAACTTTTTATGCAGTCCATCATTAGAAATCTTTCCAACTTATTTCTTCTGTGTTTAGGTCACCTGGAGCCAGAGCAGGTGTTGAATCTAAGACAAATCTCTGGAGAGTTGGAGAAGACGGGACTTGAAAATAATAAGAGAAAGCAAAGATTTCAGTGGACGGTCCAGAGAATCCGTCTATCCCCACAGGAAAGGCATCTTGCAGCGTCGCTAAAATGTACTCACACGGAAGAGCTGAGGTAAATCAAACAAGGCATTTTAAACTACTGTACTTACTGAATTAGAAAGAGGATGTTAATTTTGTGATGAATCAGGTGTGTGGTCGTGAGGCTTGAAAGGAGAAGATTCCTACCTCTGCATCCCCAACATGTGACACTAACCCTGGAGAAAGTCTTTAGCTTTGGTAATTTTTTGCACAATAAAAATTCATTTCAGTTGTGTTACAGGTAAGAGCACTGATGTAAAACTTAAAATACTGCATATTATTGTGTGCATGTGTGAAGAGTGGGCCACAGATGAGATACTATTTTACTCGACTCTGGAAGGTCTACGTTCCAGCGCAGTGTTTCGTCTGGATCTCACCTCCAGTGGAAGCAGGATAACCTCTGTATTTGAGGAAATGCAGCCTGAGTAAGTGTAAGCGATGCAGCATGTAAGCTGCGTCTACTCCCACACCATCTCTAATTGACCTGCTGACATCTCCCCAGTGTGTTTGTGGAGGTTGCCCTGACCAGAGACCGACAGATCCTGACCATCAACTGTAACAGCAGGACAAGTTCAGAGGTGCTGCTAAGTGATATAGCAACATCAAATTTAGATCCATTTGTGGTTCAGCCACGCCAGCTCAATCTCCTGTACCACGTGGAGCACTGGAGAGGTCGGCTTATTATACTGGCAAATACAGGGCTTGGACAAGAATATCAGGTATAGTGTGTCCCGTGTGTGTGTGTATATATATATTAGTATTTTTAGATTTTACATGAGTGATTGCCCATCATTACCAAGGAAACCTGGATAAGTGTTTGGTCCTATAGTGACAATATAAGGAATAATGCAGACAAAAATACACATATATAAATACATAATGACTAGCAGAACTTACCAGGTATAATTCAGACTCAGGCATGAATGCAGTGTACTCTGTAACTACAGGAGTATACCTGCTTTTACCTACTGTTCACTTTCTCTTCAAATGCACATGGAAAACAAAATGTCAGAAGTTAAAATGGTTTAAAAAGGTTTCTGTCTTTTGACATGCTATAATTTTCCTTATGTTCTGTTTCAATTGGTCTCTATTCACAACTTGCTCTATTAACTTACCAGTAGTATTTTACAGAGTGCTACATTTAATATCCAGTTAAAACATTGATTTTCAGTGAAGGAGATTCATCTTTCCATTTAATTTCCAGGTGGTTCAGGCTCCTGTCTCAGAGCCATCAATGGATTCCTGGGTCTCTTTGTTTGCGCCTGAACCTGGCACTACAATTAAAGACATGGACGTGGTTGGAGACCATTGTGTGTTGGTTGCAAGAACGCCAGTTAGTGAACTAGCTCTCATTGTGGTCCCTCTGATCCACCCCAAGAATGCATACATAGTACAGGTAATTATTACACAATTTCTTACATACTTATGTGCTTGTTAGCGTTTGAGACTTTAACCACCTTTTGGTTGTTCTTAGTCTTTACTTTTTGTAATTTTATGGGTTTGTGGTTTAGTGTTATTAATATATTCTCAAAGCTTTTTATTTCTACACTCATGCTAAAGCTTCCATCCTGGGCTTGTGCCATTAAAACCAAGAAACCAGGCTTGGCTGACCAACAAAATATGCTAGAATTCCTGATATCCTCTCCAGTCCATCCGCCGGTTCCATACTGTCTACACCCTGAGAATGGGCTCCTTTTATCAGGCACTGGAGATGGATCCTCCCCAGAGAACCAAGCTGATTATATCACTACGCGCTTGGAGGCCTGCAGCCAAGTGAGGAAACTTGAAATATAATTTGCGCAAATAATAAGACAATCTCAGCAGGGCTCTAAGCATTTAGCATTTATCACCATACAGAGAAGGGCATTTTGTGCTTCTTCATACATCATCACCTAACACAGAGGCGTATAATTGTAACAAATTTTATAGACTTATTTTTAGATAATTTACCATTAATTCCTTTAGTCTGAAAGTGCATCTCTGTGTGTTTTTGTAGGACGGTACCTTTGTGCCTGTGACATTGTTTCATACAGTACCTGTGGAGCATTTGAGACAGGCACCGCTGCTGGTCCATGTCTATGGTGCTTATGGCAGAGATCTTAACATGGAGTTCTACCCAGAGAAAAAAGTGATGCTGGAGCAGGGCTGGGCTCTGGCCTACTGCCATGTCAGGTATAATGTCACTCCTCTAGGAAGCTAACCAAACCCTGTTGGCTCAAAAAGTTATGATGAGAGACATGCTTTATATGACCAAAATGACAGGGAAATGACAGACAAGTCATTGTCGTCATAGGGGGCAAGTGAAATATGTAATTCAAACTTTGTGCTCCCCATGAGTTGAAGTAACTTGTTCTTTGCTTTTACACTCTGTAGAGGTGGAGGGGAGCGTGGCCTTTTTTGGCACAGACAAGCCTGCGTGGGAGGGAAGCGGAGAGGAGTTGAGGACCTCCAAGCCTGTCTCCATCACCTTTTCTCCTTAGGAGTCTCCTCTCCTTCTCTCACCGCTCTTACAGCCTGCAGTGCTGGGGCTGTGCCAGTGGGAGCTCTGTGCAACAGACACCCACTATTGATGCGGGCTGTCACCCTGCAGGTAAGAAATTAAATCGTTGGAGGTTTTGTGCTTAAACCCTGAACCATACAACATTGTTGTTAAATTGACCAAAATGATGAATATTCTTGACTAAGTCTCTCTATAGTTACTTGTAGTAAAAATGTGAGCTAAACACTTCCAAAACCACACCTTTTCCTGTTTTCAGGCTCCGTTTCTGGATGTGTTAGGGACTATGGAGGATCACAGCCTGCCTCTAACTTTAGAGGATAGAGATGAATGGGGGGACCCAGTGGGAAACCCAGAACACAGACATATCATCACCTCCTACTGTCCCCTTCACAACATCACTCCTCAGGTATGGAGAGGAAAACAGAATATAAAAATAAAATGCAGCTATATTTTTCTTAACTGGCTTAACAGAAAATAGTCTTTTTGTTTGTGTTACCACTTCATGTAATGTTTTGCTTTATACATTTGTTTGCATTAGCACATACGTGTTTCAATCACCTCAATCATAGTTGAATGCTGATCAAATGCATTGACGGATGCTTTGAGCAGGTAAGAAACTGCAGGTGAGTCCCAACCTTTCTGGGACTCAGTCTTACCTGTAGGTGGACCAGGTTGGTGTATTTGATTTCAAATTTCCAATGCAATAAAAATTGTCCTGTACCTAATGCGAGGTAACTGACATCTATTTCATGTTTGGTTTAATTCCATGAAACACTGTAGGGACGCATTTAGGGCCATTGATAATTAATACATTTGGTAAACATAATGTAAACTACAGTATGTAATTTAAAATGCGTGTGTGTGTGTGTGTGTCTGTGTTTGTGTGATACAGCATTACCCATCGATGCTGCTGACAGCCTACAGTGGTGACAACATGGTTCCTCTGGCAGGCGTCTTTAAATACACTGAACAACTAAAGAAAGCCGTTCATACACACTCCAGCATGAAGCCAAAGTCAGGTAATCAAGTCATTTCTCCAAGTATGCAGCCATGCATATTATTGTGTGTTTGAGTACCTCATTCTATGGGGGTGTGCATTTGTCTTTGTGTGCATCTCAGCATACATTGTCCTCGTCTTTTTAGGAGTAATTTCTGCATGATCAGAGGTTTTAATAGCATAGGGTCATCCCCCAATAGTAGTTTCAGTGTGCATGTTGGGAGAGGTAGCAGTAGCAGATGCATGGCTATCTGTCAGGGGGAGTGCTAACAGCATTTAAGTTGATGACCAAAATGTTGCATAGGTCACCTTGTAGTAAAGCTTGCCTCTGTGTATACATGCGTTTTGTGTGTGTGTGTGTGTGTGTGTCTGTGAGTGTGCGTATGTGTGTGTCAGCTAATTGCTCTAATTTCCCCCTGACAGGCTCTTTCTCCCTCTCACTTATAATCTCCCTTCACCACGTTGGTGGTACTCCTTATTTACACCCCTCTCTCTCGCACTGCCTCCTCTGCTCCTGTTTCAAATGCACACATTATCTCTCTCCGTTACCCTCGCTCACTTTTCTGTTGTTCACACATACACCAGGCAGCTTAAGTGTCTGTGTGTGTGGTGTGTGTGTGTATATGTCTCCCTAATCTGTCTCTCTCTGTTCTCCGGAGTCTTTGATAAAGTGCTGATGGCATAGACACATCCAGGTGGGTGGGCAGGCCCATTAGCATGGTAAAGAGATAGTGTATCAGAGCAAGAGATTAGACGCCACAGACTGGGAGCTGTCAAGGTCAAGACCGCACTTGTGAAACAGTCCATACCACAGAGACAGGGAGGGGAGGCAGGGGGATATCAGATGGGAGGATAAATGAGTGAAAGCAAAGACAGAAGACTGAAAAAGATGATTTGGGGGGGAAATGGGCAGAGAAGGGGAGCAGAGAAAAGAACATTTTAAAGAAAATGTTAATTTTAAGTATTGTCTTCTGCCCGTACTTGGCTCTTGAATCTCTTTGTGTACGTTTAATTTTAGAGTGTAAACCAGCACCAAACATAGCTCTGAATATCCAACCTGGAGCAAATCACCTTGGAACAGAAGACTTTGAGCTAATGCTGGAGGAGGTAAATTAATTTTCCTGAAGCTGAAACCTTCTTGAAAAGATCGATGTTTTTATTTTGCAGTCTTTTTAAGGACAAATTATCTGAAAATTGGACACAAATATTTTCTGGTATGAGACATTTTTACTTTCTGAAAATTATGAGTTCTTAATGTCCCATCAGAATGCACACCAACACTGAGACATGAAATATTAGTAAGCACAGAGCAAGCGCTTGATTGCAATATACTATCTGTCTCACAGCTTTAAAATTGAGGTACAAAGTCAGTTAAATTAAGGAGTCCTTTTACCTGTAGATGTGATTTTGTTTATTACAAATGCACCATGACGTCATGTACGTGTGTGATAAAAAGCCAAATCTGAGAAAGCCTTCTTAATATATAATCTATAATTTGCCTTATGAATGTAAAAGTTTGAGTTTTAGCACTTGGATGGGTGATGACAGATACATACTGTTTGTTGTTTTTTATTCCATAACAAAGGAAGCCCTCAAGCTTGCATTTCTGTACATGGAGCTTGGCCTGGACCCTCCTCGGCCTCCACGCAAGCGGAGAAGATAGCGAGGCTATGAAGAAGCAGTCGGGCATGAAAAACAGAGCATCTTCCATCACGGCAACTAGACAGACTGGTGCCCAAATCTAATAATAATAACAGCAATTACACTTTCAAAGATAAGAAATCACTACCTTCTAGAGGAAACACCAGAGAAAAATCTTAATGCTTTGATGGTTTCTGTAATACAGCAGTTATTGGATACTCATCTCCATTTTTACTAGCATTTATAAAGTATGTCTATGGTCTCCAAATAGCAAGCCTTCTCAGAGATGTAGCACTCTTCAGGATGGTTGGGATTAAACCGAGTGTTGGTGGAGTACTGAATCACCAAACCCTCTCCTACTTCTGTCTGGATGCGAGACTTCGGAAACACTTTGCCATCATTGGCTATGGTGGTGCTCATCAGCACCTTCAACTCGTCTGGCAGCTCACGAACAGAGGAGAGATCTGTGACAGCTGATTCTTTACCAAAGTTAACCACTATGAGGAAAGCTCGCTTAAGTCCATCAAGCTCTCTGATGTAAGAGAAGACATTGGCATCAGCGTGGACGTAGCAGAACCATCCACGGTTAAGGGGGAGCTCTGATTGACGCAGGGTGTTCAGGAAGCGGTACTGAGCCAGAACAGAACCATCATCTTTCATCTGGGCCTGGGAATAAAGGAATGGGAGGAGGACAGATGAACCATAGAAAGATACACATAAGAAAACGATCTTTCTTCAAAGTTGAACATTAGAAAAACAGATCTATACCTCCACGTTGACCGTTTCATAATCGGGGTGTAGTGGCAACCAGGTGAGATTTGTTTTCTCATTAAAACCTGCGTTCGTGTCAGCATTCCACTGCAATGGAGAACGCTGAGGGTCTCGACTGGCACTCTGCAGTGAAAGCAGAGGAATCATTTTGGTATATTTGCTCATGTATACAGTCGCCAGTGTATTAGATACAACAAGACTGCAAAAATGTCCTTTAAAGTAAAGACATTTATGTTGTTATATTTATGTTTATTTATTGTTATTAATAAAATGACATTAAACTGGTTATTTTTAAGGACCTCTCACAGAGATGTGTGACAGTGAGGGTTTAAAGGTTTCTTCAGTGTGTGCACAGTACTGACTGTATTGTATTTGCCGGCTGGGTCTTGTATCTGACTTGCTGTCACGTTAATGTTCTCCATGCCGATCTCCTCGCCGTAGTAGGTGGTGGCTGTGCCTGGAAGGGTCAGCAGCAGCATGTTGATGGCACGAACATAGAGTCGACCAGCACTGGAAGAAATCCGAGTCCTGTCATGGTTTCCAACCTGATAACAGTGTAGGTAAGAGAAAAACAAGACAAAGGGTTGATTAAGAAATTAGGAAGTAAGGAGGTGGGCTGAAACATATTTGTTTTCTTAATATGTGTTAGGTGCTAAAGTCTGAAGATGCACATAAAGTAAGAAGGCTATACTTTTGAGCCTAATCAATAATAATTACAGAAAATAAACATGCTTAATTTACTTTTACTCAGCTTCTAATTATTTAGCTTTACAGGAGTGTTTTTGACAAATTTAATTTCATTGCCTAGTGTTTGTCAAACTGTCACTGCAAAGGGGTTGATGATTAACAAATACATAAACCGACCTGTGGTTTGAAAGATATGACAACACAAGTGTGAGAAGCATGATCTCAGGCAGACAGTCTACTAAGGATGACTCGACAGTTCATTCTTATGAATGCTGCCGACACATGATTTCGGCATGTTATGTGCCACAGTATGCAGGACATGACGCTACTGATCCTGTGGTTTTTACAATTGTAAAAAGCGAGGAAATAAATATGAGTTTAAGAACTCACCACCCAGTTGGGCCATTTTCCTTTGGGCATGTTGCCCATCCAGAGGTGGACCAGATGCTTAGCCCATACTCCACTGGTGTTGTGGGGTAGATCCAGCAGGTAAAAGTTAAAGGGGAAGTCACCTTCCTTTTCCAGCCTGCTGCCATAGTACATCATGGTCTTGTACACCTCTTCATAATCGTATGACTCTGTTACCATGAATCTGCAGCACAGGAGGAATTTATTTAGCATGTGATATGACACAGAAACCACGATGACTTATGTCAAGATATCGTCCATTAGCTGATTTTGTTTATCTTACTCTAAAATACCAGTGTGTCCTTATTTGAAATCATTTTAAAAATCTGGGCTTAATTCCTTATTCTAGATTTCATTAAATCATTTCAAACCAAACGATTTAATGAAATCGTTTGGTTTGAACATTAGTGCATTGCATAAGCAAAAGGTCTTTAAAATTAAGGATGATTGTGACATAATAATTACAGGTAGTTTTCTGCCATAGTAATATTGAATGCACTTAATCACTTTCCTACCTGTATCTGCCAGGCTCTTGACTGTAGATGTCCATCTGTGCTCTAAACTCCCTCAGTATGTCATGCAAGCCCACCTGACTGGTGGTGTAGTCACTGTGAAGATCCCACTCTGTAGTTACCAACTCCTGGATAGAAATATGTATAAGGTTATGTAGTGATTATGCAATTTTAGTATAGCTTAGCTACTTTCAGGCTGTGTGCTGGAGTTAGACTTTGTATTTTCTTTGAGCAAAGTTTGCTGAGTGAGAAACTGTGGATTAAGAAAGTTTCTGCTAATTCTTCAGATTTGTTATTTTTGTAACTGTCCAAATAAAATGGGCGAGAAAGGCAAAGGAAGAAAAAACATCTTGTTAAGTTCTAATTATGGAGGCGCTGAGGAAATCTGACTCACTGGACAACTATTGGTGTTACCAGAGTGTAAAGCATTGGGTTTACAGATTTAAGGGAATGAGCCATAGACCTGCACAGAGACAGTGATGTCACAGTTCTAAAATTACACCTAATGTGCATGTCTTTTTGTGAAAGATAATCTCAAGCCATTAAGCTGGCCTAATAACAGGCAAGTGAACCATTCAGCCAACAGCAACCACAGCATAAACCACTAAAGCAATAATGTAGAGACAGATGGTTTCTGATTCATATTTAGCTGAATCATGACTAAGGATGTGATAAAATTCTTAACACAACTTTTACATATCTTTCTCAATTGCAGAATTGTAGTTCCAGTGGTTTGTAAAAATGAATTACTGTTTCTAAGATGGCAAAGAGTTAGTGTTGTTTTGTTTAAAGATTACCTCGTGGTTAAACATGATCAGACTGTAAAAATGTAACCTAACTGCAAATCTGTGGGTATAAATTCTCAGTCATCAGTGAGTAAAAGAGTCCCAGTGTTATGGTTTTACCCTGCAGTCGTAAGTAAACTCCAATGACTTGCTAATCCACCAAAATATGCTCCTTTGCTTCTAATCTTTCCCCTGTGAGAAATATCTTCAGCCTCTTTGACCTTAATTCAGCATGTATCACGAACCCTTTGAGTTTCACAAACAGTGTGTTCTTCACATGATTATGAAGCTGACATTTCAGCTAGAGATAAATAATCAGTGATACATCATACACAGTGTGAACAGTCCCACTCAGCTTTTGATTAATTTTTTCTACTAGCAACAAGGGAAAGTGCTTCTTCAGTAAAGCTGCTTTCATGGATCAGATCGTTAAATTTTGGACTCTGACATTTCAGATATTACATAAGTCAATAAAATCTAATTATGCCTGCATAGCTCTAAGTTACAGCTTGGATTCTTAGAACTGTTAAGTTCATCCACCACCTTTATCTGAGCAACGATGCACAGTTCTTGTCATTCAACCCCAAATTTGTTGAGCATTTTCCTTTTTCAACTTACTGCAGAACAAAGAACCTTATAGATGAAGTAGATATTTATAATGGATTGCATTTATATAGCGCTTTTCTAGGCACCCAAAGCGCTTTACAATTCCACTATTCATTCACTCTCACATTCACAAACCACAGTTGTAGCCACAGCTGCCCTGGGACAGACTGACAGAAGCGAGGCTGCCATATCGCGCCAACACCAGTAGGCGGTAGGTGAAGTTTCTTGCCCAAGGACACAACGACCAGGACAGAGAGAGCTTGGGGGATCGAAAGGGCAACCTTCCGGTTACAGATGAGCTTCACAACCCTCTGAACCACATTTAAAGTTTTTCACTATAGAATGCTTTTTGCCTGTCGAAGTTTTTATTGGCATAACAGATATCATCTATCAGTTTCACATCAAAAGCTATTTATCTTAGGTTATAAAGTTATATCACATGTTGATGAAGTGCCAGTGAGTAAACACGTGTGATTGCTTTAGCCAAAACGTGGCTCTGGTTTTCTTTTTCCAACGTGGTGGCTGTTGGGCAAAATGAGCCCCGACTTAGGGGTAAATTAACCTGGTGGTTAATCTTTTACCAAAACAAATGCATAATCTTAAAATTGATTTTGCATCATAACAACTCCCAATTTAAAAATGCTTGAAAACCTAGCGCTTTTATGTCAGAGGAAAATGGCCCGACTGCTTTGAGCGGATATGAATGCAACAGTGACTCAAAAAACATCATCACAAATAAGGTGTGCATAAGAGCATCTCTGAATACCGAAAAACTTGAACCCTGAAGCAGATGAGCTATAGCAGCAGAAGATCACGCTGGTTGTCACTCCTGTAAACTGAGGTTACAATTCACATGAAAGCATGGATCTATCATGACTTTTATCAAAGGTTCAGGCTAGTGGTGGTGGTGTAGTGTTGTTGGAGATATGTTTTTGTTATTTCTGTCTATCTCAGTATGACCTCAGTGTGCCCATCTATTGATTTTAGCTGAACTCAACAAAACCAATGAGGTTAGATGTGTAGTTTAACACTCACGGGTGATTTGTTTGGATCAACCTGTGGTTCATCCCTCATGTGTGGAGCCTCCAGCATGTGCTTCACTGCATCCATCCTGAAGCCATCCACTCCCTTCTCCAGCCAGAAATGAATTATATCCTAAAATTGAGGGGGGAAATGTATATAGAGCAATTAAACTGGCATCTACATTATGTGTGAAAAGGCTGCAGAAAGATAAAATCATTCAACTATAACAAAGACAGTTGAGTAGAAATGTTTATGTACAGCCCATTATTGCTTCTGTTGTACTTTGCGCTGTGTGCAGCCACAATTAAAAACATAGGTTAACTGGTACAAGTTAGTGTATAATCAGTGTGTCACACATTACTGTTAAATGTGGACAAAGGACACAAAAATGATAATACAGTGAAAGACAGAACAGATGAAGAAAACACATGATTTTAGCACATGCATCACTGAATGTACTTTAAGAAATGAGTCAGTAGCTGAGCTTTTGTGTGTCTGTGTGTGTGTCACTGCATGTTCCAGTAATCTTACAATCATCTCTTTGATGACATCTGGGTTTCTGAAGTTCAGGTCTGGTTGCTCCTTGAGAAACTGGTGGAGGTAGCATTGCCCTCTAACTTCATCGTATGTCCATGATGAGTTCCCAAAGATACTCACCTGAGTGCAAGATGGGAAACAAATCTGATCTAAATTCCAGTACATTGCACCTTTTTAGTACTATGAACTTGGTGAAGGTTCAGTGAAAATGTGCAGAAGACAAAATCATAGACCAGGTAGAAAATAACAGTACAAGCACCAACCCAGTTATTGGGCTTCGGTCCGTCTGGTTTGCAGTCAGTCCAGACGTAATAATCCTCATAGTGAGGATCTCTAGTCCGGCTCAAGTTGAACCAGCGGTGTAAATCACTGGTATGATTTGGAATGAAATCCATGATCAGCTTCAAACCTGGTGGAAATGGAGATGGGTATTTGTGTGTCAGACATGCAGCCTGCTATAAAAAACAATCTTACCCCCCAAAACCACCTTCTAGCTCCACATTTTCACATAAACAAGGGTATTCAAAGTGCACACCTTTGCTGTGCATTGCTGCCAGGAGGTCCTCAAAGTCCTTCATGGTTCCAAAGAGTGGATCAATATCACGGAAGTCCTCCACATCATACCCAAAGTCTTTCATGGGAGAACGGTAGAAAGGGCTGATCCAAATTGACTTGATGTTAAGGTATTCAAAGTGGTCCAGCTTCTCCCTGATGCCTGTCAGACAGGAGATACAGGATCTACTGTAACCACTCGGTGCTGAAATTCAGATTCCTAATAAACTGAAGGACTATGGATAGGAAAAGATAATTCTGCATTGCATTAGTAAATTTTTATAGGAAATAATGCAATATAGTGAGAGCAGCTGTCATTTCCCTCTAAAAAGCATCTGCATATTTAATATTATAAATGAGCCATTGAAAACAACGAGATGCAGTTTTACCATTCCCTTTGTATACTTTGTGAATGGTTAAATAAAGTTAATAATTTACCCTTGTATAAGTGACCAAATATAAGAAATTGATAAGAGCAGCTGTTAGGTTGACAGAGTAAAAAAAAATCTACCAGGACTTTGCCAAATTTTTGTAAATCCACAATCTCAGAAAGGGTGCTACATTGTTTTTTGTTTTTTGTTTTAAAAATGAAGCCTGGAGAGTTCATAGGAGGCTTTATCTGGCAAAAAAAATTCACAGCGATTTTGCAGGATTTCAATAGTAGGCTACTCAAATCTATAAGAGTATATGGGGAAGTATTTATAATATGGCCTAAAGGTGTTAAAAGTACAGTAGTTTGAAATGCACATTAAAATATGGAAACGCTCTAAGTGACTCAAAAGTGTAACAGCATGTGCCTTCCACTGTTGGAAGCGGAGCGTCATTGGTGTCGTCCATAAAAACACCTGTTTTAATGAAAATCTTCGAATAGTCAGGGTTAGGAGCTTGCAGCAGTGCTTTGGGTGTCTTACCTTTGAGGTCTCCCACCCCATCCCCGTCGGAGTCTTTGAAGGACCGGGGGTAAATCTGGTACACCGGGGAGGCCTGCCACCAGCTCAGGCACTTCGGAGAAAGCGCGATCACCGCGATGGTGACCGCGACCAGAGCCAGGGTGCAGCACACCGTTAGCCAGAACAGGATCTCTCGGGGCACTCGGTACCGGGCTTTAGAGGAGTACAGCACCAGCACCTCCTTAGGCATCCCGGCGTACGGTTTGATCTGCGTGTACTCATCTCGCGCGTCTGAGAGCCGCTTCACGCCGATGGAGTCCCGCTTCTCCTCGCTGTCGGAGACGCTGATGTTGTCCCTCGCTGCTGGCCCGTCTCCGTCTGCATCCTTATAACCCGGGTTTCTGGTGCACTCCCCGAGCTCCACGCTGTCGGAGTCGTTTCTATAACTCATGTTGTTTGTTAAAACGAACCGTGTCGGGTTGTGTAGCTCGCCTCAAGAACAATGAGTGACTCGGAGAGCACACATTAAATATATGACTACAGTCAGAGGGTCATAGTACACGGAGTAGAGCCTGTCTCTGAGACACCTGTGGAATGTGGGAAAGTGGAGCGTTGATGGGACTGGTTACAGATTAGCGTTTTTTTTCAGTACACAGTATTAACTACGACTGAGACATCAGTTACTTCCGAAACAAACAAAAGCACCAAGGTGCAAGATGCCTTTTAATATTGTAGGCGATAAAGATGCAGCTGAACTAAATGGGTTTCCTATTTTGGGATTTGTGAACTTTAACACCAACATTAAAATACAGAAGATATTTCAAAACCCCAAGAGCTACTCCATTTCTTTGATCTTTAGAAAACGCATCACAACGTGTTGATTTCCTTTCACAGCTCACAGATCCTAAACTGAAAAAATATACATAAAATACAACCTAAATCAAGGGTGTCCAACTTAAAGTTCTGGGGCCAAAATTGGACAGACACAGTCTCCAATCCGGCCCATTAGACTTTGTTCTCACAAATCTTAAAGTGTATATTTGGTGTGATCACCTTTATTTATTTTTAACACAGCCTCTCGTAGATAAGCATTTTTGTAATTTTTTAAGAAGTCTTTAGGAATGGTTGACCAGGCTTCTTAAAGAACGTTTCAAAGCTCTTCTTTGGATGTTGGCTGCCTTTTGTAGAGTTCCTTATCAAGATGATCCCACATTGTTTTAGTAATGTTGAGGTCCAGCCTCTGGTGAGGCCAATCCATGACTCATAGTGTTACATTATTTTCCTTACCCAGGTATGCTTTAACTGTACTAGCAGTGTGTTTTTGGTGACCTCTAACCCCTGAGCCCTCCATACAGATTAAAGATCAAACTGAAAACCTTTGGAACTGGTCTCAGCTCCTACAAGTTAATGAACTGTTGTCGAGAGAAAAAGGGATGCTAAAAATGTCTAAACATTTCAGGGACTTTTTTTAATGCTACATTTTTTCACTTTAAACATTTGATGTTTTCTATTTTCCCTTGTGAAGAAAATACATGGGTTTAAGATTTACAAATGATAGAATTCCTTTTTAATTTGCACTTTACAGCATCACAGATTTCTAGGAATCAATCTTGTATTATTCTTGCCATTGATTTACAATCTTGTGACTTATAAATTACAAAAAAAAAAGAACCCTTGACACATTTGTGTGCCTGTGTCAGTCTTTCAATCTTAATGTTAGAGTTACTGCTCTCTTTTCTGACCTATATGTTAACTTATTCTTGTACAGAACTTCTACTTGTATATAAAGAGTGACCAGAAACACATGTCTATGCTAAAAAGCCCACAGGGAATGCAAACCTTCAACCCGGCCCAAAAATAACTGACAGGTTCAGGAGACCAAATGCTTGTAAAATTCTCTTTACTCAACAGAACGTTAAATCATAGCAACAAGTCAGTCAAATTATCCAGGCATTGCCAAACTTTCAAAAACTCCTTTATCTTATGTCTTCCCACATAAGTTCTGACATTATATTCCACAATCAGAATAATGATCAAGTATATATTTTATTTTATTTTAAACAAAGGAAGCCAAGGTAGCTTGTTCTGCCATTAAATGACCGATGAGGAGAGAATGTGAACCTGCAGTGCTGCTTGTATTCCGTCCATGCAGTGGAATCAGTGTGACTAATGAAGAATTACATTCAGAAAAATAAATGTTTCTCTGTCCTCCAAGCCCAGTGTCTGATATAGCTTAAACAAAAACCTTAACTGAAGACCATGTTCAGTGTGGTAAAAGCTTGCACAATGTTAAAAAGTATGCGAATCTGAGATATGACAACATTCACAATGGGAATGATGGGAAACATGCGGTTTGGGGGGTTTAAAGTAAGGGAAATCTAATTTGTACGTTAAGTACCTAAAAGTGAATTAATATTCTCATTTGTGCTCCAGTTCATCTACAGGTTGTTCCTCTATCACTGCCTTTCCTCTCCAACATTGTGTTCCACCACACTGAACATTGTCCACATTATCACCCACCCGCCCACCCAGTGCATATCACACGCAAATTACACTCCTTCCTCAATCACAAAACATGCACCAATAGGAGATACCACCCCTCCCACTCCCTCCACCACAAAGAAAAGTTATACCATTGCATTAAAACAACTGTAACTGCAAAAGAACTACACATTCAAGTACCTATTTGTCATATGGCACCAAGAGCAAGTGTACCACAATAACATTAACCAGCCAGCAATCTCTGTTAGGTCCTTTCTCTTCCAATACTGCCACTTCAGAAAGCACATTACATTTGCCATTAAATGATTGAATATATATACCTGTATGTTACAGGTTTGTATTTATAGCATATTTTAACCTCATCTAAATACTACACACACACACACACACAGACAATGCATGTGTGTGCACACTGTAAAAGACTTGAGTTTTTTTCCTGACAAATATCCATCTCTAAAGCTTCCATCACTTTTTTAGTGCTTAGGTTAACACAAAAGACTCCTGGTAAACACAAACCCAACCTAAATCAGTAACTGCCCTGTGCCTTCAAGGTAAAGTCATTGAAGGTGGTTGTGGGGAAAGAGGGGGAAAAAGAAAAAGAACACCAATTCAGTGACTGCGAATTTAACTCTCAGTGTAGAACCCCTCCTCTTCAGCCTACAGTGTCCCTCCTTCAACTTCATACAGTGAATAGCCGAAACCAAAGTCTCCCAATATGTTGTAAAAGGTATGTTTCAGGTTCCTCGTGTTGTTTTCTTTATCCATTTGTAACAGGACCACAGCAATAGTAATTTAAAAAGAAAAAAAAAAAAAAAAAGTATACCAAAAAAAAAAAAAGAAAGCATATTTTTAAGTAAATAAATGTTTACAATCTAAACTCCAAAAAAAAAGGTATTTTTGTTTTTTCTTCTTTTTTTAATATACACACACACACACACACGATATCAGAGAGATAGAAAAAGGCAAGCTGTAGCATGAGCAGGATTGTGTGTGCGCATGTGTTAAGGATGAGGGGGCGGTTGGAATTCCTTTACCCCAAACCCTGTCTTTGGAACGCTGCTGTGTGGGAACGGTGCGTGCAGCATCATGGGTTGGGCTATTGGGTGGGGGTGTTTCCCCCCCCCCCTTCTTTTTTTTTCCAGATTAGGCCGCAATGAATACCATGGCTGGGAATTTAAGGGACAACAAACAAATCAAAATATTTCTGTCTATATAGATATCTCCCTATATATATCTTTTATATTTATGAATTTCATATACAGTTTCTATCTTTCTATAATATCTTCAACAACAGCAGGCTCAAAAGCTTATGATTCTGGCATTGTCTGCAAATGCAAAATGAGAGCTGAGTCTCTTCTGCCTCATGACGCAGCAGAGAAACTGAAGTTAAAACAACAAAAAATTTAAAAATAAGGCAGACAGAAGGGAAGAGTGACAAATCAAGTGACAAGATCCTGAAAGAGATGAGCAGACAGAAAGTAAGCAGACATGCAAGAGAGTCGCTATCACGCTCAAGTTTAATGTAGTTGCAGCTGGGCAAACCAGTCCACGTCCCATTTAAGTCTGGACATAATATCCAGGAGTCAAACTGGGATTTGGTGCCAGAAAGTCTCTCACATAAGTGCTCCCCTTATCGTCAGGTGTGGATTCTCAGGCTTTCAGACCCTGAATTTGAGGGTTTAACCTCAAGGTCTTTGGATAGTGATTCATTTAGTTATTTTTATTACATTTCTGTGAGTTCTGTAAGATGATCTCCAGTGAGCCATGTCCATTAATAAGTGAAGAGTTGGCTCCTGTTTGTGTACCAGTAACGCCCAGATCCTGAACTGGACAGTATAGCTTAAGGTGTGTAGTTGAGTTGCAGGCTTGTGTGGTCGATCAACTCCCCGTCAGGTGCAAGAAAAAGTTCACACTTCCAAACAAATAATGCCACAAACCACTTTAAGCCTTCTCAGTGTTTACAATGAATCCACAAGTGGTTGGTTTTGGTCGTGGCTGGCTGGCGAGTTATGAGGTCCTCCTTTCTCTCCCTCCCTCCCTCTCTCTCTGGTCTAAGCAAGGCACCACAGAACCCTAAAAGATTCAGACCTGTGACCTCTGTCTCTGCAAATCCACAAAAAAAAAAAAAGAAAAGAAAAAAGAAAACAAGGGGCAAGAGAAACTGTGCTTGTTGGCCTCTCCTCCTCGCTGTGTTTATATTGTAGATGTAGTTCTGGAGTCGGAACATGAACGCAGTGCCCCCCCCCATAGTTTGTCTATTTAAAAAATTTAAAAAAAAGGAACAAGAACAGTTTTGTAGTCCTCCACATTAGGTGTTTTTAAAACCAAGATTTCAGCTTCAGTTATTCTCAGTGTGGGGGGCGGAATGAATTACAGAAAAAATTAAAAGGTGACAATGAATGTAATCTCATGTGGAATAGTGGTCCTGTATTTTCGATCAGGCAGTTGTGCTGGACAGCTACCAGTGGTACTCCAATTCCGCTCCACTCTGCAAAAGGAAAAGAGGGAGAGGAGAAAACAGGGAAGCAAAGGAGAGTAAAATAGAGGAAGAAGAAATAAGAGAAAAGCCAGGAAACAAAGGAAGGAGAGAAGGGTGGGGAGAAAAAAAAAAAGAGACTTTTTATAAAAAGAAAAGAAAAAAAAACCTAAACAAAACATTTTAAAAGTAAAACTCAAGGATTTATTCCCCCAAACCCAGACTTGAAGGTCAGTTTTCCTTATGACCAACACAACTCAACAAAGAAACAACACAATATATTTACAATGCTGTTACAACAGCAGCGTGAGGCAGTAAACGTTTTCAACCTCAGTCTCCGGAGTCTTTCTTTAACATATTCCAACAAAACAACTCCAAGGCCTTCCGTCTTATTTCGAGGAGGGACACAGAAACACAGACTGTTGTATAGTTGCGTGCAGCTGCTGAAAGACTGAGTGAGACAGCGATGCATGCGTGTAGGAACAGTGCATGCGTGTTTGTATGCCTGTGACGTGAGAGGGGGGGACGGACAGGACTAGAAACACCTTTATCATTCATCCTCATCAGACCTCGACAATCATGTCTACAGACGTCCACATGAACACGCCTTAAACTCTTAAATGGAGCTCCACATGCAGGACAGCAGATCAGAGCAGGGACTAGAGACAGATGAAGGTGTGACAGGGAGGATTTGTGTAGCAGGTCACCACTTACATGCCTGTAAGAATGTGTGTTTGTACACATGTGTGCATGTGTGGTTGTATGCATGTGTGTAGATGAGGGGTTGGAAAAGGGGGAGGTGGGGGTGTAACAGTTATATATGTGATCACTTACCAAATGAAACAGGAGGGCTGCGTTAATCAGAGGGTGAACACACAGTTAGACAATAGATACATCCCTTGTCAATGTGTATGTGACTACAGGTGCGTACCTTACTACACACCATGTGCAAAATATGTTTAAATGAAGGGTGCAACCAGCACTAATTGAGCTACTATGACATGCTTCTTTCTAGCAGCTGTGTAGGACGGCTTAGCCACTTAATGTAGACAAAGAAACCTGCCGAGGTTAAACTAGGATGGCTCTATTTGACAATGTTATGACAAGCAGCCTTGTTTCTTTCTCCTAACACCTAGCAGGTGGTAGCACTCAAAACTTTTTGTTACAGTGTACAGTCACACACAGAACCTACCCACTGTGGTTTTAAGGGGGCGCCAATATCCGTTTCATGTGTGCATTTCTTTTCCATGATTATGTGTACACAAAGCAAACAATCACAGTACCTCTAACTCATTACAGAAAATCCAAGACAACACCATGAGGCAAATATCACATCCAGCTAACAGGACACACACACCCACACCACACAAGACCCCTTATATGCAGGTAGAGCTCTTTAAGGACACTGCAGTGCTTATCATTCTAAACAATACGATAGTGGCCTCAATCTCAGTGGGAGATTCTCTCACAGACACAAAATTTGTCAATCCTTTATAAACATTTACAAGTTCACACATGCAATACTGTAAGCCATTTACTGCAACAGGGGTCTCAAACATAAGGCCCAGGGGCCAAAATTGCACAGACAGACTCCAATCCGGCCCACTGGACGGCTATGATAAATGTGAAGGAAGACATAAATTTTGGACTTTTAACTATATTTTCATAAATTTAACAGACCCCCCCCCCCCATATGGCCATTCGTACTATACCAAAAGTAATTAAGTGGCAAGTAAATAGTGAAAACAATCAAACATTTCTCTCTTTTTAAAATAAAATAAATGGGTCCACAAAAAAAGAAAAAGAAATCAGTTAATTGTGCAGTTAACTTCTTTATGTATCCCCTTTTTTCATGTCGTGATTGTCAAAGAACATGTTTGTGTGAAACATGCAGGCAGGTAACAACAGCTGCAAAATCAAAGATTTAAAATTCTGTATTTTCCATCTCTGTAGAAAACACGGAACCCTTGGACAAAACTTGTTGGAGTGCAAACATTTCATAAGCACTCAAACAGTTTACCTCAATAATAATAATAATAGAAATAGAGAAACAGGCCTATATTTGAAAGAGGACAACAATAATAATACTGTTTATATAAACTGATTGTTTTTCCTACTCTATGGTTATAATGAGCTTATGTGTTGTAACCTGCAAATATAAATGCAGGTTAAAAACCTGGCTCAACAAGTGCCTTGGCACCCTCAGTCAATAACACACTATCCATTACCTCAAAGAACATGAAGCTACATCAATAGTTAGAAAAGAACACCAGGACATTTTTTAAACTTTCCAATAAACATTAGTGAAAAGCTTATTTATGCAATCCACCTCAAGTGAACTGGACCCATTATGTTCATTTCAGCTTTGCATGGTTCACAGTTCAAAACAATCTTTATTTTTCTTACACTGGTGCTTCATACAGCCCCTCAGTTTATTTAGGGTATGAAAATAGCCATCTTAGCTACCATCCCCTGTCAGAATTCCACAAACAGAATCTAAATCAGTCACTAAGTTTAGTCAATAACTTGAACAGCCTGTGTGTGCTGCTGGTGCCTTTATTATCTGACAAATAACACAGCTTGTGTAATACAACCCGTGTGTTTGTCCTTCAGTGTTGTTTACTCATACTAGGGCTGGGCGATATGACCCAAAATTCATATCTCGATATTTTTTACCTAGATGGCGATATAAGATATATATCTCGATTTTTTTTTTTTTAAAGCCATAAAGTAAGAACAAAAAGAGAGTTCTTAGTCAAAGCTGTGTCCCAGATGTCACACAGGCACTTTTATTAACATAGAGCATAGATGTACATAAAATTTACTCAAAAATAAATTATGAGCATTTATTAAATAATAATGCTCCATAAATAAAAGAAAACAATGTTGTTTTTGTGCATAACAAAAAGCTCACAATTGTGCAGTCAAAATGTAAACTAAAAGACGCTGAGCACAATAACAAAGACAGATTTCACAGCTGCTCTGTTCCCAACTTCTACTCTGTGACTGACAGCATTGAGTTTGAAATCCTCTTCGTAACCACGTCTCTTAACAGGTGCCATTTATGGTCCTTATACACAGTAGGGTAATATTACGTTGAAGCACAGTACGTATCACTCCGCGAGGCTCCTCGGTAGCCGTAATGCTCTGACAGTCCATCAAGCGGTGCAGCTCCGTAGCTTACCAAAGTCGTACTAAAACATTTTTTGACAGATTGCTGAGCGCTGTGTACCACATAAAATCGGTTCGCAGCCATCAAGCACAACCAGAATTCATACATAAGGCGCGCTGTCAACTTTTGAGAAAATGAAAGGATTTTAGGCTGTGCAGCGCCTCTGGGCTGCATGGCGTTAGCGTGGTTAGCTCGTTAGCGTGGTTAGCTAGCTAACACGTTGACGGCGTCCAGCCCCACGCACGGGTCGATGCGCAGTAACTCATTAACGGAGATTTGCCGTGTCCGTCTTGTCGCTTCCTGCAGGTGAAGCGATGGGGGAGGAGGGGGAGTTGTATTCAGTGAAGGAGGGGCGAGGCCGAGTAACGTTGCGTAAAGACAAAAGTGGACGAAAGAGAGGCAAACTTGCGGCTCCACAAGTATAGCTTTAACGTAACATAGACTATATCGATATAAAAGATATTGTCACATCTTATATCTCGTATAAAAATATATCGATATTTTTTTAAAACTCGATATATCGCCCAGCTCTAACTCATACCCTAGTATTTTATTAGTCTACTATTTAGCACTAATTAGCAGTAGAGTGTGTATTGCACCAGTGCAGTCTACAAACTGTCAACTAAGTTTGCCAGTTGCTAGCTTAGTACACACCCTTATTGTCCAAATAAGGTCACTTCTGCCTCCAACACCAAAGTTGTGGTAGCCAAAATGCTTACACTGAAGTATTTAAAATGCAAAGTTTGAAACTAAAATATCCATTGCTATCTTTCATATACAGTCTATGGTTGTAGAAAAAAAAAAAAATTCACAGTAACAAAGGGTGTCTGTCTTTACTGGCAAATAAAAGTAAGTCATTACTTTCCTTGGGACATAATTTTGGATTCCATCTTTTATTCACATGCTGTATAAAACAGTGTCTACATGTGTCAACGGCGAATATGAGGACACAAATTTTAAAATGCTGACTAAAGTGGAAAACGTCTGCCAGTAGCAAAAGCAGAAGGTAATGTAATGAGTTAAACAGCACTGTCAAAGTCACTGCACAGTATCTCCTGTCACTTACAACCACTACAACATTTGAAAACCAGGCTTACAGGGGAAACCCTTTTATTAAACATTAAACTTGAACGCTTTAAATGGTGGATGTTCTTCTCTTCTATTTGCTGTTAGTATTTGCCTTTATCTGCTGTTATTTTATTGTAGATTTACTACCTCATTCAGTATGTGAATGGGTGTCAGTATGAGAGCGTGAATGCCTGTGTTCTTATTGGCAAATTTAAAAAATTTGCAACATCTACCATTCAGCAGCAAAGTAAATTTAGAAGCGTACATATCACATTCTCATGCTCAAACATGGGAAAACTTCTCATACCAGTGTCAGATAACTCCACTTAAAAGCCTAACTAAAGTGTCTTCATACACTTTAGTGTTAGGATAAAGAAAGCTCCAAGCAGAGGAGGCAAATAAAATAAACCATTAAAAAGAGCCTATTTGAAGCAGATAACCTGAAAATGAATGTCTTCACTTGCAACTTCATAGTTCCACTCAAACATTTCCTGACAAAGCTGTATCATCTTGCACCATGCGTAGAGAAAAACAGCATTTAACATAACTGAAAGGGGATGGGCTCAAAGCCACATCTTAAGTCAGTAATTTTATACTTTGTTTATAAATCACCAGCTTAGGCCACCACATGAGATGAATCAACATAAGATTAACAAAAGAAGATCTCCCACTGGTATTTCATGGGAATATGCTACACAGAGCGTACACACATACTCTGTGACTACATAATTAGCTGATCAACTGTTAATTTAAATGTACAACTACAGCCAACTAAGTGCACTTAAAGTCATACGTTAAAGAAACTTGAGACATAAGACAGTTGAAATCTCAAATTTGCCATGTGCCCTCAATATCAGGGCTCGCAAAATCGCTAGCCCGACGTCCCGGGGCTAGCGATTTTTCCAGTCGGGCTACCAAAATCTATCTCAGCCCTGCCCGTCGGGCTATCATAGGAAGGAAAAAATATATGTCAATGCTTTTGCATTCTTTCGGAAATGTAGCTGGGTAATTATGTCATTGGCATCGGTGAGCCACTGTCAATATGTGACATATTGAAATCGCGTTTGAATTTGCGCTTGTTTTTTGCTTTCACTTTGCAAATGTCCAGGTGCCTTCTTTTGGCGCACCAAGTCACTCGGGTCAGAACATGGGGTGCCACCATCATCCCACTTCTGACACCAATGTGGCGAGCTCAGACAACGAGGAGACGGAGGTGTCGTTTGGTCTTGCTTCCCGTGAGCTAGCCAGGGAGCACAGCCGTTTATTGACATCTGCAGAAGAACACTGCCGCTAGCTAACTGCTCAGCGCGGCAACCGCACAGCAACAACAACAACAACAACACACAGGGCGCCCTCTGACCCCGGAAGGACACACCGTCGCAGCGAGAGGGCGTCACCCGTCACTATGGCAACATAAACAAAACATAACTGTACAAACAGAACCCCGAACAGCCCTGACCCGCTACAATATGCTGCTGAGAATATAGCCCAGAAGAAGCGTATAGTATAGCTTTTATTTTGGAAAGAGCCATTTCTCTGTAATAAACTCTCTTTTCCAAAGATGAGTGATTCCTCAATCAGATACGCAAACGCGCGTTGCAACTTCTTATCTGGTGCGAGTCTTTTATTTTGACAGCGAATGCGCACATGCGGACCACTTATGTGCACCCGTGTAAATAACATAATGTTCTGCCGGGTGTGTTGTTGGTTTTCTCTCGATTTCTGAGTCGACAAGCGCCTTTGTTACTGGGACCAGTCATTTTAAGAAAGGCCCCCATTAGAACCCATGAGAAATGCAAGAAATGCATTATTGCTCAGTCTGCAATATCTTTCCCAGAACAAACACCAATTGCAAATAACATACTAAAAATAAACCTGAAAAATCTGTTTAGAACAGCGTACTATGTTGCAAAGAGTGAACTACCACTGGCAAAATTTAGCAGTCTTTGCAAACTTCAAAAAGCAAATGGCCTAGATCTTGGTTCCACTGTCTCTTACCCGTGACTTCAGTGGAAATTTCAAATTCAGGATCTGACACAGACTGATTCATGTCCTACACAGTTCTTACAAGTTCATAGAAATTTCTGTTCAATTAGAACCAAGTATTTGAGTTGATGATTGTAATTTTTATACAATGTTGTAATTTGTTTTTCAACAATTTTTTGATTAATGTTTTGTTTCCTTTACAATATTATACATTAAAGTATAATATTGTAAAGGAAACAAAACAGGAAACAAAACATCAATCAAAAAAATTGCTCTCTTTTTTATTCGGGCTACTTACATTTATTTTTGGCTACCAAAAACTGAAGAGTCCCTGCCCGAAGGGCTACCAGGGATTTTGAAATTTTGAGAGCCCTGAACATTTTTAGTATTTTATGTCTAAATGGTCAAAGACAAAGCACCTACGTTTCTATATACTGATACTTACTCCATCCTCCTCCCTGTATGGGTTCAGACGGTTGTATACTGCTTCAATAACACTGCGTCTGCAAGTGGAACACAGAAACCAAAAATTTCATAAGGTATTGGTTGGAGCCATCAATCAAAGCTACAAGACAGTGGAAGACTAAGTGGAGTAAAGGTGTAGCTGTTAAAAATAAATCAAATTGTAACATTTCTGTAATTATCACTGTCTGAGCACATAATGAAGTATTACAGATGTTTAACACTTTCATATTTTAATCATACATTTTAATAAATGTCAAATGGTGCTTACTTGCTGGCAAGACCACCCCCTGGTGGCAGAGGGGGCATGCCGCTGTCAGTGGACAGGTTTCTCATCACTGTTACCAGATCCGGAAACCCCTCCTCCCCTGGCCGAGACAGCATCTCTAAAACAGCAGCAGACATGTTGTTACACAAATCGGTATTAAAAGAGCTGATGATAGCCATGAACATCTGTGCAAAGACAGAGGAGGGAGAGCAGAGCAGCAGAAGGACAGAGACCAAAATTTGACAAATGAGGAGAAAGGAAGTGAAGATGGAAAACATACAAGTCAATTTGTGGAAGCCAGTGTATTTCTGAGACGAAGAGAGGGAGAAAGATGGTGACAGAAAGAGGCCTGCAACTGAGTTGGGAGTGGCATAAGGCCAAGATAATGTTCCGCCAGAGAATTCCTCCCTCTCTGTTTTGTTCTATTCCCTCTCTCCTCTGTCTTCCAGTATTAGACAGTACCCTAAGCCAAGCATCTAGCCTGCTTTACACAAACACTGTTTGAACTTCTGAACTGTACCTTCAAAAGTGGAATGATTTTGACCCATTTTAGAGTGCTTTTCAGCCAACATGAACTTACTTTAACACATAAAATAATTACCTGTCTTTTAATCTCAATTTCAGAGTCTTACGGTTCGATTTTAAGGCCTTATTTTTCTTTTCTTTTTTTATTTCAAGATGACACTGGTATCAGACAGGTAAAAACAAAAACTTTAAGGATTCATTTTAAGTTATTCCTCAGAGCTAAAATAAATAAATAAATGTATTTCTTAAGTGACCGGCATCTCAAACAGCACATAGCGAACGAAGAGAGCTGACCAGAAAGGCTGCTCTGTATTCAAAGGGTCTTGTGCTCCCAGAGACATAAAAAAAAAATATGGGTTGCAATTAGAAAGAAGAAATGGGCAAAGAGTACAGGAAAGGAGAAGGAAATTCATTCCAACAAGACAGTAAATGTTTGAGTGAAGCAAGGGAGGAGAGGAACGGAGAGAGAATAAAGAGGGGAGATGCTCGCTGAAGTGGAAAAGGAGGTCATGATGGTGTCATTCTTCTGCTGTGAGCCTGAGCAAATTTGGCTGGAGGTTAGACAATAGCAAGTAGCAAGGTCAATCGAGGGAATATACAGATATGATGCACATTTTCAGTAGAAATAAGATGAGTGTAAATATGGGGGGGGAAAAAAACGTATAAAGGAAGGTTATCAATAAATCCCCAGCTGCCCATTTTCTTCCCCTCAATACCCTATTTTATGTGTAGAATTCATTCACACAAAGACAATACGTTGAATAAATACATTGAATAAAACATTATTTTTCTCCATTCAGCCACTCTCACCTTCAACTCGAGACTCCAGGTAACTGTTGAGCTCAGTGTCTTTCCTCACAGCTTCCTCCGATACTTTGGGAGCATTGGGCAAACACACTATCACAACACTCATGTTATCCCGACTCCCCTAAAACAGGCCAAAGGACAGACGAATAAAGAAAGAGAAGAAAGAGCAGGTTAAGAGAAGATGTTGTATAGCTTGCATTTTTCATAGGGAATAAGTGACTGAATAACCTGCACTGTAACTCAGGGCCAAGTAGAACATGACGGTATCAAAAACATACAGTAAATAAGCAATAAAATGCATTTTCCCCCTCTATTATCTATTGAATTCAAGCAGATAACAGCTGCTGGTCAGGATTAAGGAGTAACCTGCAAGACTTGAAGCCATCTTTCAAGCATTTTGTACTTCAAAGCTCTGTACTTCATTCTTTTCATTTTTACTTTGTCCTGTTTTCAAGACTGCCAAAACAATTTCTCTGTCTCCTTTTTTTTAGTAAGGGAAAGTTTACTGAGCCATTAAAGCAGTTACAAATAGCTCTTTTTCAACAAAAAAAAAACACATTCTCTAAAACTTTCTTCATCATATAGTGTTCTTCTCTGGCAGGAAATTCAAATGGACATCTTGCTGACAAAATTTTCTACACATGTACATTTCCATAGGTCAAAAGAAAGCAGAGGATGTCACAGCAAAATATACAAATGATAAACTCCAAAACAAATAAGTACATACCTTGTGCAGACAGGTATCCACCACTTCATTGCAGACTTTCTCCAGATCATCACAGATCTCAAGCCTCGATTTCACAAACTCGCACAACTCCTCATTGGACATAACGTCCCAGATTCCATCACACGCTAAAATCACAAACTGATCCTGTTCTGGTGCCCGAACCATCACAAACACCTCTGGTTCAGGACTAACCAGCTGCTCTGTGGGACCCTTACCATCCACACACTTGTAATCATAGTCCCCCAAGGCCCTTGATACAGCCAGTGACCCATTAACCCTTTGAATCATCACTGAACCGCCAGCATTCTGGATGCGCTCTCTCTCACGTGGGTTGCAAGGCTTGTGGTCAAGTGTGGAGAAGCACACCTGTGAATTGCGGTAGAGAACTGCTCGAGAATCCCCACAGTTAATGAAGAAGAAATGATCAGGTGACAGAAGAATTCCCACTGCCGTAGAGCCACTGCGGTCCATGCCATTTCGAAGGTCGGAGAAGCTGCGCATGTGCTCATCTATTTTCAGGAAGCCTGTCCGGATGCCGGCTTTCACAGCCTCCACTGCAGGCGGAACTGGTACTGAAGCGTTGGAGCCGTCTGATCCAGACTGAGAGCCTTGTGTGTTTCCAGCCCCTAAGCTAGCGGTGATTATGTGCTCAAGAAGATGCTTGGAGCAGTAATTGGCAACTTTAGAGCCTGCGTGGCCATCGTACACAGCAAAAAAGGACCAGTCAGTCATACCAAGGGCTGGAAGGCCCAACACAGCTGTATGAGCATCCTCCATCTCCACCCGCCAGCCCTGCATGGAGCTTAGCCCATAGCGCAGGCCATTGCCCTCGCCATGTGAGTTGTACTTCTCTGTTTTGGGCTTGTCCAGGAACGCACCCATGGCTCTGCCCTGAGAGACCCACTGCTAGCTGTTGGAGAGGAAAAACAAAAAGAAACAAGGGACAGAGAAAGAAAATCAGACAATAAATCAGTACTGAACAGTTAATTATGTTTCTACTATGCTGGTAGATTACAATACAGAGTCTTAATTATTCACTGCCAAGACTGTGTTTGGTAGATTTCAGGAAAAGTGCAGAAAATGCTGTTTCAAGTAAAGCACATAACTTATCACTATTCATAATGTGTTCTCAATCTCTACTAGATTTATAGTAGCATTGTGTGAAAGTTGCTTGCTGACACTGCATTCAGTTTATATACAACAGCATTTGGGTGGTCAAAAAACACAAAAAAAACAAAAAAAAACTTGATACTCAGATATTATTTAACACTAAAATTAATATTGAATTAGATACTCATTTGGAATAACACTGATACAAACAGTGACTTTGTTGCCTCGTCCAGCAGATGCATACCTTCACACAGCACTGCTGCACGCAGACATACACGCACCTATAAAATAATTTCCCCCAGGGATCAATAAAGTATTCTGATTCTGATTCTGACCTCCTCACCTCATTAACATAATATTCATAACACTGAGCAACACTTTAGAAGGAATCTAAAGGGGTCAGTAAAGTTCCAATACAGTATTAAAGAGTTAAAAACGTTAACCTGACTGGCACAGATTTTAACATTAGCCGTTTGTTTAACCATTAGCAATTACCCAACAGCCACATTAGCCCCCTGTTATCATTAATAAAGTAACTTTTCTACTTTTACAACAATTTATTAAAATGTGTTCATTTCCTTTTTGTTTTAGCCAGCTGTGTGGTCAGTTTTAAAATGCAGGTAGTGAGTGGTTATATCTTTTACAGCAATCAACTTTTTTGATCATAAATCATACCATGTTTTAGCTTTAGCATACTGTTTTTCCTTCTACAAGAACTAAATTATTTAGATGTGTGAGCTATTGTGTTGTACCTGGTTATATTACCTGCATTTTACCATCACCATCTCAAATGAAATTACATTTTCCCTTGAGTATCAAAAACAGTACGGAGTATCAGTATCACGTTTTGATATTCCAGTATGGTCACAACCCTTATCAGCATCAATACTAGGGCTGGGCCATATCATACCGTTCACGGTAATACCGGTATAATGTTGGGCAATGATAAGAAAATGAAATATCGCGATAGAATATGGGTAAAACACGCATGCGCAGTGCCTGTGTTTTCATACGCACATGGCGGAAAAAGCATGGCGGCGAAGGAGAATGAGAAGGGCGAAAGCAGTTCGTTGAATGAAACGGATGAACCAGAATTGGTTTGTAAAAATGCTGCAACTTCAGTGGTGTGGCACTGGTTTAGCTTTTGTCCGTCAGATACACAACAAAGCACTATTTTTGGTAGAGCATGCTAGTGGATTGTCATTATTACAGTGTTGTTTGGAAAATACGGCACACTTAAAATCAATCCTTTGATTTTTCTGAAAATCGACAGTGCCCCTTATAATCCCGTGTGCCTTATATATGAATTCTGGTTTTGTTTACTGACTTCAAAACGATTTTATGTGGTACATGGCGCTCGAAAATCTGTCAAATGTTTTAGTACGACTTTGCTAAGCTACGGACCCGCACCGCTTGATGGATTGTCGGAGCATTATGGCTATCGTAGGCAGGAGCCTCGCGGAGTGATACGTAATGTGCTTCAACATAATATTACCGTATTGTGTGTGTATAACCTCTTTTTAAGTTTTGTGGATATTATACATGGTTATGCTGAGGATATGTCGGCCAATTTCCACTGGAAATGCCTTTTGGTTAAACTGTCAGCAAGGAATTTGCATTTGCACTGTTAATTTTTTATATAACTTTAATGCACATAAAAAACAGCTGCTTGTTTAAGTGAAAATACATTGTTGGGTTTTTTTGCACTAATAAAGTTGTGGAGTTGTAAAGTATTTTGTCTAGTGTCAATTATATCGTCAGTTATATCGTTATCGCAAATTTTCAAATGTATATCGTGATAATTATTTTTGGTCATATAGCCCTGCTCTAATCAATACATGATAAATACAGACGGACTCATTCCAAACCATCCATGAGAGATTTGTATTAGAAAGACCTTAACGGATAACTGCCAGTCATACCAACCATTAATTTTTGAGAAAAACTAACTGGACAATATTAAAGTTTCAATCTTCATGATTACTAATGATATTAGGAAAGGTTGTAGAAATCGTGAAGGAATATATAAAGATTTGCATAATATAACTAGGAGAGGACAAATAGTGTTCTCTTGCAATATATTCATGATTTTGAAATGTTACCATTTCTTTGGTATCTACCCATCTTTGACTGCTTTACAGCCATCATCTCCTCTTCTAACTAGTGCTGGGTGATATGAAAAAAAGTTCTTTAGCCAAAATAAACAGCTTACAAATCTCACATGGCTTTGGCATATTCTGAAAACACAAAGACTACAAATATCCCCACAGATATTTAAGGAGAATATTTAACTTTTGAGTTGCTGGAAATTTTCTTCCTGTGTTTCTTATACTTTCTATGTAAGGCTTAAGGAACATATCAACTGTTTCTTATTTCTTATTGGTGATCACTGCACACCACATCCACAAATAGCAGCTACTTATATTTATCCTTAAAGAGACAGAAGAAAGTTTAAAAGCTTCTCTAGGTAGCCAGAACTGCCTTCAAAAAGCATTAACAAACTTCACAGAGTGTTCAAGAGGATGCGTTATCTATCAATAACTGCACCTGCATTAGCTAAATGCACAGCAGCATTACGCTGCTGGATAGCAGAGAGAAATTCTCTATCCAGTCTGTTTATTGGTTATGCAATGAGAGAACATTAACTTTTACAGTCTTATTGATTGTCACACTGCTTAATGGAATCTTAGCCACGGAAATTGCACAATAACCCATACCTTATATCTGAAAATATCAATAAGTGCTACTTACAAGTAAGTTGCAGGCATACTCAAAGGATGGTGTCTGTTAATGTACATGTGGACAGAGCTAAAAGGTTCCTCTCAAAAAATAAAAATAGATAAGTGCCCGCTATTTGCTATTAACTTATGATTTAAAGTCAAATCTAAAAAAACACAGATTTCATCAACAAAATGACACGTATGAATGCTAACTAGACATAGATGAAGGGGACTCAGTGAGTGAGTCACCCTCATCTACATATGAAGCATTTAGACCGCCTTGTATACTCATCTTTCCCCCACCTAACTAAAAGAACAGAAAGGCTTCAAAGACAACTAATATCACGCTACACTGCCAGGCTGACAGCATGCACCTCACTCACACATCACACTTTATCTATATTATGCTGTTTAACTGCTGGAAGCAAAACTGTACTTGAAATTAACATTTGATTAATTGAACAGCCCTACTGTGTGTCAAAGTAGCGCACAGTCAAATAGTTTGGTTCTTTGGGAATTGTTTTGGAATTAATGAATGAATAATAAGCAAATGTGATTTTTGAGCAATTGTGACAGCACTACAATCAAGTAACAGTTTGAGCTGTGCACTGGCAGGTGCATCTCATTTAATTTTTATAGCTAAAAGCTCCAGTCCTACTGTCCTAGAAATTTGCCTGTAACATCTCAAAAACACATATTCCCCAACCAACTGCAAGTGGCTGCTGGCTGATACAAGGTGAAATTAGTTGGCAAGATATATATGGCAGTGTTTGCAAAATTTCCACCGATGGGTGATGTATTCGCGCATGGGTGGGGCAATGTAATCATGCACGGACTGATTTGCGCGTTTACAATACAGAAGTCCAAACATAGACGAACTAACTAAAAAAAAAAAATACTGTTAGCATTAACGCGGGTTAAACACGGTCATCACGATTTTAACGCTCTCAACCCATCTGGAGCGCAGAATGAACAAAATTTGGACAAACTGCCGAAATGTGTTGACAGAGACATTTCAGGGATTTTGACTCAGTTTACGCTCCAGATGGGTTCATTGTTAATCGCGTTAGTCGTGATGACAGCGTGTTAATGCTGACAGCACTAAAAAAAATAATAATAAAGTCACCAATTTGGGATTTCTTTGGCTTTCTTTAAACCAGATGAAAGAGGTAAACATAAGGATGTAATCAAAGCGGTGTACCACTTGTGCAGACATATAGTGTGAGCAAAGTACTCAAACACGACTAACTTGCATGAGCATGTACGTGTCCACCATCCAGCTAAGTATGCTAGGCTATCACCAGCTTCTGTAGCTTTATCAACAAGCATTTGGGCACACTCTGAAGAGGGTGCATTTGCTCGCAGATGAAAGAGGGTGCTGTTAAAACAGCGCTATCATTTTTTTTTTTCTGTTGACTGCTTCTATTAGGCTCCACCATTATTAGCAAACTTACTCATGGGCAAATAAATAAATAAATAAATGGCCCTTGTAAAAACTATCAATGATAGGCTCAGCCTGTTGTCAGTAGTCGATATATTCGTCCAGTCGCCCAACCCTAAAGCATACCCATAAGAAGCCAGCAAAGTACACCCCAGAGTAAAACAACCACAAGATCCCTTCTTTGTAATGATCAAGGGTTTGGGTTTTTTAAATTATGTATGATGTAACCAGTGGATAAACTTTTGAAATTAAGAAAATACTTTTCCTTCAAACTTCTGCTTTCTATAATGATTGAAAGGAGTCTAATCTGTTTTTAATTTTTATAAAGAATCCTTCTTTAAAAGAATTCTTCTTTTTTTTTTTATCTTCTGATCTTTAAGACATAAATAATGCTTATCCAAGTTTCTCCCTCTTTACTGTGCCAATGGTTTGTTATCAAAGCGTTTGATGTGACTTCCAAAATTTAGATGATATTCAACAGGTGCATGACAGACAAATACACTTGGTCACTGATCACATATCAAAGGGAGGAAAAGCATCAGTAGTCCAGAACACTTGAATTATTACCTTGACGACAAATGCAGTCACACACAACACTGAGCAGATATCAAAGCAATTTCCACAATCACCAAATAACATTATTTGCTCTCACCTATGCTGCAACTACATACACATCACGTGTACCATACCTGGCTCAAAGTGGGCCTTTAACATTTGACTGCTTACACAGGTAAAGCAGAGTCTGTATTCAAACTTGAATGTGTATCATATGCCAAAAAATAGACTTTTTTGGCATATGATACACATTCAAGTTTGAACCACTTAAAACAATTTTTTTTTAATTCATTAAAAATATTTTATTACAGTCCTGATAATTGCCGTTTGGTTAAAAGCCTAAATCTTTGGCAGTTGCCAATTCCCCAGGCCACTGGTGTTCATTAAAAATAAATACCAGCATAGGTAATTTGTACACCACAGACTGATGTCACCCAAAGTCTGATGTCTCCATGGCTACCCAGCTTGGAGTGGCAGCTGAGTGGTTGTCATAGCAACAGTGGTAGCGGCCAGACGTGACTGCACATGAACTACCACATGTATGTCTGTCTGAACATTCATGTAGTCTATGAAGGTGACAAAAAAGCAGAGGCGGGATTTGCTATGATTTACTAGGCCAAAATGTTTTTCCCCACTGGTTTCTGTTTGAGGCGCCCCAGAAAAACCACCACTCTCAGCTTCAGGATAGCTTTAACAAGTTAACTCAATTTAACAGTCAGCTGCTGATAGGATCCACGCAGGGTGAGATTAGCTCGTCAAATGCAGACCACAGGCTTAACACAGTGAACTATTACTAATGTCTTACAGCTCTCTCTCCTGACTCGATGACATGAAAGGTACAGTGTGTGATATAATGGCCAATCTACCCTTAGAAGTCAGCATCACCTTACTAAACTACTGTACTGTTGTTTTGTGTGGGGAAAAAGACATGATGATAATATTAGACTGATAGGAAATGCAGCATGGTAGCAGTGTAGCTTGCTGTAGAGGTGCTGTACCATGCTGAGGAGCTGATTAAGGGGAAATTAAGGTAAAAAGTAAAAGCCTGAATGGGATATTAGCCCATGACAATATACCACTGCTGCACCCTTTCTTTAGTTGGACACAACTAAAGTAGTGGAGTTAGGAAACAAAAAGTTAACCCAACAACTATACTGTAATGCAACATATTTAAAGGGAGCATGGAAGTCATCAACTTCAAAGCTAACTCAATAAAGGAAACACCTTAGTGCTGTTGATTTATTCTTATGAACTGACATGGCTGCATTACCACCTCAAAAGTAACCATTGGTCATATTTCTTTCCCAAAGTATTCACTTTTCTTTTTAAATCTTATTTGTGTTCAGATTTATATTCCTATCCTCTACCTGGAGAAATTTGCTATAACCCCATAGCAGAGCCCAACAGCTCTGCTGTTGTATGAACTAAGTAAAATCCATTCTGAAGACTGACAGTAGTTCCAGGGCATCATGAATTGAACTTTTGCAAATTATGCTCATGTTTGGAAAGGACGATTATTCGGCATATGCCAACAATTTGTGACTGATAAGTTGTTAAATGTCTGTCACTGTCAGATTTACCAAAATATCAAGATGGCAATGGCAAATAGTTGAAGCTTAAGGCATCATAGTTTAACTAAGAAAGCTATGACCACCTTAGATCACAATACCAAAAACAAATTATATAAAATAAAATAAAAACACACATGCAGCTAGTCAATATTTATAAAAAACAAAAAACAAAACCCAAAACAAACTGAGCTGTGACTGTTATAGCTTAACTCTACAATTGAGTCCATCTCTGAAGAGAAAATCCACAACATACAGTTTCTACTAATGTGCTTATATTGACTTTTAGCCATGAATCATCTTTTTGCTAGTACCCATTAGCCACATCCACATTTGATGATTTTATAAAGAAGGCAGTGAACAGCTGGTATAACACACTGTTCTCAGTTATGATTAAAAAGATTAAAACAACTTTACCTCAAAAAAAGTTTCTGATTTATTTTTTTTTTTAAACAAATTTGACAAGTGAAACAAACAGATCCCCCCTCTCTTTGCTGACTCATCTTTGAAGCTGTCAATTTCCTGGAACAAGTGTCCTTTGAACAGATGATGGGGATGTCTGTCCAGACCAAAGCGATTGAAAGTACACGTGTCATGTCATACTGGACTGCAGGTGCTTTCTCTGCAATATACTGTGCTGTGAAAAAGTGCCCCCCCCCCCCTTTCCTGATTTTTTTTTTCTTCCATTTTTGTAACACGTTTCAGATCATCAAACTTATAATATTAGACAAAGATAACCTGGTTAAATACAATGATGATTCAATTTATTAAGGAAAAAAAAATACTGAGACCTACCTGACCCTATGTGTGAAAGTAATTGCCCCCTAAACCTATTAGCTGGTTGTGCCAGCATTGGCAGCAATAACTGGCAATGAGGCTTTTTCTGTGGAGGAATTTTGTCCCACTCTTCTTTGCAGAATTGTTTTAATTCAGCGACACCAGAGGGATTCAAGTCTGGGCTTTGGCTAGGCGACATCAAAACCTATATTTTCTCTTTGGTTTTTTTGAGACGTTCAGAGGTGGACTTGCTGGTGTGTTTTGGATCATTGTCCAAATCCTGAAGCAACAAACCACCAGAGAAGTCGCTTGCTTATTGTTGAATCATGATCTCTGACTTTACAGAGTGTGCTGCAATTCTGTTCTGGGTTATTTTGTGACCTCCTTGATGAGTAACTGATGTGCACTTGGAGTAATTTTGGTCGAAAGCCCCTGAGAATCTTCACCACTGTTTAAAGTTTTCTCCATTTGTGGATAATGGCTCTCACCGTGGTCTGCTAGGTTCCCAAAGTTTTAGAAAGGGCTTCGAAGCACTTTCCAGACTGACAGATGCCAGTGACTTTGTTTTTCTGCTGTTCTTGAGTTTCTTTAGATCGTACCATGATGTGTTGCCTTTTGAGCTCTTTTAGCCTACTTCACTTTGTCAGACAGGTTCTATTTAAGTGGTTTCTTGATTCAACATTATATATTTCCTCAGGTTAGCTTTGTCTAATATTAAAATTTGTCTCATGATCTGAAACATGTAAATGTGAAAAATGGGTTAAAAAAAATTAAGAAATCAGACAGGGAGCAAATACTTTTGCATTGCACTGTGTACATGTACCTCTGTTTTCTCATCATTTCTCAACTCTCAGAAGTGGCAAAATGATGAGGGACTTTAAACATAGGAGTACTTAAGCATGCACTAAAACCACTTTCAGTTCCTTTGGGATACATTATAAAAACACGTGCACAGCATTTACATAACCCCACAAGCTGATTCAAGAATCTTAACCAATACTATCACCCTGTTCTGAGACATAAGCAGAAACACAAATTAATCTCTCAGTTATTCAAGGCTTGCCACTACATCTGAGCATGCATCTGCGTGTGAACCCTTTCAGTTCACACTAACGTAACCACATGGGTATAGATAAAGGCCTTTGGACAAGCCCATGCACCCAGTGCAGTCATAGGCTAAAAGAGCATGGCTATTGCAGGATTTCACATCAAGGTGCCAACACAAACATGCCACTGATGCTGCTGCCATTTCTGGAATACACCGTCACACAAACACACTGCCACACACACCAACAACCCAATAAAAGTACCCACAACAAGGCAATAAAACAAGTTAATCCCTGTACTGGAGCTTCATGGGAGCAAATGGGAATAGAAGCATAAACCTAGACTCTACTACGTACATTGTTAGTAAACAATATGTTGACGTTTGAAACAAAAGCTAGCTTTATGCTAAGCAGTAACCAGAATAACACACATTAAAACTAGTTCCACGTAAGTCGCACCTGTTGCAAATATTCATGAATCAGATTAAAAATAATTTTAGTGGAGAAAAACTGTCGACACATGCCACAAGCAAATAAAGACAAACCAAACCTTCTCGGATCACATGGATAGACCCAAACGTTGGAATGATAATCATTAATCCGCCAGCAGAGCGATGCTGATAACCCATTTGAATATTGACAAGTGCGTGAAACGCTCCAATTAATGTGAAAATCACCTGAATGGAGCTCGGGCGTGTTAGTAAGTGTGGCTACACCGGCGTCAACGACAATATCGTACTCCCTGTCCCAATAAAGACATATAAATAACGGTACTTTGAGATCCTGAAGTAAAATCAAGCCAATTCTCGATTCTCGTTACCTAAAACAGAGGCCACTCTGGTTAGCTAACTTCACTAGCTAACCAGCTAGCGAAGTTCACAGTTGTCAAACTGTTTGCCTAACGTTACACGTTAGCGGGTCGCTAGCCAGTGTAGATTCGTTGCTCATTCCGAGTACCAAGTGTTACTTACTGCGTATGAAAGGAAACTCTCAGTCTCAGTCTCCCTCTATCAGCCCCTCTTCTCGTGATCACGGTAGAAATGCTAAGACACCCAGCGTTGTTGTGATAGGCTTAGCAGTCCTTAATATTAGCCACTTTCGCTTCTCGGCCCCTGTTCGTCAGTTAGCTTTGAGTAAGCTAGTCAGCGTTTCACACGACCAGTTCTCCTTTCAACATGTCTCTGCATCGACGTAAGGCTTTTACATACATGTTTGGCACTGTACTACCAGGGAGCGCCAAATATATCGCTCTTACTTAGGCTGTCGGTTCAAAAGAAAATACGCTTGGTTCGGCAGGATTTATCTATGATTGAACACCTAGCTAATTTTTGCTAAAGCTAAACGTAAAAAGGTAGATGACGTTCTTTTTCAGCATCCAGTTTTTGGGAGGGGCAAGACTATCGCTCTCTTCTGTGATTGGATAAAAACTGATTCGAAGCTGAGATACGATTGGTCAGCTAATGTACCAGTCAATTTGTTTCTCTAAAAACATAAACTGTGAAAATCCAGCTTTTATTTGCCTTTGGTGAGATTATGAGATTTATAATTTCTCCTCAGATCATATGCTGTTTTCAGAAGAGAGGTGCCTGCGTGCCATAAATAGCACAGTTCGGAAGTAATTGATAAAAACGGTGCAACACCCCATTTAGTTGTTGCCAGTTCCATTGCCCTGTAACACTTAGTACTGATCACCCCCACAATATTAAAGCCAAGGACAAATGGAGTAAAGAGAATTACTCCTTTAGCTACAATATTCATGGGACTGAGCTATGGAAAGTATCAGCGTTACCAATTACCTAATCACAGCCACAGGTCAAGCAACACATGGCACTCCCCAAAGGCTGTGCCTACCCCTAGCAGGACCCTGCAAAAAGCACTAGGTTCTGACCTGCATACAAACTACCAAGATTGCAAGTCTATGGAGGCTTCTCCTCGCAATGAACAAGAAGTAAAGACATTGTTAATTGCACCTTGAGGAAATCTAGGAAGAAATGGACTGAAGGTTGTCTTTTATAACCGAAACTCTAATGTGTGAGGCAAAATGGTTACATAGACAATGGAAATTTACATTCTAAGTAGTAAATTCAGTCATTTGTTACCCACTGTGCTATGGATCACATAGTGAACGTTTTTTAAATCCACTCCAAATTAATATCACAACAACTTTTTGGGTTGCTAAGTCGTAAAAACTATCTTCAAATTATCTTCCATGTAAAAAATGATCATCAATCTTCAGACTGACGATTCCTCCAAGCCATTAAGTAAATATTAGTAAGAAATTTCCATCATCAAACATCAGTTACCTCTAGACCTTACTTACTTAGCACTTAGTTCCTCCTACGCCGGGCGGCGCATCGGGCAGCTAGTGATCTCCATCGATGTCGGTCAGCAGCGACTGCTTCAGCTTCTAGACCTAATGTTCTGAAAACATTAAAGGCAATCAATTCATCAAGCCATGGTTATTAATTTTAATAAGCTAGATATAATCATAGACATTATAATATATTTTTTTCTTAAGTAAGTTAAGTTTATTTCCCAATAACAAACAGTGAGCAAAGTGTCATGACAGAGAAGGAATTTCAACAATATGGCAACCAAAAAGCTGTTACTACTAAATTAAATCCACCCATGTTATTCTGCGTATCCAATTCAGGGTTGCAGAATGGGGCTGGAGCCTAATCCTGCTGTCTTACAGTGTACACCCTGGACAGTGTGTGGCAGGACTAACACAGAGTAATTACTTATAATTCATCTATAAAATATTTTTAAATGAATCAGTCATAAACAAATGACTGTCAGTTTGTAGATGTTGCTCCAACTTTATTTACATGCTGTGTAAATAACTATATTCACATATGAAGCTTCTCTTCAACTAAAATAAATGTAAGACCACAGGTAACTACATGATAGCATGATAGAGTGAGAGTTGTTAATATATATTAATATGCTATAATACAGGTCTATATGCATTAGAGATAATAAAGAGTGAAGATTAACTTTCAGCCTAATTAAATAATAAGTTGAACTTTATTTGTTGAAACAAAATTCCATCCATTATCACGCCCAGTGATTCAAGCGACTAGTTTACCGTGCCTGTGATGGCTGGATGTGTTTTAGGGCGTGCTTGTTGACGAGCCTCAGCCCATTGGGCCCAGCTCTATGAGCCCAAATGGGCATGTTGGCTGTGGAGGGTCTTATTAATTTAAATAAATTGCTGAGTTGCACTCAGAAGGTATTGTTGAGGCAGTGGTGCTTTTATGATGACCTGCAATTAAAGTAATTTGTTCGTATTTAATGTGGAGGTGAATTTAACATTCATTTTCAAATGAAAACATAAACACTCCTTCCTCTCTTTTGCAGTATATACTGTGCTCAACATGACGTCATCACGTTGGTGCCTTTGTGTCTCTCTGTGCACTTTTAAGTTATTGGGAACACTTAAAGTATCCCATCAATAATGTATATGACAATTTAGTGAGTATGTCAGAGATTTCCCACTGGCAGCAAAAGTTCTTCCTGTAGTTTATGCAAAATTTTAGAGCAAGTTTAAAATATGCATGTAAGGAAAGCTGTTTTTTCTTTAAGGTACTCTGTACTGCGTTACTCATAAACTCAGAACAGGTATACCATCACTAGTCTTCCTCAAAAAAGAAGACAAACAACATGTTTCCAAACAATGTAATCTTATCTTATAAAACAAATTAGTTAAAGAAAATTTGTGCTTAAACAGAACCTTAATCTATCCAAGAGTGATAAGAGGTCTGTTTATTATGTGAATAATTGTTCATAAGATTTGTAGCAATTTTTTTCAACACAATCCAAATAGAGTAACTTTATTATTATTTAATGTTTTCTTGATTCAACATTATTTAATGTTTTTAAGCTTATTATTTCATGTCATTTCATTTCATTTGATTCTGGTTGTGTAAAAATAATGCAGTCAATTAATTAGTTTTAACCAGCCAATTCAGTTTGGATTTGCAGCCTTATTGGCAAATCCTGTGTTATATCACATCTAATATACAGTGCATTATACAGTGCATAAGATGTTAGCTATCCTGCTGCTTATATGTAAATACAAACCCAATTCCAAAAAAGCCTCGAATGACATGTAAAATGTAAATAAAAACAAAATTAAGTGATTTTCAAATCTCATAACTCCACATTTTATTCACAATAGAACACATAAACCGCACCAAATGTTTAAACTGATATACTTTTTTGATTTCATGGAAAACATTGGCATGTTTTGAATTAGATGGAAGCAACGAATCTCAAAAAAGTTGGGATGGCGGCAGGAGGTGGCAGGAAAAAAATGCTGGAAAACTAAGTGGAGAAACTGAAGAAACATTTTGCAACTATTTACGTTAAGTGGGAACACATGTAAGCAATCACAAGTAATACCAGTAATATCTGTTTTTTAAAATTGGACATCTCAAAAACGAGCATCACAAAGAGGCAGAATTTCTAAGAAGTCAAGATGGTCAGAGGATAACAAGTCTGCAAAAAACTGAGTGTATAAATTTTTAGAGAATTTCTGAATAATGTCCCTCAATATAAAAGGGACAAGACTAAAAATCAATATTAGATGTTCATGTTCTTCAGGCAGTCAGGCATCAGTGCATTAAGAACAAGCATGGAAATCACAGCATGGGGCTCAGTAACACTTCCTCCAATCAAGGTCATTGAATGCAGTTCATCTTGCCATCTATCAAGCAAAGAAGAAGCCATGGGTGACCATGATCCTGCAATCCTGGCATTTTCTCCAGATCAAGTGACATTCAAATGTACTGAGGCGCAATGGAAAAGTGTTCTGTGGTCAGACAAATCAAAATTTAAATTATTCTTTGGAAAACATGGACACATCCTCCAGACTAAAGAGGAAAGGAACCATCTGGCTTTTTATTAGTGCTCACTTAAAAAGCCCCCCACCCCCACCCTCAATTCTGGAATCCAGGTCCTGAATTGGCCTGCAGACAGTTCAGACTTTTCATCGATTAAAAACATTTAGTGCATCATGATAGTATGAATAAAATAAAAATATGATGAAGAAGACTCATGACTACTAGTCCTATATGAGACCAGAATGGGACAACATTCCTCTCCTTTTAGTTCCCAGATGTTTACAGTCTGCTGTTAACAGAAGCGCATGTTTACCACAGCTACACAGTAGTAAACATAGCCTTGCCCCAACTTTTTTGAGACATGTTACTACCAAATTCAAAATGAGTTCATGTCTTTCTTAGAATGGTACATTTTCTCAGCTTAGAAATTTAATACTTTTTCTATTGTGATACGATTCTGTTGTGAATAACATTTGAGGTTCACAAATTATTGTATGTTGTTTTTTATTTAGATTTTACACAGCAAACCAACATTTTGGAATTCAGGTTATATTTTGCACATATCATCCATCCATCCATCCATCCATCCATCCATCCATCCATCCATCCATCGGGGCTTTAGGTTGAAGGAGGCCACAAGCTGGAGGGTCTTCTTTTCTTTTTTTAATACTGAATCTTCTTCTTTATCATATTTTTTTCAGCATGGATCGATTCAGTGTGAGTTAGCTGAGATAACATTGAGTTAAGTGCTGCTTGCATGTATATTGTGAAGGAAAAGAAAACAACTAGCTTTGGCCTTCACTGCTTTCTCTCACCTTGTATGAAATCACCCCATGTGCGATCCTCTCTGCAGAGTGCAGCAATCACGCCTTGCCTTGCTCACCACTCTTCAAACACAAGAGCACTTGAAAAGCTGATTTCCTGCTCCTCAGAGGGAACAGGTTTCTTTTGTCAACCGAGGAGCCAGGTCAACACAATAATTGCTGGCAAATTGTGCCTGAAAATATACAACGCTCATTTGATTTACATGTCATTTTCATGACTCGCCGCTCCAATTCTCCTTAACAGCTTGCAATGTTACATTAGGGCCTTATCAATTGTTTATAAGGGCAATCAATTTCTTTTCCTGGATGCGCTGTATCAAGTGTCTGGGGTTGTTTGTATGAGAGAAAAAGAATATACACTGCAACCACACACTCGCCCATACATATTAATGCATGTTATGTGAGGGGTCAAGCTGTTCCCCCTGCTTAATGGGATTATAGACATTAACAAACTCTTTACTAAATGAGAGAGGACCTTTTTCTTTCTCTTTGTCTCTCATCCCCGCTCTATACCATTTCACTCTGTCCTCTTTCTCTCTCTCTCTGATCCCTAATCAGCAAGTAGGCCTAGAAGTGCCTTGGGGCTGAATACGAACGAGCGCAGCTGCCTGGTGCGGATTACTACTACCACACACAGGCTTACCCTCAATGTATAAATTCACACACGCATGCCCGTGTAGTGAAAACAGTGTTCATATGTCATTCGCATATGCCAGCACTTGCTGACATATGTGTTTTTCAAGCATATGTCATACTGTGAAAGTATCTCACACATGCACGGGAAAGATACACACAGAAACTATTTTGATCACATACCGATAACGTCCAGTGGCAGACACATGCTTGGACACACCCACAGGTTTTAGTGTATCACAGGAACATGTCCATTCATAGCTTATATAGTAGTGTTAGAGGGCAGGTGCTGCAGCCATATGTTGCCATTAATCAGCAAGTGACATTTTGAATCAGCCTTATTTAAGAAAGAAAGATAAAAAGAAAGAAAGAAAGGGAACAAATTAGTTAAATGTCAGCAATATGTAAATGGATCATATTTAAGTGTTCAATTTACTCTGTTGTGGAAAACATGGTCGTTGTGTCTTTCTCCAGTTGATTTTGAAGTTTCCGCTTCAGTTCCAGACTGGCAGGTTAAACCTGTGCAGGGTAGTAAATCTGTGGCTTAATGTTCCTGTAGAACAAGCTTTTGATTTGCCTCTGAGCATGGCGTTAATGCCATTTCACTGTGCTATAGCTGCTCAGTCTTTAACGCATGAGATCTCCCAGGTCATAAATTAAAATATTGCAAACATCAAGCTATACTAACCTAAAAATCCTCACAATACAGAATCTTCAGTATTTACCTCTACAGAAGTTGACCTGAGTTTGTAAATTAGACCTCTGGGTGAGTTTACTTTCTGTGCTGCGTCATGGCTGAAGGAGTGTTGTGGAAGTATCACACCTCCATCTAGTGGGAAAAAGAGGTAAGGCTAGCGAATACATGCACGAAGGGGTCGAAAAGGCACGTTTGGGTTGTGATATAAAATTGATGGTCTCAAAATCTTTTAAAAGGTTGAATGCTCAATCAGTTTCTTGTCCTAAATGCCAGGAGAGGCAGGTGGGCATGAATTAAAGAAACTTACTCTAGGGTATGTCTGCACATCATCCTGCCCACCAAAATATTTATGGGCAGCATTAAAATGTATTTTTTCCTTACACAAGTGAGTCATTTTTAAATTGCATCTGTATTTGTGTTGATTAGCTCAATCAAACTGAACTGGCTTCCAAACCAGCTCATTTTTACATTTAAATACAGTTATAAAATGTGCACATCTTGGAAAATATAAAGAATACTTTGTGAGTTTCTGACTGTAACTTGGACAGTGAACGGCATCTAGTGACAAAAATAACCTGAATGGTTATTGAAATGGCAATAAATGGATTGATTTACTGCGTGAGCTGTATGCCAAGGTGACCCGGGGAACTCTGGGTATACATGCAATCTTCGTTTTCTCTGTGTGATCTCTTTTTGACTGATATTGGGGGAAGAGTTCAGCTGGAAGAAATCATTTAACAAAGCAAGGACAATCTTCTCCCTGAGCAGGCAGGAAGAAGGCCACCACCTCTGTGTCTGCGTTCAGTTCATCCTCGTCCTCATCATCTGCCCGAGCTCTTTCTCAGTCTTCATTTCTGCTTGGCCCTGAGCTTGTGGTGTCACGTCAATCACACCCGAGGGAACGCACCAAGGTAGATTTGTTTTGGCTTTAATGAAAGATGCTCTTAAGATGCAAAGTTCAAGGCGAGAACTGGAGGTGGTGTGGGCTGCATAAAAAGACTCGTGACCTTGATGAGTGGTTGTACTAAGATGGTGATGTCAGACTTGGGAAGGACCTAGGAGTGGGACACAATCTGTTATTTTTTGCCATTCATAATGACCTTTGTCATCTCTATGCTTCATGTCAAGTTGCTGAAGTGTTCTTGTGCAGTGAGATTAAATTTATCTCATCTCCCAGTCCTTACCAGAGGCCTCTTTGGCTGATGCTTTCTAATGACTCTGCTGGAGCAGAATTGGAAGACTTTTCAACAGCAATCAGTTCAGCGTCACTGAATTTATCACACATGATGTGATTTTATTATATGTAGTTTCCCCGTATGTCAATATCATATCATCAAAATGGCGAAGACCATTAGAATTAGGTTTCACGCACACTTAAGCATCTGAGACCTGTGCTAAAATTATTCTAAACGAATACCAGGCAGGCTACTAATCCAATCTAGTAAAAAAAAAAAATATATATATATATATATATATATATACAAACCAATAAAAGGAAGCTCTCTTTTATTTGATCTAGCGCAGGCTTGTTATTCTGAAAACAGTTCGGTAGTAGATAGTAGACACTATCTATGTGTGCAGAAGGCTGAGCCAATCGTAGAGAGGGAGGCTCACCAGCAAAGGGCACACTAATGGGCTCACTGACAAACCAGCAGATATTCTTAATTAAAGATTAAGAAATCTCACAGCCTGACCCACATTTTTTGAGCGTATGCACGTCTGAATACGTGTGTGGCAGCGCTGCAAGATCCTATTTTGCCTGTCCTCAGAACGTGTCCATTATTGATGGCATCATTAAAATATGTACAAGGACAAAATAGGTGGTGCAGCGAAGGTTTTTGTGTGATAATATTGTGTTAGTGTGTGTGTGTTCGCATACATTAGATAGAAGGATTCGAGAGAACTTGAAGCAAATTTAAATTAAATACTTTTCCTGTTCTTTATGAACACATTCGTAACTTTTAATATTCTCACGAGCAACCAGATCAGCAGCAGTTCAGTGCGCCCTCAACTTTAACTGAATATGAACGCAGGTTTTATCCTTGAATGTTAATCACTGTAAAACTTTGCATATAAGTGTGTAGGTGTTTGTGTGTTTTGTTGTGTCAGCTAAGTGCAGTGTGATCTAACAGCAGCTGACAGGCAGGTTTGAGGCCTCTCTCTAGGGTCCTCAGTGTGTGTTTGTGTGTCTCTGTGTGTATGTGTCCTGCTCTAGTGGTGTGTGCTAATTGGAAGCTCAGCGGGACAGGCAGCAGGTCCTCCGTATCGCCCATGTGCACACGTAGAATCATACTCAGTCTCTTTCTCTCTCTCACTCTCTCTGTCTCACACACTAACACACACACAGAGAGAGAGAGAGAGAGAGAGAGAGAGAGAGAGAAATCAACAGCAGTCTGGTCTGTTAGCCTTTCTACATTTAACATGAGTCCAGTCTGCAGCCTCTTCACTTATTCATTCCTCTCCACCTCCTCCTCAGCCACTTCTCGCCTGCTTTAACCTGAAACGACAGCTGCACTGTGGCCAGTGGAGACCTGCCTGGCTCCCCTGTCTCACTGGACATCAGAAAGAAATACCACCAGGTAGCTTGGAAGAGAAGAGAAGAGAAGAGAAGAGAAGAGAAGAGAAGAGAAGAGAAGAGAAGAGAAGAGAAGAGAAGAGAAGAGAAGAGAAGAGAAGAGAAGAGAAGAGAAGAGAAGAGAAGAGAAGAGAAGAGTGTGAGGGATCAATAGTGTACACGAGAAAAGGGTGATGTGCGTGAAAGGGGAGGTCGATGGTTTGCCCACTGGTGTGTGAATGTGTTATTTACCTGGACAGGCTGGGGACCAAAAAATGAGACATTCACCTTCTCCTGAGAAATCCCCCAACACAGTCTTACATGTAGACATGCATGAGCACATTTATTAATGCACACACAAACACAAGCAGAGGCACATGCGTACATTCTTATACATGCACAGACTTTAGAGAAAACTAAAAAACAAACACAAAGCAGACTGGAGAAGACCTGAAAAAGGGGGACATCAAATGTGAGGACCAGCGCAAGTCATGTCATGTTTATGAACACTTTTTACTGCTTTGTTTGATGGACAGAAATAATGAATCAAAATATTTTAGTAATAGGGAATGTTTCTCTTTACTTGACCTCTGTCAACAGATGTTTCAGAGCAGAGCTCAGCCTCCCTAAGGCGCAAGGATACTTCACTGTCACTGTTTTCACTGAAAAATGTACATTTTAAAATATTTATTTGTATTTCTAAAAATCCCCAAATAGCTTTAAATGTCCAAATTCTCTCTGTGTGTTCATGTGCGGTGTATGTGTGTTGCATGGTTTGGATGTCAGTTTCTTTACAGCATCTCTGACAGCCAGCATATGATCCTGAGACAGCATGACAGCTGTCTTCATGCCCCTCTTAACATACACACGCTCATCTGCCCACCCACCCGCACTGAAACACATAGAAACACACACGTGCACAACACAGCAAATGACAGATTTGCCACCTTGTGACAGACCTGCTACATCTACCTGCAACCGTCAGGCCCAAGGATAGAGAGGTGATTGGTTGACGATAATATGGAGGTTGTGTTTAGTGTGACTCGAGGCTAGACAGGAGACAAATACAGGGATGGACAAGACACCAAAGGGCTGGTGGATAGATGGATGGATGCCAGGGGTCAAGAGAAAATCTAAGTGAAGCTAGAAGATGCAGGAAATTAGAAAAGTGGAAGGAAAACACGAGTAATGAGGGAATGAGAAAAAAACAGTTTTACAGATAAATTATGTAAAGTTTTTTGCCAAATTGGCTATTTATGCTGAGGCTGGAGGGAGCGGACTATAAACTGAGCTGAAGCACAAACTGCAACAAAGCAAAAAGCTACATAGGGATAGATTTTACTATATAGTAAAATGCCACATCATCATCGACTTCAAAGCAAACTCATTTGTACAAGGTTACCCCAGGCCAGTTTTCTTAGAGGCAGTTCTAACCCCTAACCCTAGGGGAACAAAGACCCTTAAACTAAAAAGTGCCAAGGACATGCGGTGTGGGGGAGATCAAGGGTGGTGGCATTGTAGTATGCATCGCTGAGGTGCCTCCATTTGAGTACAATTGTAGGCACCATCCTCCTCACTGCACCCTAATCTGATGAGACAAGCCTGACATTCCACACCATACAGCAGAGACGTCTCTGGCTTTCATACATATGTGCTCAGACAAACATATGGAGAAGACGCAGAGGTTAAGGAAACAACAACACAGACAAGAGTGACAGATTGTTAGGGTTAAAGCTGCAAGCAAACATTACCTATTAGTTTGCTTTTCTTGTTGATCTTTCCATCTTTTCCTGCTCACCAATTCCATGTCACGGCTGAGAGAACCCGCGTCTCCACTGTCGATGACAGACGTGTTGTTGGAATCAGCGTTGCGTTATTCATTTACATGCTTCTTTCTTTGCATTTTGCTGTTCTTCTGCTGTTCACGCAGTCCTCCAGCATAGGCACAGCAATCTGTGAAAGACAAAAACTTGATATGTCACATGACAGCGATGAGAAAGTAAAGTCACACAAAGGCTCAAGCAAAGTAAAATATCCAGACTTTGTCATTGTGTTGTAAAGCTATGATGAATATGAAAAGTTGCTTTTATACAGTTATTTTTTAACTTGAGATGCAGAGGTTACTGATTTAATACTTCTACCTTCACAAAGCCTATAAGCATGTGCTTCACACAGAGAACCTTGTGCTGTGCTTGAGGGCGGTCTCACCGTCGGCCTTTTCCCAAAGCAGAGGTGATGTGTCCACTAATGTCAACATCGCAGCCAGGGTCAGAGCACTGTCAAAGACCCTAACGCACAACCTTTTCCAGCTAACACTAACCCAGTACGAGTGCGTGATAATGTGCGTGCCCAAAATGCCAAGTGCTCCCCTGTCCCTTCTCAATATTTCATCTGTTGTCTTGCTTTACCTTGCTTTAGGTAATGGCCCAGTCACATAACCCATTTTTCATATGTTTGCCTGTATTTGTGTATTATACCTTTTAGTGATAGAGGATTTTTGTCTGGTCTGTACTTTACTCTTATTTGCTATTCAAAGTGATAGATTTATAACATGAGCATGCAAAAATGTGGCTTTTGCACACGACAGTGTCTCAGTTGAACTCATTCCAGTTTTACATTAATGATAACTTTGTTAGTTACAAAGAACTAGATTTGCCATCAAATGGGGGTTTTAAGTCAATCAAAAGGAGCTCAGTATGTAAGATGTGGCATAAATAGTGGAATATCATTATTATCCATGGTTATAATTTACATTTTGTGTCCAAATCGCCACAATTCTCATTGTCTTTTAGATAAAATGCTAAAAAGGATAAAAATAAAGGTGTAGGAATTTGTCAAAATGATGTGCTGGGTATAAATTCCCATTTGAATTTGAATAAGACATTTTTGTCTTTAGTTGCGTTTTTTTTTTTTTTTTCCAGTATTCAGCAAACTTTATAACTGTGCTTAAATAGCAACTATAAAAGCAGCTTTCCGTGCCGCTTATATATATTCCTTTTATCTCAATACACCAACTTTTCTGGTTATTTCTTGGTCTCAATTAAAGAAATGTATTCAAAAGTCAAAGCTATGCTATATATAAAGTATATGACACAAACATAATATGCCATGTACTACATATTTCCTGAGCATGATCTGTCAAGATAGAACAGGGACACTGTAAATCAGTTACAACACACATGAGACGCTGCACTGAAGGCATGTAGGTGTTGGAGCGTGAAGGGCTTTCCCTGCTAATGCAGATATAATGATGTGACTATGACTATATCAACGTCAGCGTGTGAGAGTCTGTGTATGTTGCCTCTTCTCGGGGACAGTTGTGCTGCTGATCTGCAAGACAATTCTTTGTGACTCACACCACATGAAAAAGAAAGTTAAAGATAGATAGAGGTAACAAGGGATAGACAGAGGTTGATGAACAAGAGAAGACAACATCTATGTGTTGTTTTGATTGTGATGAGAGGCAAGTGAAGAAGACAGTGAGTTGGCCTACATTCATGTGGCTTAATGTGTGAGGGGAAAACAGAGAGACAGCTCCGTATCCATCTAATTATTCATCCAAGGAAGGCAGCGGATGTTATGTTGCTAGGTGTGTTTGTGTGTGGGTGCATATGCTGGGGACAGTGAGTATTATGAATAATGTGATTCCCAACCAAACTAAGTAAGATGGGGAGAATATTTATAGATAACCAAAATAAAACAAAAACAAAACATAGTAGTGTTTTGTTTATTTGTTTACATTTACATAAAAAAGCATGGACAAATGGTTGTAATGAAAATAAATATCATGGGAATTAAAATGAATAGATGCATGCTTGAAAAATCGAGGCTACTATTTGTGCTTTAAATTATTATTGTTGTTAAATAACAAAAAAATCAATTAAAATGATCACATTTTCAACATGAGAGTTTCATGGATGGTCAGTGAAGGGGTGCTTCAGTTCACTTTTCAGGCTTTTCAAATACACTAGACACAAAAGGCTGAGAACTGGTGATCTAGACCACTTGTGCAAGTGAGTGTGTGTGTCTATATCAGACAATGTCACACACTTTTTTTCCCCAAGGTGACATACTAGATAACATTTTCACTTTTGGACTCTAAAAGTAGTATTAATCTCCATCAAACGTCCCAAAAGACATTCACGTGCACAAACACACACAGACACGGCCCATATCACAACAGTTGTCTCTGGCATTTCAGTGATTTAGAGCATCATCCCTGGTTGCCACCAGCGTGAAGCTGTGATCTTCACATATATGACACCTCAGCTCAACAAGGTGCACACACACACACACACACACTGAAAGGATGTCTCTGCTCTGTCTCTCCTGCCGTCACATTCTCACTTCCTGATTTAGACAGACAGAGACCAATCCTTTGGGACACAGAAACACTTCTCTTTCGCTCCCTCCCTCCTTCCACGAATCTTTCCCCTTTTCTTGATCTGCTGCTCCCTCTCGTGGGGATGAGGGAAGGCAGGGCTGGAGGTTAGAGAGATGGATGTGGGTGATACACCGATACACAGTCAGTCTCCTGCGGGAATGGTGTGATAGAGAAGAAGAGAGAGGGACAAGGGCAAGTAGAGGGGAAAAAAAGTAGGAAGCTTATTTCTCATGGCTTAAGAAGACAGAGAGGAAACAGAAACACAGGAAAGTGATATCTTGTTTTAGTTTCATGTGTTATTTGTACTGTGTTCCAGATATATATTAAATATATATACAGATACAGATATACTGCTTAAACTGGATGAGTTACTATGATCTGTACTAACTAGGGCTGGGCGATATGACCCAAAATTCATATCTCGATATTTTTTAGCTGGATGGCGATATAAGATATATATCTCGATATATTTTTTTAAAGCCATAAAGTAAGAACAAAAAGAGAGTTCTTAGTCAAAGCTGTGTCCCAGATGTCACACAGGCACCTTTATTAACATAGAGCAGATGTACATAAAATTTACTCAAAAATAAATTATGAGCATTTATTAAATAATAATGCTCCATAAATAAAAGAAAACAATGTTGTTTTTGTGCATAACAAAAAGCTCACAATTGTGCAGTCAAAATGTAAACTAAAAGACGCTGAGCACAATAACAAAGACAGATTTCACAGCTGCTCTGTTCCCAACTTGTACTGCGTGACTGACAGCCTGGAGTTTGAAATCCGCTTCGCAACCACGTCTCTTAAGAGGTGCCATTTATAGTCCTTATACACAGTAGGGTAATATTACGTTGAAGCACAGTACGTATCACTCCGCGAGGCTCAGCCGTAATGCTCCGACAATCCATCAAGCGGTGCAGCTCCGTAGCTTACTAAAGTCGTACTAAAACATTTTTTGACAGATTGCTGAGCGCCGTGTTCCACATAAAATCGGTTCGCGGCCATCAAGCACAACCAGAATTCATACATAAGGCGCGCTGTCAACTTTTGAGAAAATGAAAGGATTTTAGTCCGTGCAGCACCTCTGGGCTGCATGGCGTTAGCGTGGTTAGCTCGTTAGCGTGGTTAGCTAGCTAACACGTTGACGCCGTCCAGCCCCACGCACGGGGCGATGCGCAGGAACTCGTTAACGGAGATTTGCCGTGTCCATCTTGTCGCTTCCTGCAGGTGAAGCGATGGGGGACGAGGAGTTGTGTTCAGTGAAGGAGAGGCGAGGCCGAGTAACGTTGCGTAAAGACGAAAGTGGACGAAAGAGAGGCAAACTTGCGGCTCCACAAGTATAATTATAACGTAACATAGACTATATCGATATAAAGGATATTGTCACATCTTATATCTCGTATAAAAATATATCGATATTTTTTAAAAACTCGATATATCGCCCAGCTCTAGTACTAACCCATTAAAAGGAAAATATTCCCAGTAATTCAGACTTTTTTAAAATTCTGGGATCTCCTTTAACATCTGAAATAAAGTTCTGTCCCTGTGCAACTTGAGCTTGTAATGACTAACCACTGCTTGTTAAGGGCTTTGAATGTCCACTTGTTTTTGTCATGTCTATCTCTCCTCTAAAGAGGACAGGCATGTCTCAAGCGCTTTTCCCTAAGGCTTTTTACTTGTTACACAACCTGCTGTTGTGAAAAATCTACAGGCAAGTCTGAAAACCCTCCCAGCACTTCTTCTTTCTTGTGTGCCATATCTATAAAAACATCCCTCAAATTTAACCCAGAGTAAAGTGCAGTGTAGAGATGAGTAAATACAGTACGTTATATTGCATTTTTTTCTTTCCTTTTTTATTTACTGTGATTTTGAAGATAAAAAATGTTTCCTCAGTTCAAGTTTGGAATTTTTTTCATGACATTCCCCACATGCAATACTACCATACGTTATTTAATTATAATAATTATAAGTTTTTCTTTCAGCTTTTGTATCAGATTCTTACCAATAAATCAAATCTGTTATCTTGTTGGTCTGTCAACTAAAAATACAGTGGCTATCCTAATAGCACTCTTTTTAACTAACACACACCGATGTATGCATCAGGAGCAATCTGGGGTTCAATATCTTGCCCAGAGGCACATTGGCAGTGGACTGGAGGGATTGGAGACTGAGACGTAGCCATTCATGATACAATAAACCACAAATAAAGATTTGAGTGTCGGTTTGACTGGGGTGCATTTTGATAAATGTAGCTTTCTGCCTTCACATGGTTTGGGTGTGTTTTGTATACATCTGTTTGTGTGCAAAATAAGGATATGCTTAAAGAAAATAAATAAACATTAAATGTATTTCTCGCATTTCTATTATCTTCTATTTATTTTGTTACCTTAAAAACTTTGAAATGAAATTAATTAAATGCATTTTGATTTTTGCCTTTAAACCTTGTTGTGATGATAAAGGCTTCCAGAAACATCTATAAATGCATATAAAGGCAAACAGCATAATAATGTGAAGGACAGAGTTTGGATTATTGAAGAGCTTCTAGCTCATCATCCATCCATTCAGCTAGCCCTCAATTTTGTTCTACTTATCCAGTTCAGGATCACACAGGGGGATGGAGCTTATGCCAGCTGACACTGAATGAGAGGGACACCTTGGACCTGTTGTCTTTCCACAGATGGACAGACACCTTTGGCCATTTTAGAATCACCAATTAACCTCATGTGCATATCTTTGTATTGCTGGAGCCACTCAGACAGAGAACCCACAGAGGGGTACAGAAAGGCCACAAACTGGATTCAAAGCCAGAACCTTGCTATGAGGGCTCAATACTAATTGCTACACCAGCATGCTGCCCTGTAGCTTAACAGGACAAACAAAATGAAAACTTTTAAAACTTACAAACATCAATAGTGGGTTGAGGGGCGTTGCTGTTTCTGCAGCAATGAAATGAATTCATAGAAATTTCAGCAATTTCAGATCTATACCTTTTAGACAGTAACAAAAATACATTTTTAAACACACAGAAACAGATCTAGAGTGGAAGATTGTAAAAAAATGATGCTGAAAAAAGAGAGACAACCAGTGAATGACTGACTGAGTAACCACCAGAAAAAGTATAAACTCTGAAGCCTGCAAAATTACAGTACATAAAATCGCTGGTGTAAACAAAGGGGATAGTACATGAAATTACTGGTGTAGGCTACCGTGATACACTGTACCCTTTATTTCCTGCGTGCTTTGAGAGGTGCAGCGACACACGGAAAGTTGACTTCTAGAGTGGTGTGAGGTTTCTTTTTGCTTCTCCATGCTTGTTTCTGCTGTCACTGCTGTCAGCAGCCGCTTTAGGTCACTGAGAAGCTACCACCCCATCTACCTGTGTTTTAGCACATCACACGCTGCACTGCACAAACACACACACACACAGAGACAAGCACATGCTCATAGGTAGAGTCCACTAGCTGAGGCAGACTGAGGAGCTGCCCAGGAAACAGGGATTTGTTTATGTGGATTGAGTGGCAAAGGAAGGGAGAAAGGGAAAGGTGTGTGGGTGAACATTGATGCCTTTTTGTGATGAAGTAAAAGTGATATGTAAATAATAGATCCCAGAGATGAATTATTGAAGGAGTACATTGATGCTCTCATGGTGTGGAAGCAGGAGCTCATTCATGAAAAAAGGTTTGTGGAGGAAAGATGAAAGGGTGAGGGGGGAAACAGGGTGTTGCTATGTCAGCTTTCAGTTCCAACACAGCGACATACACTGATGCACGCACGCACGCACACACACACACACACACACACACACACACACACACACACACACACACACACACACACACACACACACACACACACACACAGACTTTCAAACCACATTCATACAATCATAGTTGTACAAGTTTCTCAATGACGATGGGAACAACTCAAAAACAGAAGGAATGGTGCCCATTGTTATTACAGTCCAACATACAACTTTAAAAACATGTTAGCATTTCTTAAACGATCCATAAAATTTATATCGGTTCAGCATGTTTTTAATATCTTTGTAACTGGGTATTGACTGATATACTGTTATTGTATCTATGTTGATTCTCTTTATTAATTTTGTTTCATTGTGTTCTCCAAAAACTTAATGTGCTGCTGTAATCCCAGTTTAGACACTTCTGCAAAAGATATTTTTTATATTATTTAATGTTTTACAAGGAGTCATTCTCATTCTTCTCTCTTACTATTTAATACCCCCAGTGATATTTTTGCTATTTTATATTAGGTCAAAAATAATTTCATCATGTTCCTGAGAATATTGTTCCACGCATTACACTTAATGGGATTTAAAGAGGAAGTAAAAGTGTGAGAATCTTTGTCAGTCAGAATGAAACACTGGCTTCTGGCTCCTCAAATGGAAGCCGGATATTTAACAGAGGCAGGACCCTGCACCCTTAATACACTCACCATTACACAGCCTTGCTTTTGGGTGTTCTATAACGCCAGATCCTGTTGAGCTGACAGGTGACAGAACAGTCCACATCAACATACGTCTACTCTCTTTTGCTCCAAACACACACACACACACACACACACACACACACACACACACACACACACACACACACACACACACACACACACACACACACACACACACAAAAATCCTGTTGTCTGCCACCAGCTGATAGGTGACAGGGAGCAGGCTCTGCCTTTTGGGCATGTCCAGCCCTGGAATGTCTGAAGCTGTCTACTGTACAGCAGCAGGGTGTGTGTGTGTGTGTGTGTGTGTGTGTGTGTGTGTGTGTGTGTGTGTGTGTGTGTGTACATCTATCTTTATGAGGACAATTCAGAGTTTCCTGCAGTCTGTAGTCCATGGTATAAGAGTACAGATAGATACCATGGACTGTATTTACAGTTGTCTTTGACTCAAGATGACTCTGGCCACCTCATTTCAGCAATAAGTTAACATTATATTGCCCCAATGTCAGGCATGTTGTGGTATTTAGTCCATATTTGACCCACATAATATTAGCTAGTGCCATGGGATGCTGATCTACTTAATTCAAAGTCCTTTCTCCTCTTATAATGCTTCTGTTATAATATACTTTCTCCTGCGTTCAATTTAAATCGGTATAGAAAATCTTCCACCTTGTTGGCACATAGATGGCACATGTGTAATGAATAATGGGGGTATTTTAGGTAGTATTATTATCATTTGAGAATTATAAGATTGTATCTATGCCAGGAGCCATTAGTCTAGGCAATACACAACATTTCGCTGGGAAGTCCTGTGGTTATGACCCTAACCATAGAACCATCATAAACACTATTTATGTCTTTTCTATATCTGTGCTAATAAATGGAAAATAAAGTTGTTGTTTTTTTTAAAGGAGTCTCAGAAAGAAAATGGGCCTGGTCTGAAAGCCTCCCTAACATGGATAAGAATCTGCATTACTTCTTGTCATCAGTGTAGTAGTCAGTGAGTAAGTCATGGAGCTTTTGTGTTGGGGTACTACACATGTCACAGGGAATAAGACAGAAGCAAAAGCGAGATAAGAGGAGGCAGCTGCCTACCTAGAACTGCTGGCACGGCAGCCAGGGGCGGGGCCAAGACAGCATGGCACACGTCGTCTCCAGACACCCTTTCTTCTCCCTGCTTCGCCAGAGGCTTTGACAGGCGGCACGAGAGCCCCTTGGCCCAGTGAGGGGTGGACAGCCATCTGACAACTCCCCACCTGCATGACCTTTACCATGCTTGACCCCCCTACAGGAGACAATCACCTCATAGCAAACAGCCCTACGGGAGATGTAGACACACAGTGCAGTCAGGAAGACACACACAACAAACTCAGACATGCATGCCACACACACAAAAAGTCAGGCTTAAAAAGGAGACATCCTATTAAAATATTAGGACATTTAATTTCCAATGTTTAATGGGAGGCAATTATTTAAATTTTTAATTCACTTGTCATTTTTAACTGACTCATTCATTAGCTCACATCCGCATCTATGCAAATCAATTTACAAATCATTTAAAATGCAGTGAATGTGAATGTGTGTGTGAATGGGTGGATGACTGGTTGTGTAAAGCGCTTTGGGGTCCTTAGGGACTAGTAAAGCGTTATACAAATACAGGCCATTTACAATCATGATTACACAAAAAAAATAGCCTTTTTTGAAATGGGGCTCTGAAAAAGCCACCCAGTGCTTACAAATAGGGCCCCAGACAACCTGTGGACAATTTAGAATCACCAGTTAACCAGCATGTATTGGAAAGATGCCAGAGTACCTGTATGCTTTTCTCTATTTTTTCTATTTTCCATAAATCCATTTTCTACAAGAGTTTTTGGGAAAATGTTCTAATAGCTCAGTAGTCCATATGTACAAGCAGGCTCAGGCTTCAGATATTTTCAACAGTATGTTTTCATCAGTTTTTACTGACTTGGCTCGTTGTGATGTCAGTAAGAGTGGCAAATGATGGTAATCTCAATCGCACATCTCTAGCTTTATGGCTGAAGCTCCGCCCACCCGCTGTTTAAAACTTCTGTTTTGGACAGGCAGCCAGTAAGAACATCTAAACGTCTAAAACAACTTACAAAACGTATGACGCCTTTTGTATGGCCTGCTTTAACAACGTGCTAACCTTATTTACAATCAATATTGTATGGATGTAATAATGATGCAGTGGATCAAAGTGGATCAAATGAGGAGCTGATAGAAGGCATAGTTTAAAATAATCATGCTTTATCTGCTTAATCTGAGATTAAAAATATGAAGATTAACTGAAAAATCATAGTGTAGACCAAAGTAATTATTTACAGCATTAATGTTAAATACGGTAAATATTCTCATTATGTTTTCACTATAAACGGCATATTTGCTAAATGATATATGATATTAAAACCTGTTAGCCTACCTTCATTACATAAAAATACATTTTGGTTATAAAAGTATATTGTTTTTACAGAAATCAAATCTTACTCTAATTTTGTCATCACATTTTTAAACCATATAAGTAAACCAAATAAGTAAGGTGTTGTTAATAGCAGGAGCAGGAACCATATCCTACTATAATTTGGTCAGATGGGGGTTTCTATGTGAATGCATCCACAGTCCAAAGACATGCATGTTAGGTTAACTGGTGATTCTAAATTGGCTGTATATGAATGTATGTGGTTCTCTCTGCATTAGCCCTAGATAGACTGGAAACCTGTCCAAGCGAAGCGCTAAAAGAAGGCCCTATAGGGTTATGCTGGCGCTCATCAAGCATTTCGTTTATTTGCTGTCTTCTTTTATGGAAGTCTGTGAAAATTGATATCACTGAATTTACAACCAATTTTCAAGTGCTTTTGCTTGGTTTTTATTTTGGGATAAAATCTTTTGATTCACCTTTAGCCTCTCTGACTGACTGGAAATGCCCCTGAAGCTACCCAGGGTGTCCTGCACCTAGTTAGGAAAATTCAGTTAGTCTCAGATATGACATCAGTCTCCTTAAGTCGGTTTAAATTGTAAAGTAAAGACACTATAAGAGTAAAACCCCAACAATCAGACTTGCTGTGAGCCAGCACATGGCAACAGTGGGACGGACAAACATACTTTTAACAAGAAGAAACAGAAGGAAACCTTGCACAGTCCAGGCTCAGGTAGCCATGTGCCAGGAGCGTATTGGCGTGGTGGAAAGAGAAGATAAAATCTAATGATACATGGTGGTGTATGAACACATGTGGAGCAGGAAGATCAGAGTCGAGAAGAAATTCTCATTGCATCACACAAAGTCCCATTGCAGGAAAACCTATTCCAGCATAAGTAAGAGATGGTTCAGGGTCACCTGACCGAGCCCTAACTATAAGCATTTTCAAAAAGTAAAGTGTTAAGCCTAATCTTATAGGCAGAGTGGGTGTCTGTCACCAGAATCCAAAATCAGAGCTGGTTCCATGGGAAAATAAGACTCTGCCTCCCATTCTGCGTTCAGAAGCTCTAGGAACCGGAAGCCATCAGCCCCAGAGCGAAATGTTGTAGTAGGATTATATGATACTATGATGTCTTTAAAGTATGATGAATACTATTTTTTCAAGATGTTGTATGGATAAGAATTTTTGAATTAATTTGCATCACTACATCTTTTGTTTCAGTAAATGTGAACATTTTTGCTTTTTAAAAAATTACTTAATGCAAATTACTTTAATACATGATTTTCTTCTAAAACTGGATTGATTACCCAGTTTTTCCTCCCTGTAATCCTATTAATGTAGATTTACTGATAAAAACAATCCAGTAATTATGCAAATTATTATTATGCAATATCACAAAAACTGCAGTCTTACGTCAGCGCAGCGCTGAACACTGCGTAGCTCTACGTCATCAAAAGGCGTCGTGGCAGCGTGAGAGGGAAAACAAATGCCAGTGCGAATTGCTGTGAAGTAAGTAGAGCATTTATCATTAAAAAAAGAAACGGCTATAAGGTTATGAAAGCATTCTGGCGATGCTTAAAGTATTTTTAAAGCTGATAAATGATGGACGCTGCGCAAAATATGCACTTTCCGTTCGTAGCACTTTTACAAGTGTCGTTAATCGAAACTAACGTGCCTTTTCCATATCTGTAGGTTACTGCTCCTGCACCATAACGCTCTCTCCTGATTTGTTCCAAAACCGCGTGTCGGTTCAGTTCTAATGAATCCAGTAATTAGACGGGGACTGCCTCCGTCCGTGAGGAGTCTTCTCACAGACATCGGTCCAAAGGAGGAGTGGACGGATGAGGAGTCTGAAACGGTGACCAGAGATGGCATTCTGCTTCCGCACAGAGGAGCTACGTCTGGAAATGAGCTTCTCACACCTGCCAGGAGCCATGATAATGCTCCAGAGGATGGTGGTGTCTCTGGAAGAAGTGGACTTTGCATGTTGTGTAAAAGTAAACCTCCTTGCTACACCTGTCCCAGGTGTAACCTGCAGTACTGTGGCTTGGAGTGCTACAAGAGCCCTGATCACTCTGCATGCTCTGAAGAGTTTTACAAGGAGTCTGTTCTACAGGAGCTGAAGGAAATGGGGACAACTGAGACTGAAGGGAGAAAGAAAATGCAGGAGATTCTTGTGGGACTCAAACAAAAGGCAGAAATGACACAAGGGGGGATGGAGAGTTTGTTAAAAGAGGCGGGTGTTGTGTCAGATGACACAGATGATAGGGAAGGAGAGGCAGCTGAGAAAGTGCAGGCTGTGGAGCTCCTGGCCAGGTTAGCAGAGCTTCAGCAGTCTGGAGAAGAGAATGCAACAGAGATTGAGGATATTTTGGGAAAACTTGAAGAGATTGGAGGAGGTGCGCTGATTCCTGGAGACACTGATGAGGATGCTGAAAGTGCACAAGGAGAGCTGGACTTGGCTGATCAGCTCTCAGGGCTGGAGATTGACAAACTTTCAGAAGAGGAGCTGTGGGAACTTCTCAACAACAAAGAGAAAGAGAGTTTTGTGAGTCTCATGAAGGATGGAGCTCTTGGTGGCCTGGTTCCCCTTTGGAAGCCATGGTGGGAGGAACATGAGGAGGGAGGCAGAGCACTGGTGGAAGTGCTTGAGGAAGAAGTAAGCAGACAGGAAAGAGAAACTGTGACAACTATGGAAAAGCAGGACATTGATAATGGAGTGAAAACCTCACAAGGTGTTCAGAAACGAATCAAATCAAAGCCAAAAAGCTTGAAAGGAGGAACAGGGAAGGAAACGAGTAAAGGAAGTTCAGCAGTACCCCCAATTTCTTCAAAAATTCCAAAGCTGAGTTCCTTATGTCCAAATCCTTCTCCTCTGGTTTGCTATGGTTTAGTGAATGCACTTTTTGGCTATGCTTTTACCCTGTGCCTGTTTAACGGTGACACCGATTCACTGATGTTTGAGTTCTGTGACATGATTCTTGCTCTGTCTGAGGCACTGAACTCAAGCAAGGTGTTCACCTCTCTCCAAGAGGCCTTAGGCTGTGGAGAAGCTCTCATTTTAGATGGAGGTTACCTTGACAAGGAGGACCTTCTTGCCCCTGCCAGGGCCGTGGAGGCCGTGGCTCACATCATGACTGGCAGAGACGGAAAGGATGCTGCTGGATACTCCCTGGCAGCCTTGAGTCAACTTCGTTCTGTGCTCTCCCGGGCCAAAATGGCCCTGTCTAAAGATGGAGAGGAAGTGGAAAAGAGACGGAAGTACTTCCTGGCAAGCAAGAAGTGTGAATTCTTTCAAGCCTGGGTGCTGGACAATGTACATCAGATTCATAGACTGGCAGTTAAGCTGTGGAGCGAACACAGAAAAAGAGAGAGTGCAAGGAACAGCATGCAGAAAGCCAAGACTGAAGTTGAGAATTTACAGAAAGGGAAGAGAAAAGATAGCGATAAGCTGATTGAAGAACTAAGTTAAAGAAGATTTGGTTTAACGTGTTGATGCAAAAGTTCATGTTGTAATAAAATGCATCATATTCTCTCATATAGTCAAATTCCTACTGGCAATAAAAGCTGATATTTTCCACTAATTTCTTTGGTTATCTTTCTTGTATTAATTTATTTTAATGAGGAGAAAAGTAATTTAAAATCTGTTTAAATTTCCTGTATAAGCCATAAGAATTTATATTAGTCAAATTGGAAATAGAAGAGTTTTCAATACATACGTAGATGGATACTTTATTCATCTCCAGGGGCAAAGTCAGAAATTCCAGCAGTAACACATTAAGTGTTACTATTTTGTAACAGTTATTAGGTGATATACAAATAAGATATAATTTGATATGTAACAAAAGGATCAAGTTTCCACCTTAAATTTGAAACTACAATTTCTGAAAAAATTACTTTAAAAGGACCTTTGGAGACACAGGTCATTTAATACATTTAGAATGATTTTTTGTCAGTTAATTATAGATCATACCTCTCGCCCTATGGCAGCTGGGATACACTTTTAGAAGCGAAAGAGAATAGATGGATAGAATTACAGACAATTTCATAGTAGCTTTGGGAGAACTGTTATAGTACTTGAAAACCTTACTATTGAATTAATAAGTGATGAGGTGAAACTGTACATGTGTGTATTTGTTTTCCCAAAGGACAGTGGTGATAGAGTTCAAAAGAACTGACATAAGACTGCAAGGGAGCTTGAGCTGTTATGCAGTGAGTGTTTTCTTAGTATTGTTCTGAATGCACAGATTAGTTCGCAATACGTTTTGTTATCTAAGTGTTAATTTATTATTTAGGTTTTCATGGTTATAAATGAATCCAAACAGTTCTAGAGTTTTCATTATGGCTGTTATGTTTTCATATCTTACGTCAAATAGGAAATTATATAGTGCAGGAGTCTCAAACATAAGGCCACGGGGGCAGAATTGGCCGGGCTAAGACTCCAATCCGGCCCAAAAGAGCTTTGGAAAATGTTAGAGGGCATAAATTTTCGACATCTTTCCTTTATCAGCTTTTTCTACTGATAAAGCTCTCTCTCTCTCCCCCCCCCCCCCCCCCCCCCCCCCCCCCAGGGCCATTCATACTATAACAAAGTAATTAAGTAATAGTTAAATGACAGAGAACGTCCCGTTATTTTAGTTCTATAAAGTGCATCCAAAGTGAAGAAAAATCGGAAACTTTCTTCAAACTAACAGAAATTTTCTGTTGTATAATTACAGGATAGTCAGGGCAATGACCAACCAGACATTTTTCTCTTAATTTTAATTTCCTAAAGCTTAAGCCATTTAATCTACAACAGCTGCATTTTCTTAATCACACTTAATGTCTGAGACATACATTTTAATTTTTTTTTAATATTAAGAAAGCTGAGGTATTAAATGTGTAGTTAAACTTTACACCGACATTACGAGAAATTTCACCCACTTAAGATGTAGTTTGTAGTCTGACATCCCTCGTACAGTGCGAAAATATTTTTTAAATTCTCCATAAACGAGTATGATAAAAACCATAAAATAAAACACTGACCTGAACCATACTGTCAAGGCAAAGAATATAAACAATATGTAAAGGTTAGAGATGCTATTATACATGTATTTTCCAGCCTTTAGCCATGTCCCAAAGAACGTTTCTTTTCACCGTGCGCCCAGCGCCACTCTCGCGAGGACTTTTGGCAAGTCACGTGGTGCGGATGTTCTTCCACGCTGCGACAGAAAACATGGCTGCGCTCTTGAGATCATCCCGGTTACTCAAGTTTTCGCCTTCGGGTTTGCTTCAGATCACATGCACTAAAAGAAACGGACCGACGCTTGGTCGGCTGTACAGCGGGGCTCTCAGCGGCAGAAGGACCGGAGTTTGTGCCCGACAGATCGGACCTGTTACTGAAAACGCGTCCAGGTACCAGGCATCTGTGATTCACGCGTGAGCATGCAGCAGCAGAGATGTCATTGAGGCTCAATGACACCCAAAGGCACACGCAAGTGTTGACAGATATGACCTGCTGCATTAAATGTGGTTTGTTAGGATACGTTATAGATCACGTAGGTAACAGCTCAGTTCTCGTTGGTTAAACATGGCTACCAGGTTATGCAAGGTGATGATGAGTTGTTGTGTAACCAGGGTAAACTCACTGTCTGTTTAATCTGTAATCAAGCCGGTTACTATAATCTAGTTCGTAATGAAGCTGTAACTGTTAGCAACCACTTCCTGCCATCAATTTGCTCCCAGCTGTACACACGCTGACTTTTGGGCCTATCACTGGAGACCAGTGTGCACTGTTACACAGCAGCCACGATGATGCGCGTAAATTGCAGCTTAAATGAACATTTATAGTATTATTAATGAGCACGAAAGAAAAACTGGCCTCAGCTGATATAGAAGTGATGGCTACTAGCAGCCGTGGACCTACTTGGAGGGACTTTTTCTTCACTTCAAGGTCACAGGTCTGGCTTTCACTGTGTACAGCTGTGTAACTGTCTTTGACAACATGCCTGTTGTTGTGCAGTAAACACATACTGTGATGGTGGGGCAGACTTTCTGAAATTAAATATTTCTTTTCTCTGATATGCATCCACAGCAGAACTGAGTTAGTTATTTTTCTGCTGTTGCATTTATACCTATGGCCTGTATCTTCACAGTCGCGTGTGGTCATATGCAGCGGGGTGTGTGCGTAGTTTTTCTGTGGCCACCGAGCTAAAGGATGAAGCCAGCATTGCAGTGCGCTCCAAGCAAGCGCAGCAGTTTGACTGGGCCCTGACCAGGCTGGACAGTTCTGTGAGGAGGACCGGTCGTATTACCAAGACCCTGCTTCAGCGCATCTTCCATGATATCTGCAGGGCAGGTAGGCAAGAGGATGAGCAACCACAGAGGGACCTTTAATAACGGATGCCTGCTAATGGCCATTTGAACTCTTTGAGAGACAGTAATGAAATGTTTTGCTTTCTCTCTCCTTCCTCATCCACCTCTGCTATCTGCAGGCTATCCCAGTGGTAACCAGGCCCTGTTGCTGCTCCGTAGCTGTGGGTCCCTGCTGCCTGAGGTGCCTCTGGAAGAACGCACTGAGCTGGCACACCGTGTGTGGGAGAAACTGAAGGAGTTGGGTAAGGGGCTGCGCTAAGTACAGTCTTGCACACACAAGAGATGTGCACTACAAAATCCTAGTTGTGTAGTGAGTGTTTTGTATATGTTTAATTACCCTGGCTGCACATTGTCTTCGCTAGGTGCACAGTATGATGTGAGCCACTACAATGCTTTGCTGAAGGTTTACCTTCAGAATGAGTTCAAATTCTCCCCCACTGACTTCCTGGCCAAAATGGAAGCGGCTAATATCCAGCCCAACAGAGTAAGTAGTGCAGTGCAGAGTGCTGTAATGTCAAGAAATGCATAGTTAGATTTGTGTTCAGCTACATGAAGAGAGTATTTCATTTTGTTAATTCTAGCTGTTTTAATTTGTTTTATTTTATGCATAGGTTACCTACCAGAGGCTCATCGCAGCCTACTGCCAAAATGGAGATATTGAAGGAGCCAGGTGGGTAAATGTTCTTTTCTTAATAGTAACCTGTCCACTGCGGGTACTTTTGCTGAACTAACAGTTTCACAATTCAGGTGAATGGAGTAGGTGTCTTTAAAGAAACTATTTTGGTTACTCCTAAAAGTCCACATCCATATAACACCATGTGAAATGTTTTCATTGAACCCAGTACTACTGATTGTCTCTATTTCTACTGACTGCAGTGTGACTTGTGAGCACTGATCTTGCCAGGCGAACTCTCCTCCTGACAAATTTCAGTGTATTTCCTGAGTGAATGACTCATTCACTATTGTTTTTTTTTTTTTAAAGGAACAGTGCATATTAATTAACATGAGCATTTATATTCATCATGTAAATATGACTTTTGTCATCCGTAGTCCCTGGTATGACCCTACAATAATAAAATGCATCCTCCCCAACAATCAGATTGCCCACTATGAGCAAGCACTTAGCGACAGTAGGAAGTTAAAAAGTAACTTTTAACAGGAAGAAATTCTGGCAGAGCCAGGCTGAGGGAGGGACAGCCAAGGCTTTCCATGGTCAGCCCTCTTGTTATATCGTGATCAGGAGGGCTAATCATTATAAATTTTTCTGTGTGGTGGTTTTTGTTTATTTATTCTTTTAAATACTTGTCATTCAGCTCAGCAGCCTTTTCTGTGTCTGGGTATTTTGGTTTACCGTGCTTCTCATGGGTTTACTGTTAGATTACTTGTTGTGTTGCGTGCTTTTTTTTCTTCTCATTTTAATGTTGATGTAATGCTTTTCGGCTTTCTCAGCACCATATTGGGTTTCATGAAGAATAAAGACTTGCCCATCACTGAAGCTGTGTTCAGTTCGTTGGTGACAGGTCATGCTCGTGCAGGGTAAGTGTCAGTACTTTTTTATTTATCTATTTTTTTTAACATATTGAATTTAATATCAATATGTGGGGCCGGGGTCTTTCTGTGTGGAGTTTGCATGTTCTCCCCGTGTCTGCGTGGGTTCCCTCCGGGTACTCCGGCTTCCTCCCACCGTCCAAAGACATGCAGTTTGTGGGGATAGGTTAATTGGATAATCCAAATTGCCACTAGGTGTGAATGTGAGTATGAATGGTTGTCTGTCCTTGTGTGTTAGCCCTGCGACAGACCGGCGACCTGTCCAGGGTGTACCCCACCTCTCGCGCTATGACAGCTGGGATTGGCTCCAGCGCCCCCCGCGACCCTGAAAAGGATAAGCGGAAGCGACTGGATGGATGGATGAATTTAATATCACATAACAAATGCTATAATTGAAGGAATTTGGATTTAAATAAGCTGTAATCTTTATTACTCGACAGTGACATCGAGAGTGCTAAGAACATCTTGTCTGTGATGCATGGAGCAGGAATTGAACCGGGTCCCGACACTTACGTGTCACTGTTGAACGCGTATGCTGAGAAGGGCGATCTGGAAAACATGAAAAAGGTGTGTGCATTAATTGTGTGTAGTGCCACCTAAGGGTTGAAGGTGTAGGTGTATTTAAGGGTGCAGCTTTTGAACTGCTTGCCACTTTTTTAGCTTATCTGGTGAAGGTATGCTGAGCTTGTGTGATGCGAGGTCTCCAACAGTCCATCCAAAACTCAAAAGAGTCAGTACTCCAACTACAGTTCTGGTCCAACATTAATTTAATTTACAGATAAGGATTATTTAATGGGTGATCATGGTCTGTTGATACTCTTGCTTTATTTATGTACTTCACACATTACAGTAACCTTTGAATTGTGAGCTGGATGAGCTACTGTGTCACTGACATTGTAATTAAAAATATAACATATAATTGTATTTGCAAACCACATGTGATGATTTTTTTCTGTCTCACTGCATTTTTGCCCATGTTGTATATCGTGAGTAAGTTGAGGAAGGGATTTTACCAACAAAAAGTTCAAAAATCTTCTGTTTTGAGTCTTTTCTACGGTGGCCCTGAGAGGCCAAACGGACTGCAACTTAAGAAAACACCAGCAATAAGAAAAAGGCTGCAAAAGCACACAAAACACAACGGAAATAGGAAAAACGACAACATAAATAGGAAAAAACAAAACAGAAATAGGAGAAACAGATTTCCAAAAGCACAAGGAAAGTGTTTCTGGGGAGACAATAACCCGATGGACCATTTGCAGGAACCAAAATATGCTAAGAATTGCGCTGGGAGACACTTAAAAGAAGTGGAGGATCTATCGGTTTTGTGAGCAAAGAAAAGATGAGAGGTAAGTGTGTTAGCCCAACTATTAGCCTAAAAACCTGTCATCAGTATTGTATGTATCATGATAAAACACACCTAGCATGTTTTGGGTTCCTGCAACTGTTCCATCGGGTAATTTTCTCCCCAGAAACACTTGCCATGTGTTTTTTCCTATTTCCGTTGTTTTGTGTCCTTTTGCAGCGTTTTTCGTATTGCTGGTGTTTTCTTAAGTTGCAGTCCGTTTGGCCTCTCAAGGCCACCGTACTTTTCAGATATTAGCACGTGTCATCTTAGACCAAGCCTGATAAAGTTTGTTAAATGGAATGTTGATTTAAATTGTCCATTACATCTGAGCGGCTAGCACAGGGAATTAATCTGTTAAAAACAAACATGCCCCCCTAGGGGGCACAAACATATGAAAAATGGGTTTGGCTAATAATTATATTGCTAACTGTATAATAAATGTAATTTTGTCTAAAATAAATAATTCATCTGTCTAGTAATAATGCTGTTTAAAGTCAGACATGTCAGGTTGCCAAATAATTGATATATATAACTTTTGATTTTCAGACAAAATTTTATAAAAGTTATCAGAAGAATTTTAGATTTTCAAGGTTGCTTACTCAGTTTTATACCCCTCCTCTCTCTTCCTTATTAATTTGCTTTCTTTCAGACTCTGGAGGCGGCAGAGAGTGCAGACTGCAGTCTGATGGACCGGGACATCATGCAGGTCATCTTCACGCTGGCCAAGTCCAAACACCAGCAGCACATCCCAGAGATGGTCGAGCGCTTGAGGCATGAGAGGGGTTACGTTCCAGGTACACATTAATGTGACGTGTTTTACAGCACTCACTTTAGTTTTATGAAAGTAAAATCATAAAAAGAAATACAATTTAGTCAAAGTCTCGATTTAAAGAAATTGGGAGCTATTATACAAATTGTGTGTGTGTTGTTGTTCTTGCAGATGCCATGAACTTGTGTCTGAGCCTGATAACTCAGGGACAGGAGGACACAGCTTTTCACATCTTGAAGACGTTTCCCACTCTGCAGTCTGATAACTCAAGTGACTCTGCCAACCTGGGCAACTTCTTCCTCCGACATTGCATCAACATGGATACGGTACTCAGGCCCTGGTTTCTTTAAGAGACAAAGACACAGGATCAGACCATATTTTAGAGGAGGGGTGTCAAACATATGGCTGATATAATAAAGACTTTCTCCCTGCGCATTCATACTACACCAAAGTACTTAAGTAATAGATATTCAATTAAATGACAGAAAAATTCCTAAAATTCACTTGACATCAAACTCGGCTGTTTATGGCTGCCAATGTAAAGTTGGTTTGATATCCCTGGTCAGTTCTCTTTAGCAGTTGACTGTTAGCTGGCATTGATTTTCAAACTGGATGCAGGGTTTGTAACGTTAATAACAATATAAATTACATTTTTGTTTCCTATATGTGGACTCCAGTCTCTGGAGAAGATCATCTGCTTCTGCAAAGAGCTCCAAGAGTCAAATATGCACACATCACCACTCAGCTTCACTCTGTCCTGCGCCCTGGAGGCCAAGAAAACTGGTACGGCACATGCTTTCACTTACATGCATCTGCTTACTCACAGATATATTTATTTGCTACTGATGCATGCACACTCACCAATTTACTTGCATGTGGTCAATTGTAAGCAAAACATAAAAGTTTGCCAGTTATATCCAGTAATATATCAAGTTATTAATTAACTTTTTTATCTGTATTTGCAGGTACTTCTTTAGAGCTGATGAAATTATTTAAGGAGGAGAAGTTGCCCGTAAGACCTCACTTCTTCTGGCCCCTTCTCACTCAGCACGTCAAAGACAAGAACATAGCTGGTACACACACACACACACACACTTACTTTTACTACTACCTTTGTGATGATTAAGCCTGATTCAAACCATAACCTCAGGATCAAGTCGTACCCACTAAAACAGCCCTTTGTGGCGATCGTGGCTCAAGAGTTGGGAGTTCGCCTTGTAATCGGAAGGTTGCCGGTTCGAGCCCCGGCTTGGACAGTCTCGGTCGTTGTGTCCTTGGGCAAGACACTTCACCCGTTGCCTACTGGTGGTGGTCAGAGGGCCCGGTGGCGCCAGTGTCCGGCAGCCTCGCCTCTGTCAGTGCGCCCCAGGGTGGCTGTGGCTACAATGTAGCTGCCATCACCAGTGTGTGAATGTGTGTGTGAATGGGTGGATGACTGGATATGTTAAGCGCTTTGGGGTCCTTAGGGACTAGTAAGGCGCTATATAAATACAGGCCATTTACCATTTTAAAGACTTTTTGGAAAGTCAAGACCAGCTAAAATGTTGCCCCTCCCTAAGATACTCATACAACTTTGATTTTGCAACATTGTCATATTGATGAGGTCCATTTGACTTTATTTTACATCCTGATTAATTGCTGTAGAAGCTAAACATGTCTTCATGTGTTAATGTTATGTTTTTTTATGAGTTATTGCTCATGTGCTTGTAATCTGTGCCATCACTTGGAAGCCAATAACTTGATAGAAACCATTAGATCTTGTAGCTAAACAAGCCGCTTTACCTGATGCGAGCAATCTTGTGTGTATGAGAACCTAACAGGTGTTATACAGCCTTGTGACAGAAGGAAAAACTGACCTACCAGCTGTTTTTAATACACGTAATAGGAAATAGGTTTTTGGTGAATGTCATATTAGCAGTTTTTGAACATGTTTTTCTTTTTTTTTTTCTGTGGTGCAGAGGGGATTATGACTTCCTCTGTACCAGAAAGAGCTTTTAAAAGAGTTTCCCTTAAATATTAATGACTCACAGAGTGGTCCAACTGGGACAGGTTTCACTTGGCTGGGGCAGTGAAGGGCGAAGAGGTCTGATCCTTGCATGACAGAGTCAGAGCAGGCGAAGACGAGACAAACGCACACAGAAACACCTACTCACAAATCCACACGGGTCTCTCTAGAGAGTTCTTGGAATAGATAGCAAATTTTAGAAGATGTACACACTTTGCATTTGTTCCGGATCCTAAATAAATGTTGACTTTCAGAAAGTGCAGAGGCAAATGAACATTGTATTTTTAGCTCATCTGGCTGAAGGACCGATGAGCTTATGCCATGGCGAAGCTTCTGTCTGCACATCACAAGAATTGCTACTTTTCCTTCAGCATTGCTCATAATTTAATCAAACTTGCACACATTGGTCACCTAATGGGTCTTTTGGCCTTTTTTTACAGGAAATAACTAGAAAAGCTACTACGTCATTAACGTTTTGGTTTTTATCGGGTTTCTGGAACTCTAAACACTTTTAGACCTGTTGTGTAAGTCTTTGAAATAATCTTTGGTATGTGCTTCTAGCAGTGTTGCAAAAAGACACCGTACATATAAAAGCGAACACTACATCAACTGTGCAGAAGCAGTCTGAATGGTTGGACTTCTGCATCTCCCTCCTGCTCATACAGACCCACATAGATGGATGCACAGACCTCTCGGATGCATTGAGGGGTCAGAGGTCGTTTTGCTTCAGTCGTTTCCTCCAATCATTTGTCTAAGTCAGCTTGTTTTTCAGTCCAGATGTTTTTCCGATTCCCTGCAGTACTCCTTTTCCACTGAAGTGCTATGCCGATGCCTTGTGGGGGCACGGGGCTACATTTAGATTGTGAGAGTAATCTTTGCTTTATTTCTTTCCAGGATAATAATCAAATGGGGACTTTTTTTTTCCTCCTGAGCAAAAAAAGCAGTAGCAGTAACTGGTTGTATGAAATTAACACATAAATGGAGCCATTACATCAATTAATGTAATTTATTTCTGCAAAGTATTCTGGACAATAATGAGCAGGGTAGGTAAAAAAAAGTATATTTCATAGCATATTATTTTGTACTCTTGGACAACAATGAGCTAATGCGTGATATTACACAGAAAATGTGACGGCTGCCAGAATATTTACAAGAGCAGCTTTTTTTAAAAAAGCTGTTTCTTTTCATGTCAGAACAAACTTGACAAATAATTTCATTTTGACAGGTACTATGTGTGATTTGTGTTAAATGTGGCACAGCCCCCCTTTTTTCCCCCCCTTCTTTCACTGGGCACGTTACTTTTACTGGACTCTTGTCTGACACTCGGTTGAAAACTTTTTGGGGTTTTAGCCTCTTAATATAGTTTAATGGCTCAGCAGATGCATTTTATGGGAATATTTCTGTCCCCAATTTCTGTCTCGTTTGAAGGAAAATAATTAGTTTCTTTCTCTTGTCTTTGTCAGCTATGGGCTTGTGGGGGAAATCGTCTCACTGACAGATAGCTGGCATCTGGCGACTTGTCAAAATTCATAACTCATTAGTGAATGTGCTCTGTCAAATGTGTTCAGTAGCCGCTCGGTTTTTAAGTGCTTTATTTATGCTGAACCCTGGGTCTCTCTTTGGGGTTTTTTAGAGCGATTAATAAATGATGTATTTTTCAACTGTCAGCCAATTGACAGCATTTGAACTGGCAGGGAGTAGAAACCGGTTACGCCGGTGTGGCGATGCTGCAGATTGGCTTCTCCATGTGGTCGAGACAGATTCGCAGTTTGAATGGTGAGATGTCTCGGCGGCTAGCTTGACAGCATGAACAAGTGGACTAGACAGGAGTTTAAACATGCACAACCACACACACAGACACTTACTCCAGCTTAAATTCTCTGACCGCACAGTCTCGAAGCCACACAGACACATCGGACAGCATCCATTTAGGTATCACAGAAGGAGAAAGGAGGAAGAACGGAAGGAAGGAAAACGGAGAAACTTCACTCTCACTCACACACTCGCTTGTTTGTGATGGTGTTGGCCTCAACGCTCATGAATGATGCAACTTCTCTTTTCTTTCCCCCCTTTCTCTCTCCTGCTGTTGTTGGAGGTGTGTGTGTGTGTGTGTGTATTGAAAGTTGGAAGTGGAGAGGGCGGGCTTTTGAAGACCAGTGCAGGTGATGTGACTGATGCAGAGTGACTTGATTTCATGTAAATGTAAGGGCTCTGAGGGAATTCACTTTGGATTACGCGCCCCACTGTGCACGGCCTATGAAATATTAAGCGCCGTGTCACTTTTTGTCCACAGGTGTCACTAGCAGGCAGAGAGGCCGGAGCTGTGGAATTGAAGGCGGGCAGTGGCGGGGGATGGGGGAGAACATTCTGATTAGGTGTGGATTTGGCGGGTTTGGAAAAAGCATATGTTTGGCCATATATGCCACCTGCCTGCAGCTAGTCGATGCTTGTCAGTCCTCGCAACGCAAAGCACTCTTATCACATCTGACATGGAGGAGCAAGAAAAGGGAGCGGAGGGGAAACTGTAGAGGAAGAGGTGGTGTTTCTGGCCTTGTTTGTTTGAGAGTCGGGGTGATGAGGTAAAGGCTCCCTTCTCTGCTTTTGCCCCTTACCTGATTTTGTTTACATCCTCTGTGGGAAGCAGACTTTTCTGTCAGATAGTTAGCACATTCACAGCCTGACCCTGAACTTAATTCTGATTTAAAATGTGGTGTGAGAGCCAAGTATCATCTTGATTAAAAGAAAGAAAAGGAAGGGTGAAATTGCAGCTCTAGATGTCTCACAAAATAGACTTTTTCTTATGTTTTTAAACATAACCTGCCTTTGCCTTGCAGCAACAATGTCTACCTTTAGAGAGTCATGGACACGGAGAGACAGATGGTGTTAGGGGGGGAGAGAGCAAAGGGGGAAGTGACAGGTACTCATGTCCAAGGACAAGAGGAGATGACAGCGACCAGTTCACTCCACTCCTCTCCTCCTCTCTCTTCTCCATCCTCACTTCTCGTCTGTGACAGTTAACCTGAAGACATGAATCTGATGATGATATCTTGTGACCACTGCCATGCTTAACTCACTACTTTGATACTTCTTGCCTGGATGGTATGTCAGTCTTAATGCTGACCAACCTAGAGAGGTCTCCCCTCTTCTCAGTTGTCCTCTGTGCCAAATCTGTCTTTAAATTGTTCAGACAGGGAGGAAAGAAGAAAGAGGCTTTCACATTATTATGTATTCTGGAGTGAAAAGACAAAAGAGAGAGTGGTATAAATGACACTACATATTATCAGGCCTTGTTTAGCGTTGTAGCTTAACTGTTTTACTAATTTATTCGTAGTTAACAGTTTTGACAGATGAGACAAAGGCACTGGTTCTGTATTTACTATATTGACGTTACTTAGATATAGTACTGTGCAAAAGTCACCCCTCTTTTCTTTACATTTTGCTAGGGATATAGTAAAACGTGCATGGAAGGCAAAAACAGTCTGTACAATTCTAAGAAGCTTGAAAGTCAATATTTTAATAGATAGTATTGGATTGTGGATCAAAATCTATCCATCAGATTTCGACAAGATCTCCAACACCAACACCAAAATTCAGCCCCAAACCATCACAGAGCCTCCATCTTGGTTTATAGATGTACCTACTGATGATGATTTGAACCTCCCATTGCATTTGTCTTCCACTTCCACTCCCAGTTTCCTCAATTGTTTTTAAAGTACACACTGCACACCTTGTCTAGTTCTTCGCTAATAGCTCTTCGGGAATCACTTTATTGGTGCAAAAAAAAAAAATTCCTAAAGATATGGTTTTAAAATCCGTTCTTTACCAAGTTATTGGTGATGTGTAGGCACAACACTAGTTCATCCCTTGAAAGAGCTGTCATTTTAAGGATGAGTGATTCTTAGTTCAGTTTAAAGTGGCTTTACAGTGAAAAGGAGTGAGAAAGCAGCCAATGTTTCAACGAAAACTTTTAAAAGATCTTCAGAGAGCTTGGAGAACTATTTCTTAAGACCACTTTAAAAATTCTAAGAAAGTCTGGCTCCCTGGAAGTAAAATGTAAAGAAATTAAGACTTTTGCACAGTATTGCTTGCGTAACCCCCTTTTTTAAAAAACAAAGAAAGAAAGAAATTTTTAATAACTAGTATTATTCATAGGCTTGCTTCTTAGTTAACTCAATTCAAGCCTTTAAATCAAACCAAAGAAGAAACAACCTGGAGTTCAGAGGAATTAAAGCTTTTGGTTAGTTGATTGTGGGGATGAAAGCACACAAACCTGCTCAACTGACCAAAGAAAAGTGCTGACGGTCATGAAAGCTCATGTGTGGAAGCTGAAAAGCGTGAGAGAACCTGTCCATTTATATACTTCCAGCTATCCATTCACTTGTTTTCAGCTCCTTTTGCTCTCTGTGAAATTGATTATGGATTATTCAGGAGGACAGAAGGTGCTCCCTGTTTTCTTTCATAAAAAAAGAGTTGGATGAAAGCGATTAGGGGGTAAGAATGGAGGGATGGGCAGCAGAGTGGATGGATCCTCCATTGAGAAGATCGTCTGTTTACTTTAACTTGAAAGCAGGTAGATGGATAGTGAGAGGGGACGATGAATGAGTGAAATGGAGGGCGGAGAAGGGTGGATGGATGGAGTGGTTCAGGTAGCCCTACCTGGGATAATGCACCCCAGCGGCAGGTTTTAATGGCATATAAAAGCCCAGGACTCATCTTTTATTCAGCTGAAAAGAGGCTGCCAGGTGAACACATACGTCCCATTAGGATGCAGAAACACAGATATGTGTGTGTGTTTGTTTTAGTACCTGAGTGCTGCTTAAATACACACAGCATCTTAAGGTATGTCAACTCAAGGAAGCACTTTAGGATAGTTTTCAGAAGTCCGCTTGGGAGCCAGGTGTATAAGCCCTTGATGTGCTTATGCATAGCATGTATAGTACCATAGATGGATTATTTCTGTCCTTGCACCAAATTGTAACACTTAATAAGAGCAAACACGCACACACAGACGTGTATATGTGCTCATTTAGGCCCATTTCCTTTGTGGCCATGCTCCCAGAAATATGCAAAGTGCTCCAAAGCTGCTTGCATATGTGCACACACAAACATGAAGATGCTTGAAGGCATGTTAAACATGCGAATGGCTGTTCCATATGTATGTGACTGTTTTTGGCCTCTTTTCCTGGAGCAGGACCTCCAGTTTCTCCTGGAGAACAGGGTGAGGGTGCAAGAGTCCACTTCAGGGCAACTGCATGTTTATGCACACGCACTCACTCGTCTGAGGTAGATCGCGAAAGAGCCATTTGCACTTTGTTGCTGAAAAGAAGAGTGGATTTAATAGTTTTTTGTCAGACCTGTGCACAAATATGAGAAGAGGAAAGCATGTATAAAAGTTCTTAATTTCACCCTTTCAGTCACATTAACTTCAAGGCCTTTCATATTCTATAATGCATTTGTCATTAGAATCTGAATGATAGAAAAGCTGGTTTAAAAAAAAAATTAAGATTATCATTTATAACGGTGCAAATAACAACTTTGCTTTTATATTTGTGTGTTTGAGACTTTTCTTCTGATTTTTAAACTGAATATATTCTGGTTTAAGGGTACCTGTTTGACAGTAGCATCCTAGATTCTAGGAATGAGTGATTTTCAAACAATATTTAACTGAGTACCTTCAGAATTCAAAGGAACCTCTGATAGAAGCATTGATCTATTTTTGTCTTTTTATTCTGTTGTTTCATTAAAAAAAACAACAACTCTTAGTTGCTTCTTTCACTACACAACATAAATGCATCCATCTGGGGGGAAGAAAGGCAGATTTTTCTTACCTATTACTTGTGTGTTGTAGGTGTTGTAGAGGTGATGAAAGGCATGCAGGCTCTCGATGTTTCCCCTGATGTCGAGACTTTATCCAACTACATCCTCCCTGTGTTCCCCAGCATTGATGCAGCTCGACAAGCCCTCAAGGTAATCCATAAATCTGTGTGAGGGTTCTTGTTTGTTGGTTTGTTTGGTTTTTTTCATGTGACCAGTTTTCATTTATGTTTATTCTGATTTAAAGTTGTCTGGGATTTTTTTTTGTTGTTTTGGTCTTCAGGATGCAGGCATCTCTGTGGAGTCGGAGGGCTTTTTATGCTCAGAGATGCGCTTGGTGGCTGTGACCGACCTGGCCAAACTCTACACTCTGTGTAAGTACACACTCTCTTATTCAGTCTAAAGAATCTCTGCAGCATTTTTTGCACTTTGCCTGCAGGCTAATTGGCCCAGCATTAACACACACACACACACACACATTTGCCCACTTGCTTCTCGGTGCTCATCAGGCCTTTTAAGAGATTAGTTTGTGTGAATATGTAAGAAGCGAGAACGAGAGGCGCCTCAACTGGCAGAGGAATGGGATAGAGATGGCCGCTAAATAATGGATGACTCTTCCTGTTTTCCCTTTCTTCTGTTTTTAGTCTCTAGCATCCACCACTCATTTTCACAGGCAGCTGTTGCGTTTCTTTCATTTGTACTCCCTAGTGAATTTATTTTCCTTTTTCCTTTTTTTGGCCTCATGTGAAGAAAGTTTTACAGATTCTTTAACCCTCACATATCTTCCTAGAAATGGTGCTGGGTCTTATCTGCTGCCAACGTTATGTGTTGCCTTTTTGTGTGCAAAAAAATTGTCTTGGCAGAATAGTTAGATACTTTTCTCGAATGTGGAAGCAGAAACCAAGACCATGTCCACATGCTTAAATGCATTGAGTTTAGGGCTGTTCGATATAACGATATATATCGGATGACAATATAAAAACGTCTATCATTTCATTTTACGCTATCGTTTGTTTCGTGGTGTCGCAAAATAAACTGTTTACGGCAGTATTTTTTTCATCGTTTTGATGGTCACTGTAGTGGCTATATTAATTTCTTAAAGTTTTCTCTTTCCCTTATATTTCATATAACCACACTATGGACGGACAAGCGCCTGTTTTTATGCGTTGTGGTTAGCAACAACGACGTAACACCATCGCATGTCCGCTTGTTTATGTTCCACATAAACCTTTCACAATAAAGCTCAAGATCCTGTTGAGATTTTTCAAAATAAACTGAATCACGTGAAAGAGCAGATTATTTATGGATGAGAATTAAAAAAGAGCCGCCAGGTGCTAAAAAATAAACCTTAGACCAAAGAAAACGGCGGCCTTTACAACTTATGTCTAAAAATGTATAGTTTCATGCTTTGGTTAAAACACTCGACTCCAGCTACATGACGCGCAGCTGGAAACACTTCCCGTAAGACGAGCTGCCCGAGATTCACAAAATTTACAGAAAATGCTACATTTTTGTGATTTATATCTTATCGGGACGATAGAATTCTTATATCGGGATATGAGATTTTGGTCATATCGCACAGCCCTAATTGAGTTACTGCCATGTGATTGGCATAGTGGTGTTTCTTCCAGTTAATAATGGCAGGTGAACGTAGAAGTCTTCACACAGGCAATGTGTCATCAGTGTTACACTTCGACACTGCCTTTTAGGCAGCGTTTGGGACTGTAGCTTCTGGCTTATTACTGGAATAGCATTACTTCTAATCACATTCCCTGTTTGCAGGGTTTTATGCAGACTGGTGAGGGTGGAATAACTATCACATTACAGCTTTAAACAAAGCTTTGAATTTAAGCTTTCTCCTGAACTTTGCTGAAAATGTGCTGAAAGCCTTGCATGTTAGATTATTGATTAGTTGAATTGCAAGGCCACCAATCCCAATCTTAAACTTCATTGCAGGATTCCAGAATGTGAATCGGTTTGTCGCTTTTTTTCCCTGTAATCATGATTTGTCTTCTCTTTCCAGTGTCGGATCCTTCCTTCCCCTCCCTGGACCTCGGTGTTTTCCGCAGCAGCCTCATTCTGGGCTTCAAAAAGTGAGTTATTAGCCTGCCGTCCCTTCATGTGTTCACATGTTCCCCATCACTTTATATTCCATATTTCTCCATATTTTGCCCCCAAACTCCTCACTGGTGTTTGAGGGAGGCCTGTAGCTATGTGGAGGTCACTGCAGCATATGCTATGAATATGACATGTGCAGCTGATCACACCATCTACAGTGTCTGTGCTTCAGCAGCTGCGGGGAAAAACACTACCACACACACATGCATGCAGACACATGCACACACACAAAAGATATACATGGATGCCTCATGCATATGGAGCTTGTCATCCCTTAGCTCTTGCCTCAAAGCACCGTGGGAGATATGTAAATTAGCAGATGCCCAACACTGTCGCTCATACCCAGACCCCCATACTGGTCTCTGGTTGTCTCACCCTACACAGACACACAAACGCAGACTGACCCACAGGCTTTCTTGAAGGGATGTTTATGAATATTTACAGTTTAGCACTACACACCCACACAAAAACACTCCAGCCCCTGAGTGAGGCTGGAGGTGTGTCAAGAGAAAAATGCTGACTTGTCTGCTGGGACCAAAGTTATTTCTTCCACTAAGCCAGGATACGCTCAGTTGAGCTTAAATTTGAGCTTTATAATTCAGCTGGTAGTTTCTTTGTTGTAGTGCATGCTAACTAACAAAAGGGAAAAAGTTATGCTGATTATTCTCAGGAATCCATCATTTAAAAAAACAAGACAATGCCATAGTTTGAGCTTGGCAGCATAGTTTTTACTTTAAGGACTAGAATTATAGCAAAATGCCTTTTTTTTTTTTTTTTTTTAAAGCTAAAAATTTATTCAGAAGCTTTATAATAAAAATGTAGTAAAAATAATAAGACAAACTTTAAATTGAAATGTTTCTCTACATATGTGTCGTTTCCATTTTAACTCGCAGTATCCACGTTTGTTTTTATTTTATCTCCAGAGCTTTTTTTATTTGCTTTTCTCTCATTGCACACACATGTACACACACACACACACACTCTCTCACCGTTCTGATAGTTAGGTTGGCTGACAGGGTCATAATTGGGCTTGTCACTTGGGGACCGTGTGCGTCTGTGTGTGCATGTGTGTGTTTGCGAACGCCGTGTCATCGCTGTGTAAGACCTGCTCCTGTCAAAGACAAGGTCAGGGGATAATTTAATCATTAAAGACCTCTTCTTCCCTCCTCTCATCACCCACTTTCTCCTCCTTTCCGCCAACTAGCTGACAACGCCAGAAATGTCACACATTGTCATCATTTAGCCTGTGTGCATGTGTGTGACTTTGTTTCACTGTGTCTTTTGTGGTTTTTCCAGGCTTTTATACTGCCGTCTCTCCTCTCATGTACAGCGAGGTTGAGAATGTCAAATTACAAAATCTGTCGCTCTTTCTCGGTGTGTTGTGCCACACTGTCAATTCAGAAGCTACGGGAACATGACACTGTCTGTGTTACGATTACTTGATTTCAAATGTCATATCATGTGTGTTGTTAGAATAAAAGTTACGTCATTTATTGAGTAAGTCCTTAATGCAAAACGTCTTTGAGCGAAGATGTATCATTGTAGTTCCTGAAGAACTGGATTTTCCTCACTTTGGGGGGAAAATGTAGCAAAATGTACAGAATTTGTGTTTTTCTTTAAAGGTATGAAAATGTATTTTTGCTGCTTTAAATATTATATAGTGTTTTTACCTAATACTTTTTTTTAGTGTGGCGTTAAAGGGAGGCTGTTAACTACTAGCTTAAAACAGTTATATATTAACACAAAGATATTAAGGGAAAGTAAGCTGGTGACGCATAAAGATGTCCTTTTATATTTAAAGTATAGCCTATGCTTGCTTATGACCAAACTGCACAGCAACTCTGTGAAGTTGGAGTCTTGTTGACCTGCCCTGGGTACTCATGTCTTATCCTCTACTGCCCCCTGCAGGTCTGCTGATGTGGAGAGCATGGTGAAGGTAAGAGGTCAACATGCCCACGCGGGCTGCAAAGAGTGATATAGAAGTACAACAGAGAGGTTTAGAAGGAGTTTATCAGCGGCTATGTTAGAACAAACAATTGCAAATAAAAAGAAGCATTTTTTAAACTTGACACAAGTTTAATGAGACATGAGATGAATTTCTGTCTGCCTCTGATTGGCTTTTTTCTTGTAAGTTAAGATGAGTTGCATTTAGGAGGGTTGTAAAATAAGGGTTTGATATTTAATTTGCTTTTCTGACAGAAAGTCACATTCAGTAAAATCTACATTTTTACTGTACTGTTTATAAGATTGGGGAAACCTGCAGTCAGCTGAGACTGAAGAAGTCACTTGGATGAGTGACGAAACGTTTCTCCCAGAAAACGCTATGTCCAGATGAACAGAATCAACTTTTGGAGATAGAATCTACATTGTTAAAACATGGCCCATGCCTGTCATTATTTGGTTATGCCATGTACATTCTTCCACTTGCTGCATATGACGTACTGTAATTTCTATGTGTGATCAATTTGTGTTTCCAGATTACTGAGGTCTTATACAAAGATGAACGCTTCTCTAAAGGAAACTCTTCCCCTGCTGGTAAGGAAACATTTATATGTCCCATTCCTACCAACAATTCATGATGCTGATATCTTGTATACAAGGACATGCCTGGAATGTGTTTGTGTGCATTTGTGCAGGTGAGAAGGAGAGAGGAGTGAGAGTATGGCTGTACGTGTAACTCATATTGGTATTCAGAGTCGGGACTGTATGCGCTGTCACTTTCTAACTATAATTCAGATGACAAAAAAATGCTTTGCATGTGTTTACGTTCAGTCTCAGTAGCAGTGGACTGCTGCCCGGCCCACTTCTTATCATTTTGTGTGTGTGTGTGTGAGTGTGAGTGTGTTGCTGTGTGGATGAAAGACCTGCCCTCTCCATCGGAGGAAAGGGAGCCTAGCTGCTGACACAGCGCAGAGTAGTTAAAGTGGGTATGTGTGACTGTTAGGCAGCGTTTTTGCGCTGTCAGTGTGTGTGCAGAGCGTTAATGTCGCTGTGTGTGTGTGTGTGTGTGTGTGTGTGTGTGTGTGTGTCACAGAATGTCCAAAGTGCTGAAACTGGTGTGTGTGCAGGTGGGAGCGATGGAGACCGTTATCCATGTCACATCCAGTTACACGACATCTGCAAGTGTGTGTGTGTGTACACGCTGCAGTAAGAGGAATCTGTCACTGCCAGCCGTCGTACATTCACTCAAACTCCAGCCCAAAAGCAGCTTCTGTCAGCAGAAAAGAAACACAATCACACACTCTGCAGAGGTTACAGAAAAATAGTATAAATGCACAAATGACCAGAGTGACTGACACGGTGGCAAATGAAATGTATTCCCAAGACAACGGCTCACTGTGCATGTGTATATGCGTGTGTGTTTGTGCAGAAGCTACAGCCTACTTCCTGTATAATCTGATCGACAGCATGTCAGAAGGGCAGGTGCGGGCGCAAGAAGACAAATTGCGGAAATTCTTCAGTCAGCTGCAGTCTAAGGTACACACACCGATTAAGTTGATTGGGGGTAGAAATGCACACACCACACATTCATGTACTAACATCTCTATATCCAGTACATTCATAACCTTCCCACTTTAAAGGAGCTTGGACTGTCTGATCTGAGATGATGCGGTGTGTAATCGGACTCGGATTATTTACAGTATACACGCTCATCCTGTGCTCTATTTTTCAAGAGTGAAGGTTTGAGTTACGAGGTCCAGACATGTCGAAGAAGATTAAATCATGTTTTACATCAAGGATTTAGGGGGAAAAAAGGAAGAAACAAAAACTCTCTTCACTGGCTTTGTTTGGAATTTAAAGTGTAAAAAAAATAAATGTTAATCCTTAAGTGGACATTTTTTTTTTTGATACCAGTGTTGGCAGTGCTGTTTCTCACCTTCATCTGCGGAAATCCTTTTCATATAAAGCGATACTTCATATGCTTTGGAGCAAATATGAATATATATCACAATATTTATTAATTTGTCATTTTCCTTTAAATTCTAATCAGCATAAACATTCACAAGATGAAAGTATCCTAATCAATTTCTCAAAGTCCAGACTAGTGTTTTGTGAGAGTGTATATATCTTTGTTTGATTCTATTTTATTATTTTGGGTTTTGAGGTCTTTCATTTTTATCCAGAATTACATTATTTTATTCACCTTCAGGGTTTTTGACTATTGTATATTATATATTTTAGGATTTTTTTTTCTATATATATCCAGCCATTATTTAGTTTTTTTTTTTTATGTTTTTTTTTCCGTCTTGTATGTATTTAAAGTTGTCCTGTTGTATTATATTTTCATCTCATTATTGGCTCATCAGTCATCTGTGGAGGGCCTTAACCCACATAACATAAAACACACAAAAGCTCAAACTCTCATCTGCAAAGTGGTATCCAGTGAATAGTTGCATATTCATTTTTGAGTAATGAGTCAATAGCGTCAACTCTAATTTGCATGCAGGTCATCTCTCAGGTATTAATCACCAAAAAAAGGATGTCACTGAAAGAGTTTTGCCATTTTGTTGTTAATTAGTCGTTAATGTCCCTTTATTGAAATTGCATCATTTCCAGTAGCACCTGATTACAGCGTTATGCTCCGCAAACGATTTTGAGCATAAGCTCTTGATGGATTTTTTTAAATTTAGTTGTGGCTGAGAGATTTTCAGCTGACTTTGTAACAGAAATCGACAGGTTAAGCTCGAGTTTCTTGCTGATGTTTGTTTTCCTGCTGATTTCTACACAGAATATAATGATTTCAGTAAACCTCTATCGAGGGATAAGGAACCTTCTGGATTCCTGCCACGTTCCTGAGCTTGTCAAGGTATTGAGCCCGACCTTCAGTCTTTTATTTTTAAATATACCTACTGTTACTTTGGACATTTTATTATATCGTTTTCAGGTAAATTAGAGTCAGTTTTTCCACTATGTTTTCTGCACTGTTACTCTAAGTGCTCATTATACTGCAGTAGAAATTGGATGCCAAGTGTTGACGCTGTGTGTGCATGTGTGTGTGTCAGGATGTGATGGCTTTGGTAGACCCCAAAGAGAAAGTCTCCAATGGCCCTGTGTCAGCTACTCCTCGTGCCACTGTAAGTAGGACATTGTGAAGGACGCATACAAAATGTTCAAGTTTCACAATTATCCTCATAACTTTCTTTGATGTGCCATTTTGTAAAGACATCTTCCCCACACCCCAAGTAAGAGCGCAGCTCTCCTGTGGAGATGAATGTCCATGTGTCTATTTGTACAAGCTCCTGTACCCGTGAGGTTGGACAGTGGTCATGTACATGTGTTTAACACCTTTCTGTCTCCTTTAGGGAATTGAGGGCAAGGTGTTGGCACTTGAGAATAAATTGGCTGAACTAAAAGCAGAGAAAAAACCATTAGGACTTGTTCTCAAACAGGCCATCCAGGCTCTGAGTGCTGAGGAGGTAAAATTTCTTTTGGTCTCATAAGGCTCTTTTTCTTTTGTTTTCTTTTTTGAAGTTAGCTGCTTTGTTTTTGTGTTTGGTTTTGGGTTTTTTTTTTTTCCTGAGAGCGTTGTTGTCTGATCAGAACCTGCAGCGTGCCCTCGAGCTGAAGCAGCAGCACGAAGAGGAGATGACAGCCGGCGGCTACGCCATCCTCATCAACCTGTGCTGTCGCCAAAACAATGTGGAGGAAGCACTGAACCTGAAGAGAGAATTGTGAGTGGAGCATAATGTGCGCACACAAACAAATTTTCTACACGCGTGCACACACACAGACGCACATGGCTGCACTGTGGCCAGTAGCAGGCCATTAAAGTTTAACTTGAGTGGTATTAGGGGAGACATTAATGCAGGGTCCAGCCGCTTAGTTGACTGGCTAAAACACAGGAAACTCTCCCCTCTGCCTCCCCCATTTCCTTCTCTTCACTCACCACCTGCTTCCAGCATCAGCCTGAACACTGAGAACGTACAATAGATGAGTTGCATTACTGTAAGTGGAATACATTAATCAAGTCTGTCTGTTGCTATCTCTGTCTCTGCTTTTAGGAGTCGTAAGGACTCATCAGTAGCACTGGATGCCAGCAAATACCTTGCGCTGGTCAAGGTCCTTTCTGTAAATGGCAGAATGGAGGGTAAGTTAACCTAGAACTACAAATAATGTATTTTTTTTCCTTCTTTGTGCTATTAGTTTGACAAATTCTTTGATTAATAAATTTCTTAAGTTGTTAAGTCCTTTTTTTTTTTGAGTGATTAATCCTTTTTTGTTTTGTTTATTTTAATTTTGCGTGATGAGGATATTCTTATAAAGTTGAGCTTGCTCCAGTAGCCTTCCCTCTTTAAATAAAAGTAATACATACAATTGACTGCTGCTTTTTCTTTGTCAGTATATCTGGCTTGAACTTAAAAACCAATGCGCTTCTTTGTACGTGTCACCAGCTCTGTCACAATCTGTCATTTCCCCTCCCTCAAACCACATTAGCTGGCTATTTCCAGAATGCTACGGTGGGTTTCCTTCAGCCCATCGAAGACCCAATTACCATCAGTTTTGCCGCTCTGCTTTTTGCACCCAATGACAGGAAAAATGTTTCCCTTGTCTCTCCTCGCCGTTCCTCTCCTCCCCTTTTGCTATCTCTCTATCTGACCCTCTCTCCTCTGCTCCGTCGCAAAGCGTGTCATTCTCTTATCCCCTCCAACACACACACATACACACACGCACATCCGTGTCAGTGAGAAACGAGAGAGGGGAAAATTACAGGACTGTGTGTATTTTTCCAGAATTATTGAAATCTGCCTTGATGCTAATGGCAGATCATGTCCACCAAAGTGCTTGAACATTTCTCACACACACATACACACAGCGACACGCAAATTTGCATGTGAATTCAAGCAAAAGGCATTTGGTGGCACGGCGGTTGGTGTTATCCATCTGTGTATGTGTGTTGGGGTGTGTATAGGCAGCGCTAACGCATTTGCCATTAGTCGGAGTGTGCATATGGAGGGGGACGCTTGTCAGCCACATTAGCACACATGGCTAACCTTGATTTTAGCCTGTCCCCACCCAGACGCTGGTCCGCCTGGCTCCCAGCACACACCAGGACCAGATGAAGATCATGTCTCCTGGCATCCTTCTTTACTTCTCACTGTCTCTAATGGCTTTTTTTGTTTTTTGCTCATGGCTCTCTCATTTCACCTAACAGGCGAACTTTGTTTTTACAATACGTCATCCTTTTCACTTTATTCTTTTTACTTACCTTCCCCTGTTGCTCTTAGGTAATTCTTCATAATTGATTCCTCTTCTAATAGCTGATTGATCTTCCTATGCTGCTCGCTCCTCAGATTAACTTTCACATGTCCATAAATCTTCCTGATCTTGCATCTCTTTGGCTTTTTTTTTTTTCTAGCATGTTGAGGTCCAAAAACATCATTGTAGGTTCATCTGTTGAGATTTAGGAAAAGATTCTCCTGTCAACATGGGCAGGTGGAAAACTGCTGAACATTAAAATGTTTATTATTGTTATTATGTTTTATTCAGTACTGTAATAGTCCACATTTAGTGTCTATTTCAAACAAATTATATAAAATCCAGTGTTTATTGGCTAATACAGACATATGCTGTTATAAACACTTTTGTTAACAAGATCTACTCCAGATATCTTACTTCCACCAAAATATATGTTTGTGGTATTTTCTTGAGAATATCAAAATGATGTGCTTTAACTCACTGGATCTAGATGCAGTTCTGGATTAATCAAAGTTGAGCCAATCTTCACCCAATGCATCCATAACCCTTTAAGTAACAGATCCAGACGATCACAAAGAGTGCACCCAGCATAGCCTCTGTCCTCTGAGTATCCTCTCTCTCCATCTTTGCAAGCTCTGTCCTTTTTTAAATATAGCTCTTCTATCACAGCCATCTGTTTGACCTGCCCTTGCTCCGCTTCCTCCACCTGTCCATCCTCCCACTTTGGTAAACAGAACTTGTTCTGGCTTTTGGTGGTCCTGGATATGTCTTTGGAGCTATGTGTGTTTGGGAAAGAGACATCACTAGCAGTCATGTCATGGAACATTAGGTGAACCACTGGGCTGTGTGATGTTTGTTTACCTGGCCTGTCTGCCTCCCCATCTCTTCAATTGTGTGCGCACACGTGTGTGTGTGTGTGTGTGTGTGTGTGTGGGGTCTGGCTCGCTGTGCTGGCCATGATGCTCGGCTGAGCTGATGGATATGCATACTGGCTAAACGAACAGATAAAGGGGGAGATGGAGAGAGGACGCCGTGGGGGAAGTTTGGACGGTGGACGGAGGGATGTTAGCTAGTGTTGATCCATTTGGGCAGATCAACTCCAAGCCATTGGTCTCAGTGATTAGTGGGTCTGTCAGTTAGTGATGGAGAGAGGTACGGAGAAAGGGAGAGTGGGAGGCATGGAGATGGATAGTCGGAGTGAAGCACAAGTTTCACTGGAAGTGATAAATAGTACAGACTTGACAACGACTCAAGTCATTAGAGATATTGTTTAATGTTGATACCACCATTTGTAATCAACTCTGTGGAAAACCGTTCTTTAGGGGGAAACTGTTCTGTTTTTTGAAGGTTTTCTTTGTTTTTCTTGTGGATAACCTTGCTCAGTTCGTCTGTTCATGAAGTGATGTCTGTTTCATTTTTGTCATTCTGTTTATTGACATTTGAGTGCATTGACACTAGTAGTGCAGAGACCTAAACTGTTATTATAAGCATGTTAAGTGTAGCTTTATTATCATGTATGCTGGTTGAGTTGAATGAAGAAATATTTTCACTATGACAAAATTAGCATAATTTTAAGTTTTCCCACGAAGGTGACTTACAGCAACATTATTAAACTGAACAGATTTAATTATCAAACGTTTGTGTCACACATCCACACATTCTTCCATCAAGCTCACCTCCCTGATTTGTGGTGCTTGTGTTCTTTGTTGAAAGAAGTTAAAAGCACACCTATGAGTGGGACAGAATATGAATATTGCATTATATCTTTTTGCTTCTTCTTACATTACATACATTTATACACTCGTTTTTACACGAGTGGTGAGCAATGAATTTTCACCAAGGGGCCTCATGAGAGTCGTAGAGAACCGTTCCAATAAGCTGATCTCAATTCTGCTCATGAATTTTATCTCTTCATAAGCTTATTAGTGCAGTCCACCACAACAGTCCCGATTTCTCATGTGGCCCCTTGGGGAAATTAAATGCCCACCCCTGCTTTAAACCAATTCCACCACTAATTTTACTTATCAGGGTCATGATTTAGTTACTGCTTAAGGTAATGCTTATGAAATAAATTAGCCTGAAAGGAAAAGACTTGAGGGTAATTTAAAAGTTGCAATGAAGAAAGCGGCTAAAATGTTGGGGTGGGGGGGCAATTGGAGGGCAGATCGTCTAAATCCTCTTGCTTTGTCTTCAGTGGCACAGATATGATACGGGGAATTGCAGTGTGTTGAGTATCGCAGAATTGGTAAAACGTGGGAATATATTTGTAGTTGGAAACTATGTTGATGGTATCAATTGCTGATATCTTGATAATTAAAAACAGAAACAGAGCAGCAACAGAAACCGGATAAGTTGAAAGAGTACCCTTTATCTTCATCAGGCCCACATTCAATTAACCAAACTTATCCCTTTTGAAAAGCTTAACCCTCCTTTTATTTTCTCCCCCTGTTTAGCGGTGTCTCCTCCACTGCTAGTCACCCCGTCCCCCTCTTCGCCCCTCTATTTTTTCCCCCCGTCCCATTAAATCTGTGACAGCCATGGGTTCCCATCGCCATAACAACTGGCATAGGGAGGTGGAGGGCTGGAGAGACAGACTGAAATTAGGATGCCAAAGCACTCACCAGTGGCCCCGTATCTCAGCCCACGAGGGTGTGTGTTCCCAGTAGAGTGACACTCGTTTGAGGGGTTTTGTTGTATTAACAGCTGTGTAGGTGTGGATATCATTACTCCCATGTGTTCACTTTATTTGCTTTCATGCATCTGTGTACTAAAATCTTCACCAGTGAAAAGAGCGAGGATCTTTGTAAGACAGGATCCAACATTATCCTGCATTTGGAGGCTTAATGGTGATTATTCAAATATATTCTGTGTCTGTGCATCTCTCCATCTCCCTCCTCCTTCTTAGTCATGCTGTATAGATTAGTATCCGTGGTGGAGAGCGGCTGTATCGCTGTCAGCCCATTAGCAGCTGTCTAAATAGATGGTAAACGCATCTTAATTGCTTTACCCTGATACACCACATATATACACACACAAACCACACTCTCTTTTCACCATTTAGCCCCTAGTGTTGGCCAGATGGACGCGTGGCCCAGTAAAAAGCCCTCCATTACCGGCTGGACTTGACCAAACTGATCCACCCCTCAGCCCGCTTAGCGAGGTCTCGCTGGGTCCACGGCGGGCCCTTGTCGCCACATACCTATAATTTAGCCCCCCAAGTGCTTTCCACATGGCCACGGCAAAAAGCTGGCCTCCATTGTAGAGGTCTGGTAATTGTAGTCTCGTTTAGAAAACTGCAAGTAGCAATTAGCACAGAGTTGGCATTATACGGGGTTGGATTTGCATCCCCCGCTGGGTGCAAAATTCTGTTTTAATATGGGTTTGTTTCCCCCACATGGAATTAGCTAAAGGGGCCTTTTATCACATTCACACACCCTACTCTTCTCCCAGCCAATATCTGCCCTCCTCTCGCTTTCTTTCTCCTCTCTGCATCATCTCTCTTTCTCCTTCTCTTTTGTTCTTTTCATGTGCCCGTTCTCTGTCCATCTAATCCACTTTCACATCGCTTGCTTTGATGGAGAGGTGCATGCTGACACCTCACTGAAGCGTCGCACACAGATGTGGGAGCAAGCGTTGCTGACGTTTCTTCCTTTCCATCTCAGAGGCAGTGGACATCCTGAAGGAGATGAAGGAGAAGGATGTGCCGATGAACGACACACACATGACCACCCTGTTTCACGCGCTCAACGCTGTAGCGGCCGGAGGCGATATCCCTTCCATCCGCCGACTGCAAGACACAGTCTTTACCCTCGGTCTGGTCAAGCCCACTGCTAATCTCTGCTCCCCCGTGGTTACTGCCTACCTGGTCAGGTAAAAGAGATCCTAAGTGTTACAAAAGTGTCCCAAACTCCCTTAAAGTTAAAACATCTATTTGAGTTGTATGTTCCAGTTTTATGGCTGATGGTCTCCACTTAACCAGCCAACAAGCTCACTTTTGTTTTCAGATTTGAGCCTTCATCTGCCAAAGCCTGTTGCCAGGTGTGTGTATGCATGTGTGTCTCAATGAGTCACTCATTCCTCCCTATGATCATAGCTGAGGTTATATTCTGGGTCAGCGATTCAGATAGAGAGAGGATGTGGAAATTGCTCATTTATGTTAGCCGTGTGTGTTTATGCGCGTCAGAGCCAGGTTTTGTTTGTTTGAGGATGCGCCAGCTGCAACCTCTCCCATGAGCTCCCCCACCCCTGATCCCCTGAAACACCCACTGCTCTCCTCTGAGGTTTAAGTGTGGGTGTGCGGGGAGAGATGGCCATCGATGCTGCTTCTCATAATGCAAGTATGCAAATGAGCATTAGCAAATATTGGCTGCGGGGTCACTGCTATTGCCCCACCCTCAACTCTATTCGGTTTGTGTGTGTTTTTCAGCGCATGTGCGCGTTCTATTTGTCGAAGCAGCTTTTAAGTAGATCAACTCATTAGCATGTTAATTATGTACAGACCACTAATTGCTGGATTTACCATAGACACGTAATGCGCGGTTAGGGGGCACACACACATACTGTGCATGCTTTCATGTGCAGTTTACCTCTAGCGTGCTTACTGCAGCAGAGGTAGACCTCTGCAAAGAAAGCTCGCTTGCGCGCACACACATACACACACTCTCTCTCACCGGGTGCTCCCTTGTTGCTGTTTGTGTTGCTGTAAGTCTGGTCTCTGGCACAAACAGTTTCGAGGTTCACTCGTTAATCACTGCCTCTGTGAGATTAGCAGGCTAATTTACTACTGGGTCATCAACAGCCGCCAAAACACAAATGCACACAGCAGCTTAGCACAGCCTCGTTCACAAATCAAGTGCCAGTTGTACTTCCTCCAAATGATACTGCAGTGAACACACACTAATAAACACGAAGGAAAAAGATGGTTGTTGGTATTCTAACATCTGTCATGTGTTTATGATTTGTTAGTAGGACATTTGGGTACGCTTAGTTGGCTGGTTGTTGAGTGTTGGTCAACTCATCTGGTGTGCAGATAAAATTTTGATAAAGTTGTCCAGTTTGCTGTGCATAAAGTAGATTGGTGTAATTGTAACAGATGGCTTAATTCTACTTAAAATTGATAGATGAGTAACAACTTAATAATAAAGCTTATTCAGGACACTCTTGTGAATAATCACTATTTTATTAACTTTATTTTACTTTGGCTACAGAGTTATCTTAGTTACGTTTTTAAATCCTATTTTAAAACAGCAAATGTCTTAAATTAGTCTTTTGTGAAAGTGCAGTGGTGGTTCTTGTAGTTCCAACAGTGGTTCAGTCAAGCCTCAGTACTGCAACACTTGACTTTTGCACGCCGGTTGAATCAGTCTCTTTGCCCTCTTCTCTTTTTTATCTTTTATCTTCACCCATTCTCCACCTCTTCATTCCGTCAGTCAGCGGACAAACAGTCGGAAGGAGGAGGAGGAGGAGGGATGAAGGGAAGCGATAACAGAGGACAAAGCAGGCATCACTCCCGCCTGCACCCATCTCATCGCAGCGTCAGCGCTAATGACTTAATGAACACTTCTCCGCCAGATTAGCCCTTGACAGCCCATCATATGCGCCGCCCCGTTAGCCGTCATGCCTGTCCGCTTTGTATTGTGTCTGCTAACCTGCGACTACGCTAGCTGGCAGCTAGCTCACATTGCCACATCCTCGTGGAAGTGATTAGCAACAGTAAATGCTAATGAGTCCAGCAAAATGAAGAGCTGGCAGGACGTGGATGATAAGACGGCAGCCACGTTGATGGAATATGAGGAGGAGGGTAGAGCTGAAAAGAGACAAGTGGCTCAGAGAAAAACGCCTCATTCACTCCCACTCCCTAGGAATAAAAGGAAGAAATGGAAATCCCATGTAGAGAAATCGAAGCAGCCGGAGTTGAATAATGGAAGAACATGAAAAGACATGCTAAAACATGCATGTTTAACTCTTAACATGGTCGATACTAAATTAAGCTTATGTTTAAGTTGGTCTAATGAATATTTTTGACATATTAATCCTTTTAAGCCAACTGTTTTCTGATTGGCTGCCCCTCATAAACATAACAGCAGGTGGGTGCTCACAGCCAGGGCAGTGTGCATGAGATGGCCATGTAAGGACGCTGCCTCTGATTGATGTAGCAGAACAGTCTGAATATGGGCTTTGGCTCATAAGGTTTGTATATAATGATATATATATATATATATATATATATATATATATATATATATATATATATATATATATATATATATAGCCATTAAATAACAAGTTGGGAACAGCTGAATTATCTGTTCAGCCAAAATGGTGATGGGAATGATTCACATTACCACAACGTTACACGCACAGTTTCAATCATGTGGGGGGGGTGAACCGTACTAGCATAAGTGCCTTTCTTGAATACATGTAGTGGTGTGATGATCAGTTTCATTTGTGTTTCAAGACACAGACACCTCGTTTTCCCTCACGCGAGGACAGTGGCTTGATAACAGGCCTGCTCATCTCCTCCGAACAAAAGGGGGAGGAGGGGTGACGGAAATGGAGAGGGAGGTAAAGAAGGGGGAGTAAGATGAGGTAAAATGAGCTTCCTTGTCTAATCCTTCAGGTTTCTATGGAGCAAAGCGCTCGTTATTTTTTCAGGGCTTAATTGGCTGGAAAGTGGCTGACATGCAAAGTTGGGGACATTAACAGGGCTGTGCGCTGCAGTAAATGGCAATGCAAAGTGACAGTTAAATTGTACCTAGGGGAAATTATCCATCTTTCGACATCTTTAGCTCTTTTTTTGGGGGGGGGGTTAGCGGGCGGAGAGATGGGAGGAAGGCAGAAGGGGTATAATTGCAACGCCAGGCCCCTTTTCTCTCTCTCTTTCTCTCTCATTAGAAAAGAGGGATTATAAGTAGTTATGGAGTTGCTTGATGGAGGGATGAATAAGGTGGACAGATAGTTGAGATGATGAAACAAATGAGGAATGAAATGGCCTTGTGCACCACACCATAATAGTTAAAGTAATTGTATGTATATGATACGTCAACTACAAAGAGCATACTGTACTTTTTTCCCCATCCCTCTCTCATTTTGGGGGGTAAACTGCACACCAACGCCTCCCTTTCTGGTCTCCTCCCATCTCCACACTCTTTCTCTCATTTTCAAAAATCTCTTAGTCTCTCTTCTGCGTTGTTCAATCAGACTGTTATGCATTTGAACAGCCTCTTGACTGCCGCTGCTGAATAATGTTGTCCCTCTTCATTTCAATTAGCAGACCTCTTTGCCTTCCAACCCTAATCACTCCATCCCTCCTCCCTCCATCACTCTCTTCTGCTGCTGCTGGCTCACAGAAGCTGAACTCAAGGTCACATCATTTTTTGTCCTTTTTTTCCCTCTAAAGTTGTTGGTCTTTTTGGACATATTTCACAAATCTGCTTATTTAATTGATTAGATGAGAGGGAAAAAAACACTGCAAAAACTATACCTGTCCATTCTGTCTGACACTGTCTTTTTCTCACTCATTCACTCTGCCCCTTGCCTCCTTTGTGGGTGCCTTATATGCTTTGACCTCTGTGTGATTGACATGGTAATTACCCAATCAACAGATTGATGGCAGCGCTGTCACAATAGAGGGGATTGATGTGGTCTCTCCCACTCCCTCTTCTTGCTCTTGCTCTCTTACTTCCTTTACCTATCTCTGCCTCTCTACTTCTCTTGTTATCACTCCTTCAGGTGCACTCATCCTCCTTCTGCATGCTCTTTTGTTTGTTGGAAGGCGTGAAAGTAGAAGGTTAGGCGGGGGGGTGACATGAGATGAAGCTGTGGTGATGCTGCTGGCGGGGTGGGGGGGGGGACTAATTTTGTTGCCATATTTCTGTTAAATTGCTCAGCTGGGGGGTGAGGTCATCGGAGGAGTGTGAGAGCTGACAGCATGGGGGGGGAAAGATGGTGTGGAGGAAGAGAGACGGAAGGATAAAAAGAAGACGGGAAGGTTAGAAGAAAAGGGAAATGAGAGAAGAGAAAATGAGGGGAAGGTTAAAGGGCGTTGAAGAGACAAAAGGAAGAGCAAGAGAAGTTTGAAGGCGCAAGAGGAGCAGAGCAGAGAGGGTAAAGATCAGTGGAGTCCTTTTATCTGTTGCATTGCTTCCCCTCTAAAAGCCTGTCCAGAGAGACATTAGCCCCTCACAGATAGGTGTGTGAGAGTGTGCCTGATTGTGTGAGAATGATGTATTGGGGCCAAAAGGCTTCATCGCCCACAGTTGTGCTGTCATGAATTCAAAGGCCTGTATTGTTGGGGTGGGTCATAGTGCTTGAATGGGAGGTCACAGGGTTAACACCCCATGATACGCTCTTCTATTCTCTACTGACACAATCCTGTACATGACTGATTGCACAGACCTGGCATCTAACTCGCTCTCTGCTCTCTCTCTCTTTGTCTGTATCTGCAGTAAGGACGTGTCCGGAGCTCTCGAAGCAGCACTCGAGTGTCAGAAGCGCTACAACCACCTGCCTCGCATCCACGACATTATTGTTGCTCTGGTGGAGAAAGGAGAGACTGAGTTACTGCAGAAAGGTTACACACTTTGTACATAGTCATCACGTCCTGTCCTTCAGCTACCTTTTTCCACATCCAGTAACCCATCTATCATCAGTTTGTATTAAAAAAAAATACTAATGGGCAATTTATTTATTTATTTTTCCTTAATATTGTAAAGACTATTAGAGAATCTGGCAATCCCCTAGAAGGAAGCATTTGTCAAGGACTAATTTTTAACAGGAAGAAACCTCCAACAGAACCATATATTTATAACCCACTATAAAACATGGATGTTGCTATTGTCATATAACTCATAGATCCTTTTCAAGGTACCGATGGGTGTGACTTGTAGTTTGACCAACGATTCATCAATCAGACGTTGTTAGCCAGTGAGCATATCTGAAATAATCTTTCTTTCTGAAACATACTAACTAGAATATAGAAAATAGACTTTGCTATATTTTGTTTGACCCAAAATTAGCGGCTGAGCTCATAAACTAATCGGAAAGTGTTTATAGATGTCTGGGCAAACAGCTGCTTTGATGAAAGTTTAGGGCACTTCCTGTATTGTCCTTACATTTCCGGCCAGGAAGCTTCATCCAACCTTTATACTGCCTGTGGTCTGAGCAGGGGCTTAGGGAGTAACTTTGAGTATTGTAACTCCCTTTATTTAGGCCTCCCTCGCTCCTCTCTCTACCGTTTGCAATTAGTACAGAACGCTGCTGCAGCCTTTTATCAGGTGCCAGAATGCATGATCATATTACTCCAGTTTTAGCCAACTTACACTGGCTTCCTGAGAAATTTCGCATTGATTTTAAAATTCTTTTACTCACTTATAAAATCTTAAACAATATCGTGCCTAGCTATTTAACAGAACTCCATTTGTATAATCCTAAAAAGCACTAAGATCTTCAAACCAGATGCTCTTAATACAACCTAAGTCTAGGCTGAAAACCAGAGGTGATCGTGCCTTTGCTATCGCAGCACCTGGACTGTGGAACAGTCTCCCTATTGCCAATCACACTTCCGAGTCTATTCAGTCTTTCAGATCTCGCTTAAAGACTCATCTTTTTACCTTGACTATGACTAGGGCTGTGCGATATGACCAAAATCTCATATCCCGATATAAGACTTCTATCAACACAAAAACATTTTGCATTTTCTGAAACTTCTGTGAATGTCGGGCAGCTCGACTTGCGTGAAGTGTTTCCAGCTGGGTATCGTGTACCTGGAGTTGAGTGTTGCATGAAACTGTACATTTTTAGACATAAGTTGTAACGGCCGCCGTTTTCTTTGTGAGTATTTATTACACGGCGTGCTGCGGGGAAAAGCCTGTTCTAACGTTTGAGTCAAAGGTTTATTTTTTTTAGCACCTGGCGGCTCTTTTTTGCTTCTCATCCGTAAACACTCTGCATACTCTTTCACGTTTATTTTGAAAAGTCTCAACAGGATCTTGAGCTTTATTGTGAAAGGTTTATGTGGAAAATAAACAAGCGGACATGCGATGGTTTTACTGTCATTGTTGCTAACGACAACGCATAAAAACAGGCGCTTGTCCGCCTGTAGTGTGGTTATATTAAATATAAGAGAAAGAGAGAACTTTAAGAAATTAATATAGCCACTACAGTGACCATCACAACGATGAAAAAATATTGCTGTAAACGGTTTATTTTGCGACACCACGAAACAAACGATAGCGTAAAATGAAACGATAGACGTTTTTATATCGTCATCCGATATATATCGTTATATCAAACAGCCTTAAGTTATTTTGACTATCATTTCCCCAGAGTTCAGAAGTTCAGAATAGCTGTGTACTCTGTCACTGCGTCTCACAGCTATAATCCAAATTTTTTCCCCCACTCCAGCTTAGCGTGAACCATTTTTGTTTCCTCTGATTGACTCCAACCTTTTGTTATTCATTTGGGTCTTTGTGTGTGGGGAGGAGCTATTCTAAAGTGCTCATTCAGTGTTTGCGTTAAACGCACATGTAACAAGTGCCAACAATCCCAAGAGAGCATAAGAGGACCAGAGAGTGAGAAAGGTTCAGACCAGGGTCACGGTGAAGCATGTCAGCCAGTCACATTTAGAACAGTCTCCCTGTATGTTGACAGCGATGCGGTGAAAAGGTCAAGTTCGGTGAGCCGCTGGGGCAAGTGGCTCTGGAGTACGTAAAGGTTGAAACTGTACAGTGGAGCACCTCTCCACTTCCTTCCCTCCCCTCTGTCTCCTTTCATTCCCCCAACATGCCAAAAGGTGACAAACCCTCACAGTTAGTCGCTGCACCCTTAAATCCAAAGTAACTCTGATTAAAGTGCTGAAAGAGGCCAGCATGTAAAGCAGTGTCAACTTACAAATAACAAATTACACCGCCTCTCACTCCATCATATAAAGCATCAGAGAGGATGACTTGTGACATAAACCTTGAGTCGCACTCGCAGCATCGTGAGTACCCCTGTGGACCCATGCTGATGCAGTGCACGAATAGTCTAAAAATTCACCTTAAAATACACCTTTTAAAATAAAAGAGAAGAAAAGCTTCCAGCAGAATGGCCTTCAGCTGTCCAAAACACACTAAAAGCATGACACAGCTTGTCAAAATCTTCATTCACATGTGTGACCTTGGTTTGGTTTCAAGCACCAACAGAAAAATAAAGTATAGGGTTTTCAGAGGGTCTGGCAATTATAGCAACTACTGAGCTATTTTCAGATAAGAAGAGGACAGAATACTTTTAACCTGGAAGTTTCAACAGGATCCTGCTGGTGTGGTTCAGTCTTGGGAAGATAGGATTTGCACATAGAAAATGCTACATCATTTAATCCAGTCAGAAACTCTGAAAACTTGTTCACATTGGAGCCAATCAGTGAAATATTTCCAGCTTTAAATGAGTGCAAATGAAGGGAGTAGGATTATTCTTTTTTTTCTGTTTGCTGAATATGCAGATTCATTTAGGTTACTGAAAGTTTGCAGAGTGTGTGTTTGTTTGTGTGTCTGGTACCTGTTCTGAAGCTGCTGGATGGAGATAGTACGTAACGCTGAGCAGAGCGTTTTAGCAAGTTCACCGGGGCAGCTTAGGCTTTCATTCGGGACCTGTGTTTGTTTGAGAGCTGTCTTGATAGGGCTGCTTTGTGAGTGGGACATTGTGCCAAATAATGGAATCAGAAGGAAATGAAGTGTGTGGTGGGTTTGTTTACCTTACGTGCGTTTTTATTCATGACCTTTCTCTGCTCCGTTTCCTCGCCTGTCTGTCTTTCTCTTCAGCCATGGACTTTGTGAGCCAGGAGCGAGGAGAGATGACCATGCTCTATGACCTGTTCTTCGCATTCCTGCAGACAGGCCGCTACCGCGAGGCCCGGAAGATCATCGAGGTAACATTGTGTCTTTATTGGAAGGTTTTATTTGTTTTTGTTAGACTGCACTCTGCCCTCTGATCAGATCAGATCTCCAAAGAAAATTAGTTTCTTAGTCTTGGAGAATCTAGCTGATGAAAAATTGTTCTCCGGTGTGCATGGCCGTCATAAGCCGCACAGGACATGTAGGATGGAATTGCCAACCCTCTTTTTGTTATTGTAAATCATCTGACCTGAATATTCTATGAATATTTATATCTTTGTCATCTTAAGTCCTGCTTTAAAATCTGTGTAGATTAGTGCGAGAAAGAGAGAGGCAAAGCGGGCAGATAAGAAGCGATTTTCACATAAATGGAGAAGGGGTTGGGAATGGACAACAAAATAGAGAGATTGATGAGCAGATGAATAGAGGGATGAGCCTGACAACAGAGGAACAGAAACAAGGCCGATCAGAATGAGAACAAAACAGTGAAAAATATCTTAACTCCCTCGCCCTGACCTTGCTCTCTCTCGCATGTCCTGGCGTGCACTGAAATGGGGATTTGTCCCTCTTGAGGATTTTCAAACCCTCTTAAATATTATCAGCGTGTTATTGTGGCTCTCGCTAGATTGTATGACTGTTATCCTACTTATAATAGCGAGTCAGCTACGTGCTACATGTGTGAGATTGCTGATGCCTTGTAAATAGATGTACAGCTGACCTCGTCATGGAAAAAATAGCTCAGATTTGAATCCCACTGAAATGTTGTAGCACAGTACATACAAAAATCCCCAGACTGCAACTGAAAAAAAATGCAGGAATATTGATTTAAAAGTCCAGCAAGCCTATTTACATGCCTACTGAAAATTAAAGCATACAAGATGTTAGTGGACAATGGCTGCTTTTTAACCATAGTGTGTATTTACTACTTCACACAAAGTATCACATCTACTGGCATTTTTATTAAATAAATAATTGTAATCTTTCCTTATCTGCTTTTCTGGACAAAGTTATCACTTTTCTTCAGATGTAGAATTTTTCTCTCATTACTATAGTCGCTGTTGATTACACTGAAACTCCCTGGACTCCTCCATTTATTTCGGGAATTATTGCCATGACAGGACTCGACGTCCCTGGCCTCAGGAAGCTATTGATTAGTTCTCTCAGAGGTGGGAATTGAAGATCCACAGAACAGGGCCTCTGCCAGACACTTCCATTGCACCCTTTCTGTATGTTTGGGCACGCCAGGCCTATCCGGCCACCCGATCTACTGCACCACCAGGTGGTGACCAGTTCACAGCTCAGCTTCTCTCTTCATCCCATTATCTAACATATGCCTCCATAGATCTGATAATACAATTACAAAAATCAACCTGCAGCCTAGAGTGTGCTGGTAGATATGTATCTGTGAACGCCTTAAAGCAGGGATTATACTTTTCACGAGTCTGTCAGAGTTTGCTCGGGTCCCAGTAATGTAAATTCCATTGCCAGATGGTTAGCGTGAGGGTCTATGGTGGACTTAAAAGAATATGTCAGGAATGACTGCTCGGCAACTGGGTCTCCAGTTCCCCAGTTTTACAGTTAACGGCTTTTCTTTGCTGTCTTTCAGAGTCTAATCAGGAGAAAACAAAAAAAGGCAGTTGATATATTTCAAAAGCCAGGATTCACTTAACCTTCACAGACTTTTAGAACAGTCTAAACACAAAGTTCACTTTTGAACTCCCCCGTTATTATACTTGGATGGCGATAGATCCACCGCTGAGGTGATAAACTACAATTGAATTATATCTTTGACTCAAATATGCATACGCACACTCAGATGCACAAATACTTTTTCCCCTGTGAGAGCGTCAAGTGGCAGTCCAGAGTGGTGTCTCTCTTTAGGCTGTGTTTGGTATAATTGGCAGCTGATTAATCACAGCTAATTAAATGTAATGATAGAGAAAGGTGGCCAATTTTGTGCTAAATGGTCATGGTTAGATAGGGGATTGTCAGGTGGCCAGGCCTATTATTGTGTGTGTTATGGTCAAGGTTAGGTAGTATTGCTAAAGAGTGGTAAGCCATTATGTGTTTTTGTGTTAGGGAGAGGGGTTTGCCTCTGCATGTGTGTATTTGTGTGTGTGGGGGGCTAAGTGGCCAGGTGATTAGTGGAATTAGGACATTAGGAATTGAGATGGAGAGGGTTTGTTAAGTGGAGGTGAGGAAAGGTCGACTCCAGCACTTTCTTTTTGTCTATGCACGTAAGTAGGTGGGAGAAACCTGTGAAGATGCTTTGGCAACTAAAGGCTACGCAAGACACTGAGCAAGGTGTCAACAGGGACTCCAGTATAGTTTTATTTGAGCTGTTTGACATGTTTCCTTGATCTCTGAGCGACCTTTTGTTTTTTGGGGGCGTGGGGGTTGTTTCGAACTTGAATTCTTTTCATGTAACCATGCGTGTGTGTAAACTATGTGCCTTCTTATTTCTGAGGATTTTGTTTTTGGCCCAGATTAGGGAGATTTGTCCTGATGGATTCAAAATCCCAAACATATTCGTGTGTGTGTGTGTGTGTGTGTGTGTGTGTGTGTGTGTGTGTGTGTGTGTGTGAGCAGTTGTGGTGCTTTGAGCCCTCAAGACTTTACCAAGTAAAAGGAATCAGAGGCAAAGAGATGGAGCACTTGCACCAGGCCTTAGTCTCTAAGAAGATTAGACAGACTGAGAGAGAGTGAGTGCAACACATTTTAATTTGTCCCTTTGGCTGGTTGGGTAAGAACATAATGCCTTTGCCTGGGACAGCTAGAGGGATGGAGAGGAGGAGCAGGAGAGATTTGGAGGAAGAGGGAGGGATTGAGAGAAGTGGGGATTGAAAGAGGAAAGCATGGCAGTCAGGGGAAGGGATGAAGCTGGTCTTTCCTTTTACTCTCCCCTCTCTCACAGTATGATGGGCTCCCATCAAAGAGGCCAGCAGGGATTGAGCGCTGTTGATCCTCATTCAGATTAACTTCCTGCCAGATCGGTCTGTTCTTTTTTTTTTTTTTCTTTCTTTTTTTCCTTAGCCAGATTACCAGGAAGACAGGCAGAGTGAGGTTTCTCAATCCTAGTCTTATTCAGATTGTATCAAAGCCCCCAGGAGACAGATGAAATCCTGATCACTGTTATTCCATGATAACCATCTAGTCACTCCTCATATCAGACTAAATCATAGCTACATGAGCCTGCAGATCAATCTATGTCAGCCTTTATTGACAGCCCACACACTCTGTCTGTCTGCATCTCACTGGTGTCCTAAAAATCTGAGCAAATCTCCTGGCTGTAACTGCCGGGGCGGCAGATTCTCTGCATTTGAAATCATAATTTTATTGTTGAAGTTCCTTTTTTAAACGCCATTTTCAAGAGTGTAGTGGGAGGTCTTTCTGTAGTATTTCCACAGTTCATATAGGACAGTTCCAGTGTTGCATTGTGGAGTCCTAGATAATGGTCTCTACTACAAGGTAGAGTGTACTGGAAGTGGCTTCACTGGGTTTTTAAACTTATTCGTGGCAAACATTTGCTATTCCTGCTCCCCACGATATACATTAGCTATGAGAGTTTTTTGTATCAATATTGCTCTAAAATGCACTCAACAATCCTCTTTGTTTGGGTTGCCTCTGAGTTTTCTGCCTTCATTTATTCCCAGACTGTTATTCTGAAATACAGTAGCATATTTTGTATGACTTCCTCTTCTTTGTGGAGCAGAATATATGTTTCTTATGAATCTGGCTGTATGTTTGGAGTGTAGAAGAAATTTCAGATCAGTTAGATGCTTCTATGTTGTTACTGGATTAAAAACAAAAATCTGAAATCCGTAAATCTTTGCACAGCACTGAAAATTTGTCAAATCTGAGTTTTGGATAACTGATTATTGAAAAAGTAATTTAAAGCGAAAAAGTACTTTGCGAACTTCTAATGGACATATTCACTACACTGTGAAACTCAATGATTTCCTCAGATGTAGCTTTGCTAAATGCATGTGTCCGACTCCTGAACACATATTATATATCAGCTCTGTTTTCTTTGTATCAGTAAATTGCCCTTTAGCTTTTATGTATTGATAATCTGCCAAACTAATTATCAAACACATTATCTTTAGAAATAGAGTGACTGAAGATACATCATTGATGATCTTGTAAAACCACTGCACTTTCACAAAGCCTCCTGCCAGCAGACACATTTAATTTTTAAAATCTGTTGTATATCAGCTCGTTATTAGTCTACACCAATAGATGCTAATATTTAAGGACTCTTTATACTGGGGTACGGGTGGATCAGTGTTATGTTAAGGATAATGCTTTAATGGTTTTGTATTATATTGATTTCCACCCTATGTTGTGCACAGTGAAGTAATGTTTTTTTTATTTGTCCTTTAGTTTCGAGAGATAAAAATTCCTTTAAGGGAGACCTAGTCAAGGGCAGCAGAAATTGCAGCAAATATAAATAGAAGTAAAGAAACAAACACAATTGGCATGAAGTACAGACATTGTAGTAATAATAATAGTGACACTGATAAAATATAAGCCTGGTGTTGGAAGATGTTATTAACCGGGATCAAGTAAAAAATAAAAAAAAATAAAAAAATTGAAGTATATCTTGTTGCTATGCAGCATCTGACCAGTTATTTGACATCTGAGACTTGTGAGGAACAATTTACTGAAGCTGCTATTTATCAATTAATCAACTGATTTCTTTTTGTCTGTTTTCTTTTATCTAGACCCCTGGGCTGAGGGCAAAGCCTGGACGCGTGCAGTGGTATGCAGAGAAATGCATTTTAAATAACCAGGTAGGTAACACAAACACACACACACAGGCCTAAAATTACCAAAGCCACACAAAGAAGAAGAAGGAAAGAATATAAAAGAAAAAAAACAAAAACAAAGTTAAAGTATATATTCTGTCTGTGTGTACAGCTAGAGGCCTTGGAGCAGATGGTGGACATGACAGCCAAGCTGTTTGAGTGCGACAGAGATGAGATGTACAATTATCTCCTCCGACTCTGCAGTAAGTCTTTTCCTTTCATTTGTCTGTGTGCTCTTTTATTTGGTTTCTCTGTTTGTGGGTTTGACCTACAAACTGCCCCCACTAGCTGGTGTGTTTGATAAATTACAGCATAGTTGAGGGTCAGTCTGTTGATCAGATTAGTGCTTTGATTGCCTTCTCTCAGCATGGAGCGCTTTGTCAGAAATTGCTCTCTTGAGCATGCTGGGTAGTGAGCTGACTATACAGGCTCACAGGTCTGTGTGTCATGGCTTCCAATAACAAATCATAAACATTTTCTCATTCTCACTGCTTTGATTCTGGTTGCTTTCAGAGGAGACCAACAATTGGCAGAAGGCAGAAGCCATGTGGACGAAGATGCAGGAGGAGAACGTCATTCCCAGGGAGAGGACTCTGCGTTTACTGGCAGACATCCTGAAGAGTAATGGCCAGGAGGTCCCTTTCGAGGTACCTGAGGTAAGGTCCCTTGCAATAAAATGATAATCCCAATAATGCTCAGTTGGCAGGTCTGTTATTAGAAAGATGATTGCCATGAGCAGGGAAGGCAAACCTAAAAGCAAAGGCAAGAAGAAAGAGCTGTGAAGGTGCCTGATATTAAATATGACATACAGCCCTGTAGCACCAATGGTAAGACTCAACATAGTGGGCCTGTTCATAGTTTGTGTCCTTAAGTCTTTAATCACAGCAGTCAATTTGATCAGTTGAAGTAATTACCTGTCAGGTAATATTTCCCTTTTTTTGAATTTTTATTGTCTAAAAAGCTATTTTTTATGATGTGAGATTGTTGCTATTTTGAGATATTATATTAAGTCATTGTTTAATCAATAATTAACAAATCATTGAGGCGTTCCCCAAGGCTTTGTCCCAGGACCACTTATGGTTTGAATATAATGCTTCCTCTCAGCCAGATCATTCATAGCCTTAATATTGCCCATTCAGTTTTGCTCATAACACAGTATTAAATCTCTCTCTGCTGTGCAACACCAGTAGCCTTGACAGTCTATTGACCTTTCTAAATGGCATCAAATCCTGGCTATCTCAGAACCTTTCAAAGTTCATTTGATAATAACTTTTATATATTACCTATTGGTCAGAAAGAATTCCACTTCTCTAGCCTACACTAAGTGTAGCTCACCTAAAATGTCAAGCATTGAGCTCATAGCCTAACAGGGACTTTTGGATACTGAGCTCTGTTTTGATGTTCAAACAGGAGGAACAGTCTGATGATTGAGATCAGAATGACAATTTCATTTATTCTTATAATTCTCTCTTTAAAATATTTTTTAATTCTAACACTTTTGTGACTGTTTAACAGGCAGTGCTGTTGATTTTATTTTTCCTGTATTTCTTATTTTGTGCCTTGTTAGTGTTTTGTTTGTTTTATAGTAATCAATACTAAGGCTTGCTCAGCCCTCTTTGATGGTTTATACCTAAAATTGCATGGTAATAACACAATAATTACATTTAATATTCGGTACATTACTGGTCCTGTACTGATGTGGCAAAGTGCTTTAAAAGTTGCACTCCCTCATTCAAATCACAATGGTCTAATTACTGCTTTTTTTAAAATTTAGATGACACTACATGTTTATTTTTTTTGTCTGAATAAAACTGTTGCTGACTGAATCGATTAACCAAAGAGCAGGTTGACCCCAGACTCTGATTGTAGGAGCAACCCCCCCACGCCCCCCAAACAACCTCTGAAAACTCTTATCAGCCGCTCTCCATGCAGCCCCCCTACTCTGCTCCACTTTAAGCGCCTGTTCATTACATGCAGAGGAAACAGGATTGAAGCTCTGATCTGAAGTGTAGTCAATCAGACCGGTTGGCTGGTGAAAGGAATTACAGCTCGATCTGTCTCTAAATCTGTAATGCCAGACTAATTTAGCCAGACACTAAATGCTACCATATGGTTGTCGCTTGATGCTTGGCTCGATATGAGTGTTCAGCTGTAACGAAATTAAATGGAGAGAATTAAATGTTATTTCTTTACTAATTAAATACAATAATTAGTAAAGAAATGAAGTCTTAAAGCCTTAAATTCCTCTTGTTTGCTTCATTCCTTCACTATGCATTTTTCCTGAGCTTGGTGTGCGCGCCTGAAGCAGCCTGAAGCATGATGAGACAGAAAGTGATTGCCGTTGCCTGAAGCGATGAACTTCGTGACCCCAGGGGCTCTTGAGTTGACACCACCCGCTCCAGCACACACATTCTCTAGCACGCACACTTTTCCTTTGCCCCTGGGGTGCCAAACCTAATTTGCCCCCAGCCGATACAGCTTAACCCCCTTCCCTTGCTGCTACATGGGTGATCGAGCATTATGGGACCTTGCCCTGCCTGTCAGGCATTATTGCACTGTCATATATGCACATAAACACACCAGCTCTTTCCCAGGACACAGCTGAACATGTTTCAGACCTTAATACTTGGTGTAGCTGCATTTTGTGGGCATCAGACTGAGTTTAAGCATTGTTTTACACGTGTGTTTGTGTGTTGTTTTTCTAGACCTGGTACCAGCAAGCTGCCACCACACAGCAGGTCAAGTTCGCAACAACCCCCACTGCAACTGAAAGTGTTAGTGATTACCAGGTCCGTCTGTTGGCCCTCTGTAAGAAGGGCAAGGCCAAAGGTAAGCAGCAGAAGGTCCTGCTATTGTTCTCCTGTAAGACTTAGAGGGGAGACATACTACATTTGCCATACTTAAAACATCAGAGGTGTATAAAATGACCAATTCCAGTCTCTTAAAACTAGAATTTGAGAATATAAGAGAATAGAAATTGTTTATCAGGCAATTTCTGTTTTATATTCAAAGAGTTGTGCAATATTTCTGCAAAACCATGTGAAAGACTCATTGCCAGTTATTGCAAACGCTGGATTGCAGTTGTTTCTGCCATAGTTAGCAGAACCAGTTATTAGGTTAATGGGCGATTGGTTTTTCTCAAAGGGCTAGGTAGGCTTGGATACCTTTTTTCCCTCTTAATAAATGAAATCATCATTTAAAAACTACAGTTTGTATTTGCTCTGGTTATTTTTGACTGATCTTCGATTAAGAAATCTGCAAAAAAATCAGAAATCGGGAAGGGGTAAGTATTTTTTCATGGCACTGTATGTATTGCACCTGCAAAACAAATTATCTCCAAAAGCATCGAAATGTTTTTCTTTGCTCAACCCCAGTTAGCATCTTGATAAATTACAGTCTGCTACACTCTTACGTGGGATTCTCTTTCCTAAGAAAGTTTTTTCTCCCCAAAATTGAGCATCTAACTTTCTGACATGTGGGGTTTTTACCTGCCCACCTCTTCATTTTGCTTTCTGCTGATTCATGCTGTGTAGGCATGGCATTTTCCTCTTGACCCAGCATTTTTTTTAATTGTACTATTGGTGAAATCTACTGAGTGCCAAGCCTGCTGATTCATTGAGGGGGGGAAAAGAATAAATGTCAAATTATACTTGAAATGAAGTAGTTCATATAGCAGTCTTGGGTGAATACTGTTCGAAACAGATGCTGTTAAAGGCGCAATAAAGTGCCTGCTGTCATAGGAATGGGTCAGGTTTAATTACTGTTCAAGTTTTAAGGCGGTCACAGACACTTTTGGACAAGTTCAAGGTATCCAAACATCACACACCTGGCCAGGTGGTTGATTTTTGAAAGATACATGTCAGAATTTATTTGTCATACTGCCTTCACCACAGTTGAAGAACATCACCTTAAATTATTATTACCTTTTAAACAATGTTTGTATGTAATTACAAATATATAATTTTTCCAACTACTTTAGATACTGCAAATACATGTTTTCCTATAAATATTGAGGAGAAATGGTAACATCATGTTTTACTATTGTGTGTTCAGATTAGGCTGTTCCAATCCATCAATACAAGGATAATCTTAAATTCTATTTTTCAGTTATCTCAGCCAATCTTATCACTCACTTTTCCCCTCTCCCTTTTTTCTTGCTTTCTTCCTGCAGAAGCATTCGGGATGCTAAAGGAAGCTGACAAAAAAGGTGTGGCACTAGGCCCCTCCCCCTACGACCACCTGATTCGTGCTCTGTTGGCTGAGGGATCTATGGATGAAGCCATGGCAGTCAAGGACATGTAGGTGCATTAATATCTTGATTTGTGCCAAAATCATCTGGAAAAAAGCATTAAAATATTACTGCTTATAGTCTCAGTTTATTGTCTTGTACGTATCCCTGGTTGCTAAAAAGACTTCAGGTTGTGCAGAAGTCTATGCGGACTTGTAAATGCTGCTGTGTTTAGGGGCTTAATGTCTAGTATGAAAATCATACAGTCTTGCACACAATGCAAAAAAACCCTTTTCATTTGTAGGTGTAATGCAAGTGTTGGTAATCTCACACAATGCCTGGATTGCAGATTTTAAATTCGCATCTGGAGGAATGTCACTGGTGAATTCATCTCCATCCAGCTCACAGTCAGCTTTGAAGTGAATTTGTATGATGGATTGTCAGTTTTATAATGGATCACACCCTAAAACATGCAGTAGGAGGGTTTTCCAATGCTGTCAGGTTTAGCAGTTTGGCGTGACATAATGCAGTTCTCTCCATACATCTGCTTTGATTTACAAGGAGTGGGTTTTAGCTTTTGTTTTAGAAGGGCAATCAGATTTTTTTCCCGATATCTAAGTATGATAACCAACTAATTGTGTTTAGTTTTTCCTTGAAAATCAACAGCAGCAAAACAAAAGGGATCCCTTTCCATAGTTGTTCATATTTTAGAAGAGGTAACATAAGTGAAATATCCAGCCCCTAAAGCAGACAGAAAGCATAGCAGTTTGTATTAAACTTACAATTCAACATGTAGTTTAATGCTCTGCTACTTTTCCGGTCACTCCTCAGCTGGTGGTAGCAGGTCGCCTCAGGCTAAATCTGCAGCTCCTCAGTAGACATGAGGATTACAAACTGATTGTGTGCTAACACATTCAGTTCTGCTGGATATGGACAATGGTTCTTACTAAGCCCTGAGAGAAACACACACGCTTGGATATATAGATTAATTTTGGTTCTCTGGAAAGCGGGTGACTTTGTGCAGGGACATCGGTCTTCTTCCAATTAGTAATGTATCATGTGTTGTTGTTTCGTTCGTGGGCCATATCAGGGCTTAGGCCTGGAGACGAATGGATGGACAGACAGAGGTATTAAAGATGCGAGCTTAGCACAGGGCTGATCTTCTTCTCTGTTTTGTCTTTTATAGACAAATTTCTCCAACTTTCCCTTTTTTCTGTCTCCTTTTGTCCCTTTCTAATTTACTAATTTGTGCTGAAAGAAAAAACATGTAAAAACATCTATTACACTATCAGTCTCTTCCCTGTTTCCAGCTCCCTACATGGTTCACTCTCTTATATTATGAGAAATAATCATATCAATTTTAGAGCCGTGTTTCAACAAGCACAAGGCAATACAAGCGATAACCCATCTCCAGTCTCTGTTTGAATTGGTTTATGGCATCCCTGCCTGGATAAAAGCTTAGTTTATCTGCGCTCTTAATGAGAAGTGAAATGAGCTGAGAGGAAAGTCGGGGAGAAATGGAAATGGAAAGGAAAGGATGGAGATAAAAGGGGCTAAATGGGAAAAGAGGAGTGAACAAGGGGAGGAGGGCTAGATTTAATCACGTACGGGGATAATGAAGACGCTATAGGCATTAATTCTCAGTGTGTGTGGGTGTGTTTGTTTTTGGGTAATCTGTACAGAATTGAGCAGCGGGGTACTTATGGTGAGATTAAGGGATTGGGAGAGAGTGATGATGAGAGAGAAGAAGAAGTGGGTGACGCACAATATCCCTAGAAGGAGAAGGTGAGAGTGTGTGTTGGGAGACAGCTTCTGGAGATTTTCTTCCACCTGATAAGAATAATTCTGACCCGCTGCTCAGTCTCCGCAGCAATCTGTCGCCGACCCTGTTACTCCTCCAATCTCCGGCGTGACCCTGTCACAGCGGCCGCCGGATGCTGCCCGGCCTGGTGTCGCCACAGTGATAAGGATTGCCAGCCTGATGCTCAATTGAGCGGGCAGATTCATCTGGTTGCAGGGGTATAATAATAAAAAGGGGGGGAAAAGGCAGGAGGCAAGCTTGATTGAGGTTTTAGTGGCAAAGAAATGAAAAAGAGGAGGGCTGGAGAGGACAGCAAGTTAGATGGACATGCGGAGTGAAAGGAGGAGGATTTGATGAGAGGGAGCAGCTCCCAGAGGAAGGAACATCACGTATACGACAACATCAATCAACCGCTTGATGTCTGCATTATTTTCAGGTCACAGAGAAGCTCAGACTTGTTTTCAATCAGATTTGTTCCTATTGTCTTGTCTGTCATATATCTTTCAGCTCATGCGTTTATCCCCTCTCTCTCTATGGAGTCTAACGCTTTTCAAAATGCGATGCCTGATAATGGCGGGGACGACACCGTCGCACGGCTATCGCAAATTATAAAGATGTGTTTTTAGAGATACAGTATCGGCTTTAAAGTTGGAAATAATGGACTTGCCCATAGCATCGTTCAGATATGGAACAAATCTGTCATGTATATTATGTATTTCTGATATCAAGAAATGGAAATATTAATAGAGGCATTATGAGAGTCAAATATCTTTAAAAATAAACCCAAACAGAAACACTGTGGCGATGATTTGCACATTTATCTTATTTTTACATAATTTACTCAACTACATATGTGACAAATTGAATTTTGTTTAGCAAAAAAGGTATAAATAAAATGTTAGTAGAACATTTTTCTTACAATGGGCAAAACAATATTTGTAAATTGCCAAAATCTCAGAGGCAGCTTTGTCTGAAATGGATAGCTTTGTCTGTTTTTGTTTATTACTTTCCAACTTTGTGCAAGAACATGAAATCTTAATTCTCTTCTTCATTGTCGTCTTCTTTTAGCGGCTCCCTTTAAGCGTAACCACAGCGGATAACCTGCCTGCTGCCAAGCATCCCCTTCTGTCAAACCAACCCCTCTGCATCTCCTCCTTCACTACATCCATGAATCTTCTCTGTGGTCCTCTTCTTTTCCTCCCATCTCAGTCTTGTTTCTCAAACTTTGTCTCCAAACTGCTCAACCTGAGCTGTCCCTCTGATATACTAATTTCTAATCCCATCCTTTCTGGTCACTCGCATTGAAAATACGAGCATCTTCAACCCTGCCACTTTCAGCTTGGCCTCACCAAGCCATACATAACAGCAGGTCGCTCTATCATCTGTAAACTCTTCCTTTCACTCTCCAAAACTCTCGTATTTATCCATCTTGTGTAACTAATATAAAATTGGAAATTATTTTAACATTTAGTAGCTCACAATTGATGTGAGACAAACAAACATCATCAATCCCTTTGGCTGATGTATTGGTGCACTCCTAGCGTATTCTCTAGTTTGTCTTTTTCTTGTGTATTACTGTAGTACACCACAGATAACCAAGGAATTATTTGTCTCCCCTAGTGCTGAAACTCGGGTGCCAGGTTTCAAGCTGACTGATATTGCCAGCAGTTTACTCATCATCACACAAAGCAAGAAAGGCCAGGTCAAAGGTAAGAAATGGACATGCATGCTTAACACAAACATACACATTGTTTTTTGTACACACAGTCACTTGTTGCACTCCTCCACAGAGGCTCTTGAGAGACTGAAGTCTATGCTTCAGTTGGACCATGTGCCCTCGCATCTTGCCATCACCAGGCTGGTTCAGGCTCTGGGTAGTCACGGCAACGTGGAGGGGATCCAGGATGTGGAATCACTAATAAAGAGCCTTGGTACAAGCCCCAACTTGTCCAGCATGGTGTTTGTCAACAACACTGCCCTGGCACACATCAAAAAGTAAGTTTATATGTGGAGATTTGTCAGTGGACCTGTTAGGTTCACAGCATGTACAGCTTTTCAGACATTCCCCAATATCTGTTCATCCATCACCACCAACGTGTAGTGAAATGTTTGGACATTTAGCAGGAAAAAGATGACTGAAGATAGGTTGCATGAGCAAAATGTTTCAACGCAGTCGAGTGAGTCTTTTATGCCATTTCGTAAGCACTGTTGGATATAAACAGTTTAATGCACTACCCCACAGGAGAGTGTGGCAAGATCCAGGCTGACACACTGTTAAAGTAAAAGCTTACAGGGCTGCCAGGGCGTTAAGTACAAATGGGAAACACGGGCATAATAGGATTATTCATGGGTTCCTTTTAATGTCATGAAAAGAGCCGTCCTCCGTTCCTCCTTTGTCTCTTCTCAAACTGCAGAGCAAAATAATAAAATGCATTGTGCATCAAAGTTTCATTGTGCCACTTGTGCATTAGAGCCGTGCGCCAGCTCGAACAGAGGCATCCCCGCGCCATCTCAGAGGGACAGCGAGAAGTGAAGAACAGCAAGGCGGTCTCACGCCTGATTGGCCATCGTAGCGCGGATCTGTCAGCTTGAACTCTGACCTCTGGGAGCTGCGCTCTGAGCCTCCCTGACACATGCTTCCCCTTTGTATCTGAGTCAAGCTGACTGGTTAAGAGCAGCGGCGGAAAAGCAAGCGGTCCCGGAAAGCGGGGCACCACATTTAGAGGGGCCCTTTGCTGAATTATTCAGACGGTCCCAGTCGCAACAATCAGCGTAGATATGTTCCCCCACCTCCAGACACTCACACTTATATATATATATATATATATATATACACACACACACACACCCTGGAAGTTAAATATTCATCACGACTGGTGACGGCAGGGGGTGAGCAGGGAGCATAAAGTGTTAGTAGTGTAGCTGGGTTGCCAGTTTGAGTTGTTTTAGGTTTGTAATGCTGTGGTATGCAGGCTTTGTGTGGTTGTGGCAACCTCAGCAGAAAAACATTTCACAGAATAGGCGGGAGAAAGAGTGTGCACTCAGAGGGAGGCTGTAAGGGACAAAAAGTGAAACTAATATAATTTTAATATTACATTTTAGATATATTTAAAGTCCAAAAATGGCATTTTGGAGTTTTTGTTTGTTTTGGTTTTGTTGTCGTTTTATCGGCCACTTTATCCCATTCTTGGTCTCTTTAAAAACAGCTGTATTGGAGGTTTATGCATGTTGCAGTTTACCCATAATAAGTTAGTGCGAATTCAGAATGAAACCTGATCTTTTTTGAGGACAAATCAGGTGTGGAGGTTTGGTGGTGGTTGGGTGTGTAACAAGTCCAACTTTTAAACAAGGAACCTGCTTTCTCTCTAATGAACTTGGACAACTTAAATCACATTGTGAGGTTTAAAGTGTTGCATTACTTTCGAGTTTTACGCGAATTTCCAACTCTATATTTTTAGTCTTAAGCTCATCACAATAATAAACCATATATCCGCTCTCACTGGCGACTTATAAATGGAAGACTAGAGCACTAACAAGCCTGAAAGTCCCACACCATTACACCACCAGCAGCAGCCTGAACTGCTGATACAAGGCAGGATGGATCAATCCTTTCCATGTTGTTTAAGCCAAACTTTGACCCTGTCATCAACTTTTTGTTTTGTTTGTTTTTTAGTTTAGTTTTTTTTCCCAGTCTTCACGTTGTCCAGTTTCAATAAACCAGAATGAACTTAGCAGGTCATCTCATCCATGCCTATATGCCTTAATGCATTGTGTTAATGCCATGCCATAGGACGATTACATATTAGCATTAATGAACGTTTAGAAAGATATACCTTATAAAATGGCAGGTGTGTGAATATAACAGAAAATTTGTATCTGTCTCCCTCTGCAGTGATGATGTGTCGTCTGCAGTAGAGTTGCTGGAGGGAATCTACACCAGTCCAGACAGCACAAACCCCAGCATGTCCTTCGTCTTTAGAAAGGTTCTGGAAGCTGGGAATGACCATGCCATGGACAAGTGTAAGACATAAGCAGAAATATAAGGCCACAATCAAAGTAACTGATTTAAACTGAGTGTTGCTCAATAATCCTTTACCAACACAACATGTCGTTCTGTAGTGAGCGCTATGGCCGAGCGGCTAGCCAACCACTTTGCCTGCTACAGACCAGCTTCAGACCTCTTCCTCCAGCTGCTGGATATGGACAAAGTGGAGGACGCCAAATTCATGCTGGCTGTAAGTGTGTGTGTGTGTGTGTGTTAGCTCATAGGCTAAAAGCCAAGACATTTTGGTTTGAAGTGTCAGAAGTATACTTTTAGCCAAGTGTTGTCCAAAGGTATGTTAGATTTGGATTATTTATCTCCTCTGGCTTGGTTGTAGCCTTCTGTGGCTGAGATGAGCTAGAATACTCATAATTAATATTAGAGGGAAATTAGCTACCTTTCATACATCGATACATTACTTTTCTCACGTTACTTCAAAAAAATGTGCAAAAATAGAAATGAAAGAATCTGCTGTGAAAATGAAAACTTAACTATTTCTTATGGCCAAGTTAAGGTACCATTTAAGCCCTGCTGAGTTTTGTTTATTCAGCTTGGAATTGGAGCAAAATGCACATACTAAGTGATGTTCTTCATTTTTTTATTTTTTTTTTGTGACCACTTTGGATAAATTTTAAATCATATGGGGTGTTTCTGTCCCAGTGAGCGCTTCTCCATTTGACTGCTCTGTGCTTTTACATTTTAAATTATGATATCAAAGTAATTAAAATCTGCCAAAAGAGGGGAGAAAATATCAACAAGGGACCTTGTAGTGAATTTAGTCCATCACAACTCCCAGTTGCTTTCATCCAGTTGTCAGACCCCAGTGTTGTTGGAGAGGTTCTCCTGCCACATTCGTTCACTTATTTATCCAACCTTGCGTTGATGTCAGGAAAAGCTTGCCCGCTTTCCACCACTGAGTCTTGTGGTCTGAAATTTGCCTCCTACTCTTTCACTTATTCAACAGTTCGTATATTACAGCTCAATGACTTTGCATTGAGCCTGGGGATATAAATATGTAGCAGCTAGATGGGTGAGAGACAGGAGATGGATGGAGAGCATGGTGCAAAATAAGAGAGACAGAAATGAAGAATCGAAGGCCTGCAATGTACAAAATAATTGTTTGCCCAAGTTCAGTGCATCTCTTGGGACAATAATGGTCCCTTATTCGCAATTGGACACCACACCAGGTAGCTCTGCATGGAAGGACCTGGGAGGCTGTGTCTCCTCCTTGGTTTGATCCAGGGATCTTGCAAATCCTTAAAAAAAAACTAAATTAAAAAACAAACAAACTGTAGCATTAACACAAAATTAAATCAATGGGACACTGGTTTCACCTTTACACTGCTTCCCTGTTAAGTAAAACATCAAATCAAGAGACAAATAAAGTCTAAAATAGGCCTTCTCTGAAACATTTTGTCTGCACAGCAGCATAAGTTGCTCCCAAATGTTATCACTAGTCTGTGCGCACTGATGAATCCCCACACAAATGCAGATGACTCAAATCACCTTTATCTATATAGCGCCTTTAAAAACAACAGGATTTGACCCAAAGTGCTTTTCAGCTCTGGCAGATGGATTAACAATGCAAGTATACAAAAATACACAGAACAGGGATCACAGGTTAAAAACAAGTCTAATACAAACCCAGAAAACACGATAAACACATGTATATGCTAAGAAATGGATCAGTAAAAGGAGAAATTTGTAAACAAACAAACAATATTAAAGACAAACACATAAAGTCAATTGGAAAAACTAATAAAGTTTAAATCGCATAAATGGCACAGGATGGCTTAAAAAATAAGAGTGCAATTGAACAGTGACGTCCTCAGACTGATATAAGAAAGCAATGCATTAAATGGTAACATTCTTGCTTTTACCACATATTTTCCATACTGTATTTTTCCTGTTGCAGTAGAGCTGGGCGATAGAACGATAACGATATGTATCGCGATATAACTTTTACTCGATAGAGAAATTAAGCTATCGCGATAGACCTCGCAGCTCTTGTCCTCAAAAAAAAAAAAAAAAAAAAGGTCAGCCAATCCAAATTAAGCAGCGCAGAGCCGAACCAATCACAGCCGCAGCGTCACGTCGCGTGACTTGTTACGTACAGCACAAGTGCCAAGCCGCACGTGTGTTTGTTTGGGAAGCAGCCAGCGCGTAATGGAGGAAATGAGTGCGCCGACTAGAAAAATCAACCGAGCGTGACCGAAGAGAAAACAGATGATGGTTCCAACGCCGGAGAGATTGTCAAACGGAAGAGCCATAGAAGTTCCGTAGTGTGAAGGTATTTCGGCTATTTCAAGTCTGACAAAAAACAGAGTAGCGCGCACTGTAAATTGTGCCGAAAGCAAGTCTGGAAATACAATAAACTGGTGCATGCGTCACACTGTGCGCCACGTTATTGTTTCGGTGAAATGAATTTCTACAATACTGTTACTGTTAATTCTACTCTCTGCAGTGTTTAAATGCTTACATATACACACAGTTACTGTCCCTCCACACATGCGACTCGGTTCTGCTTCTATGCCCCAGCTTTGTTTACTTTTTCCCACCGAGGCTTCTAGACTTCTGATTGGCCAATATTTAGGCACGGTTAGGAATCTAGCGCCACCTGCTGCTTTGGCATGTTCATAGCAGCGTTTTCCTTCATTTCTGCCTTTATGTGTGGACGGGATTATTTTTTAAAACGAAAACGGAAAATCTCCGTTTTCAAAAATACCCGTGTACGTGTGGACGTAGCCTCAGTCTCTGACTGGAAGCGCTAATTCGTCATTCGGCTTTTGTCAGACTAAAGTAACTGTTAAAACTGTTTGAAAAGCTCAGCTATACAACAAGGAGAGATTGAGAATTTCCTTTTAGTTCTCAGTTTATTTGATATTGACAAAAGTTAGTCAGTTTTGTCTGTTCTTCTGTAAAACAAACTAAGATTTATTTTTACAATTAATATTTTGTTTCTAAGTGGAATTGACAATTTAGTAGTCTGTTTCGTTTGTCCTATTTTGAAACTTAAACGCTTTAGCGGCTGCCTTTTGTGTAGTTTGCAATATTTGCCTTTATTTATCTGAAAAAGTCTCATGTTCCTTAAGTACATCTACCCTGTTGAACTTATTATGGGAAATAAATATTTAAATAAAAACAAGCTGCTGATTATTTCACATTTTACTTGTGAGCAACGGCACATTTAAATCTTACAAATATAGTTATTTGGCTTATATCGTGATAGATATCGTTATCGCCTGAAATGAAAAAAACATATCGTGATATGAAAAAATCTCATATCGCCCAGCTCTATGTTGCAGTGGACCTGACGATAATAGGGGGGGAATCTCAGAAAATAGGTTGGATAAGACGCTATTGCAGAGCCTTAGAAAGTAATCTCACCTTTAATTTTTGAAGTAAGAGTCAGGCACTAAGGGGAACGTGGTTAGGAAAAATATCAAAGTACCATCAAAATGATCCTCATTTGTACCCCCTGAATAAAACGATTAAACATCAGCTTCACTTTAACCATCCAGAAGAATTAAAAGATGCATCAGAGCTGCAAGGCGCTTACTAGGGTGGATCAAATTTTCCACATATTTAAACTTCAAGCAAATTTTAAGACTGAAAACTGCAATTTTAAAGTCACTTTAAACTTTAAAGTCAACACTGATAATGATAGTGTCCCTTTTTGAAGTCTGGTGGGGGTGAATGATTGCTTGTATAGCTTATTTGATCTCAAGATTATAGTTTTGCTGTAAACTCCAGAAAACGTAACATTACAAGACTGTCTCATGGTAACATGTGCCGTCCTGTTGTTAAAGTTTGAGTTTGGTCTCACATGTGACCGAGGTTGAGCTACATGCTGTGGTTTGTCCCTCTCGTTTTCCTGACTCTCCCTTCCAAGCTGCTCTTCCAGGGTCACTGCAGGGTAGCTTCCCAACTCCTCCATCCCATAAGTGAAGCAGGACCACAACTCTGAAAAGCTTTTATGCAGGCAAGCACACTATAATGATGACAAGTATATCAGGAGAGATGGAGGTGAGGTCGATGGGGAGCGAGAGGGATGAAGTCATTAAGGAGCGAGAAAGAAGCTGTGAGGTGTGTGCGTTACAGTCTCGTCTATAACTGCGCTGGGAGAGGTCACTGAGGAAAAAGGGGAAGAATTCCCCAGATATCCAGAGCTTTTAGGCAGTCTGTGTGAGCAGCAAAGGAGAAGGTAGGTCTGTTCAGCTGCGGCTTTACCACCGGGACTGTTTGGAGTAGCAAGGGAGGGCAAAAAATACAGGAGAGCGAATGAGAGCATGGAGCAAAGTTGCTTCAAAAAGTGAAGTAGCATAGTGGTAGTCTAATTGCCTGATTGTACTAAAGCTATTCTGCACTTAGTGACTCCAGAAGAAGGCAGGCTGCTCCGTGTCTGTGTGTGAAGCTGCGTGTTAATAGCCTTGCAGGCCATCCGCTTTTAATTCTGCGCGGAGCAGAGGAGGGAAACGTGTCAGTTTACGACTGGCTAGTAATCGGACCTCAACGCAGCTCAGCCAAGAGACTCACTCAGTCACAGAAAGGCAATCTCCTTCACAAACCCACAGAGTATATCATATGTATGTTTGTGTGTTTTCACAATAAGCAGTCGTTAACTGGCCAGTGACAGAAACATATCAGTTACTGGGGGGGGGATGCTGTTTTTCAGTGTAATAGGAACTCAAAATCTGACACCCAGTTTACCAATTTCTCTGACAGTTCTTTAAAAAGAGCAACTTTAAGTGTGTCCCCCATAAAGGTGACCTCCCTGTACCATTAATGACGAGTTTTAACACGCTATAGATAAATAAAGATGCGATTTGACAAACATTAGAATCGTTTCTCAATGTATTTATGTGTTTTAAATAGAAATGGAAGAACCATACACAGCCACAACAGCCTTGGTCGCACACTTCAACCAGTATTTGTCACAAGTCAGCCAATGTGGTTATGTTCAGCACTCTTTCATGAGCAGGCTTTCCAATGGTATAAGATTTAACGTCACAAAGCTTTGGTTGATTATTTCTATGTTGTGACAAACACAAGTTGTCTGACTTCTTCAACCGCTAGGGTTACTCCTAAAAGATAAAGAGTTAAGACGCCTGTTTGTGGCGAATTATTTGCTGGAATCTGCCTGAAACTTTTTCACTTCTGTTTTGAATTCCTGTCATCAGCTCATCAGTGTAAATCGCTCCAGTCCAAGCTGCACAGGAAGCAGTCACGCTATGACCGTACTGATGTTTCCACTGAGTAACAGACATGGCCTTTAGTTGGACTTAGCGATAATTATGCTTTTTGTGAAGCTCTGTACCTATTAAGGTCATAAAGAAATGAGTAGTTATTAGATTCATAATTATCCTTTAACCTGAGTGTAACCCTGAGTGTGCGAATGTTTATACGAATGCTTGGGTGTGCTGGAGTGTGCATGTGTGTGTTTATATACTGTACCTATTTAAAAAGAAGACTGAAGTGTCTTCTTGACTTCAGAAAGAGTCGAGAGGATCAGCTGTCGACTATCACACTTAAGCTCTTATTTCTTTCTCTCTCTCTTTTTTTTTTGTCTCTTTTGTCCTAATGCAGCGTTGCAATGCTTTGGCTGAACAGAAGGAAGTGCTGCTGTCCTTTGTAACCCAAAAGGCTCAGACACCTGGGCAGGTAAGAAATTATATCATTTGTGAATACATTATTTGTGACCAAGTGGGTTTCCTTAATTATGGACTAATCAAAATGCAAGCTCTATGATATTTAACTACACTTCTCCTCTCAAGTGACTGCTGTAATCCTGATGTCTCAGATCTCTAAATCTAGTCTAAAGATTTGAATTTTTTTGACCCTATTAATGTTTACATTTGGCCACAATCCCCTTCAAGTAGGCCTCTCTGTGCACCTCTGGACCTTTCGCATATCTTGATATATGTGGATTTTCCCCTGGAAGTCCAGTTCTCACCACTTAATAATCCCAAATGTCAATTTCTGAAGGCACTGGGATGTACTAGATTGCCTGAGCATCCCCTGAGTTGTGCCTGTGTACTCACCTTGGTGAAGTTGAGTACACAGAAATGCATCTACATTGATTTTTGTCTTTCTGAATGAAGTCTGAAATGTCAGAGAGGCAAAATATTCCTTAATATGACTTAGTTCAAATAGCCACACGTGGAATTAGGAACCTGAGCGTCTGCAGTCTGTTCCATGTTTAAAAAGCACACTCACTTTTGAACAGCATTATTATTTTTACCCATTTTGTTGGAGCATATTTTAATTTCTATTTTGTTATCGGGATATGAATCACAGTTCAACTCCTTACATGCGCGTCCTTGCATGTGTAATGTGTTTGTGTTTAGGTGGGTAAGATCAAGAACCTGCTCAGCTTGATTCCAGACTTTGCGGAGAAGGAACTGCTGTACCCATACCTGATGAAATGTCACGGTAAGATGCATAAACAGGCACTCGTTCTTACAGAAGAGCTGAACGGGTCTGGTAGTGCAGCATGCGGTTCACTGGACTGTAGCTAAGTCAACATTAACAGGCCCATTAACAATGCATCAGGTCAAGCTCAGGGTGTGAGTGTAGGAAAGCGTTCAGGGGTTAGAACACATGTCCTCTAATGAGTTAGCTGTCCTGGCTAGCCTAGCGTGCTAATCTCAACACGTTCCACCACTCAGCTTTTCCCCCCTCTCTCCACCTTTTTGCTCCTGTCTACATTTTCTTGTCCTCAGTTTTTTTTTTTTTCTTTTTTATCCTCCTCTCTTTGCTTTTACTTCACCTTCTCACCCACCAGTCCCCCCTTCTTCCGTACCTTGTCACACCAGAGATGAGAAGACATGACTATTTAATTAGCATTAGCTCGCTGGTCGGTCAAGGCAGCCATAGGGGAAGCAATTAGTGATGCTCTGCTCGCCTCCGTTCTTTGTCCCATCTGTGTACTTTTTCTTTTTTCTCTTTCAGGGCTTTTCTTTTTTCCTTTCACTGTCATTTTTTTCACCTTTGTGACCTTCCCTCTTGGCTGCACACAACCACAGATATTTGTGTGCAGTTGTTTCAGGTTTGTCTCCCTAAAAATGAAAGTTACTGACCCTTTAATATTTTTTTTCTTGTCATAATTTTTAATGTCTATAAAACCTTATTTTACTGTCTAGCTGTTTTTAATTTGCACCTTGAGAATATATTTTCCACAGTGCCAGTGACTCCTCGCCTATTTCTTCCCCTATGTTCTCTTTTTCCACCTCCTCCATTGAACCAACAAACACAAGTAATAAAAAGAAAGTGTCACACTGCCAAGAAAAAAAGGAAAAAAATGGAAATGCACAGATAGTCAAATGTGCAGCTGCACTTAAAAATCAAATTTCTTGGCACCAATAAATTGCCAGGAAAATAACATGATTATCCCACCACACTGTCAGTTTTCTCTAAATATCCAAATTCAAATAAGACATGTTGCTTGTCTCATTTGTTGACTTTCTCCCTCCCACTCCCCACTTTCATCTGGCAGTTCTGGATAAGGACTTACCAGCAGCCAAGGCTTTGCATGAGCAGATGCAGAAGGAGGGGATAGTTGTAGACGAGCTGTCACTCAAACGTCTGGCTGTGCTTTACCGCGAAGCAGGAGAGACGGTGCCCTTCCCCGAGCCCCCCGTAAGTCTCCCTCTCTCACACACACACACACACACACACACACACACACACACACACACACACACACACACACACACACACAGGAGATGCTTTGAGCAAACACTCGGATGCAAATGTGTTTGTGTTTTAACATTTTAGAGGTTTGATTAAATAAAATGAACCATAGATATGAAGGGCAGAAAAACTGCAGGAGAAAAGTTGCTCTTCCTTCATTCAGAAGATTCAGTTGTGAAGCTTTTGTGTACTCCACACTGTTGTACATTTCAAACTCTGACATAAAGGAAAAAGTTGTTGTTTTTTTTAAGTGCCCTTAAACACAATTGATTTTTGGGTTAGAGGTGAATTTTGAATGATGTGTACAAAATACCGAGTTTGCATCAGACCTCCACAAATGACAATCTGGACCTGTGGAAGGAATTATGAGCAACTGCATTCATATTATCAACATTTTGGTTTGTGTTACCAGCATAAACATGGAAAGCATAGTTCACTACAACTAGAAATAAACCTAAAACAGAATTTATGATGCATTTTTAAATGCATGTTTTTTCTCTTTACATTTCTGCCTTTCATTTTAGGGTGAACACAAATTTTAACTAAGCAGTGAATTAACCTCTTAAGAAAGAATTGACAATGAAGCTCCAGTTGGCAAGTTTTCTTTAAACGTGACTTTTTCCTTATGTTTTGCCTCTGTACATCACCACAGTGGATTTTAAACCACACACTAAAGCTGTCATTGAAGTGCACACTGTCATCTTTAATTCAGGGATATGAGTTAGAATTGCATTAACAGTTTATGCCGTCACCGCGTTCTGTTTCCTCTCTTGAGATGCTCTGTTTGGCCTGCTGCACCTCACAGCTCCTAACCAGTGCTAGCACTTGTTGTGCTGGTGTCCTAATGTGTGCTGTGGTCTCTGTGTGCCATACTAATATGAAGGAGCAGTATGCCCGCTCAGTATACTTCAGCATGCCCAGGCCTGCAGCAAGCCTCCTGAAGCCATTAGTGTGTGTGTGTGTGAGAGAGAGAAATGGCGCCCCAGAGTCACGGAGTTGTGTAAGGGAGATGGTGTCACTGCAATAGCCACTCTTCTTTTTGGGTTCATAGTGTTTTTGAGCATGAGTTTTTCAGCACGATGAACATTTTTTTAAGCTGATGTGGGTCTATTTTTAGCAGAGGACACACACACAGGCCTCTCAGCCACAGCACTTTTGATGCGCTGTCCCCTTGAGGCAGGTATAGGCCGGAGCCTTACCTTCACATCACTCACCTGCAGTACGAAGATAGAAGGAGAAAGAGGGGATGAAGGTAGAGAAGCTCTTACATTATTTACTGAAAACCAGGGTAGTTAAGTCATTGCTGGATTTTATAAACAGAGTAGAGGGAGGAGAGTTGCAAGGAGAGGGAAAGGTGAAGAGTCACAGAGTTGAGAAGTTTCTACAAATAAAAGCGCAGCTCCCGACGCTGGTCTTCATCCTCTCCGAATGTATAGAGGTTTGCATTTTCCGGCAGCCCGTTTCCAAAAAGAAATGTTTCAGTTTTATTTCTTTTTATTTCTAAATGCTTTGAACTTCGTCAGAATGTAGCCAAATAAGCCAACATGTGGACAAACCTTTAGAGGAAATAAGATATTTTTAATTAGGGTGCTCTGACCCCCTCGAAACTGTTTGAAACGCGTGCCAGGATCTCCCTCTCCCTCTCTGTAGTGAGCATGGCGATTTATCGGCATTAATTACTACATTAATAAGCAAACGTACATTGTAAGGAGCTGGCGTAATCTGCAGAAAAGCTCTCACCTTCTCCCCCTCCCAAAAACACCCACCACAACACTTTGTCTGGATCAAAACACTGATTAATTAGCCAGGAACAGAGGCAAAGAACGGAAGTGCGTGTTTGGGGAATGTGCTACAAATCCCTTATTTGTGTATTAATGGGGATTTAAAGATGAAACGAGACAACCTGGTTGGAGACTGGAGACTATTTAGACGGACCCAGGAGGGCTCCAGTGCCGCTTACTTTAAGAAAGAGGCGAGATACAAAACACGCCTTACGGTGTAAGGCTGCATCAGGTGAGCAGGTGTTGGGATGTTTGTTGCTGAATGGTCTGCCTTTGCTTTCTCTTTGCAGGAGTCCTTTAAGTTTTATGCAGACAAGCTGAGAGCTGCCAAAGCCCAGGCGACAGCGGAGGAATAAAGATTAATCATCCTCTCCTCATACCTCATTGCAAATCCCACAATTTTCTTCCTTTCTTTCTTTTTTTTTTTTTTTATATGAGTTGTTCAATCTGAAATGTTGAGTGTTGTAACTTTTGGATGCTGAGATTCTGTCCACTGCGGTATCAATACTGTTGAACATGTTGCTAATGTACAGAAGTATTTATGCTAATAAACAATGGTAGGAACCCAGACCGAGTGCGTGAGGTTTTTGTGCAATTTAAAAAGAAATTCTTTTCAAAATACCCAGCCCACCTTGGGTGATGTTTTATGTCTTAATCGGGTGCAGCTCAGGGGACAAAATGCATTTACTCAAGAACAACCGTTTTCAAGGTAGTGCATCTTTTACTTTACAGAATAAAGTTATACCCACAAAACTTATAAATTCTTCAACATGTTTCAGGTGGATCTCCAAAACGACTGGAGCCATGTGTTGCATGAGCATTACATCACCAACGCTCAAGTTTCTGACTTGAGCTTTTTGAGGGCCTCTGCACAAGTTAAACACATAATTAAATGTAATACCTGTTTTAAAGCATGTGTAAAAACACATGAGTGAATAGGTTTTGTATTTGTCATATACCCTACATTATAATCTATGTACCCAAGCAACAATGTGAAGCTGAAGAAATGTGAAGACATGAAATGAATGGATGGATATATGACTAATTTTGAGTCAAAGGTCATAATTAATCTAATGTTGGGCTTTTTCCTCCTTTTTTATGTAAGGTCATTTCCAGCGGCAGGCTAGAAACAAACACAATTTGGAAATTTATGTTATTAAAGGTCCTTTTCAAAGAAGTGTTGAAGCTCGCAAATATATTAGTGTATGTTTGACTGTTTTTGCAATATTAAAATTATATTTCAAACACTGAAATGCTTGTTTTGGTCTTAAGTTTAAGGTGTGGCTTACATACTATATTTTCAGTGTTCGTGCACTGAAGGTTCCAGGTTTTCCCATCGCACATAATTAGCTACCATATGTTTGTGAATTGAGAAATCTAGCAGGGCCAGGTCTGTAAGTCTGAATTTTGAGTGAGCATAGAAAAATTTTGACTTTCATTGTCATGTGTGAAGAAAGCTTAGGTATCAATAACAACCAGCTTGTGCAAGGTCAAGGGCACATACCGGGGTCCTGACCTGTTTTTTTTTTCCTCCCTTTTTTTGTTCAAGTGATTGGCAACCCCACAATTAGTGTACCTGTGACAGTCTTGAAGCCATGAAACAATAAAATAGGCTCAAACATGCCATCCTACACAGTCTGCTCAGAAAGCTGCATGTGTAGATACATTTTCATGCAAGACATGTAGCCATTGATCTGATCTGGGAGACATTTTGCTTGACTGATAGATGACCTTATGCTGTCTAACCCCAGCTCTCTGCAGCTCTCCTCTAATCGACATTGAACTCTGTGCTGGCCTCAGATATTCCCTAGATATTAATGTAATGCAATGCCCGCAGCCCTCTCAGAGCCAGGCCTTAGATAACACTCACTGGTTTTTCCCCAAGAAGATTGCGGGTTTGTTAAGGTCAGCGGAGCTCATTTGGAAAACAAATTAAGGTACAGAAGAAGGAACTTCTGATGTAAACCAGCATGTTTTCTAAGTTATGCTGATATATAAACTTAATATCCCCCTAATATTTCTGCATAAAGGAGCATTGTGTGTTGCCAAAATAGCCGTGATGCGAAGGATGATACACACAAAAAAAGAAAGAAAAATTACACTTCCAGTTTAATTTTCAAGCAGCTGCAGAGCTCCAGTGAACTCCATCGTGTAAGTGAATGTGAAGGCTGAGGATGAGTGCACAAACCAAACATAAACACGCAGAAGTGAGGCATTTTGAGACGATACTTTACTAATTTGGGCTCAAACCACGTTAGAAAAAAGATTTAAGAGGCTTTTGCACCAGTGCAAAAACTCACAGCTTACATAGCATTCAGTCTACACAAGAAGTTTTTTCCGAGTGTGAGTTGGCCTACTAAATTTCTCTTGGTCATCTTTCTTCAGTGCTCAGTATTCTGTCTTAATAATATGCTTAATAACTTCACATATACAAAAAAAAAAGATAACGCTGAGAATATCGAAAATGGAACAAGCAAAAGCTGCAGATTGATATCTGCTAAAGTAGCGCTCTAATCATCTGCCATGCCTGGGAAAAAGAGGGCGAACGAGAGAAAAGTTCATTATTTTCAAATCAATGTTACGACAGTCCTCTGCTGCCATCCAGCAGCAGGCAGCGGCACTGCGACTCCAAACTGTTTCATCACCACGCTCAACTTTTTCTTCTGTAAATCTTTTTCTGTTGGCAGATTAAAACCGTAAACGATGGAAGCATTTTGAAATATTTCAGATGAGTAAATATAGTATTTTATGAATATTTTTCCCATTACACAGGTAAAGTTTATGATGCTGAAATTACAAAAATCTAAACATTTTAATCATGCATGCATTTTACTTTTATAGCATTTGAATTAAATGTCTAAAGAGGAATAAAATGGAAAGTTTGGTATCGAAACCAGCCGAACTAGAACCTCCCTTCCACTTATGCAAAATAAAAACCCTGATGATGTCAGAGGGCGTTTGGTTTTTCTCAGTTTTGTTCACCAGTCTTGACTGGACTTCTGCTTGATGAATTTTAGGGACAGGAAATAGAGCACCATGAAGCCCAGACAGACTCCAAGTAGGACCAAGTAGCAAGAGTACAGCGGGTACTGGTTCATGTGCAGGGCCTCCACCACCTGAATGACGTACAGAAAGGATTAGAGGAGAAAAATGTTCATCAAATGGATTTGTCCATTAAAGTAAGAATTAGCAGGTCCTTAAAAACATTAACAGTCCTGATAACTCTCTTATGGTCTGATTTGTTTAGTCCTATAAATCTTAAAGATTTAATATCTGTACAGATAATAGCAAACCTAACAGTAATGTGTAAACAAATCATAACTTGAGTTGAAATGATAGTGTTTAACTCACGTGTATGCCATCAACATTGATAGACATGTTTGCAATGGTGACGGAATAATCGTTGCCTCTGAACTGCACCTGCAGCATGCCCTCAAAACCCCAGCGCATGAATGAGGCATAAGAGAGCCATGATGCCACTGTGGAGACAAAAAACATGAACAAACATTAAATGCTGACCAGCTCATTTTTCTTTCCGAAGCTGTCGCCTGCTGTTTACGGTTTATAACGCAAATAATTCCTCACCAAGCCACAAATTCTCCAGGTTGATAACATAGCCTGCAGTCAAGTAGAAGACGGTGAACAAAGAATTGCCCATGAAGGCAGAAGTCTGCAGGGTGGGAAGCAAAGCAGCTACAAACAGAGCCATGGCCCGGCTGCAGTAAACCATCAGCCACACTAACAAGAAGTTCAGAAGGAAACGGTCTGGCGCCTTGTTAAGTCCTGCCAGCCAATAGATGGGCAGACCATAGACTAATGTGAACACACAGTGTTCTGGTAACTCCCCCAAAACCTGAAAATGGAGAAAAAGCATATATTCAAAAATACACGACAGTCAAGAATGCATAAAACATACTTGTAGTACTATTCAGCATACAGTGACTCCAGCATGGAACAAGACTGGCCCCTGCTGGAGATTCAGTTTTATCACTGGACTTTACCTTGGCAAAGAAGTAAGAGGTCACAGAGTACATGCCGTCCTGCAGCTCGTGGTAAAGCATGGCTCTCTCTGTGTGACCTGCAGAGAGCATTCAGTCTAACGACACTCAGTTCACAATACATGCAGTAGGATCAGCTTCATGAGCTGTATTTAGCCTCAGCCAGGCAGTTTGTTTTTTTCTTAAAAACTAAGATGTCAAAGAGTTGTATTAGGTTAGGGCATGAATATATAGCACAATGTCTCTCTACATAAATGTTATGATACTGGATAAAATGCAGTTTCAGAGATTTTGTTTTAATTTTCTCTCTGCAGTTAGAGTCACAGTATTTAATTCTAAGTGAGCCTGGCATCATTTTTCTATCTTTTGGTGTCTTCTGACCTTGACCTGAATTAAACTTGACTTTTTATGGTTATGGCTAGACACCTCTACACTGTACATGTGGCTGGATGTCATAAAGTTCAGGGTTAAAGAACACAAATCTGTCTGATAACTCTGATAATCTTTCCATTCTGAACCATCCTACCTTTACCTGCTCTGTTAAAGTGTTCATCATTAATTCAAAGAATAGAATAGAATAGAATAGAATAGAATAGAATAGAATAGCCCTTTCGTCATTGCGCATGTACAATGAAATTGTGGACATCTGCAAATGACTGCAAATGCAGAGGTCACAACTTGAAATGCCTTCAGTGATTTTTGCTTTATTTTAAACAGATAATTTTTTTATGATACTTATTACATGTGAACATTTATAACATAAAACACTTAAATAATTTAAAGTAAATGCATAGAGAAATCAAAACACAACCTCAGTGAGACTTATTACTGGCTTTATCCTTTCAAACTGCTTTATTACTCACATTTAGCTATGACGTCCAGCACCACAGCAAATGGGGTGAGAGCTCCGATCATGTAGAGAAGAGACACGGTGTCCTGAATGGACAGGCGGGTTTCTCCTGCCCCGTAGTAGAGAGAGCCGACCAGCAGCGACATGAGGAGGGCCTCGAAGCCGTGAACTAATAGGGTGACCAGGTCTCTGAAGTCATTATACATGTGACGCCTGATGAACAAGAGGAGAGAGGTCAGTGTTCATATTCAGTCACATAGATTTGAGTGCTCCAAAACATTCATGCTCGTACTTGATGAGGGTGTTAAACTGGTGTAGTTTGCCTGGCAGTCTGTTTTCATGCCTGGAAATAGTTATTACTTCATCTTCTTTTCTCTTGCTTGGCTGCTGAGGGCTGCTGTGTGTGGGAAAAAAGAGTAATGGATGGGTTAGTCTGGGTTTTAAAGGTTTGGTCCACAGCTTAAGCATGACCATAAAGGAGTTTTAAGCATCTACAACAGGTAATCACAAAAAACAGTAAATCCCTATATATGGAAAGCTGTAAGCAGAGATATTGTGGTGTTATTTCTTACAAAAAATACAGAAAATCTTATGCTTTATTAGAAAAATGCTGGTTCATTATCACTACTTACTGTTTAAATAAAATTTTAAAAAAGCCAAACTTTCACACAAAAACATGATCACCTGTCGGTTTGCGCTACATCAGTCCCAGCGGCTTTCCACATGTGGTCGTCAGTATCACGAACCTTTTCCATGAACTGCTCAGCCAGAACTCTGGCCCTCTCCAAACACTCGGCTTCTCGCTCTGGACTGCGCCGGTCTATACTGATCAGATCAACTGGATACACACACACACACACACACATAAAAGACACAGGACACCAACAACATGAGGCTTAAATAGGTTTAAAAGAATGAAAAACACAAAGAGATGTAGTATTTATCATTAAGATGAAAACAAATGCTTCTTTTGCAAAATTAGTGGTAAATTGTTGGGTCCCAGCTTTCCTTAAGTTACCAGTGAGCATGGGGTTGGTAAGAATATGTTATTGCATGCTGGGAAGAAGCACTTAATTCTCTTTTGACACACTTACTAACCATAGTAGTCAGAGGGGTTGCAGTATCGTGGGCAGGGGTGTCCCAGAGCAGTGAAGTAAGGCACCATCTCACGAGCTGCACCGCAGTAAACAGCTGAACCTGAAGACATCAGGACGACGAGGTCGAAGAGCTGAAAGATATCTGATCGAGGCTGGTGGACTGAAAGCAGGACCAGACGATTTCCCCGAGCCAGACGGGACAGTGTGATCACCAAGTTATGAGCGGTAAAGCTGTCTAAACCTGATGTGGGTTCATCCAGGATCAAAATACCTGAGAGGGGAAATAGACCAATCTATCACCTCTGTTAAACCCTGTTCTTTATATAACAGATCTTAACAGTATGAGCTCGAAAATAATAGAGGAATCATGATTGTTAAAGTCAGTAATTAGTCAAATGTGTTTGTTATTCACAGGAAGAAGTGTTACACTCGTGTCACTTCCCAGTAGTTTATAGATGTTCAGAAACGGTATGAAATACCCTGTTTAGAGCTGAAACATTTAAAACTCGCATAAACACAAAGGTTAAAAATGTTATATCTATAGTAACTTTAGAAGTTGCAATAAAAACAACATATATGACACTGATTACACTCAGATGCTAAATGGAAAGGAGGCACTGGAGGTGGGTTGCAAAGTGGCGTATAGAGGACACAATTAAAATAGTGTGCCATATATAAAAGCTGCTGCTTGGATTGGGACTTCAGTTTGAGTCATTGCCCTGTCTTAACAACATAAATGACAGTTCAGGGGACCACATTAATTAATCTCTTTGTTAATATCTCTCACCGGGGTTCCAGAGAAGCTGGACAGCTATGCTGACTCTCCTCCTCTCTCCACCAGAAACCCCCCTGATGTAGTTGTTTCCCACCCTGGTGTGTGCACACTGCCGCAACCGCAGCTCTGCGATAACATCATCCACCTGTGACAGACAGCAACCAGAGACACTGTTAGTCATTGTTATCTGGACACATACAAGCATTCTTATCATTTAACACGTGTTTGTTCAACAAAAACTCTGAAGAGTTTAAAAGGGCATGCCTTAACGAGAATGTGATAAACATGCTGACAACGGCTCTATTATAAAATGGATAAACAAGAACCTGCCAGTCCAAACAATCATGCAAATACTGTTATGGAAATAGTTTGAGTCCCATTTATTGACCAGTCTTAATCTTACCCTCTGGTCCCTTTGAGCCTGTGTGAAGTGAGTGGGCAACCTCAGTTTGGCAACAAAGGAGAGAGTCTCTCGGACGGTGAGGTGAGGAAGAAGCCGATCGTCTTGGCGGACGTGAGCGATGCTTTTCTTGACGAGCTGGGGCGTGTTGTGCTTCCCATTAATTAGAATCTCACCGGACTTCATGATGCCTCCTTCATCCCGACAAGTTATTATGTCCAGCAGAGACGTTTTACCACAACCTGAAAACATATTGAATTCAAGACATTCTCATCTTTGCTTATGTTCAAAAAAACAAACCATAAGCAATATAGAACCGGAGAAATGCATCTATGAGTCTTCCAAATTAGCAGATTTTCTACTTATTTTTACTTAACACACATTTATTCTTCAAGAAAATGCAGTTTTTTCTTTACTGTTCTGGTGGAACAAAGCATATCTATTACTTTATTTAATAAAGCAATACTTCAAACCTTTGTGCATCACCTGAGCTGCCAATAAGGGCCAGCATCTGTCCGCTGTGGACAGTGAGGCTCAGCTTGTTGATGGCTGTCTGCTTATTTCCTTTAATTTCCCACGGCATTTTGAACTCTGACAGCCTCTCGTACCACGGGATCTGAGCTGCTGTATCCACCTGTGAACATAAACACATGTACACGATGAACACCTGCAGCATGTATACACATGAACCAGTCAGGAGCTTGAGAAAACTCATGTAAGATAAGAGCAGGTGACCTATAGTTACCTCATAGCAAAGGTTTTTGACCTCCAGCACATTGCAGCCTCCGCTGTAGGTGAAGTAGAGACTGCTGTCCTCCTCAGATGAGAATAACTCTCTGTCTTGATGCTGTTAATGCGAAGCAAGCAAGTCAATAAGTTTCATACAGACCAGGATACATGTACTAAATGTTTTTATATATATAGACCTATATATACCTTATAAACTATGAGAAACAAGATGTTCTTATTTCAAAGTTTCAAATCAGAATTACAGATATGCTGATTTTACACCACAAAATTGGGTTTAGTTAGTAACAACAAACAGTACAGTAGATAATAAACCTGTGGCCACACATTAGTTGGATGTGATTAGAAAATGTGATTTTGTCTTTTGTCATTTAGTCTTTTATGGAAAAAAATTGTTACACGCATTAACTTGTGTGTTTGATTGTCTACCTGCGTGTGTCTGTTTGTACTGTATGTGCAAATATCTGCCTGTGTGACCAGAGTCCAATTTCAAATAAACCCAATAGTTCAGTTGCAGAAGAAAAAAAATACAAATGTTCAAATTGAGATTAACAGCATCCTGCCACTTAATCTAGTTTACATGGTGTAGATTATAACATACAGTTCTGTTTTAAAATTAACGACTTTTTTAGCCACACATCAAATTTGATCATTTATCACTCATGGAAGCTTCTATAAAATAATAATGTACTGGCTGAAAAAAACAAATACATATTTGGTTTTTTTTACTGATTTTTTTTCATTGTATAGCAAAACGAGGTCGGACATCAGATAGATGTGAAAATGTGAGTCGTGAATGTAATAAAACAAAGAACGCAATTAATACATTTACAACCAAATTAAGCCATTAAACAAATGAGTGAAAAATAATTTGATATTTTACTGAATGTATAAATTAATGAGACACTTAACTGGGCACGATCAAAAATATGTTACAAATCCTGATTTGAACACTGGAAGGAAAAAGGACCTGGATTTCAGTGCTGTAACTGGGAAAGCTTGGTCTGAAACTGGTAAAAGCTGCTGGCAAGCAAACAACTTGGGTTTGCTGGGGTTAGCATATTTAAGCAGTGAGTCTGCGTTGCCTTCTTAACAGAAGTTTATGCATTTCTGGCCATTTGATAGAAAACATTTTTTTATGCTTGAGTAAACGAAACCCAGCAGTGGACATGTTATAGCTAAGCAATAATAACTGAACAGGAAGCCAGTGTAATGACACCAGGAAAGGCAAAAGGTACCAGGTGTGATCGTGACCTTAGTGCCTACCAGACTTCATGTACTGAAGCAGTCTACTCTGGACTTAATGAGTTAAATAATTTTACAAATAACGTTAAATGGTTCATTTGGGTTCTCATTGCATAAACATCCAGATTTCAGAGCATTCTGGTCGCATTTTTAAGGATATTTATCTCGACAAAATGCATCATAGAGTTTGGAAATGTTGTCACTGCTGATCCCGCCGTTGCAACCAGAACATGCCCGATGCAGAAACTGACATAGGAGAAAAACAGAGCTTGCTAAACCATCTATCCATCCATGTGTTTTTCCAACCAATTATCCAATTCAACATTTCCTATTTGAAATTACAGTTTTTTTCTAAATTAATTTGCACTTAAGTGCATTCAGGGAAAAATTCCAGTTTTTCAGCAAAATGTTAAAATGATATATTAGGAAATCAATCAAATTCTTTTCTATAGATAAATAAGTTTGTTTTTTTTAAGAAAAAACAAAAAACCCACGTAAAGTAAAGTTTCTAGTACTGGTTGAGCACACTAGTGATCATAAATTGATTTAGGTTACTTCAGATTAGTTAATAAAATCCCATGTTATACTCAGTCAAAGAGAGGAGTTTAATGGCTGGTAGGGCTATAAATAAAGTAAAACAGCACAAAGTTAAGACCTGGATTGGTCATTTTCTTTAGGAGAGCTAAGATTTGCATATTTTGACCTGACAAACCTGTGAGTAGTCGTTTGTGTGTATAAGGTCACTGCCATTGTCCATGGTTAAAATTTGCAGGTTAGAGAGGTCAATACTCCTCTTTTCCTCTTCTGTTAGGGTCTTTATTTTCCTCTCTGTCTGCTGCTTTGTGTCTCCAGTTGTTCACGTCCTCCTGAAGATCTTCTCCCTTCTAGTTCACAATTCTTTCTTCTTGAAGCATCCGAGTTCATGTCATGTCAGTTCGCCCTCTGCTTTATCCTGTCAGTCACAGCTTTTTTGGGAAGCAGCCGACAATACGAGGACTGAGTCCACACTGAAGGGCTGTGAACTGACTTAGCATGTGTGCTTTTTGTCTTCATTATACAACCTTTGATCAAAGTTCTCTGAGATAACATGACATTTGCTGCGCTCACGCTTCCAGAGAGTCACTACTGATCTCGCATTTCTGCTGTGTGCAGGCAACAGGCGCAGAAGACAAAGTCTGGGACTGAAACAATATGAACAATCTGATGTGAAACAGATTTGACACAGACCTGGAGGAGACATGAACAGATTTTATTCAATGCAGATGGAGGAGCCGCAGAACGGGAAAGTAAAAGAGTCCTTCAGGTTTGTGGCGGAGGTGAAGAAAGATGTGTGGAGAGACAGCAGAGAGGAGCAATCAGAGCCCACCTGTTCTCTAAGTGTCAGAAAGATCTCCTACACAGTCAGGTAAGTGCTGCTGACAACCAACACGAGTAACTCAAAAACAGACTCAGAGAATTTAACTTAATTTACTCATTATTACTTGACTGTGATTGTCTGATTATCTGATTGTTCATAAAGAGCTGATTCTTCCCACAGCCGAGATAGACATCGTGTTGAAAAAAATAAAATACTAATATCAAAAATACTGTCCTTGTCCTTAAGCGTGTGTGCATATATACATGTGTTTCACAGTGAACGTGTGGGTCCGTGGTGGGACTTACCCTCCTACAGGAAACGATGGACTCGTCAGATCCTGAATGATGTCTCCTTTCATGTTGACAGTGGGCAGATCATGGGCATACTGGGCAACTCAGGTTCGAGGTTCAGTTCAATCCAAGAGCCAAATGTTTAAAGTGAAAAAGAAATACAACGTTTTTTATCAGGAAGCGTTAAAAATCAGTTAAATCATGAGTGTTTTATGCATATGTGTCTTTATCTGCACTTTTCATTATAAAGGCTCAGGAAAAACCACATTGCTGGATGCCATCTCAGGGCGGATTGGGAACCAGGGCACGCTGCTGGGAGAAGTCTTCGTTAATGGTAGAAAACTGAAGCAAGAGCAGTATCAGGACTGCTTCTCCTATGTGCTGCAGGTAAGACAAAGAAACGTCCACGCATCAAGATTTAACTCATAGCTTTTACTTATTATCCCAGTATTGCATTTCTATTGATACAATATTGATATAATAAGCATTCATAAATAATTAAAAGTAATATTAATGTTAATATTACATAGTGTTATATGTGTTAATATTATAAACATATAAAATATTATGTGTTAATAACTATTAGGTTACATATAGGTATTACATAAATTACATACAATAAATGTTAAAATAACACAACAATTGTGTTTAAGTTAAATTAACAGACTTTTATTTACACTTATAAGAAAATTGTTTCTCTGTTTAAGTTAATAAAAGCCTTGGGTTGCTTAATATCCTTAACTACCATATCAATTTTGACATTTTTAAACTCGTCATACGCTTTTCTGTTGCTTTATTACAAAAAACATGTACATTTATAAACAATTTACTGTGTAATTTTAAACAGCTGCATAAAAAGCACATTTAAATGGTAATAATATACACAGAAACAAAAGAAAAGCGGTCTAAGACTGCATGACCTCCATACTTTGTTCAAATTTCGGATTCTAATCCTTTCACAACATCAGTTTTTTGGGGGTCAGGAGTTCGAGTGGTTCGATCACTGGATCCTCACGTTCAATATTTGGCCAAAGTGTCATTGTGTAAATACTGAACCCTGGTTTAAAATCACTGCACACCTGAATGATCAACGGTTCAACAAAAAACTTCCTCTATTACTGTTTAAGTTTATTATTAATTATTATTACATTTATTAAGTTGCATACTCTCGCACACACTCAGATGTGCATGCTAGCTAGTGACCACTTCACACGAGTGGATGGAAAGGGTAAGGCTAAAATAAAATATCAGTTTGACAAACTGAATCCTTAGTAACGTCCAAAAAACCTCTAAACATTTTTTTTTTCACAAAAAAATAAATACAATAATTTCCAGCTACATCTACACAAGTCAAAAGAGGGTCCACAGGCATTCACCAAACATTACAGATACTGAACCCCAAACTGACTCCAGTGCATCCATTAGAGTGTCAGTGTGTGCATAGTAGTAAGACATACCTTCACAATGGTAAAGAATTCATGGATTGAAACCCAAATGAAATTTAAAAGATGGGCCCAATCCCATCTTTTAAATTTTGAGCAATCCTGCTAACAATCAGATGGATAACAAACAAAAAGTCAAAGCAGTTGAAATTACATGACTTCTAATAAAGGACAATTTATTCCCAATTCATAATTGTCACAATTGTCACTTAACAGAAGTTGAAACCCAGCAGTGGACGTGTTAGACAAATGATTAATGGGAGACTGAACAGAGTTTAAAGTAATTAGCAAATAAGTTCATGCACATTTCACTTTCCTGTAGTTCACACAAACACTCATTAAACTTTCCACTACAGTTTCAACTGCAGCTGGCCTCATGCACATAGCCTGTATGTATTTAGTTTTGCCTGTGGTTGTACAAACCGCCACAAACTCAATGAACATTCTGCAGTAACTCCTGAAAAGCTGCCCTGGCCTCCGTATGAAATTAACTTAAGACCCCTGATAGCCTCCTCATATATGTAATCTCGCAATGAGAGGTGCTCAAGTGTATCCAAAGCCTGAATTAAAAACACTGGTTTAAAACCAGCCTTGCTTCTTTTCAAATCATCTCTCCCCTCTAGCTGATAGCTCCCCCTTCTGCTCTCTAAGCCTCGTCATTAACTTCCGCTGCTAAGCTGTAGATGAGGAGGTGATATGAGCTCCTCATATTAAAGTCATTCAGATGAGAGAATAAGGAGAAGTGGGATTGGGAGGCGCCATGTGTTAATTGAAGCAGGCAGCAGGTTCAGCTGGTTTAAGTCATGCGCCTGTGCCTGTGTGTATGCACACATCTGAGGCAAAGGTATATTACAGATGGGTCGCACTGGCATATATGAACATAGACGTTTGTGAGGATATACCGGTATGCTCACTGTACGGGGATGTGCTACAAAGATGCTATAGATGGAGAGAGTGTGACATAAAAGTATCCAGTCCAAACATATACTTCCATTTGTTTACTGATGACCACTCAAGAGAAATACTGAGATGTTTTCTTAATCCATCTCCTTGAGGAATAGAGGTGGTAGTTTCTAGTTTTAAGGTGACCAAATCACAATTTACAGTGTTTTTTTGTGTCTAGTTTCTTTTCTGTTAATGCCCTGTTTTCTCTTTCTACCATTCTTTTCCAGAGCGATAACTTGCTGAGTTATCTGACAGTGGAGGAGACTCTGACCTACACAGCTCAGCTGGCCCTGCGGAAATACTCGGCTGAAGCTATCAAGAAAAAGGTGACTTTAGAGCTGCGTCTGGGCATTTCTTTCATTATTTTCTTAAACCTGGCATCTCTGCCTGCTACAGAACATATCCCAAAAAATAAATAAATAAATAAATTACAGGCTGATGGATATCAGTATCCACTAAGATGTCAGCACACAAACAGTTTCAGTGCTTATTTGGATGATCAGCTTAATCTTAGAAGGTGCATTGCTGTGTTGTTTTATATTTTAGGTTAGTTAAGTATGGCTGAGTTATTGCTTCACAGAGAGTCGTGTGCAGCATCAAGATGACTGAGAATGTGTTACAATTTGTTACAGATCTCTTTGCTTACAGCACATAAATGCTGCAAATGCCCATTTTTAAAAAAAGAGTACCTGACCTGACATTTAAGAACGGCAGGTCAGTTGTTCTCAGCCTAATATTTTGTTTGAGTCCCTCGCTCTGAAATATTTCCAAACTGTAAAAACAGGAAAATATTGCTTCTCCTAATCTTGTGGAGCAAATACACTCATCAAGGTCTAATGAAGCTCATGTGGTGCTTGGCACCAGCAGTGGGTCCTTTGGATCTTGTAAGTTTAAAGTGGAAACAAGATGAGTTTTTTTCTGGTGCTGGTTGCTTCTAGTTTTTTCTTTCTTGTTCTTTTGAACATTATTTTTTTAGACTGTGTAGATTGTTGCTGAGGTCAGACTCAAACCCCTGAGCAAATTTCTGAGTATTGTTCCCATGAGCAGGGTGATTATTTGAAGAGTTCACAGCAAATCTTTTCATAATAATGAGGGGATTTTATTCCAAAGTTTTAGCTGATCAATGTATAATATCTCCTGCAGGCCCTTTTTTAGTAGATTTGCTAATAGTTGTAACTCTTGTCTCACCTGAACCTTGACCTCTGGCTCCCATGTAGGTGTCAGCAGTGATGGCTGAGCTGAGCCTTAGTCACGTGGCCCACAGTGTTATTGGAGGTCAGGTTTTCCCTGGGATCTCCGGGGGTGAGCGCCGTAGGGTCTCCATTGCCAGTCAGTTACTTCAGGACCCAAGTGAGTAGTGCACCTGAGGAGATCACCTGAGGAGATTTACACAAGTTCATCTCTGACCAACCGGTTTCCTCCAAAGCAAACATTTGCTGTCGGTTTATATCAAAATAATGAGGTGACGCAGAGTAAAAGTCATTAATCACTCAAATCTTCACTTTTAATAGATGTAAAATAGATAATAAGAGGGATTAGAAGTGATTTTCAAAGACTTTGGCAGATAAAAGAAAATAATTATATATAACATGCTTTCATAAAATGTTTCAAAATATGTCTTTGGTGGAGTCGTGAAAAGGAAAGTTTCAATGAGGTTGTGTCTGAACTTTGACTGGGCCATTGCACCACCTTGATTATTTTCTTTTTCAGTCATTCTGTTGTAGATTTGCTGCTGCTTGTTTGTCAGACTAGCAAACTGCCAAAACAGGACTGCATATAGTCCCGTGAAAACTTTCTTTTTTCCCACGACTGTGGGAGAATGCAGCAGAGGGAGGCAGAAGGATCAGACGCATGAGAACAGTGGAAAGTTCACCACATAACCTGTCTCTCCCCAGAAGAGTTATGAAGTCCACACTGGAGAAAAACAAAAGGATCTAAGTGAGACAGGAGTAAGAAGAGACAGAGAAAAGGGAGAGATGGAGAAGAGTAATAAAGGACTGGGTTATCACACCGTAAGGGGAATGAGCAGAAGTCCACCTCAGTGTGTGTGTGTGTGTGTGTGTGTGTGTGTGTGTGTGTGTGTGTATCCCAGGTGTAGTTTATCAGGACTTCAGTCCTCTGGGGAGGATGGAGGGTCTCAGTCCTCATTCAGGATTAAAATGCCCATGAACACACTCACACACACACACAGAGTCACACACAGAGTAATGAGGAGTTCCCATTCGGTGACTCTCCAATCAACCAGGAAATGAATTAATCTCACAATTAAAGTATCTGCTAATTCCACTCTGCTTTCATAATGCGAAGAGCCAATCTTTTAATTGTCCTAATTAGAGTAATTAACTAAAAAAAGAGAACTCACTTATCTCCGCAAGTTAAGTCGGCTCCACAGAGAGTCCTGCAATGTGCCACTTAATAAAAAGTACATCTGAGAGTTTTTACTTAGAAGGAAAAAGTTATTGTCCTGCCTTTCACTTATTCTCAGTGTTTCACTGCGTGACAAACCTGCAGTGACAGCAGTGATGTCATTGGGATGCTGTCGTTGCAGGGGTGATCCTATTGGATGAGCCGACCACTGGTCTGGACAGCATGACCGCCAATCAGATTGTAGTGCTGTTGGCAGAGCTGGCCAGGAGAGACCGTATCGTCATAGTAACTATCCACCAACCACGCTCTGAGCTCTTCAGGGTGGGTTTTTGAGAAGAACTGGTGAAAAAGAGAATGAATGGCTTGTAGAGTCAAACTCACACCTATGTGCCAACATCAGCTACATTTATCTAACTCACAGCTAAAGAACTTGTTTTGTTTTTTTATCAGAATTACACCACTTCATATATTAGACACATATTAAGAAAACATTTTGGTTACACTGTACACATGAGTCTTTGATCCTTTGATAGTGAATGTTTTGTGAAAAGTTGCATGCTGATGGAATCAAAGGAGCTTGAAAAGAAAAGCGTCTGGACTTCTTTAAGTTGCTTGAAGACGTTTCACCTCTCATCCGAGAAGCTTCTTCAGTTCTAAGGTCAAATGGTGGAGAGTCCCAGATATAAACCCAGTGGGAGTATCCCGCCAAAGAGGGACAAAAGGACCCCCTGATGATCCTCTAATCATCTGAGCCAAGGTGTGAAAATGGGTGTGGGTCCCAATCAGCCAGGGTTTCGGGTGAGCTCATTGTGAAACCTGGCCCCACCTTATCATGCGAATTCCTGAGATCAGATGGCCCAGGATGTGAGTGGGCGTTAAGGCGTCTGGGGAGGGAACTCAAAACTGGATTATAGATGGCAGAGAGTTGGTGTCGTAAACCACCACCTGTGTTCAAAGATGGTCGCTCACAGTGGACATAGATGGCTTCTTTCACTCCTCTTTCAAACCATCTGTCCTCTCTGTCCAAAATGTGAACGTTGACATCCTCGAAAGAGTGTCCTTTGACCTTAAGATGCAGATGGACAGCTGAGTCTTGTCCTGTGGAGGTGGCTCTTCTGTGTTGTGCCATGCGCTTGTGAAGTGGCTGTTTGGTCTCTCCAATGTAGAGGTCTGGGCATTCCTCGCTGCACTGTACAGCATACACCACATTGTTAAGTCTGTGTTTTGGAGTTTTGTCTTTCAGGTGAACCAGTTTTTGTCTGAGTGTGTTGCTGGGTCTGAAATGCACCGGGATGTCATGCTTGGAGAAAACTCTCCTGAGTTTTTCTGATACACCGGCTACATAGGGGATGACAATGTTGTTGCGTCTGTCTTTCTTATCCTCCCTCGCTGGTGTCTGATCTTCTTTTCTGTGCCTCTTTGCTGACTTTATGAACGCCCATTTAGGATAACTGCATGTTTTGAGTGCTTCCTTTACATGTGTTCCTTCTTTTTTCCCTTCAGGCTTAGAGGGAACATGTTCTGCCCGGTGGTGTAGGGTCCTAATCACTCCAAGTTTGTGTTCCAGAGGGTGATGGGAGTCAAAGGGGAGGTACTGGTCCGTGTGTGTGGGCTTCCGGTAAACTTCGATGTTGAGGTTGCCGTTCTCTTCAATGTGCACAGCGCAGTCCAGGAAAGGCAAACAGTCGTCCTTTGTGTCTTCCCTGGTGAACTTGATGTTTTCATCCACGGCGTTAATGTGCGCAGTGAAGGATTCCACTTCTTGTGTCTTGATTTTGACCCAGGTGTCGTCTACATATCTGTACCAGTGGCTGGGTACTCTTCCTTTGAAAGAGCCAAGAGCCTTCCTTTCCACTTCCTCCATGTAAAGGTTGGCTACAATAGGTGACACGGGGGAGCCCATGGCACAGCCATGTTTTTGTCTTTAGAAGCCTTCGTTGTATTTGAAGTATGTTGTGGTAAGGCAGAGGTCTAACAGTGTGCAGATCTGATCGGGTGTGAAGTTGGTCCTGTCTTCTAAGGAGCTGTCTTCTTGTAGTCATTTTCTGACAGTCTCCATGGCCGCTGTGGTGGGTATGCAAGTGAAGAGAGAGACTACATCAAAGGACCCCATGGTTTCATCTGGGTCCAGGGTAAGTTTCTGAACCTTGTCGGTGAAGTCGGTGGAGTTCTTGATGTGGTGTGGGGTGTTCCCCACGAGAGGAGCAAGGATGGTAGCAAGGTGTTTTGCAATGTTATAAGTGGCTGAGTTTATGCTACTGACTATGGGTCTGAGTGGGACACCTTCCTTGTGGAGGTCAGGGGCCAGGTTTCACAATGAGCTCACCCGAAACCCTGGCTGATTGGGACCCACACCCATTTTCACACCTTGGCTCAGATGATTAGAGGATCATCAGGGGATCCTTCTGTCCCTCTTTGGGGGGATACTCCCACTGGGTTTAAATCTGGGACTCTCCACCATTTGACCTTAGAACTGAAGAAGCTTCTCGGATGAGAGGTGAAACATCTTCAAGCAACTTAAAGAAGTCCAGACGCTTTTCTTTGCGAGCTCCTGTGACAACGATGACTGAGAACCTTCACAGACATGCTGATGGAATAATATTGTTTCTTTGTGTGTGTCTACCTCCAAGGTGTTCAACAGGATAGCTATAATGAGTCGTGGGGAGCTAGTATTTTGTGGACAAACAGAAGAGATGGTGGATTTCTTCAGCCAATGTGGATATGAGTGTCCAGAGTACTGCAACCCCTTTGACATCTATGGTACAGTATGACAGGACCCAGCACACTGCACGGTGTTGTGTTTTTATTATAAGTCTTCTTTTTTTTTAAAAAAAAGATGATTTTTCCATAGCTTGAACATTAAAAATTCAATTTGATGTCAAACAGTTGACTTCACCTCAGTGGACACACGCAGCAGCGAGAGGGAGGCAGCCACATTCACTCGCATGCATGAAATCACTTCAGCCTATCAGAGGTCTACCATCTACCAGAGCATGCTGGAAAAAATGGAGCAGAGCTTGCAGAGATCAGACAAGCCCGCCATACCCTTTAAGAGCAAAGAGTCACCCAGCGGTGCTGCCAAACTTGGAGTTCTCCTCAGGTCAGTGTGCTTGTACACACCACCCATAAATCACTATTTAAAACTGAAATATGATCACAATATTCCAGGTACAAATTACAAATGTCACTTAGTGTGCTGCTTTATAAAAGACATGTAACATATACAGATTACTTCCATGCATCATGATGATTTTTTTGTAGGGTATCAGTAGGTAAAACATTTGCTCATTAATTTTGCCTTTCTGTTCTGTGTGCAGGCGCACAGTAAGAAACCTGTCCAGAGACAGGATGGGTGTTCTGATGCGTCTATCCCAGAACCTGATTTATGGTCTGTTTGTGGCCTTCTTCGTCATACATTTAGACATCGACGTCACTAAGGGTGCTGTGCAGGACCGCATCGGCATAATCTATCAGAGCATCGGTGCTTCACCATACACGGGCATGCTGAACGCCGTCGCTCTCTGTGAGTTCCGCCAACACCAAACATCTGCTCACCAGGATGAATTAGTACATTTACATTTGCACGTCCCAAACACCAGGATGTTGCCTGACAGTTTTATATAAAAAAAAAAAGAGGAAGCTGGATAAAAACTTTGAGTCAGTAACTTGAAAACATGATTTTTTTCTTATTCAAAGACTAAATTAAAACATAACTCAGAAGCAGCTTTGCTCAGTGCTAGTACTGACTCTTGATTCAGGATAATGTTGGCTTCCTTCTCTTGGACAGACAGATCCAATGAAGAGCTAATAAAAGCAGTTTCAACACTTGGAATCAACTCCAGATTCCTTTATCCGCTTATAGAAAACACACACACACAGAGGGATTAGGTATCAATTAATTTTGAACTTCTGAAAATATCTCAAATTGACTTTAATTCCTAATCAGCTAAATGCAATACTCTTGTTCAAACCCTTGAATTAAAGCTGAATATCTGCACTTCAATGACATCGTGACTAAATTGCACTGTTTGACCACTGTGGTGGTGTACCGAAACAAAATCACAAAAAATGTATCACTGTTTGAAAATGTATGGACTTAACTGTATAAAATGCTGAAAATAACAATTAGACAAGACAAAAGACAAAATGTGAATGTCGACTTTGTTGTCCATACATTCACTTAATCTATGTGACGTTACAGCACATCTCTGTGCATGTTTCTAACAACATTTAATCCACGAGGTGGGTACTTGTTAGTTCTGTGAAATGGATATGAGGCATGTTTATCGCAGCTGTGTGTGAGGCCACTTCCCCCTGATTCAGTTGTAAAATCACCTTAATTTCTTACTTACTTTTGTCACCTTTGGCAAAACTGTGTAAAGTCTAGCTTAATCTTGGATGTTAAAGGTATGTAGACTATTGGAGATAAGAATACATGAAAGAAAAAATGTCTATTAGAAGACCGTGCATGAAGTCATACTTTAGTTGCTGAGGAGATCCTTCAGTTTACATATTTGAAATGATCATTGGGTGTTCATGACCTTTAATCTGTTCAGAGCTCAATGAACCCGAGTGCCATTTTACCTACAAACCTAGAGAACCTACAATACAGTACAATATTGTGTGCACATAGATTTCCATGATTAACAGTTTTATGGGTTTTTTAATAATGCATGCTTTGACTTAAGATAACATCAAATACAGGGAGAGAAAAATTTGCACTAAGTCTCCTGTCAGCATTTTATAAACTACAACCACAGCAGTGTCTTGATCTTTTATAGAGGACTTGTGACCGCCTTTTAACCCACTTTATTTTTAATGTCAGAGAGATTTATGATTTTTATTTGTGGTTTAACAAATAATTTGGTCGTTAGTGGCTTTGTTCAATATCTGGGAGACTTATTTAATGAGTGAAAAAGTAAGGTTAAGAAAAGGACAACAATCAATAGACAAAATAAAATACAACTATTTCCAAAAAGGCTCTATTGGAATGTGGGTTTCAGTGATAGGAATGGATGAATGAATCATCTTGGCTGTATTTCCTTACTGTCGGTGACACCCTTCGTCATTTACAAGGTTTTATCAAAACATAATAAAAATGTTCCAGTTCTTGCCAGATCTGACAGGTAGAGATAAACCTCAGATGAAAAACAACACTTGACATATCACACAGTGTCATCATATAGGCCAGAAAGCAGAAGCACTTTGTAAAAAATTGAGTACACCATGATTCAGTAGCTTGTAAAACCACCTTTAGCAGTCTTACTACATCAGTCTCTCACACGGAGGGATTTTTTGAACACTATTCTTTACAGCATTGCTTCAGTTCATTGAGGTTTGCAGGCATTTGTCTCTAGAGAGCCATTCTGTTAGAGATTTGCTGCTGAGCTTGGGATCATTGTCCTATTATTCTGTTAGCCAAGCTGTAGCTGTAAGACTGTCAGTCTGACTCAAACCAAATCAAATGCCCTCCACTCCCACAGCTGACAGTTAATAGGTGTTTGTGTGGATATGTTGTGTTTGGATTTCTCAGAATGTGACACTGTGCCTTACAGCCAAACATCTCCACCAAGGACATTGTTCCAGATGTCTCGTGGTGTCTTCAGCTGCAACTTTAAACCTACAGTACACTGTGCTGCCATGTAGAGAGAAGAGATTTTCCCCTGGAAACCCTTTTTAAACAAGCCATACTTGATCAGTCTACTTTTCTTTGTGTGCGTGTGCGTGTGTGTGCGTGTGTGTGTGTGTGTGTGTGTGTGTGTGTGTGTGTGTGTGTGTGTGTGTGCTGTCTTGAACGTAAACTTTTAACTATTTTATGCTAACCGGGCTCAGTAGAGTCTGAATTGCAGCTGTGGGGTTTTTTGCAGTTTCCATGAGCATAGAAAATAAATTTGCTCCGACGTCCACTCCTGGGAAGGCTGCCAACTGTTTTGAACTCTTTCTCACTGTAGAATGATGTCTTTATAAGCCTATAATAATTACTTCTTAAAGATTATATCTAACATCTTTATTGTTTGGCATAGATAGGGATGATTGGACATGCTGATGTTTAATTAACTGTGTGCATTTGATCATCAGCACCTACCTGCTACTTACCTCCTTAATTCCTTTGGCAGTAGTAAAGATGTACTTAGTTTTTCATGTACTGCTTCTGCATTTTGGTTTAGTTAATAATAACATGGTGCAATATGTCATCTGTTGTTTTTAATCTGCGCTTGTATTTACCTAATTTGGAGGACCAGATGATTTTTATTATGTCTTGATATATAAAACCTAAGAGAGTATACTTTCTCTTTCCTATGACTGTATCAACATAGTCTAAAATCTTGGCTTCAGGTCTCTAGCCCTCACAGACACTGAGGAGAATAGATGTGATAAACGATTGGGCTGAGCTGAAGTCAGCCTCTGTAAACACTCAAACAATCAGAGGTTGTGCTTGGGGATATCATTGTGACCTTCAGTCTCAGAGATAACTGATAGGATTCAATGAAAAGCTTTTTTTTTTTTTTTTTTTTTAAAGAAACAGGCCCATCAAGTTGTCTTGGTAAATTCTTGGCATAAAAACAAGAACACCTGAAATATGGAGCGATTGCAAAAATGCATAATCGCCATCATCCTGTTAAAGGAAAGCCCTTTTGATATATTTTGTTTTCATATGCATGCTTTCAGTTATGAGACAATAGAACAGAATGAACTGTTCATTATAATATGCAGATTTTAAAGTACTGGAACTGAATGAAATATGGAAAAGGTAAAACTCCACTTAAGAAATTTTTCTGGGTTTTGTACTCTTGAAATCATCATATTTTTCCCAGTTTAATGTAAATTTAAAAACTGCAAGCAAAACAACATTAAGCCTTTTATACATACATGTGCATGTGCACAATCACTCAGCATTATTATATCCCTTGAATAATCAGTCTCAGATTTGGCAGGCATCAATATTTGACAGTATTCATTTATCTAATTTATATCTATTAAATATAATAAAGTTACTCTTTAAAAAATAAAGGAATAGGGTCAGGGTTTGTTTTTTGTTGTTTTTTTTTTTTTTCAGATTTGGTTGATTTTATATCGAATGGACCAGAAGTCACTTTTATCTTTTTTGCACCCTTTCTGTTTTTATACTCACAGTCCCAGCATTGCGAGCCATCGGTGATCAGGAGAGTCAGGATGGACTCTACACTAAATGGCAAATGTTCTTGGCCTACATCTTCCACATCCTGCCCCTCAGCATCCTGAGTGTCTTCATCTTCACCTCCTTCCTTTACTGGTTGGTCATAAACTTGATGTGTTTTTGTGTTGGCGGTGGAAGAAGCACATTTATCCACTCAAGGATTTTGGTTTCATAGTCATCAATGTCTCTCCTGTGTGTTTGTCTCTGCCTTGCTTTGCTCTCAGGACAGTGGGGATGCATCCGGAAGGTTTGCGCTTCCTGTGTTTCACTGCTGTAGTTCTGGTGCCGCATGTTATAGGTGAGCAAATTAAATAAAAGGGTAAAGTGCTATTTTGGGGGGCACAAATTGGTTGAATGCATTTAATAGCCACGTTTCCACTTTCTTTATCTTTTAGCTGCACATATTCATGTTTGTTTGTTTTTTTCCACTCTCATCAGGTGAGTTGCTGACTGTGGTGCTACTAGGTGTGGTCCAAGACCCTAACATGGTCAACACTGGAGTGGCTCTACTCAATATTGCAGGGATAGTGGTGGGATCTGGCTTTCTAAGGTAAAATCCCAAATATGCTTAACTTTATGATGAGAAAACTTGTGATTTAGAATTTATTGAAAATGAAGGTATAATAATGCTAACTCTCAGGACATATGCTCACTTTCCTCTCCTCTTCTTTGCAACAGGAGCACCCAGCAGATGCCACAGGTCTTTCAGTGGCTCAGTTACCTGACTTTCCAGAAGTACAGCTGTGAGCTGCTCATAGTCACGGAGTTTCATGGTCTCCAGTTCACATGCAGTAAGTTCATTTTTAACATGGGATCATCCTATGCTAGAGGGAATGCTATTTTGTTAATTTGGCCAATATCTACACTATTCTGCGAGTAGTGTAGAGGATAAAGCAGGAAAGATCATTAGAAATAACTGATTTCAATTATCTGTCTTACATTTGATCTTTCTGCTATTGGTCCTTTTAAGACTGATTTATAAAGGATGGGTTCAGGATCAGTGGTCAAAGTCACTCAGCAGCACTTACAGTCATTTAGACTAAAAGGCACTTTCAGAAGATGAAATCTCTTAACACTTTTTTGTGTTTTTGTGATTACAGATAATTCCACATCTTTGCCGGGAGCTTGTGTGGTCACCCATGGCAATCAGATCATTGAGGAGGGTTATCCTGGCGCATTGTCCCGATACACACTAGACTTTGTTCTCCTCTACGCTTTCCTGCCTGCTCTGCTGCTGCTGGGCATAATTAGCTTTAAGATCAGGGACAAGGTTGTGCGTCACTAAGCCCACAAACACACCTTTGTGGGTAAAATCTTCTTTTTAAGTTAAGCTTATAAAGCATTTATGTTATGAAATTCACTATTCAGAGATGACCTACACCCACCACTGTATTAGGTACACCGTACCCTTTTTGCTTTCTTGATAATAAAGGGATGGACATTTTCAGCAATACTCAACAGACTGTTTAAATGATGGCCACCTGGTAGCAGCCCAAAGTGTGCTAGGAAAATAAATTACACCACCAGCAACAAACTCAACCACTGATATAAGACAGGATTCATGTTTAGTTTTTGTTGCTGATTATGCCAAATGTTGACCCTACCATGCAAATGTCATAGCAGAAATCCAGACTTTTGGTGAGTTTGTGTGATTTGTACCCTCGGTTTCTCTTTTCTAAGCTGACTGGAGTGGCACATGATGCCACTGAAGCCCAATTGCTTTAAGGTTTGACGTGTTACGCATTCAGAGATGCACTTCTGCTTATCATAACGAGCGCTTTTGAGTTACTGTTGCTTTCCTATCAGTTTGAGGCATTCTGACAATCAAAAAGCCATATTTTCTTTTTCAGAACATTCTCCTTAAACCCAAGAGATGGTTGCACTGGAAAATCCTAGTAGATCAGCAGTTTTAGAAACGCTTCGACCTGCCTATCTGGCACCAACAACTATGTCATGATCAAAGTCGCTTAAATCCTCTTACTTTCAAATGCACGCTTTGAATTTCAATGTCTTACATTGTTACCACGTGATTATCAGATTAAACATTTGTGTTAAAGCACTTTAACAGGTATACCTAATAAAGTGGTAGTATAAGCACTTAGAATAAGTTTAAATGTTTACACTTGATGCACACAATGTAGTACAGCACGGTTTATCTCTGTTCACTGGGATGAAGCCATGCACATTAAAACACTTAAACATCTGCAGATGTTCTGTAAACTACTTGAAACATGTTACCTGAAAAACGAGCATGTTTATGGCATGTACAGTTTTCTTGTGGTAACCTTAATCCTAGAACCACTGATGGCCGGGAAGAAAAAAAACATAAATTTGTTTGTTTTGTTTGGAAGAACAAACATTATTATTGGTAAGCTAAAACTATATTTTTCTTGATTAAAATGTCAGCATTTATTTATGTAATTATAGAAAAGTACAACAGAAAATATAATACAAAAGTAAACAAATAGAATATATATACCCTGTACATTATAACATGTTGTATGTGTGTAATAAAGCAGAAGATATCTCATGTCTCCAGCTCTAGACCTTTCCATGATTTCGCTGCATTCCTTTTATACTGCTCCAACTCCTGAAAAACAGACAGATGTAACACTTTTCACATATTACTGAGGCAATACAAGAAAATCAAAACAGTGCAGGTAAATGCAAAAACACACGCTACTGTGAAGAAATACTCAAGACTAAATCTGATGATGCAGATGAAGGAAGGTTCCACCAAAGGCAAACGTTTTCAATCTTGTTCTAATTTTACTGTTATAAATTTTAACATACACTCAACAAAAATATAAACGCAACACCTTTGTTACTGCTCCCATTCCCCATGGGATGGACGTAGAGACCTAAAATTCATTCCAGATACACAATATAACCATCCCTCCCAAACAGTGGTCACAAATCAGTCCAAATGTGTGGTAGTGGGCACATCTGCTATATTGAGATAATCCATCCCACCTCACAGGTGTGCCACATCAGGATGCTGATCTGACATCATGAGTAGTGCACAGGTGTACCTCAGACTGCCCACAACAAAAGGCCACCCTGGAATGTGCAGTTTTTTGCGCTATTGGGGGTCTTATATTTTTGTTGAGTGTATAACATGCCAACTTTGGCGTATCGAGTTTGAGATGCAGCCCTCTGGTTTTTTCCAGCTGAACATTGCACGTCTGACCTTGTTTGACTCCAGGGACGACTGGCACACGCCTGAATGCTCCACACTTCGAAAATGCCAAAACGTCTACGTCTACAGAGGCGCTCACACCTCAGAGCAGTACTGTGAAACTGAAGCGCCTAAACTACAACAAATACACATTAACTAGGGGAAAACAGAACTATAGTTAATTAGCTTAAAACTCTTAAGATTGGTCTTTATTTGTATTCGTACTGAACTATGCATTTATACATTTTTACTTCGCAAACCTATCTCTAAATTCATTGTGTTGTCTCTCAAATAAAGAGGTCATTTCTGACTACCATGATCTGCTGAGATTCTTTTTAATCCAGACTAGAGGGTGCTGTCTAGAAAGGAGTTTCTCAAGACTTATTTGGAATTAACCTTTAGCCTGTTTTTCTATTGAGTTCTCAGACCACACAATGGCTGAGTGAAACGACGAGCGCCAGGTGAAAGTCAGTCAGCGATAACAGCCGGTGACTCCATCGGGTTACTGCAGTTCAAGTTCCAGAGTGGCACTATTGCAGGCAGGAATGAAGACAGCTAATCTCTAAGTTTATCACCACAGGATATAAAGTTACAGCCTGTTCATTTCAAGACAGAATCACTACTAGAAACAGACTACTGAAGGACAAAGTGTTACTTTGGAACATTAACCTTCTTTAAGATGTCGAATGAGTTTCTCCATTTGTATATTTTGTACAGCGTACACAGTTTTTAACTCTGTTACCCACGCCAAACAGGCCATGTCATTCGATTGATTTGTCTGTTTGTTTAGCTATGTTTGTTTGTTTAGCTATGCAGGATTACTCAGAATGTTATATGAACAGATTTGCATTGAATTTTTACCACAGCCTCGAACGCAACAATACAAATCTGGATTTGGATGCAGGAATTTTTGGGGGATATTTTACTATTGGGAGATGGAAAAATTAGACATCACATGATATCTTTGCAAATTCATATAAAATTGAAATAAGGAAAATCGGATAATGTCAAACTGAACTGAAGTCAGATATCCTTCTGGATCCAGAGACTGAAGTCCTTCTGTCATTTCGACCTTGCAATTTCAGACTGCCCTTAATAGTGTTTAAAAAAAGAAATATACAATATATTTTTATTCTGACTATTAATATATTATATATTCATTAGCTTTTGTAACTTTGTATCCCACGAGCTTGTCATTTTAAGCAGGGTTATTATTTTATAAACACACATATCTTAACAGCCTCTTTTATCTGGGCTGCCATTATGTCTAATCCCTTTATCAAATGAAACTGTGCTATGTCACAGAAACGTATCTTCTTCATTTTGCGTTAAATGCTTTAGTGATTTATTATCTTCCTAAATACTTGCTACCCCTCAGAAGGAGGACAAAAGTCAGGGTCACGAATCTGAGATAAGTGAATGGGAATTCTGATTACCACTGATTAACCACCGTACTGCCAACTCATGAGTCAAGAGACTTGACTGCAGTAGGTCTGTCAAAATAAATGCAATGCAAACACGTATATAAAGTATTACCTGGTCTTTCTGGGCTCTCATGGCATCAATCTGAGGCTCACTGTACTGGGGATCTTTGGCTGGATCCTTTAGCTCTCTCTGCTCATTTGTACTCTGCAATGACAAAGTTGGTTAGACGAACAGATGCTTTTAAATCATGCAAAAGAAAAAGTAGTTTGTCTACATAAGTTGGATTTTGCAGAAGACAAACATGTTGCCAGAAGCTTAACTACCTCTGGGGGGAAGACACGCTCATACACTTTCTTCCAGAGGTCTTTTGGATTTTTAGCATGGAGAGACGTTATATCCACATCGACAGTAGGTGGGGAACCTATATTAACAGATTTTAAATAAAATATCACACCAAATGTTAAATAAAGGAGGGTGGATTTAAAGGAGATGTTTTGTTTCATCACAGAGTTTTGTAGTTTATTCAAAACTTGAAGACATTTCTACTTTTGGCTACTGGGGGGCGCTGTGCTCACCTATTTGACCGAAGGAATCAGAGCCTGCTGGAATGATGAGCGGCTTGAGGGGGTCAGAGGAAACAGTTTTCCTGATTACAGAAAAAAAGAACAAGAAAAACAGTATTACAGCTAAAACATTAACCAACAGACCCTAACATAGACAGCATTTTACATTTTTTTTGAAATTCTCAATGAGAGCAACACACATTTTCCCTTCAAGAAACAATGACAGTTGTTGTAAGTAGCAGCCATGCTCCTTTAAATGCAATATCTAATACCTCCATCATAAACAAAGGTAAAGATTATAGACTTCTGAGTGTGTATATCTATCTGGAGCTGTCCCATCACATGATTATATAACTAAAGTGAATATCCTAAGCTCAGACTGTTTATGAAAACCTGTTCTATATCATACAATTTTTATACAGTACAAAAATGTAAATAAATCTGCAATGAGACTGTGAAATCTAGTATTATCAAGCATTAGTGGTAACATTAAAGTAACTCTATTGACACTATAATCTAAAATGAAAGCCCATGCCCATTACTGCTTTGTGTTCAATGTTGCTTTATCCTCCTCACCCTCTCTCCAAACCGAAAGCCAGGTGCAAGAAGAAGCTCTTGGTTTTTGATATAAGGCTCTCTGATTTGATGCTAGTGAACTAATCAAAGCATTAGGAGACACAAACACAAATACAAAGCGGTGGTTAGAGACAGCAAACTATAAGAAATATATGAAAAAGTGCAAAATTATTTGTTAAATACAAATGTGCTGCAGGAGCATTAAAAACGTTCTTACAACGAGAGAGGCCACGTAGTAATGAGCAATAAAACGCAGTGTTTTACTGACAACTTTCTTCTTGTCAGAGTCAAATTCCTGAAAAGCAGATGGGAAAATTGGAAATCTTATATACAAATATTACTGAAATTTATGATCTAATAATAATTCTGTGTACGTGTCTTTTTTTAATAAATCATTTAAAAAGAGTACAAATAGTGTGTTTTACCTGGAAGATGTCGTACTTGCTGCCGATGATGAGCAGAGGAACAGGAAAGGGACTGATCAACTCTCTGTCCTGCTGACAGAATCACAGTTAACTCTGGAGACAGCACCGGCCTTACACACTTTTACACTTTTAGTTGAGATTTGCTTTTTGTTCCCTCTGACAATAAAATATCTATTTTCACCATCTTGGTTGCATTTGTCAGGTCAATGCAAATTTTACTTTGTGACATTTGAGTGTTTAAAAAGCCAGAGGCATGAGTAGTTCATGTAAACACTTTAAATATGCAACTTGTTACGGATGCCTCAGTGCACCAGCACATTTACCCATTGATGACTGTTTTTTTTATCATCCTTATTAATCTGCAGTCTCTTTGTGCTGCATCCCTTGTGCTGATCGACTGTAGAGGCTCACCTGTATCACCATAAACCCTGAGGAGGCAGAGCTGCCTTTTCCCTCAGTGCTTTTTACAGTCTATTATGTATTAGCTGAGATGGAAGTTACTTGTGATCCTGTTCTTGGTTACATTAATTTAGTCTAACGATATTGATATTATTAGATAATACATGGTTAAAGAAATTTGCTTCATCTCACATGTTGAGTTCCTTTGAGTCGTGGATTTAGAAATTGTAACACAGCTATAAAATTGCTGTAATACAAATTGTATGTGTAATGAGACAAGGTCTTACAGGATAGTCTTTAGGTAAGACACGTGCTGCTGAGTGGCTGGGAGTCTGGTGTTTGACTCCGGATTTGGATTTCTGTACTTGGGAGGAGGTTCTCTCTAGGTGAGCCTGTGCAGCCTGCAGTAGCTTCTCCATTGTTCCCCACAGAGCGTTGGGTTTAGACAGGTCCAGGACGAGGATGACTGAGAGACAGCTGAACAAGACAGGAAAGGAAAGATGGTTTTCCTCTGAGGTTCAGACCAAGAAAACATTCTTCCTCTCTACTGACATGACATTGCTGTTCAAGAGATTCAGATTTTAAAGATACAAATAATAATCTGAACAGAAAAGATAAATAACATAATTCACACTGTGAATGTGTCAAATACTGACCCCTATTCAAAAGCAGGATATTTGTAAGAGACCTACCTGATGGTGACAGGAGTGATGGGGATCTGGACGAGGTCTGACAAAGAGGTCCCTCCTCCCAGCTCCCATAGGTGGGCTATGTCTTTAGGCTGAAATAAGTATATAACAGTTTTATCTTGAAGTTACATAAACATCCAGTGCAACCCTAACCCTCTATGGCTTGTTCCACATTTCAGCTGCATTTAATACCAAGAACTAAAATATTTACTTGCATAATGAGCACATCCTGCCACATAAGTACACTAAACGTACTCTCTAATGTGGTCACTGTGCTGAAATACTGGAAGGAAGTTCCTTCCTACTAACGCAAATAAAACATATACAGCATAAGGTGTATAACCACATTTGTCTTCTCATTTTTAAGAGACTAAAGCAAAGTGTCCAAGACTAAAAGGATTTACTTACCGTGTTGTGTCCTCGTGCTCGTCTGCCAAAAGTGTACTCCAAGGCCAGAGTTGGTTTGGATAGTTCATCTCTAGTAGACAAAAAAAAAGTGTGTTTATACAAAGTATGATGTCATGAAACTAACTTGTGCTTTTGGTTAAATATTTTACAGTACCTCATTCGTGTGTTTTCTCTAGATCAGCAGAGACACACTACACTTCCTTCTGGCCTTCTCTGTATTTCTCCATTAACACTCTCAAAGCAAACGGTACATCTGTAGAGGTCGTTCTAGACATGAGCCACACTGCTGCTCACCAATCATCACCCCGTTTCCCAAACAAAGCTTAAACTCTTTCCCATATCTTCATGGTATGTCTTAACAACTCTATCCCTCTGTTGTCACTACAGCTCTGCACATCACGCTTGTTCTTGAAAATCACTACACTTCTTTTCCATTTCTCAGGCATCCTCTCACTCTTCAAGAGTCCACTCTTAGCTCACAGCTGCCATCACTTCCTCCTTACTGAACTGTCCTCCTCTCTCTCATTTTCTTCATTCATTAGCTCTTCAAACTACTTCATCTTCTCAACAGCCTCTCATCATTCATTAGTACACTTCCTTCCAGCTCAATCTTGCCGCCAAGCTAATTTTCTTTCCTTAGTGCCGAGCCTCACATAAGCCTTTCCTTATGTGAGGCAGATCTACATGCTTTCCCAAATTTTTATTTGTTAACTCCTCCCTTTGAATAATTGCCAGCACTCCCTCATCCCACCACCAGGTACTCCTTATGTCAATAGGATACACCAAATACTTTCTTGGCAATCTCCCTAAACACTTCAGCCATATAAAAGCTTTGCCAAATATTGACTGTGAAAGGATCAGCTTTAGCTTTCGTGTTTCACTTTGCATGGTGTAAACTGCCCCTGCAATGGGTCTGAATAGTGAATATGAAGAGGGGTTTAGAGCACTCTAGTCTGCCCGGGCATCATCATACCAACCTGTCCAAGCACCTGAGGAGAATGGACGTTTTGCCCTAAAAAATAAACGGATGTGAGTTTACGCAGTACAGTAACAAGATACAAGCGCTTCCGTGTGAAATCAGTGACACACACACCCCAGCTTTGCTCCCCATCAGAAGCACCGTCCGCTCGTTCACAGCCTCTCCACCGTCCCTCTCCTCTGCACCTCCGCTCTCCCGGCTGTGGACCTCCGCCGCAGCCAGCTCCCATAATGTGTCCGAGCTGACCCATACGAGACGAGACGGGACGAGTCGGTCGACAGATATTACTATTACTGTTATCACAGTAAACAGTTATAATGATAAAATAAAGTAATTCTCACCTTATTTTTGGCATTGAGCTCGATGGTTAGCGAAGGCTACACAGCTAATAGGAAGGCTAACCGTTATAAACGTTGCCAAAGCAACAGCGCGTTTTGATGACGTAACCATCTTATGTTTTAATGGACATTGTGGGATATGTAGTTTTACGCAGACAGACTATAAACTTGTAAAATACATTTCCATATTGTCATATCTACAATCTGCTATATGCCAACAATGTTTTAAATTAAGGTATCCTTTATTACAGATATATTTCACACAGAGGTTTTTACAAAGGTTTTCAAAGATAATTCTTTTTGTGGCTTTAAAGCAGAGCTGATTCTTGTTGTCTGTGGTTGTAACAGCAAATTAAGTCTGGGACACTCTGGAAATACTTGTAGTTAATCAGATAACAGTTTACATTTGTTACAGTACCAGCAAATTAATATTTTCCCCTTGTTTGATTCAATCATATGAAGAAGCCAGCAGATAATGTTTCAGTTCCATTTCATAACATGCTGTACACGAAATGACACGATCCAGTTTTCCCAGCACAGATTCCTTGAAACAGAACGAAGTAGATCCTTGCAGAATCAAAAGTGTTGAGATGATCTTATATTTTATTATTTTTTTAATGTTCCTTCTATAAAGCCAAACTGAAGATGAAAAGGCAACAAATGATATATAGTCTCTTTCCTGGTGATCATGAAGTTATCAAATGGTTTGTCACGACTTTTCCCTTGGTTTGTCACAATAGGGGACGTTTTCTAGCAGAAGGTCATTTCTGGGCCGAAGCACTGAGAGTGAGGAGAAAAAAACAAAAAACAAAAAACACAATCGTATCATTAGAGGGAAAAAAATCATTAGCAAGTATATACATTATGATACCTGATGTATGAGTAATCTTTGCATGCACATGCTACTTCCTTAATAAAAAGAAAAAAGAAAAGAAAAGACAAATCATGTCATACACAGCTTATCTTCTGCTACGTGTTCCATTTGCACCACACTCTGTCGAAGGACGATGTCAACGTCTGAGCCCATTTTAATCAGCTATATATATATATAAAAAAAAAAAAAAAAAGTAAAAGTAGAAGTTAAATAAAGTCAATTTTATTTTCAAATATCAAAATGCTTCACAGTACCTTCTGGATGTTTTCTTCTGACGTTTCATTTTTGTTTTTCCGAAACTCCTCATTGATCTTTAATCGTGCAGCTTTGTAGAAGAAAACAAACATATTTCGAGTCACCTGAGCAATTCTGCAGTTCTAATTTGACTTCACAGCAAAAGGCTCAGAAAAAAGGTTTCATTTACACTCATTAGATGAAAATAAATCTCTCCAATGCAACCTTTCTATTACTCTGTGTACATGCTGCTATTACACACGGCCCTCATTACTGATGTAATCCAGATGATTTTCACATGTTTATCAACCATACAATGCAAAATTACATTAAATATCAGTTTACACTGTAAATAAGAATAACAGGGTGGACGTTTTATGCTTTAACATGTTGGTGAACCATAATAAAACATGGAAAAAAATGCTTATGAGAGAGTCTTGATTCATCCTCAATCATTCAGGTAAGGAAATCCCAAAAAGTTGATCTGGACATAACGTTTTCAGGAGAATTGTTTTGTCACTCATTCCCTCAGATACAGCGGCCACACAAGCAGAAGAACATCACATTTAAAAAAGCCCTGTAAATGTGGTTATCCCAGCTGGACATATGTCAAAGTTGGGAAAACACCTAAAGAAAGCTCCAGGCTATCCAGGAGGGAAGAAGGACAAATGCTGCCTAAGGGATCACTAAGGGTTTTCTCTTATGGGTCATGAGTATCGAAACAGACTGTGAGGTCTATTTACACCTATAGGCCATTGGACACTCTTTCAATGATGAGGATGTATACAATCTGAACAGAGTGGAACGCTGGTTTCAATGGAAAGTCATGGATTTATGTGAAAAGCCCTAAGGCGACATCTTTCTTTGCTGTGATTACAGCCACTCTGCAAATTGTACTTTTGACTTTTATAACTTAAACTGGTAATTGAACTTGCACAAAGACGTCTGGGGACATGGCATTTTAGGCTGTTTGTCCAGCTGAAAAAATAAATAATTTTAGGTATATATATATATAAAAAAACAATTTAATGGTAGAGAGGGGTTAATAATATAAGACACGCTCATGGGGCTCATATGACACCGAACATTAGGAATGACCCATTTGATGAATGCTGAGCATGTGTTCACTCATCTCCTGTTTGATAAGCATCAATTATCAGTCCAAGATACTGCTCACAGACTCACCTGTCAGTGCTCGGTCATCATCTTTGAACACAGCCATCCTGGTCCTGTGTAGCGTTTTAAAAACGCCCAGAACCTGTATTCACAAACAGGTAGCTTTTATAACAGCTGTGAATGATGCTACCAGTCACCTGCAATTTCAAGTAACATGCAAGCAATGTTGCAATAAAGGTATTTAAAAAGACGATAATATCCCATACTAACCTTCAAACGAGTGCCCATGTTGCCTTCTTGTGTTCACTTCCGATGTAGGGAGACGTCACATATGTCAGAGCCCAATCAGAGCCGACGCTGGAAATGAAGCTGTGATTGTAGCCAATGAGGGCTCAGAGTAGTTTCACTGAGCTACTAATTCGATTGAGAACGGCCTCTCTCTAGATTTCCCATTTTATGGGGGGCACTGGTAAGCTGTGTTTTGTGCTGAGAGCTCCCTTCGGACACAAAAGTGTAAATGTTGTGGTGCATATAATCCATTTCTTGGATATTTTACAGGTTTCTGTTGGAGTAAAAAGAACTTTCTGGACGGCACCATGAGTCACTTTTATGGCTACTGCCGTCTTGAATAGGGGAGTGAAGCTAGCAGCTAGAGAAAACTTCTAACGTTTCTTATTATACACACGTTTTGTATTGTTTTTTGGTGTGGTGTAACTGCTCCTCTAACGTCTATGGATTTGTGCACTCGTAAAAGCTAGCATTTATTAACATTTCACTAGCACAACGATGTTTTTCATTGTACTAAAGAATAAAGGACACGAGTCTCGTTTTATTTAAAGTCGGGTGTATAATCGAAACCGTGTTTGCGAAAAATAAATAACTTAGTAAGTTTTTAAATCAGGAAGTAGGTGTAAATAATTACTTTCACCATTTAGCTTCGTCCACGCTTATCCACTGAGGGACGTGCGCCCTCTGCTGCCCCTCTGTCTGAACTGCAGCCTGTACAGTGGCATTAACAGGAATTGGAGTGGCTCTTATCATAGATCGGCTCTGATTTTAGTGACACTGGAAGCTGCGTGGGGGAGCCGTGGCTCACCTGCGTCAACATGGCTGATGAAACAGCGAAAGCGCAGACCGCCAAGCCGGGCGGAGATACGATATTTGGAAAAATTGTACGCAAAGAGATTCCTGCCAACCTAATCTATGAAGACGATCAGGTATGCGTTCATCACTTTGATTCACGAGGACGTTTAAAGTCTGAATGTTTCTCATCGTGGCTCCGCAACTGCCTGCAGGAGGCGTTCAGCTAATGCTAACTCAGCGTTGCAGAAACGCTGTTTTTGTGCCTACTTGCATTTAAAAATGCTGCAGCAGAGCTTGCAGAAATCATGTAATACATCAGAAGAATCTGCAAGTTTATAAAATAGCCATATTTGCTGCAACACAGCGTCTGAAGTTACAGATAGTTGGCTTTGCACCAAGAAGTGACAAGGTTCACTCCAGTGCTGTTTGTTTGCGGACTCGTTAAACATGTAGCCGCTGTAGGCTAGAGCAAGACAAGGAAAATTAAAAGGTGAGGTTCCTACAATAAAGCAACATCAAGTGATTTGCAGCAGACATTAGTGAAATGGGGAATCAAAGCGTTAAAAAAAAAGCAATATTTATTTTTATTTCTAAGTTTTGGAACTGCTTTGTATTCCCAGTGTAATGAGCTATAGTTGATGACTCCAGATAATTTATATCTGTCATGTTTACAGATTCCACATTTTTGTACGCCTTAAATGCAACAAAAACATGTAAACATTGTGTCACATTAAGGCTTGGGCTGTGCCACTAGTTGAATTTTAGTTGCAATTTTGTCGAAGTCGACATTTGTTGTTGTGCCCCATTCTGCTTTCTTTGATGTGTTTCAGATATTTGTGACAGAAAGATAGCAGCAAGATTGAAAGGGAAGGTTTACAAGATGACAGTGAGGCCTGCTGTGATGTAGTGTTCGTAGACAGTGGCACTGACAAAAAGGCAGGAAGTAGAGCTAGAGGTGCAGATGAGATTCTTCATTGGGAGTGATGAGGAGGTACAGAAATTAGATTTAATAAAGAAGAACATGCAGAGGGTTGGTGTGACAGAGGAGGATGCTTGGAATAGGGTGGAGGCAGGTTATCTGCTGTGGGGAAGAAAATGAGTGTGACTCATGATCATCTCATTTAGAGCTGAAATTACAATTAGAGTTGATGGAAATTAGCCTAAAAAAGACAATTTTATTCCTGTTTTTTTTTTTTTTAAAGTTTAATAAATCTGTTTTTCCAAAATGTGTGTTTAAAATTTTCAGTATTGACCAAATATTCATGACTATGACTTTGAGATAAGCAAGCAGCCTTAATGTGTTTAACTCCAAATACTGGGGTGTGCATAAACACGTAAAACTATCTAAGTACTATTAAGACCTGAGTTATTATCATTTTTTAATTATATTTTTATTTTTTGTTTTCAGCTAACTTTCAGTTATTTCCAATTTTGATTGTGCACAGTCTAATTCTGTTTTCTAATTTCTTGCTTTGGCTCTCAGTGTGTAGCCTTCCCTGATGTCTCACCTCAGGCTCCCACTCACATCCTAGTCGTCCCAAAAAAGCCAATTGTTCAGCTCTCTCAAGCCGAGGATGACGATGCTGCGGTAAGTATCATTGTAATGACTTTTGCTTGTGAAATAAACTATAAACAATCTCACACTATCATTTCCCTGGCATATTTCTATCAGTGATCACTAGGGGGAACTATTTGCCTTTTAAATACTTTAACGCAAGTCATTCTTTCTGTGTGTCTCTTAGTTGTTGGGCCACATGCTGATTGTTGCAAAGAAGTGTGCTCAAGATGCCGGCCTTTCCAAAGGCTACAGGATTATCATCAACGATGGGCCGGACGGAGGCCAGTCGGTGTACCACATCCACATCCACGTTCTCGGTGGGCGCAGTATGGGGTGGCCTCCTGGCTAACGCTCAGCTTCCAGCACCCACCATCCAGCCATGCATATTCACATCTGTTGTCTGATTACCAGTGCTGTTAAATTTGATCAAGCCAAAATATATCTGTGGAATTAAAAGGCACATCACAACACCACTCGTGCTGGCTTGTCTTTATTCTTAAACCGGACATTTTTTTTTTTTTTTTTTTTTAATAGAAAGCTTGATCGTGTTCTTCAGTGGGGTTAGCAGTAATGTCATTTACAAGCCTTTAACTGAAAGACGAGCAGTTGCGGTCAGAAGTCTGCATATAGTCATGATAACTTAATGATTCCTTTGCATTGTTCTTTTTCCAGGGATTGAATGATTGTACAGCATACCTGATTTTCTCTAATCTACACAGAGTCAAAACTGTACTGACAGGCTCAAATCTATACATACATAATCCTAAAGTGGTGCTGAAGGTTCTGCACTGTCCTTTAACTTGTTAATGCTAAGACTCCAAAGTGATCATGACTGATTACAACTAGTAGTTTGTCTTTGCCAGCATTAAAGGAATTGTTTTACAGCACTCATTAGATTGGATCCAGGTCTTCCATAAACTGGAAATTACTGGAACACCAGTACTACTGTCTTGAGAGGATGCTGATCAAGTAAAAAGCCCCTGCCTCAAAATTGACACCTTCAAGCTCAACTGAAATACGCAGCTGCCCACATGGACAAGCCAAATACCTTCTGGAGAAATGTTTTATAGTCAGATGAGACAAAGATTAAGAAATGTGGCCACAATGACAAAAGGTGTGTTTGGAGGTGTAAAGGTGAGCCTTTTAAACTTAAGAGTAGTGTACCAGTCAAGCTTGGTGATGGTAGCATCATGGTTAGGTCTTCACCTTAAATCAACAGGTAGAAGGTTGAAACTTGGACACAGGTTTTCCAACAGGAGAATGATCCCAAACTGTTTTTTAAAATGGATTTTATGGGCTAACATTACACTTCTGAAATGGCCTTCTGAAGTCTACACTTATAAACCCAGTCTGTGTCAGGAAATCACCAAATTTACCCAAGAGTGGTCAAATATCTGGCTGGAATTATGCCAGAAGCTTATTAATTGCTGCCAAAAGCACCTAGCCAAGGTTCAAGTTGCTAAGGGACATTTGTCCACAAATTAGCGGGAGTGTATTTGAGCTTCTGTGTATACTTTTGACCCTGTGTGGATTAGAGAAAATCCAAAATAAGTTCAAACTCGTGCATCCAATTCTTGTTCTTTAAAGTCATTAAAGATGTATGCTGTACAATCGCTCCACCCTGGGAAAAACAAAAAACAATTCAAAGAAATCATTAAAATGAGGACGCCCATGATGACTGTATGCAAACCTGACCACAACCGTAGCTCTCGTGGTTGAAAGGAGTGCAGCTGAAAGGATGAGGGATCGTTCCTGCTCAAAATGGGACTGTGGGACGGTTAGAGTGTGGGTTTCAGCTTTCTTATAAACCACTTTCCTAGACAACATGAGTAAAGTCATCTGTCACAAGAAAACCAAGGGAAAAATAAAAATATTAGAACCAGTCTGAGTTTTAGATCAATAGAGTGATTATATCTTTGGGCCAAAATAAAGCGTGCCCTCACTGGTTTCAAGGTTAAGAAAATAATTTAGTGTTATGGTTAGTGTTTGGAACTTGGTTGTAAGATTAATATTAGGGGTAAGAGGCTTGGGAATCCATTAATAAGAGAACAACTTTTAGCCAAAATATAAGAGGTACCCATCCAAATGACCTCAGCACTGCACTTATTCAGGCCCCCAGCCACAAACCTGACAAGTCTGAGAAGAGATGTGAGAATTCTGAATTTATTAGTGGGATAAATTGTATAAACCTCCTACATCAATTAAAAAGAATTGGATGCCAGGTACCATGTAAAAAAAAAACTGATGTATTGTAGTTTGAATATAGTTCTTGTAGATTACAACAGCTGAACATGCAAATGTCTAACTGTTCAGGCATCACAAAGCGAGTAGTTGTATCATTTGCATTTTCAGTTGACGCACTATTAATGGCAATTCTACTCAGTAAAAATGATAGTTCAACTGACTGTAAAGGAGTTCCTTTTTTAAGGAGGAATAACAACAGGTTCCTCATTAATCAGTAGTGCTCACGTTACTTCTGTGCAGGTTAACTAAACCCCAAAAAGTAAAAGTGGGACAATTTGAGACGGGTTACTAAAACGGCTGAAACATGAGCATAAGCTCCAAATGTAAATACAGTGAGGATAAAAGCAAGTTAGAGTTTAATCCTTTAAATAACAACCTGTTTTTTCTTTACTGTTTTTTGTCACATCACTTTTTGAGTTCCAGGCTTCCTAGGCTCACCTTCCAACAGTCATGGGATGTTTCTCAGTTGTTACTGGAGATGCATTTCCTTTTCTTTGTGGTTAAGAGTCTGGGATAAGCCAGGTTTATGTTAAAAAGGGACTTGTTTATATACACTCACACGATCAAGGTGTGAATCAGAATGGGGAATAAAGGTGATTTAAGTGACTTCGAAGATGGAATTTGGTGCCACATGGGCTTTTCTGAGTATTTCAAAAAACTGCTGATCTACTGGGATTTTCCCCACATAACCACAACCATCTCTAAGGTTTACAGAGAATGATCCAAAAACAATATCCAGCAGTGGGAGTTCTCTGGGTGAAAATCCCTTTTTTTTTATGTCAGAAGTCAGTGGAGAAATGCCTGATTGCTTCAAGCTGATAGGAAAACAATATTAAGTCAAGTAGTTTCTCATTATAACCAAGGTTGTGGATTTGGAGAAGAGCATCTCTAGATGCACATGCAAACAACTGAACTAGGTGCGGTTAGTGCAGGACAGGAACTACAAAGACAGTTCTCACGGGCTCAACAAAAGACTGGAAAAATGTGGCCCGGTCAGATGAATCTCAATTTGTGGTGAGACATTGGGATGGTAGGATCAGAATTTGGAGTAAACATAAGAATGTGCCTTGTATTGGTGTAATGATGTGGGGGATATTTTCTTGACATCACAGCCTGCCTGAACATTGTTGATGACTGCATCTATCCCTGTGTCGCCACAGTATGCCCATCTCCCGATGGCTGCTTCACTGTAAAATCTAATTCGTTCCCAGAACTCAAAAAAATTGAGGAAACTCGTTGCCTCAAAAAAACTGAATAAAGCTTAGCTAAAAATGACTAAATTAGGACAACTTGTTTATTTTGAGTACTCCGTACAAGCTCATATGTTCCCAGAACTCAAAAGAAATTGGATCAAGTTTACGTAAGATGACCAAGTTAGGGCAACTTACTCATTTTGAGTACACTGTACAGCCTTGTTAGTTCCCAGAACTCAAAAAAATTAAGGAAACTCATTGCCTCAAAAAAAACTAAGTAAAGCTTACTTAAGATGACTAATATTGCAAGTCTGCAGTATTAAGAATAACTTGATATTTCTGACTGTACAGTGCTAATTGTTTACCTACTGACAAACATTTCATGTTCAACTAAATGAAAAACAATTCGTGGTAACCTGAATATGATTAAAAATAATTAACAACACTTTTTGTAAGGATGTTAAAATCAGACCAACTTTTATTTTCAAACACAACAAAGTATAACAGCCAACATACTGGACACTGTTCTGCTGGACAACAAACAATTATATTGCCATCACTGTTATAATCTTACAATGAAACAAAGTCTCAGATTTAGTTATTCTGAAAATAAGTTTAGGCCTACCTCAAGTTTGTTTTGTACTTACATTACTTATATAATCAAAATAAAATATTTGTTGTTCTGTCACAAATGCAGTCTCTAATTTAAACAACACATTTGTTTTGCATTCCAACACATGAGCTGGAATGTTGTAATATTTTAAGGATGGCTTGTTTCCAGTCCAGGCATTACTGCCTGAATGACTATCATGGATCGAGGTGACCCAAATGTAGGTGCAGAAGAAAGTCTTTAACTTCCCTTAAGTACAGTGGCAGTGGATGTGGGTTGGAGATGCAATGAGCTTGAACTTGCAGGCGACCATCTTCACTGACCACACCATCTGTGACGGAGGACTCATCTCTCCTGTTGTCCTGCAAGCAAACAATCATATTTTTTGGAACATGAACTTAATTGCTTTCTTAAAACATTTTTTTCTGCATTTGGTATAAAACAGACTCCAATTTGGACAATCTCAGGCTCCCTCCCCACCGGAGAGGTGATATTCAATGTCCCAATTGTCAATCTGGATAGCCGTGACCACCACCCACCACACAATAATGTCATGAAAGCATCATTTTAATATAAATGTCACTGACAGTTGCTAATATATTGGAAAACCAAAATACTTACCACTGAGTTGATGTCTTTCTGTCCAACAGCAGGAGTGCTGGTCCCGAGCCTCAAAGACAGAAGCAAGCAGAGGGAGAAAAAAACAGAACATTTTTCAGAAACCGATTTGATCCTTAATGGCTGTGCAATCATTGTCACAGAGTTTGCTTATGTTGTTAAATAAAGGCTAGATTTGACATTAATAGATGCCACAGATGTTCAAGGTGCCACAAAGCATGAAAAAAATGGAAGTCTCGGAAAACGTCGGGGCATTTTTGCAAATATGTGATGTCTTGATAAATCGAGCAGATATTTGAACTTTCGACAGCTACATTCTCGCCTGAAAATATCTTAAAAGTTGATTTTGTGACCCAGAAAAGGTAATAAGTTTTTTAGCTGCGCTCCTCCGCCATTGCCGCGCTTACAAGTAGCGCAGGCTCCGACAACCGTGGCCGACATATGCGATCCTCCTTTTCCCCAGATTACCCTTTTTGGGTCACAAAATAACCTTTTAAGATATTTTCAGCGGAGAATGTAGCTGTGTAATGCTCAAATATCTACTTAATTTATCAAAATATCACATACTTGCAAAAGTGCTTCCACGTTTTCGGAGAGCTCTGTTATCCACCAGCGCGATAGCTGACCGGGAGGTCAAGGCTTGATAAGAGTCCGCGAGTCCTGGCTTATTGTTTTCAAACCCCCCTCCGAAGAATTTTGTCTGGGCTCTTATCTCACTTTTTTTATTTCAAACAATCAACAGAAAATTTCACAGACATATTTTTATATAAGGTTTTTAAGGCTGTGGTGTTAATTTTTAAGTAACATGAGCCCAGCCGCAGCAGCAACGCTAGGCTAACACTAACTAGCTAGCTAGCACGATTATAAACCTGGTGCTAAACTAAGAGAAGCCACAAAATCAGTTTGAATAAGAGTAAACATTTACTCACCAAGTCAGTGTATCAGGTAAAGATCCACAGCAATGACAACAATAATCTCTTGAGCAGACGCTTTTCTAGGTTTGCTCAACATATTCCATAAAAAATGCTGGCACCATGAACATGCGGACTGATCCGTGCTAGGGAGGAGGACGGTAGTGACGTGGCATTTTCAAAACACATCTTTCATCCTTCCGCACTGAGAAGAAAAACTTCCATCTTACTTAGTTTTTCTAAGTTAAGACAACTCAAATAAATTGAGTTTATCAGCGTTTTTGCATAAAATGTACTGGTAAAACTTATTTAAATCGAGTTCTAATAACAAATTGATAAAAAAAACTGAGTTCAGCCTATTTAATATTTTTAATTAAACACAATATTACATTTTACAGTGTACTTTTAAATCACTATGGAGCACCAGCATTTCTGTAGAGGACAGAACCACCTGCTTTAATCTACCATGATGCTCTGTGTTATGTTGCCATGGCAATATGAAAAAAACTGAGTTCAGCCTATTTAATATTTTTAATTAAACACAATATTACATTTTACAGTGTACTTTTAAATCACTATGGAACACCAGCATTTCTGTAGAGGACAGAACCACCTGCTTTAATCTACCATGATTCTCTGTGTTATGTTGCCATGGCAATATGAAGTCAAATAAATACAAATACATAAAATGCACATTTGAAGGAGGACAAGAAGACAGGCAACTGGAAGAGCTTTTGAAGCAGGAAAACTTTTCTGGATTACTCTTAATTTAACTGGAAATTTTGCAAATACAAGTCAAGGAGGAAACAAGGAGGCAGGTTGGATTATATTTGAGGACAGGACGCATGAAGGAGAAGCATGAGGAGACAGAAAACAGCAGAGCGATGGTGCAGAGCTAATCGTGGATCAAGTCGAAGAAGCAAGCATCAAAACTGTGAGTAAACATAACACATAAAGACTTAAAAATTACTGTGCTGATTAAGGAAACATTAAATTTGGTTAGTTTGGGGTCTGCAGCTTCAGGTTTGTGGGTTCAGTTGGTCTCAAAATTGAGGAAAGACAAAAAAATTTCTTTTAAAAGGTTGTTGGAGGATTCTTACTGTAAGAAATATCTGGGTGTGCAACTGCTTTTATTTAAAAAAAAGTTGAATTTTATTGAGTCACATTGGAAAGGGAAAATTGGAGGATCGGGACAATAATGTGGCCAGATTTACTGTTTCCTTAATCAGAACAATAATTTTGATCTGAACTAGAAATTTTGAAATGGGTTATTTTCGTTCTTCTCTACTGATCACTGTGTTAAAGGTTGAGTTACTTGTCAGTCTACATTTCTGTTAAAGGTACTTTTAAAAAATGCAGTTTATTCGTAATTTTGTAAAAAAGTTATGAGCTGTCTTGCTGCAGAGAAAGTGGAGTCTGTCATCCTTGAAAAGCTCCCAAGATAGGCAGCTGGCAGGTTGAATGATGCTCTGCCTCTGTGGTCAAGTACAGACATAGGCCTTAAGCAACCATGAGCCACTGATAAGCGTGACAGATTAGGAAACATGCATACAGTTCATTAGTTAGACTCCTATGAGCCACTAATAGGAGAAAATGAGCACGCAATAAAGTGGACTTGTTAGGGAGAGATTGCCATCAGAGTTAAACACTCCAACTCAATTTTGACGACAAACGCGGCTAAAAAAATGAGCGTTTTGTTGACACTGATGACAAAATCCTGGTCAGATACAGACAGACACATGCATACAACACACACTACTGCTCAAAAGTTTGTGGTCAGACTGAAACAGTCGTCTTTTAATTAATAACTTACATTTACTTTAACATAACGTTACAGGAAAATGATCAGAAATGTTTTCACAGATGTGTGTTCAATGAATCATTTAAGTTAAATCACCCATGATGCATTAGGAAATGTCTACACACTTATACATGGGCCCATTTTTAGTAACCATCACTGCTGTGTGGACCGATCACATGGTTATAAACCAGGTGAAAATTGACTTCAAACTTTTGAGCTGTAGTGTAGATTGCAATGATAGTGTATAGTTATCTATTACAGAAGAATATATAGAAGTATGAGGACAGGGAGACACTGCAAAAAAGTTATGAGCTGTCTTGCTGCAGAGAAAGTGGAGTCTGTCATCCTTGAAAAGCTCCCAAGATAGGCAGCTGGCAGGTTGAATGATGCTCTGCCTCTGTGGTCAAGTACAGACATAGGCCTTAAGCAACCATGAGCCACTGATAAGCGTGACAGATTAGGAAACATGCATACAGTTCATTAGTTAGACTCCTATGAGCCACTAATAGGAGAAAATAAACACGCAATAAAGTGGACTTGTTAGGGAGAGATTGCCATCAGAGTTAAACACTCCAACTCAATTTTGACGACAAACGCGGCTAAAAAAAATGAGCGTTTTGTTGACACTGATGACAAAATCCTGATCAGATACAGACAGACACATGCATACAACACACACTACTGCTCAAAAGTTTGTGGTCAGACTGAAACAGTCGTCTTTTAATTAATAACTTACATTTACTTTAACATAATATTACACAAAGCTTACAAGTAATGTTTTCACACATGTGTGTTTAATGAATCATTTAAGTTAAATCACCCATGATGCATTAGGAAATGTCTACACACTTATACATGGGCCCATTTTTAGTAACCATCACTGCTGTGTGGACCGATCACATGGTTATAAACCAGGTGAAAATTGACTTCAAACTTTTGAGCTGTAGTGTAGATTGCAATGACAGAGTATAGTTATCTATTACAGAAGAATATATAGAAGTATGAGGACAGGGAGACACTGTAAAAAAGTTATGAGCTGTCTTGCTGCAGAGAAAGTGGAGTCTGTCATCCTTGAAAAGCTCCCAAAATAGGCAGCTGGCAGGTTGAATGATGCTCTGCCTCTGTGGTCAAGTACAGACATAGGCCTTAAGCAACCATGAGCCACTGATAAGCGTGACAGATTAGGAAACATGCATACAGTTCATTAGTTAGACTCCTATGAGCCACTAATAGGAGAAAATGAGCACGCAATAAAGTGGACTTGTTAGGGAGAGATTGCCATCAGAGTTAAACACTCCAACTCAATTTTGACGACAAACGCGGCTAAAAAAATGAGCGTTTTGTTGACACTGATGACAAAATCCTGGTCAGATACAGACAGACACATGCATACAACACACACTACTGCTCAAAAGTTTGTGGTCAGACTGAAACAGTCGTCTTTTAATTAATAACTTACATTTACTTTAACATAATATTACACAAAGCTTACCAGTAATGTTTTCACAGATGTGTGTTTAATGAATCATTTAAGTTAAATCACCCATGATGCATTAGGAAATGTCTACACACTTATACATGGGCCCATTTTTAGTAACCATCACTGCTGTGTGGACCGATCACATGGTTATAAACCAGGTGAAAATTGCCTTCAAACTTTTGAGCTGTAGTGTAGATTGCAATGATAAAGTATAGTTATCTATTACAGAAGAATATATAGAAGTATGAGGACAGGGAGACACTGTAAAAAAGTTATGAGCTGTCTTGCTGCAGAGAAAGTGGAGTCTGTCATCCTTGAAAAGCTCCCAAGATTGGCAGCTGGCAGGTTGAATGATGCTCTGCCTCTGTGGTCAAGTACAGACATAGGCCTTAAGCAACCATGAGCCACTGATAAGCGTGACAGATTAGGAAACATGCATACAGTTCATTAGTTAGACTCCTATGAGCAACTAATAGGAGAAAATGAGCACGCAATAAAGTGGACTTGTTAGGGAGAGATTGCCATCAGAGTTAAACACTCCAACTCAATTTTTGATCACAAACGCGGCTAAAAAATTGAGCGTTTTGTTGACACTGATGACAAAATCCTGGTCAGATACAGACAGACACATGCATACAACACACACTACTGCTCAAAAGTTTGTGGTCAGACTGAAACAGTCGTCTTTTAATTAATAACTTACATTTACTTTAACATAATATTACACAAAGCTTACCAGTAATGTTTTCACACATGTGTGTTTAATGAATCATTTAAGTTAAATCACCCATGATGCATTAGGAAATGTCTACACACTTATACATGGGCCCATTTTTAGTAACCATCACTGCTGTGTGGACCGATCACATGGTTATAAACCAGGTGAAAATTGACTTCAAACTTTTGAGCTGTAGTGTAGATTGCAATGATAAAGTATAGTTATCTATTACAGAAGAATATATAGAAGTATGAGGACAGGGAGACACTGTAAAAAAGTTATGAGCTGTCTTGCTGCAGAGAAAGTGGAGTCTGTCATCCTTGAAAAGCTCCCAAGATAGGCAGCTGGCAGGTTGAATGATGCTCTGCCTCTGTGGTCAAGTACAGACATAGGCCTTAAGCAACCATGAGCCACTGATAAGCGTGACAGATTAGGAAACATGCATACAGTTCATTAGTTAGACTCCTATGAGCCACTAATAGGAGAAAATGAGCACGCAATAAAGTGGACTTGTTAGGGAGAGATTGCCATCAGAGCTAAACACTCCAACTCAATTTTTGATCACAAACGCGGCTAAAAAAATGAGCGTTTTGTTGACACTGATGACAAAATCCTGGTCAGATACAGACAGACACATGCATACAACACACACTACTGCTCAAAAGTTTGTGGTTAGACTGAAACAGTCGTCTTTTAATTAATAACTTACATTTACTTTAACATAACGTTACAGGAAAATGATCAGAAATGTTTTCACAGATGTGTGTTTAATGAATCATTTAAGTTAAATCACCCATGATGCATTAGGAAATGTCTACACACTTATACATGGGCCCATTTTTAGTAACCATCACTGCTGTGTGGACCGATCACATGGTTATAAACCAGGTGAAAATTGACTTCAAACTTTTGAGCTGTAGTGTAGATTGCAATGATAAAGTATAGTTATCTATTACAGAAGAATATATAGAAGTATGAGGACAGGGAGACACTGTAAAAAAGTTATGAGCTGTCTTGCTGCAGAGAAAGTGGAGTCTGTCATCCTTGAAAAGCTCCCAAGATAGGCAGCTGGCAGGTTGAATGATGCTCTGCCTCTGTGGTCAAGTACAGACATAGGCCTTAAGCAACCATGAGCCACTGATAAGCGTGACAGATTAGGAAACATGCATACAGTTCATTAGTTAGACTCCTATGAGCCACTAATAGGAGAAAATGAGCACGCAATAAAGTGGACTTGTTAGGGAGAGATTGCCATCAGAGTTAAACACTCCAACTCAATTTTTGATCACAAACGCGGCTAAAAAAATGAGCGTTTTGTTGACACTGATGACAAAATCCTGGTCAGATACAGACAGACACATGCATACAACACACACTACTGCTCAAAAGTTTGTGGTCAGACTGAAACAGTCGTCTTTTAATTAATAACTTACATTTACTTTAACATAATATTACACAAAGCTTACCAGTAATGTTTTCACACATGTGTGTTTAATGAATCATTTAAGTTAAATCACCCATGATGCATTAGGAAATGTCTACACACTTATACATGGGCCCATTTTTAGTAACCATCACTGCTGTGTGGACCGATCACATGGTTATAAACCAGGTGAAAATTGACTTCAAACTTTTGAGCTGTAGTGTAGATTGCAATGATAAAGTATAGTTATCTATTACAGAAGAATATATAGAAGTATGAGGACAGGGAGACACTGTAAAAAAGTTATGAGCTGTCTTGCTGCAGAGAAAGTGGAGTCTGTCATCCTTGAAAAGCTCCCAAGATAGGCAGCTGGCAGGTTGAATGATGCTCTGCCTCTGTGGTCAAGTACAGACATAGGCCTTAAGCAACCATGAGCCACTGATAAGCGTGACAGATTAGGAAACATGCATACAGTTCATTAGTTAGACTCCTATGAGCCACTAATAGGAGAAAATGAGCACGCAATAAAGTGGACTTGTTAGGGAGAGATTGCCATCAGAGTTAAACACTCCAACTCAATTTTTGATCACAAGCGCGGCTAAAAAAATGAGCGTTTTGTTGACACTGATGACAAAATCCTGGTCAGATACAGACAGACACATGCATACAACACACACTACTGCTCAAAAGTTTGTGGTCAGACTGAAACAGTCGTCTTTTAATTAATAACTTACATTTACTTTAACATAACGTTACAGGAAAATGATCAGAAATGTTTTCACAGATGTGTGTTTAATGAATCATTTAAGTTAAATCACCCATGATGCATTAGGAAATGTCTACACACTTATACATGGGCCCATTTTTAGTAACCATCACTGCTGTGTGGACCGATCACATGGTTATAAACCAGGTGAAAATTGACTTCAAACTTTTGAGCTGTAGTGAAGATTGCAATGATAGTGTATAGTTATCTATTACAGAAGCATATATAGAAGTATGAGGACAGGGACACACTGTAAAAAAGCTATGAGCTGTCTTGCTGCAGAGAAAGTGGAGTCTGTCATCCTTGAAAAGCTCCCAAGATAGGCAGCTGGCAGGTTGAATGATGCTCTGCCTCTGTGGTCAAGTACAGACATAGGCCTTAAGCAACCATGAGCCACTGATAAGCGTGACAGATTAGGAAACATGCATACAGTTCATTAGTTAGACTCCTATGAGCCACTAATAGGAGAAAATGAGCACGCAATAAAGTGGACTTGTTAGGGAGAGATTGCCATCAGAGTTAAACACTCCAACTCAATTTTGACGACAAACGCGGCTAAAAAAATGAGCGTTTTGTTGACACTGATGACAAAATCCTGGTCAGATACAGACAGACACATGCATACAACACACACTACTGCTCAAAAGTTTGTGGTCAGACTGAAACAGTCGTCTTTTAATTAATAACTTACATTTACTTTAACATAATATTACACAAAGCTTACCAGTAATGTTTTCACACATGTGTGTTTAATGAAACATTTAAGTTAAATCACCCATGATGCATTAGGAAATGTCTACACACTTATACATGGGCCCATTTTTAGTAACCATCACTGCTGTGTGGACCGATCACATGGTTATAAACCAGGTGAAAATTGACTTCAAACTTTTGAGCTGTAGTGTAGATTGCAATGATAAAGTATAGTTATCTATTACAGAAGAATATATAGAAGTATGAGGACAGGGAGACACTGTAAAAAAGTTATGAGCTGTCTTGCTGCAGAGAAAGTGGAGTCTGTCATCCTTGAAAAGCTCCCAAGATAGGCAGCTGGCAGGTTGAATGATGCTCTGCCTCTGTGGTCAAGTACAGACATAGGCCTTAAGCAACCATGAGCCACTGATAAGCGTGACAGATTAGGAAACATGCATACAGTTCATTAGTTAGACTCCTATGAGCCACTAATAGGAGAAAATGAGCACGCAATAAAGTGGACTTGTTAGGGAGAGATTGCCATCAGAGCTAAACACTCCAACTCAATTTTTGATCACAAACGCGGCTAAAAAAATGAGCGTTTTGTTGACACTGATGACAAAATCCTGGTCAGATACAGACAGACACATGCATACAACACACACTACTGCTCAAAAGTTTGTGGTCAGACTGAAACAGTCGTCTTTTAATTAATAACTTACATTTACTTTAACATAACGTTACAAGAAAATGATCAGAAATGTTTTCACACATGTGTGTTTAATGAATCATTTAAGTTAAATCACCCATGATGCATTAGGAAATGTCTACACACTTATACATGGGCCCATTTTTAGTAACCATCACTGCTGTGTGGACCGATCACATGGTTATAAACCAGGTGAAAATTGACTTCAAACTTTTGAGCTGTAGTGTAGATTGCAATGATAGTGTATAGTTATCTATTACAGAAGCATATATAGAAGTATGAGGACAGGGAGACACTGTAAAAAAGTTATGAGCTGTCTTGCTGCAGAGAAAGTGGAGTCTGTCATCCTTGAAAAGCTCCCAAGATAGGCAGCTGGCAGGTTGAATGATGCTCTGCCTCTGTGGTCAAGTACAGACATAGGCCTTAAGCAACCATGAGCCACTGATAAGCGTGACAGATTAGGAAACATGCATACAGTTCATTAGTTAGACTCCTATGAGCCACTAATAGGAGAAAATGAGCACGCAATAAAGTGGACTTGTTAGGGAGAGATTGCCATCAGAGTTAAACACTCCAACTCAATTTTGACGACAAACGCGGCTAAAAAAATGAGCGTTTTGTTGACACTGATGACAAAATCCTGGTCAGATACAGACAGACACATGCATACAACACACACTACTGCTCAAAAGTTTGTGGTCAGACTGAAACAGTCGTCTTTTAATTAATAACTTACATTTACTTTAACATAATATTACACAAAGCTTACCAGTAATGTTTTCACACATGTGTGTTTAATGAATCATTTAAGTTAAATCACCCATGATGCATTAGGAAATGTCTACACACTTATACATGGGCCCATTTTTAGTAACCATCACTGCTGTGTGGACCGATCACATGGTTATAAACCAGGTGAAAATTGACTTCAAACTTTTGAGCTGTAGTGTAGATTGCAATGATAAAGTATAGTTATCTATTACAGAAGAATATATAGAAGTATGAGGACAGGGAGACACTGTAAAAAAGTTATGAGCTGTCTTGCTGCAGAGAAAGTGGAGTCTGTCATCCTTGAAAAGCTCCCAAGATTGGCAGCTGGCAGGTTGAATGATGCTCTGCCTCTGTGGTCAAGTACAGACATAGGCCTTAAGCAACCATGAGCCACTGATAAGCGTGACAGATTAGGAAACATGCATACAGTTCATTAGTTAGACTCCTATGAGCCACTAATAGGAGAAAATGAGCACGCAATAAAGTGGACTTGTTAGGGAGAGATTGCCATCAGAGTTAAACACTCCAACTCAATTTTTGATCACAAACGCGGCTAAAAAATTGAGCGTTTTGTTGACACTGATGACAAAATCCTGGTCAGATACAGACAGACACATGCATACAACACACACTTCTGCTCAAAAGTTTGTGGTCAGACTGAAACAGTCGTCTTTTAATTAATAACTTACATTTACTTTAACATAACGTTACAGGAAAATGATCAGAAATGTTTTCACACATGTGTGTTTAATGAATCATTTAAGTTAAATCACCCATGATGCATTAGGAAATGTCTACACACTTATACATGGGCCCATTTTTAGTAACCATCACTGCTGTGTGGACTGATCACATGGTTATAAACCAGGTGAAAATTGACTTCAAACTTTTGAGCTGTAGTGTAGATTGCAATGATAGTGTATAGTTATCTATTACAGAAGCATATATAGAAGTATGAGGACAGGGAGACACTGTAAAAAAGCTATGAGCTGTCTTGCTGCGGAGAAAGTGGAGTCTGTCATCCTTGAAAAGCTCCCAAGATAGGCAGCTGGCAGGTTGAATGATGCTCTGCCTCTGTGGTCAAGTACAGACATAGGCCTTAAGCAACCATGAGCCACTGATAAGCGTGACAGATTAGGAAACATGCATACAGTTCATTAGTTAGACTCCTATGAGCCACTAATAGGAGAAAATGAGCACGCAATAAAGTGGACTTGTTAGGGAGAGATTGCCATCAGAGTTAAACACTCCAACTCAATTTTGACGACAAACGCGGCTAAAAAAATGAGCGTTTTGTTGACACTGATGACAAAATCCTGGTCAGATACAGACAGACACATGCATACAACACACACTACTGCTCAAAAGTTTGTGGTCAGACTGAAACAGTCGTCTTTTAATTAATAACTTACATTTACTTTAACATAATATTACACAAAGCTTACCAGTAATGTTTTCACACATGTGTGTTTAATGAATCATTTAAGTTAAATCACCCATGATGCATTAGGAAATGTCTACACACTTATACATGGGCCCATTTTTAGTAACCATCACTGCTGTGTGGACCGATCACATGGTTATAAACCAGGTGAAAATTGCCTTCAAACTTTTGAGCTGTAGTGTAGATTGCAATGATAAAGTATAGTTATCTATTACAGAAGAATATATAGAAGTATGAGGACAGGGAGACACTGTAAAAAAGTTATGAGCTGTCTTGCTGCAGAGAAAGTGGAGTCTGTCATCCTTGAAAAGCTCCCAAGATTGGCAGCTGGCAGGTTGAATGATGCTCTGCCTCTGTGGTCAAGTACAGACATAGGCCTTAAGCAACCATGAGCCACTGATAAGCGTGACAGATTAGGAAACATGCATACAGTTCATTAGTTAGACTCCTATGAGCAACTAATAGGAGAAAATGAGCACGCAATAAAGTGGACTTGTTAGGGAGAGATTGCCATCAGAGTTAAACACTCCAACTCAATTTTTGATCACAAACGCGGCTAAAAAATTGAGCGTTTTGTTGACACTGATGACAAAATCCTGGTCAGATACAGACAGACACATGCATACAACACACACTACTGCTCAAAAGTTTGTGGTCAGACTGAAACAGTCGTCTTTTAATTAATAACTTACATTTACTTTAACATAATATTACACAAAGCTTACCAGTAATGTTTTCACACATGTGTGTTTAATGAATCATTTAAGTTAAATCACCCATGATGCATTAGGAAATGTCTACACACTTATACATGGGCCCATTTTTAGTAACCATCACTGCTGTGTGGACCGATCACATGGTTATAAACCAGGTGAAAATTGACTTCAAACTTTTGAGCTGTAGTGTAGATTGCAATGATAAAGTATAGTTATCTATTACAGAAGAATATATAGAAGTATGAGGACAGGGAGACACTGCAAAAAAGTTATGAGCTGTCTTGCTGCAGAGAAAGTGGAGTCTGTCATCCTTGAAAAGCTCCCAAGATAGGCAGCTGGCAGGTTGAATGATGCTCTGCCTCTGTGGTCAAGTACAGACATAGGCCTTAAGCAACCATGAGCCACTGATAAGCGTGACAGATTAGGAAACATGCATACAGTTCATTAGTTAGACTCCTATGAGCCACTAATAGGAGAAAATGAGCACGCAATAAAGTGGACTTGTTAGGGAGAGATTGCCATCAGAGTTAAACACTCCAACTCAATTTTGACGACAAACGCGGCTAAAAAAATGAGCGTTTTGTTGACACTGATGACAAAATCCTGGTCAGATACAGACAGACACATGCATACAACACACACTACTGCTCAAAAGTTTGTGGTCAGACTGAAACAGTCGTCTTTTAATTAATAACTTACATTTACTTTAACATAATATTACACAAAGCTTACCAGTAATGTTTTCACACATGTGTGTTTAATGAATCATTTAAGTTAAATCACCCATGATGCATTAGGAAATGTCTACACACTTATACATGGGCCCATTTTTAGTAACCATCACTGCTGTGTGGACCGATCACATGGTTATAAACCAGGTGAAAATTGACTTCAAACTTTTGAGCTGTAGTGTAGATTGCAATGATAAAGTATAGTTATCTATTACAGAAGAATATATAGAAGTATGAGGACAGGGAGACACTGTAAAAAAGTTATGAGCTGTCTTGCTGCAGAGAAAGTGGAGTCTGTCATCCTTGAAAAGCTCCCAAGATAGGCAGCTGGCAGGTTGAATGATGCTCTGCCTCTGTGGTCAAGTACAGACATAGGCCTTAAGCAACCATGAGCCACTGATAAGCGTGACAGATTAGGAAACATGCATACAGTTCATTAGTTAGACTCCTATGAGCCACTAATAGGAGAAAATGAGCACGCAATAAAGTGGACTTGTTAGGGAGAGATTGCCATCAGAGTTAAACACTCCAACTCAATTTTTGATCACAAACGCGGCTAAAAAATTGAGCGTTTTGTTGACACTGATGACAAAATCCTGGTCAGATACAGACAGACACATGCATACAACACACACTTCTGCTCAAAAGTTTGTGGTCAGACTGAAACAGTCGTCTTTTAATTAATAACTTACATTTACTTTAACATAATATTACACAAAGCTTACCAGTAATGTTTTCACACATGTGTGTTTAATGAATCATTTAAGTTAAATCACCCATGATGCATTAGGAAATGTCTACACACTTATACATGGGCCCATTTTTAGTAACCATCACTGCTGTGTGGACTGATCACATGGTTATAAACCAGGTGAAAATTGACTTCAAACTTTTGAGCTGTAGTGTAGATTGCAATGATAGTGTATAGTTATCTATTACAGAAGCATATATAGAAGTATGAGGACAGGGAGACACTGTAAAAAAGTTATGAGCTGTCTTGCTGCAGAGAAAGTGGAGTCTGTCATCCTTGAAAAGCTCCCAAGATAGGCAGCTGGCAGGTTGAATGATGCTCTGCCTCTGTGGTCAAGTACAGACATAGGCCTTAAGCAACCATGAGCCACTGATAAGCGTGACAGATTAGGAAACATGCATACAGTTCATTAGTTAGACTCCTATGAGCCACTAATAGGAGAAAATGAGCACGCAATAAAGTGGACTTGTTAGGGAGAGATTGCCATCAGAGTTAAACACTCCAACTCAATTTTGACGACAAACGCGGCTAAAAAATGAGCGTTTTGTTGACACTGATGACAAAATCCTGGTCAGATACAGACAGACACATGCATACAACACACACTACTGCTCAAAAGTTTGTGGTCAGACTGAAACAGTCGTCTTTTAATTAATAACTTACATTTACTTTAACATAATATTACACAAAGCTTACCAGTAATGTTTTCACACATGTGTGTTTAATGAATCATTTAAGTTAAATCACCCATGATGCATTAGGAAATGTCTACACACTTATACATGGGCCCATTTTTAGTAACCATCACTGCTGTGTGGACCGATCACATGGTTATAAACCAGGTGAAAATTGACTTCAAACTTTTGAGCTGTAGTGTAGATTGCAATGATAAAGTATAGTTATCTATTACAGAAGAATATATAGAAGTATGAGGACAAGGAGACACTGTAAAAAAGTTATGAGCTGTCTTGCTGCAGAGAAAGTGGAGTCTGTCATCCTTGAAAAGCTCCCAAGATTGGCAGCTGGCAGGTTGAATGATGCTCTGCCTCTGTGGTCAAGTACAGACATAGGCCTTAAGCAACCATGAGCCACTGATAAGCGTGACAGATTAGGAAACATGCATACAGTTCATTAGTTAGACTCCTATGAGCCACTAATAGGAGAAAATGAGCACGCAATAAAGTGGACTTGTTAGGGAGAGATTGCCATCAGAGTTAAACACTCCAACTCAATTTTTGATCACAAACGCGGCTAAAAAATTGAGCGTTTTGTTGACACTGATGACAAAATCCTGGTCAGATACAGACAGACACATGCATACAACACACACTACTGCTCAAAAGTTTGTGGTCAGACTGAAACAGTCGTCTTTTAATTAATAACTTACATTTACTTTAACATAACGTTACAGGAAAATGATCAGAAATGTTTTCACAGATGTGTGTTTAATGAATCATTTAAGTTAAATCACCCATGATGCATTAGGAAATGTCTACACACTTATACATGGGCCCATTTTTAGTAACCATCACTGCTGTGTGGACTGATCACATGGTTATAAACCAGGTGAAAATTGACTTCAAACTTTTGAGCTGTAGTGTAGATTGCAATGATAGTGTATAGTTATCTATTACAGAAGCATATATAGAAGTATGAGGACAGGGAGACACTGTAAAAAAGCTATGAGCTGTCTTGCTGCGGAGAAAGTGGAGTCTGTCATCCTTGAAAAGCTCCCAAGATAGGCAGCTGGCAGGTTGAATGATGCTCTGCCTCTGTGGTCAAGTACAGACATAGGCCTTAAGCAACCATGAGCCACTGATAAGCGTGACAGATTAGGAAACATGCATACAGTTCATTAGTTAGACTCCTATGAGCCACTAATAGGAGAAAATGAGCACGCAATAAAGTGGACTTGTTAGGGAGAGATTGCCATCAGAGTTAAACACTCCAACTCAATTTTGACGACAAACGCGGCTAAAAAAATGAGCGTTTTGTTGACACTGATGACAAAATCCTGGTCAGATACAGACAGACACATGCATACAACACACACTACTGCTCAAAAGTTTGTGGTCAGACTGAAACAGTCGTCTTTTAATTAATAACTTACATTTACTTTAACATAATATTACACAAAGCTTACCAGTAATGTTTTCACACATGTGTGTTTAATGAATCATTTAAGTTAAATCACCCATGATGCATTAGGAAATGTCTACACACTTATACATGGGCCCATTTTTAGTAACCATCACTGCTGTGTGGACCGATCACATGGTTATAAACCAGGTGAAAATTGCCTTCAAACTTTTGAGCTGTAGTGTAGATTGCAATGATAAAGTATAGTTATCTATTACAGAAGAATATATAGAAGTATGAGGACAGGGAGACACTGTAAAAAAGTTATGAGCTGTCTTGCTGCAGAGAAAGTGGAGTCTGTCATCCTTGAAAAGCTCCCAAGATTGGCAGCTGGCAGGTTGAATGATGCTCTGCCTCTGTGGTCAAGTACAGACATAGGCCTTAAGCAACCATGAGCCACTGATAAGCGTGACAGATTAGGAAACATGCATACAGTTCATTAGTTAGACTCCTATGAGCAACTAATAGGAGAAAATGAGCACGCAATAAAGTGGACTTGTTAGGGAGAGATTGCCATCAGAGTTAAACACTCCAACTCAATTTTTGATCACAAACGCGGCTAAAAAATTGAGCGTTTTGTTGACACTGATGACAAAATCCTGGTCAGATACAGACAGACACATGCATACAACACACACTACTGCTCAAAAGTTTGTGGTCAGACTGAAACAGTCGTCTTTTAATTAATAACTTACATTTACTTTAACATAATATTACACAAAGCTTACCAGTAATGTTTTCACACATGTGTGTTTAATGAATCATTTAAGTTAAATCACCCATGATGCATTAGGAAATGTCTACACACTTATACATGGGCCCATTTTTAGTAACCATCACTGCTGTGTGGACCGATCACATGGTTATAAACCAGGTGAAAATTGACTTCAAACTTTTGAGCTGTAGTGTAGATTGCAATGATAAAGTATAGTTATCTATTACAGAAGAATATATAGAAGTATGAGGACAGGGAGACACTGCAAAAAAGTTATGAGCTGTCTTGCTGCAGAGAAAGTGGAGTCTGTCATCCTTGAAAAGCTCCCAAGATAGGCAGCTGGCAGGTTGAATGATGCTCTGCCTCTGTGGTCAAGTACAGACATAGGCCTTAAGCAACCATGAGCCACTGATAAGCGTGACAGATTAGGAAACATGCATACAGTTCATTAGTTAGACTCCTATGAGCCACTAATAGGAGAAAATGAGCACGCAATAAAGTGGACTTGTTAGGGAGAGATTGCCATCAGAGTTAAACACTCCAACTCAATTTTGACGACAAACGCGGCTAAAAAAATGAGCGTTTTGTTGACACTGATGACAAAATCCTGGTCAGATACAGACAGACACATGCATACAACACACACTACTGCTCAAAAGTTTGTGGTCAGACTGAAACAGTCGTCTTTTAATTAATAACTTACATTTACTTTAACATAATATTACACAAAGCTTACCAGTAATGTTTTCACACATGTGTGTTTAATGAATCATTTAAGTTAAATCACCCATGATGCATTAGGAAATGTCTACACACTTATACATGGGCCCATTTTTAGTAACCATCACTGCTGTGTGGACCGATCACATGGTTATAAACCAGGTGAAAATTGACTTCAAACTTTTGAGCTGTAGTGTAGATTGCAATGATAAAGTATAGTTATCTATTACAGAAGAATATATAGAAGTATGAGGACAGGGAGACACTGTAAAAAAGTTATGAGCTGTCTTGCTGCAGAGAAAGTGGAGTCTGTCATCCTTGAAAAGCTCCCAAGATAGGCAGCTGGCAGGTTGAATGATGCTCTGCCTCTGTGGTCAAGTACAGACATAGGCCTTAAGCAACCATGAGCCACTGATAAGCGTGACAGATTAGGAAACATGCATACAGTTCATTAGTTAGACTCCTATGAGCCACTAATAGGAGAAAATGAGCACGCAATAAAGTGGACTTGTTAGGGAGAGATTGCCATCAGAGTTAAACACTCCAACTCAATTTTTGATCACAAACGCGGCTAAAAAATTGAGCGTTTTGTTGACACTGATGACAAAATCCTGGTCAGATACAGACAGACACATGCATACAACACACACTTCTGCTCAAAAGTTTGTGGTCAGACTGAAACAGTCGTCTTTTAATTAATAACTTACATTTACTTTAACATAATATTACACAAAGCTTACCAGTAATGTTTTCACACATGTGTGTTTAATGAATCATTTAAGTTAAATCACCCATGATGCATTAGGAAATGTCTACACACTTATACATGGGCCCATTTTTAGTAACCATCACTGCTGTGTGGACTGATCACATGGTTATAAACCAGGTGAAAATTGACTTCAAACTTTTGAGCTGTAGTGTAGATTGCAATGATAGTGTATAGTTATCTATTACAGAAGCATATATAGAAGTATGAGGACAGGGAGACACTGTAAAAAAGTTATGAGCTGTCTTGCTGCAGAGAAAGTGGAGTCTGTCATCCTTGAAAAGCTCCCAAGATAGGCAGCTGGCAGGTTGAATGATGCTCTGCCTCTGTGGTCAAGTACAGACATAGGCCTTAAGCAACCATGAGCCACTGATAAGCGTGACAGATTAGGAAACATGCATACAGTTCATTAGTTAGACTCCTATGAGCCACTAATAGGAGAAAATGAGCACGCAATAAAGTGGACTTGTTAGGGAGAGATTGCCATCAGAGTTAAACACTCCAACTCAATTTTGACGACAAACGCGGCTAAAAAATGAGCGTTTTGTTGACACTGATGACAAAATCCTGGTCAGATACAGACAGACACATGCATACAACACACACTACTGCTCAAAAGTTTGTGGTCAGACTGAAACAGTCGTCTTTTAATTAATAACTTACATTTACTTTAACATAATATTACACAAAGCTTACCAGTAATGTTTTCACACATGTGTGTTTAATGAATCATTTAAGTTAAATCACCCATGATGCATTAGGAAATGTCTACACACTTATACATGGGCCCATTTTTAGTAACCATCACTGCTGTGTGGACCGATCACATGGTTATAAACCAGGTGAAAATTGACTTCAAACTTTTGAGCTGTAGTGTAGATTGCAATGATAAAGTATAGTTATCTATTACAGAAGAATATATAGAAGTATGAGGACAAGGAGACACTGTAAAAAAGTTATGAGCTGTCTTGCTGCAGAGAAAGTGGAGTCTGTCATCCTTGAAAAGCTCCCAAGATTGGCAGCTGGCAGGTTGAATGATGCTCTGCCTCTGTGGTCAAGTACAGACATAGGCCTTAAGCAACCATGAGCCACTGATAAGCGTGACAGATTAGGAAACATGCATACAGTTCATTAGTTAGACTCCTATGAGCCACTAATAGGAGAAAATGAGCACGCAATAAAGTGGACTTGTTAGGGAGAGATTGCCATCAGAGTTAAACACTCCAACTCAATTTTTGATCACAAACGCGGCTAAAAAATTGAGCGTTTTGTTGACACTGATGACAAAATCCTGGTCAGATACAGACAGACACATGCATACAACACACACTACTGCTCAAAAGTTTGTGGTCAGACTGAAACAGTCGTCTTTTAATTAATAACTTACATTTACTTTAACATAACGTTACAGGAAAATGATCAGAAATGTTTTCACAGATGTGTGTTTAATGAATCATTTAAGTTAAATCACCCATGATGCATTAGGAAATGTCTACACACTTATACATGGGCCCATTTTTAGTAACCATCACTGCTGTGTGGACTGATCACATGGTTATAAACCAGGTGAAAATTGACTTCAAACTTTTGAGCTGTAGTGTAGATTGCAATGATAGTGTATAGTTATCTATTACAGAAGCATATATAGAAGTATGAGGACAGGGAGACACTGTAAAAAAGCTATGAGCTGTCTTGCTGCGGAGAAAGTGGAGTCTGTCATCCTTGAAAAGCTCCCAAGATAGGCAGCTGGCAGGTTGAATGATGCTCTGCCTCTGTGGTCAAGTACAGACATAGGCCTTAAGCAACCATGAGCCACTGATAAGCGTGACAGATTAGGAAACATGCATACAGTTCATTAGTTAGACTCCTATGAGCCACTAATAGGAGAAAATGAGCACGCAATAAAGTGGACTTGTTAGGGAGAGATTGCCATCAGAGTTAAACACTCCAACTCAATTTTGACGACAAACGCGGCTAAAAAAATGAGCGTTTTGTTGACACTGATGACAAAATCCTGGTCAGATACAGACAGACACATGCATACAACACACACTACTGCTCAAAAGTTTGTGGTCAGACTGAAACAGTCGTCTTTTAATTAATAACTTACATTTACTTTAACATAATATTACACAAAGCTTACCAGTAATGTTTTCACACATGTGTGTTTAATGAATCATTTAAGTTAAATCACCCATGATGCATTAGGAAATGTCTACACACTTATACATGGGCCCATTTTTAGTAACCATCACTGCTGTGTGGACCGATCACATGGTTATAAACCAGGTGAAAATTGCCTTCAAACTTTTGAGCTGTAGTGTAGATTGCAATGATAAAGTATAGTTATCTATTACAGAAGAATATATAGAAGTATGAGGACAGGGAGACACTGTAAAAAAGTTATGAGCTGTCTTGCTGCAGAGAAAGTGGAGTCTGTCATCCTTGAAAAGCTCCCAAGATTGGCAGCTGGCAGGTTGAATGATGCTCTGCCTCTGTGGTCAAGTACAGACATAGGCCTTAAGCAACCATGAGCCACTGATAAGCGTGACAGATTAGGAAACATGCATACAGTTCATTAGTTAGACTCCTATGAGCAACTAATAGGAGAAAATGAGCACGCAATAAAGTGGACTTGTTAGGGAGAGATTGCCATCAGAGTTAAACACTCCAACTCAATTTTTGATCACAAACGCGGCTAAAAAATTGAGCGTTTTGTTGACACTGATGACAAAATCCTGGTCAGATACAGACAGACACATGCATACAACACACACTACTGCTCAAAAGTTTGTGGTCAGACTGAAACAGTCGTCTTTTAATTAATAACTTACATTTACTTTAACATAATATTACACAAAGCTTACCAGTAATGTTTTCACAGATGTGTGTTTAATGAATCGTTTAAGTTAAATCACCCATGATGCATTAGGAAATGTCTACACACTTATACATGGGCCCATTTTTAGTAACCATCACTGCTGTGTGGACTGATCACATGGTTATAAACCAGGTGAAAATTGACTTCAAACTTTTGAGCTGTAGTGTAGATTGCAATGATAGTGTATAGTTATCTATTAAAGAAGAATATATAGAAGTATGAGGACAGGGAGACACTGTAAAAAAGCTATGAGCTGTCTTGCTGCAGAGAAAGTGGAGTCTGTCATCCTTGAAAAGCTCCCAAGATAGGCAGCTGGCAGGTTGAATGATGCTCTGCCTCTGTGGTCAAGTACAGACATAGGCCTTAAGCAACCATGAGCCACTGATAAGCGTGACAGATTAGGAAACATGCATACAGTTCATTAGTTAGACTCCTATGAGCCACTAATAGGAGAAAATGAGCACGCAATAAAGTGGACTTGTTAGGGAGAGATTGCCATCAGAGTTAAACACTCCAACTCAATTTTTGATCACAAACGCGGCTAAAAAATTGAGCGTTTTGTTGACACTGATGACAAAATCCTGGTCAGATACAGACAGACACATGCATACAACACACACTACTGCTCAAAAGTTTGTGGTCAGACTGAAACAGTCGTCTTTTAATTAATAACTTACATTTACTTTAACATAACGTTACAGGAAAATGATCAGAAATGTTTTCACACATGTGTGTTTAATGAATCATTTAAGTTAAATCACCCATGATGCATTAGGAAATGTCTACACACTTATACATGGGCCCATTTTTAGTAACCATCACTGCTGTGAGGACCGATCACATGGTTATAAACCAGGTGAAAATTGCCTTCAAACTTTTGAGCTGTAGTGTAGATTGCAATGATAAAGTATAGTTATCTATTACAGAAGAATATATAGAAGTATAAGGACAGGGACACACTGTAAAAAAGCTATGAGCTGTCTTGCTGCAGAGAAAGTGGAGTCTGTCATCCTTGAAAAGCTCCCAAGATTGGCAGCTGGCAGGTTGAATGATGCTCTGCCTCTGTGGTCAAGTACAGACATAGGCCTTAAGCAACCATGAGCCACTGATAAGCGTGACAGATTAGGAAACATGCATACAGTTCATTAGTTAGACTCCTATGAGCAACTAATAGGAGAAAATGAGCACGCAATAAAGTGGACTTGTTAGGGAGAGATTGCCATCAGAGTTAAACACTCCAACTCAATTTTTGATCACAAACGCGGCTAAAAAATTGAGCGTTTTGTTGACACTGATGACAAAATCCTGGTCAGATACAGACAGACACATGCATACAACACACACTACTGCTCAAAAGTTTGTGGTCAGACTGAAACAGTCGTCTTTTAATTAATAACTTACATTTACTTTAACATAATATTACACAAAGCTTACCAGTAATGTTTTCACACATGTGTGTTTAATGAATCATTTAAGTTAAATCACCCATGATGCATTAGGAAATGTCTACACACTTATACATGGGCCCATTTTTAGTAACCATCACTGCTGTGTGGACTGATCACATGGTTATAAACCAGGTGAAAATTGACTTCAAACTTTTGAGCTGTAGTGTAGATTGCAATGATAGTGTATAGTTATCTATTAAAGAAGAATATATAGAAGTATGAGGACAGGGAGACACTGCAAAAAAGTTATGAGCTGTCTTGCTGCAGAGAAAGTGGAGTCTGTCATCCTTGAAAAGCTCCCAAGATAGGCAGCTGGCAGGTTGAATGATGCTCTGCCTCTGTGGTCAAGTACAGACATAGGCCTTAAGCAACCATGAGCCACTGATAAGCGTGACAGATTAGGAAACATGCATACAGTTCATTAGTTAGACTCCTATGAGCCACTAATAGGAGAAAATGAGCACGCAATAAAGTGGACTTGTTAGGGAGAGATTGCCATCAGAGTTAAACACTCCAACTCAATTTTGACGACAAACGCGGCTAAAAAAATGAGCGTTTTGTTGACACTGATGACAAAATCCTGGTCAGATACAGACAGACACATGCATACAACACACACTACTGCTCAAAAGTTTGTGGTCAGACTGAAACAGTCGTCTTTTAATTAATAACTTACATTTACTTTAACATAACGTTACAGGAAAATGATCAGAAATGTTTTCACAGATGTGTGTTTAATGAATCATTTAAGTTAAATCACCCATGATGCATTAGGAAATGTCTACACACTTATACATGGGCCCATTTTTAGTAACCATCACTGCTGTGTGGACTGATCACATGGTTATAAACCAGGTGAAAATTGACTTCAAACTTTTGAGCTGTAGTGTAGATTGCAATGATAGTGTATAGTTATCTATTACAGAAGAATATATAGAAGTATGAGGACAGGGAGACACTGTAAAAAAGCTATGAGCTGTCTTGCTGCAGAGAAAGTGGAGTCTGTCATCCTTGAAAAGCTCCCAAGATAGGCAGCTGGCAGGTTGAATGATGCTCTGCCTCTGTGGTCAAGTACAGACATAGGCCTTAAGCAACCATGAGCCACTGATAAGCGTGACAGATTAGGAAACATGCATACAGTTCATTAGTTAGACTCCTATGAGCCACTAATAGGAGAAAATGAGCACGCAATAAAGTGGACTTGTTAGGGAGAGATTGCCATCAGAGTTAAACACTCCAACTCAATTTTGACGACAAACGCGGCTAAAAAAATGAGCGTTTTGTTGACACTGATGACAAAATCCTGGTCAGATACAGACAGACACATGCATACAACACACACTACTGCTCAAAAGTTTGTGGTCAGACTGAAACAGTCGTCTTTTAATTAATAACTTACATTTACTTTAACATAATATTACACAAAGCTTACCAGTAATGTTTTCACACATGTGTGTTTAATGAATCATTTAAGTTAAATCACCCATGATGCATTAGGAAATGTCTACACACTTATACATGGGCCCATTTTTAGTAACCATCACTGCTGTGTGGACCGATCACATGGTTATAAACCAGGTGAAAATTGACTTCAAACTTTTGAGCTGTAGTGTAGATTGCAATGATAAAGTATAGTTATCTATTACAGAAGAATATATAGAAGTATGAGGACAGGGACACACTGTAAAAAAGTTATGAGCTGTCTTGCTGCAGAGAAAGTGGAGTCTGTCATCCTTGAAAAGCTCCCAAAATAGGCAGCTGGCAGGTTGAATGATGCTCTGCCTCTGTGGTCAAGTACAGACATAGGCCTTAAGCAACCATGAGCCACTGATAAGCGTGACAGATTAGGAAACATGCATACAGTTCATTAGTTAGACTCCTATGAGCCACTAATAGGAGAAAATGAGCACGCAATAAAGTGGACTTGTTAGGGAGAGATTGCCATCAGAGTTAAACACTCCAACTCAATTTTTGATCACAAACGCGGCTAAAAAAATGAGCGTTTTGTTGACACTGATGACAAAATCCTGGTCAGATACAGACAGACACATGCATACAACACACACTACTGCTCAAAAGTTTGTGGACAGACTGAAACAGTCGTCTTTTAATTAATAACTTACATTTACTTTAACATAATATTACACAAAGCTTATCAGTAATGTTTTCACACATGTGTGTTTAATGAATCATTTAAGTTAAATCACCCATGATGCATTAGGAAATGTCTACACACTTATACATGGGCCCATTTTTAGTAACCATCACTGCTGTGTGGACCGATCACATGGTTATAAACCAGGTGAAAATTGACTTCAAACTTTTGAGCTGTAGTGTAGATTGCAATGATAAAGTATAGTTATCTATTACAGAAGAATATATAGAAGTATGAGGACAGGGAGACACTGTAAAAAAGTTATGAGCTGTCTTGCTGCAGAGAAAGTGGAGTCTGTCATCCTTGAAAAGCTCCCAAGATTGGCAGCTGGCAGGTTGAATGATGCTCTGCCTCTGTGGTCAAGTACAGACATAGGCCTTAAGCAACCATGAGCCACTGATAAGCGTGACAGATTAGGAAACATGCATACAGTTCATTAGTTAGACTCCTATGAGCCACTAATAGGAGAAAATGAGCACGCAATAAAGTGGACTTGTTAGGGAGAGATTGCCATCAGAGTTAAACACTCCAACTCAATTTTTGATCACAAACACGGCTAAAAAATTGAGCGTTTTGTTGACACTGATGACAAAATCCTGGTCAGATACAGACAGACACATGCATACAACACACACTACTGCTCAAAAGTTTGTGGTCAGACTGAAACAGTCGTCTTTTAATTAATAACTTACATTTACTTTAACATAACGTTACAGGAAAATGATCAGAAATGTTTTCACACATGTGTGTTTAATGAATCATTTAAGTTAAATCACCCATGATGCATTAGGAAATGTCTACACACTTATACATGGGCCCATTTTTAGTAACCATCACTGCTGTGAGGACCGATCACATGGTTATAAACCAGGTGAAAATTGCCTTCAAACTTTTGAGCTGTAGTGTAGATTGCAATGATAAAGTATAGTTATCTATTACAGAAGAATATATAGAAGTATGAGGACAGGGAGACACTGTAAAAAAGTTATGAGCTGTCTTGCTGCAGAGAAAGTGGAGTCTGTCATCCTTGAAAAGCTCCCAAGATAGGCAGCTGGCAGGTTGAATGATGCTCTGCCTCTGTGGTCAAGTACAGACATAGGCCTTAAGCAACCATGAGCCACTGATAAGCGTGACAGATTAGGAAACATGCATACAGTTCATTAGTTAGACTCCTATGAGCCACTAATAGGAGAAAATGAGCACGCAATAAAGTGGACTTGTTAGGGAGAGATTGCCATCAGAGTTAAACACTCCAACTCAATTTTGACGACAAACGCGGCTAAAAAAATGAGCGTTTTGTTGACACTGATGACAAAATCCTGGTCAGATACAGACAGACACATGCATACAACACACACTACTGCTCAAAAGTTTGTGGTCAGACTGAAACAGTCGTCTTTTAATTAATAACTTACATTTACTTTAACATAATATTACACAAAGCTTACCAGTAATGTTTTCACAGATGTGTGTTCAATGAATCATTTAAGTTAAATCACCCATGATGCATTAGGAAATGTCTACACACTTATACATGGGCCCATTTTTAGTAACCATCACTGCTGTGTGGACTGATCACATGGTTATAAACCAGGTGAAAATTGACTTCAAACTTTTGAGCTGTAGTGTAGATTGCAATGATAGTGTATAGTTATCTATTACAGAAGAATATATAGAAGTATGAGGACAGGGAGACACTGTAAAAAAGTTATGAGCTGTCTTGCTGCAGAGAAAGTGGAGTCTGTCATCCTTGAAAAGCTCCCAAGATTGGCAGCTGGCAGGTTGAATGATGCTCTGCCTCTGTGGTCAAGTACAGACATAGGCCTTAAGCAACCATGAGCCACTGATAAGCGTGACAGATTAGGAAACATGCATACAGTTCATTAGTTAGACTCCTATGAGCAACTAATAGGAGAAAATGAGCACGCAATAAAGTGGACTTGTTAGGGAGAGATTGCCATCAGAGTTAAACACTCCAACTCAATTTTTGATCACAAACGCGGCTAAAAAATTGAGCGTTTTGTTGACACTGATGACAAAATCCTGGTCAGATACAGACAGACACATGCATACAACACACACTACTGCTCAAAAGTTTGTGGTCAGACTGAAACAGTCGTCTTTTAATTAATAACTTACATTTACTTTAACATAACGTTACAGGAAAATGATCAGAAATGTTTTCACAGATGTGTGTTTAATGAATCGTTTAAGTTAAATCACCCATGATGCATTAGGAAATGTCTACACACTTATACATGGGCCCATTTTTAGTAACCATCACTGCTGTGTGGACTGATCACATGGTTATAAACCAGGTGAAAATTGACTTCAAACTTTTGAGCTGTAGTGTAGATTGCAATGATAGTGTATAGTTATCTATTAAAGAAGAATATATAGAAGTATGAGGACAGGGAGACACTGTAAAAAAGCTATGAGCTGTCTTGCTGCAGAGAAAGTGGAGTCTGTCATCCTTGAAAAGCTCCCAAGATTGGCAGCTGGCAGGTTGAATGATGCTCTGCCTCTGTGGTCAAGTACAGACATAGGCCTTAAGCAACCATGAGCCACTGATAAGCGTGACAGATTAGGAAACATGCATACAGTTCATTAGTTAGACTCCTATGAGCCACTAATAGGAGAAAATGAGCACGCAATAAAGTGGACTTGTTAGGGAGAGATTGCCATCAGAGTTAAACACTCCAACTCAATTTTTGATCACAAACACGGCTAAAAAAATGAGTGTTTTGTTGACACTGATGACAAAATCCTGGTCAGATACAGACAGACACATGCATACAACACACACTACTGCTCAAAAGTTTGTGGTCAGACTGAAACAGTCGTCTTTTAATTAATAACTTACATTTACTTTAACATAACGTTACAGGAAAATGATCAGAAATGTTTTCACACATGTGTGTTTAATGAATCATTTAAGTTAAATCACCCATGATGCATTAGGAAATGTCTACACACTTATACATGGGCCCATTTTTAGTAACCATCACTGCTGTGAGGACCGATCACATGGTTATAAACCAGGTGAAAATTGACTTCAAACTTTTGAGCTGTAGTGTAGATTGCAATGATAGTGTATAGTTATCTATTAAAGAAGAATATATAGAAGTATGAGGACAGGGAGACACTGTAAAAAAGTTATGAGCTGTCTTGCTGCAGAGAAAGTGGAGTCTGTCATCCTTGAAAAGCTCCCAAGATAGGCAGCTGGCAGGTTGAATGATGCTCTGCCTCTGTGGTCAAGTACAGACATAGGCCTTAAGCAACCATGAGCCACTGATAAGCGTGACAGATTAGGAAACATGCATACAGTTCATTAGTTAGACTCCTATGAGCCACTAATAGGAGAAAATGAGCACGCAATAAAGTGGACTTGTTAGGGAGAGATTGCCATCAGAGTTAAACACTCCAACTCAATTTTTGATCACAAACGCGGCTAAAAAATTGAGCGTTTTGTTGACACTGATGACAAAATCCTGGTCAGATACAGACAGACACATGCATACAACACACACTACTGCTCAAAAGTTTGTGGTCAGACTGAAACAGTCGTCTTTTAATTAATAACTTACATTTACTTTAACATAACGTTACAGGAAAATGATCAGAAATGTTTTCACACATGTGTGTTTAATGAATCATTTAAGTTAAATCACCCATGATGCATTAGGAAATGTCTACACACTTATACATGGGCCCATTTTTAGTAACCATCACTGCTGTGAGGACCGATCACATGGTTATAAACCAGGTGAAAATTGCCTTCAAACTTTTGAGCTGTAGTGTAGATTGCAATGATAAAGTATAGTTATCTATTACAGAAGAATATATAGAAGTATGAGGACAGGGAGACACTGTAAAAAAGTTATGAGCTGTCTTGCTGCAGAGAAAGTGGAGTCTGTCATCCTTGAAAAGCTCCCAAGATAGGCAGCTGGCAGGTTGAATGATGCTCTGCCTCTGTGGTCAAGTACAGACATAGGCCTTAAGCAACCATGAGCCACTGATAAGCGTGACAGATTAGGAAACATGCATACAGTTCATTAGTTAGACTCCTATGAGCCACTAATAGGAGAAAATGAGCACGCAATAAAGTGGACTTGTTAGGGAGAGATTGCCATCAGAGTTAAACACTCCAACTCAATTTTGACGACAAACGCGGCTAAAAAAATGAGCGTTTTGTTGACACTGATGACAAAATCCTGGTCAGATACAGACAGACACATGCATACAACACACACTACTGCTCAAAAGTTTGTGGTCAGACTGAAACAGTCGTCTTTTAATTAATAACTTACATTTACTTTAACATAATATTACACAAAGCTTACCAGTAATGTTTTCACAGATGTGTGTTCAATGAATCATTTAAGTTAAATCACCCATGATGCATTAGGAAATGTCTACACACTTATACATGGGCCCATTTTTAGTAACCATCACTGCTGTGTGGACTGATCACATGGTTATAAACCAGGTGAAAATTGACTTCAAACTTTTGAGCTGTAGTGTAGATTGCAATGATAGTGTATAGTTATCTATTACAGAAGAATATATAGAAGTATGAGGACAGGGAGACACTGTAAAAAAGTTATGAGCTGTCTTGCTGCAGAGAAAGTGGAGTCTGTCATCCTTGAAAAGCTCCCAAGATTGGCAGCTGGCAGGTTGAATGATGCTCTGCCTCTGTGGTCAAGTACAGACATAGGCCTTAAGCAACCATGAGCCACTGATAAGCGTGACAGATTAGGAAACATGCATACAGTTCATTAGTTAGACTCCTATGAGCAACTAATAGGAGAAAATGAGCACGCAATAAAGTGGACTTGTTAGGGAGAGATTGCCATCAGAGTTAAACACTCCAACTCAATTTTTGATCACAAACGCGGCTAAAAAATTGAGCGTTTTGTTGACACTGATGACAAAATCCTGGTCAGATACAGACAGACACATGCATACAACACACACTACTGCTCAAAAGTTTGTGGTCAGACTGAAACAGTCGTCTTTTAATTAATAACTTACATTTACTTTAACATAACGTTACAGGAAAATGATCAGAAATGTTTTCACAGATGTGTGTTTAATGAATCGTTTAAGTTAAATCACCCATGATGCATTAGGAAATGTCTACACACTTATACATGGGCCCATTTTTAGTAACCATCACTGCTGTGTGGACTGATCACATGGTTATAAACCAGGTGAAAATTGACTTCAAACTTTTGAGCTGTAGTGTAGATTGCAATGATAAAGTATAGTTATCTATTACAGAAGAATATATAGAAGTATGAGGACAGGGAGACACTGTAAAAAAGTTATGAGCTGTCTTGCTGCAGAGAAAGTGGAGTCTGTCATCCTTGAAAAGCTCCCAAGATTGGCAGCTGGCAGGTTGAATGATGCTCTGCCTCTGTGGTCAAGTACAGACATAGGCCTTAAGCAACCATGAGCCACTGATAAGCGTGACAGATTAGGAAACATGCATACAGTTCATTAGTTAGACTCCTATGAGCCACTAATAGGAGAAAATGAGCACGCAATAAAGTGGACTTGTTAGGGAGAGATTGCCATCAGAGTTAAACACTCCAACTCAATTTTTGATCACAAACACGGCTAAAAAATTGAGCGTTTTGTTGACACTGATGACAAAATCCTGGTCAGATACAGACAGACACATGCATACAACACACACTACTGCTCAAAAGTTTGTGGTCAGACTGAAACAGTCGTCTTTTAATTAATAACTTACATTTACTTTAACATAACGTTACAGGAAAATGATCAGAAATGTTTTCACACATGTGTGTTTAATGAATCATTTAAGTTAAATCACCCATGATGCATTAGGAAATGTCTACACACTTATACATGGGCCCATTTTTAGTAACCATCACTGCTGTGAGGACCGATCACATGGTTATAAACCAGGTGAAAATTGCCTTCAAACTTTTGAGCTGTAGTGTAGATTGCAATGATAAAGTATAGTTATCTATTACAGAAGAATATATAGAAGTATGAGGACAGGGAGACACTGTAAAAAAGTTATGAGCTGTCTTGCTGCAGAGAAAGTGGAGTCTGTCATCCTTGAAAAGCTTCCAAGATTGGCAGCTGGCAGGTTGAATGATGCTCTGCCTCTGTGGTCAAGTACAGACATAGGCCTTAAGCAACCATGAGCCACTGATAAGCGTGACAGATTAGGAAACATGCATACAGTTCATTAGTTAGACTCCTATGAGCCACTAATAGGAGAAAATGAGCACGCAATAAAGTGGACTTGTTAGGGAGAGATTGCCATCAGAGTTAAACACTCCAACTCAATTTTGACGACAAACGCGGCTAAAAAAATGAGCGTTTTGTTGACACTGATGACAAAATCCTGGTCAGATACAGACAGACACATGCATACAACACACACTACTGCTCAAAAGTTTGTGGTCAGACTGAAACAGTCGTCTTTTAATTAATAACTTACATTTACTTTAACATAATATTACACAAAGCTTACCAGTAATGTTTTCACACATGTGTGTTTAATGAATCATTTAAGTTAAATCACCCATGATGCATTAGGAAATGTCTACACACTTATACATGGGCCCATTTTTAGTAACCATCACTGCTGTGTGGACCGATCACATGGTTATAAACCAGGTGAAAATTGCCTTCAAACTTTTGAGCTGTAGTGTAGATTGCAATGATAAAGTATAGTTATCTATTACAGAAGAATATATAGAAGTATGAGGACAGGGAGACACTGTAAAAAAGTTATGAGCTGTCTTGCTGCAGAGAAAGTGGAGTCTGTCATCCTTGAAAAGCTCCCAAGATTGGCAGCTGGCAGGTTGAATGATGCTCTGCCTCTGTGGTCAAGTACAGACATAGGCCTTAAGCAACCATGAGCCACTGATAAGCGTGACAGATTAGGAAACATGCATACAGTTCATTAGTTAGACTCCTATGAGCCACTAATAGGAGAAAATGAGCACGCAATAAAGTGGACTTGTTAGGGAGAGATTGCCATCAGAGTTAAACACTCCAACTCAATTTTTGATCACAAACGCGGCTAAAAAAATGAGCGTTTTGTTGACACTGATGACAAAATCCTGGTCAGATACAGACAGACACATGCATACAACACACACTACTGCTCAAAAGTTTGTGGTCAGACTGAAACAGTCGTCTTTTAATTAATAACTTACATTTACTTTAACATAATATTACACAAAGCTTACCAGTAATGTTTTCACACATGTGTGTTTAATGAATCATTTAAGTTAAATCACCCATGATGCATTAGGAAATGTCTACACACTTATACATGGGCCCATTTTTAGTAACCATCACTGCTGTGTGGACCGATCACATGGTTATAAACCAGGTGAAAATTGACTTCAAACTTTTGAGCTGTAGTGTAGATTGCAATGATAGTGTATAGTTATCTATTACAGAAGAATATATAGAAGTATGAGGACAGGGACACACTGTAAAAAAGTTATGAGCTGTCTTGCTGCAGAGAAAGTGGAGTCTGTCATCCTTGAAAAGCTCCCAAGATTGGCAGCTGGCAGGTTGAATGATGCTCTGCCTCTGTGGTCAAGTACAGACATAGGCCTTAAGCAACCATGAGCCACTGATAAGCGTGACAGATTAGGAAACATGCATACAGTTCATTAGTTAGACTCCTATGAGCCACTAATAGGAGAAAATGAGCACGCAATAAAGTGGACTTGTTAGGGAGAGATTGCCATCAGAGTTAAACACTCCAACTCAATTTTTGATCACAAACGCGGCTAAAAAATTGAGCGTTTTGTTGACACTGATGACAAAATCCTGGTCAGATACAGACAGACACATGCATACAACACACACTACTGCTCAAAAGTTTGTGGTCAGACTGAAACAGTCGTCTTTTAATTAATAACTTACATTTACTTTAACATAATATTACACAAAGCTTACCAGTAATGTTTTCACAGATGTGTGTTTAATGAATCATTTAAGTTAAATCACCCATGATGCATTAGGAAATGTCTACACACTTATACATGGGCCCATTTTTAGTAACCATCACTGCTGTGTGGACCGATCACATGGTTATAAACCAGGTGAAAATTGCCTTCAAACTTTTGAGCTGTAGTGTAGATTGCAATGATAGTGTATAGTTATCTATTACAGAAGAATATATAGAAGTATGAGGACAGGGAGACACTGCAAAAAAGTTATGAGCTGTCTTGCTGCAGAGAAAGTGGAGTCTGTCATCCTTGAAAAGCTCCCAAGATAGGCAGCTGGCAGGTTGAATGATGCTCTGCCTCTGTGGTCAAGTACAGACATAGGCCTTAAGCAACCATGAGCCACTGATAAGCGTGACAGATTAGGAAACATGCATACAGTTCATTAGTTAGACTCCTATGAGCCACTAATAGGAGAAAATGAGCACGCAATAAAGTGGACTTGTTAGGGAGAGATTGCCATCAGAGCTAAACACTCCAACTCAATTTTTGATCACAAACGCGGCTAAAAAAATGAGCGTTTTGTTGACACTGATGACAAAATCCTGGTCAGATACAGACAGACACATGCATACAACACACACTACTGCTCAAAAGTTTGTGGTCAGACTGAAACAGTCGTCTTTTAATTAATAACTTACATTTACTTTAACATAATATTACAGGAAAATGATCAGAAATGTTTTCACAGATGTGTGTTTAGAGAATCATTTAAGTTAAATCACCCATGATGCATTAGGAAATGTCTACACACTTATACATGGGCCCATTTTTAGTAACCATCACTGCTGTGTGGACTGATCACATGGTTATAAACCAGGTGAAAATTGACTTCAAACTTTTGAGCTGTAGTGTAGATTGCAATGATAGTGTATAGTTATCTATTACAGAAGAATATATAGAAGTATGAGGACAGGGAGACACTGTAAAAAAGTTATGAGCTGTCTTGCTGCAGAGAAAGTGGAGTCTGTCATCCTTGAAAAGCTCCCAAGATAGGCAGCTGGCAGGTTGAATGATGCTCTGCCTCTGTGGTCAAGTACAGACATAGGCCTTAAGCAACCATGAGCCACTGATAAGCGTGACAGATTAGGAAACATGCATACAGTTCATTAGTTAGACTCCTATGAGCCACTAATAGGAGAAAATGAGCACGCAATAAAGTGGACTTGTTAGGGAGAGATTGCCATCAGAGCTAAACACTCCAACTCAATTTTTGATCACAAACGCGGCTAAAAAAATGAGCGTTTTGTTGACACTGATGACAAAATCCTGGTCAGATACAGACAGACACATGCATACAACACACACTACTGCTCAAAAGTTTGTGGTCAGACTGAAACAGTCGTCTTTTAATTAATAACTTACATTTACTTTAACATAATATTACACAAAGCTTACCAGTAATGTTTTCACAGATGTGTGTTCAATGAATCATTTAAGTTAAATCACCCATGATGCATTAGGAAATGTCTACACACTTATACATGGGCCCATTTTTAGTAACCATCACTGCTGTGTGGACTGATCACATGGTTATAAACCAGGTGAAAATTGACTTCAAACTTTTGAGCTGTAGTGTAGATTGCAATGATAGTGTATAGTTATCTATTACAGAAGAATATATAGAAGTATGAGGACAGGGAGACACTGTAAAAAAGTTATGAGCTGTCTTGCTGCAGAGAAAGTGGAGTCTGTCATCCTTGAAAAGCTCCCAAGATAGGCAGCTGGCAGGTTGAATGATGCTCTGCCTCTGTGGTCAAGTACAGACATAGGCCTTAAGCAACCATGAGCCACTGATAAGCGTGACAGATTAGGAAACATGCATACAGTTCATTAGTTAGACTCCTATGAGCCACTAATAGGAGAAAATGAGCACGCAATAAAGTGGACTTGTTAGGGAGAGATTGCCATCAGAGTTAAACACTCCAACTCAATTTTTGATCACAAACGCGGCTAAAAAAATGAGCGTTTTGTTGACACTGATGACAAAATCCTGGTCAGATACAGACAGACACATGCATACAACACACACTACTGCTCAAAAGTTTGTGGTCAGACTGAAACAGTCGTCTTTTAATTAATAACTTACATTTACTTTAACATAATATTACACAAAGCTTACCAGTAATGTTTTCACAGATGTGTGTTCAATGAATCATTTAAGTTAAATCACCCATGATGCATTAGGAAATGTCTACACACTTATACATGGGCCCATTTTTAGTAACCATCACTGCTGTGTGGACTGATCACATGGTTATAAACCAGGTGAAAATTGCCTTCAAACTTTTGAGCTGTAGTGTAGATTGCAATGATAAAGTATAGTTATCTATTACAGAAAAATTATTTAGAAGTATGAGGACAGGGAGACACTGTAAAAAAGTTATGAGCTGTCTTGCTGCAGAGAAAGTGGAGTCTGTCATCCTTGAAAAGCTCCCAAGATAGGCAGCTGGCAGGTTGAATGATGCTCTGCCTCTGTGGTCAAGTACAGACATAGGCCTTAAGCAACCATGAGCCACTGATAAGCGTGACAGATTAGGAAACATGCATACAGTTCATTAGTTAGACTCCTATGAGCAACTAATAGGAGAAAATGAGCACGCAATAAAGTGGACTTGTTAGGGAGAGATTGCCATCAGAGTTAAACACTCCAACTCAATTTTTGATCACAAACGCGGCTAAAAAATTGAGCGTTTTGTTGACACTGATGACAAAATCCTGGTCAGATACAGACAGACACATGCATACAACACACACTACTGCTCAAAAGTTTGTGGTCAGACTGAAACAGTCGTCTTTTAATTAATAACTTACATTTACTTTAACATAATATTACACAAAGCTTACCAGTAATGTTTTCACAGATGTGTGTTCAATGAATCATTTAAGTTAAATCACCCATGATGCATTAGGAAATGTCTACACACTTATACATGGGCCCATTTTTAGTAACCATCACTGCTGTGTGGACCGATCACATGGTTATAAACCAGGTGAAAATTGACTTCAAACTTTTGAGCTGTAGTGTAGATTGCAATGATAGTGTATAGTTATCTATTACAGAAGAATATATAGAAGTATGAGGACAGGGACACACTGTAAAAAAGTTATGAGCTGTCTTGCTGCAGAGAAAGTGGAGTCTGTCATCCTTGAAAAGCTCCCAAGATTGGCAGCTGGCAGGTTGAATGATGCTCTGCCTCTGTGGTCAAGTACAGACATAGGCCTTAAGCAACCATGAGCCACTGATAAGCGTGACAGATTAGGAAACATGCATACAGTTCATTAGTTAGACTCCTATGAGCCACTAATAGGAGAAAATGAGCACGCAATAAAGTGGACTTGTTAGGGAGAGATTGCCATCAGAGTTAAACACTCCAACTCAATTTTTGATCACAAACGCGGCTAAAAAAATGAGCGTTTTGTTGACACTGATGACAAAATCCTGGTCAGATACAGACAGACACATGCATATAACACACACTACTGCTCAAAAGTTTGTGGTCAGACTGAAACAGTCGTCTTTTAATTAATAACTTACATTTACTTTAACATAATATTACACAAAGCTTACCAGTAATGTTTTCACACATGTGTGTTTAATGAATCATTTAAGTTAAATCACCCATGATGCATTAGGAAATGTCTACACACTTATACATGGGCCCATTTTTAGTAACCATCACTGCTGTGTGGACCGATCACATGGTTATAAACCAGGTGAAAATTGCCTTCAAACTTTTGAGCTGTAGTGTAGATTGCAATGATAGTGTATAGTTATCTATTACAGAAGAATATATAGAAGTATGAGGACAGGGACACACTGTAAAAAAGTTATGAGCTGTCTTGCTGCAGAGAAAGTGGAGTCTGTCATCCTTGAAAAGCTCCCAAGATAGGCAGCTGGCAGGTTGAATGATGCTCTGCCTCTGTGGTCAAGTACAGACATAGGCCTTAAGCAACCATGAGCCACTGATAAGCGTGACAGATTAGGAAACATGCATACAGTTCATTAGTTAGACTCCTATGAGCCACTAATAGGAGAAAATGAGCACGCAATAAAGTGGACTTGTTAGGGAGAGATTGCCATCAGAGCTAAACACTCCAACTCAATTTTTGATCACAAACGCGGCTAAAAAATTGAGCGTTTTGTTGACACTGATGACAAAATCCTGGTCAGATACAGACAGACACATGCATACAACACACACTACTGCTCAAAAGTTTGTGGTCAGACTGAAACAGTCGTCTTTTAATTAATAACTTACATTTACTTTAACATAATATTACACAAAGCTTACCAGTAATGTTTTCACAGATGTGTGTTCAATGAATCATTTAAGTTAAATCACCCATGATGCATTAGGAAATGTCTACACACTTATACATGGGCCCATTTTTAGTAACCATCACTGCTGTGTGGACCGATCACATGGTTATAAACCAGGTGAAAATTGCCTTCAAACTTTTGAGCTGTAGTGTAGATTGCAATGATAGTGTATAGTTATCTATTACAGAAGAATATATAGAAGTATGAGGACAGGGACACACTGTAAAAAGTTATGAGCTGTCTTGCTGCAGAGAAAGTGGAGTCTGTCATCCTTGAAAAGCTCCCAAGATAGGCAGCTGGCAGGTTGAATGATGCTCTGCCTCTGTGGTCAAGTACAGACATAGGCCTTAAGCAACCATGAGCCACTGATAAGCGTGACAGATTAGGAAACATGCATACAGTTCATTAGTTAGACTCCTATGAGCCACTAATAGGAGAAAATGAGCACGCAATAAAGTGGACTTGTTAGGGAGAGATTGCCATCAGAGTTAAACACTCCAACTCAATTTTTGATCACAAACGCGGCTAAAAAAATGAGCGTTTTGTTGACACTGATGACAAAATCCTGGTCAGATACAGACAGACACATGCATACAACACACACTTCTGCTCAAAAGTTTGTGGTCAGACTGAAACAGTCGTCTTTTAATTAATAACTTACATTTACTTTAACATAATATTACACAAAGCTTACCAGTAATGTTTTCACACATGTGTGTTTAATGAATCATTTAAGTTAAATCACCCATGATGCATTAGGAAATGTCTACACACTTATACATGGGCCCATTTTTAGTAACCATCACTGCTGTGTGGACCGATCACATGGTTATAAACCAGGTGAAAATTGACTTCAAACTTTTGAGCTGTAGTGTAGATTGCAATGATAAAGTATAGTTATCTATTGCAGAAGAATATATAGAAGTATGAGGACAGGGAGACACTGCAAAAAAGTTATGAGCTGTCTTGCTGCAGAGAAAGTGGAGTCTGTCATCCTTGAAAAGCTCCCAAAATAGGCAGCTGGCAGGTTGAATGATGCTCTGCCTCTGTGGTCAAGTACAGACATAGGCCTTAAGCAACCATGAGCCACTGATAAGCGTGACAGATTAGGAAACATGCATACAGTTCATTAGTTAGACTCCTATGAGCCACTAATAGGAGAAAATGAGCACGCAATAAAGTGGACTTGTTAGGGAGAGATTGCCATCAGAGTTAAACACTCCAACTCAATTTTTGATCACAAACGCGGCTAAAAAATTGAGCGTTTTGTTGACACTGATGACAAAATCCTGGTCAGATACAGACAGACACATGCATACAACACACACTACTGCTCAAAAGTTTGTGGTCAGACTGAAACAGTCGTCTTTTAATTAATAACTTACATTTACTTTAACATAATATTACACAAAGCTTACCAGTAATGTTTTCACAGATGTGTGTTTAATGAATCATTTAAGTTAAATCACCCATGATGCATTAGGAAATGTCTACACACTTATACATGGGCCCATTTTTAGTAACCATCACTGCTGTGTGGACTGATCACATGGTTATAAACCAGGTGAAAATTGCCTTCAAACTTTTGAGCTGTAGTGTAGATTGCAATGATAAAGTATAGTTATCTATTGCAGAAGAATATATAGAAGTATGAGGACAGGGAGACACTGCAAAAAAGTTATGAGCTGTCTTGCTGCAGAGAAAGTGGAGTCTGTCATCCTTGAAAAGCTCCCAAAATAGGCAGCTGGCAGGTTGAATGATGCTCTGCCTCTGTGGTCAAGTACAGACATAGGCCTTAAGCAACCATGAGCCACTGATAAGCGTGACAGATTAGGAAACATGCATACAGTTCATTAGTTAGACTCCTATGAGCCACTAATAGGAGAAAATGAGCACGCAATAAAGTGGACTTGTTAGGAGAGATTGCCATCAGAGTTAAACACTCCAACTCAATTTTGACGACAAACGCAGCTAAAAAAATGAGCGTTTTGTTGACACTGATGACAAAATCCTGGTCAGATACAGACAGACACATGCATACAACACACACTACTGCTCAAAAGTTTGTGGTCAGACTGAAACAGTCGTCTTTTAATTAATAACTTACATTTACTTTAACATAACGTTACAGGAAAATGATCAGAAATGTTTTCACAGATGTGTGTTCAATGAATCATTTAAGTTAAATCACCCATGATGCATTAGGAAATGTCTACACACTTATACATGGGCCCATTTTTAGTAACCATCACTGCTGTGTGGACCGATCACATGGTTATAAACCAGGTGAAAATTGACTTCAAACTTTTGAGCTGTAGTGTAGATTGCAATGATAGTGTATAGTTATCTATTACAGAAGAATATATAGAAGTATGAGGACAGGGAGACACTGTAAAAAAGTTATGAGCTGTCTTGCTGCAGAGAAAGTGGAGTCTGTCATCCTTGAAAAGCTCCCAAAATTGGCAGCTGGCAGGTTGAATGATGCTCTGCCTCTGTGGTCAAGTACAGACATAGGCCTTAAGCAACCATGAGCCACTGATAAGCGTGACAGATTAGGAAACATGCATACAGTTCATTAGTTAGACTCCTATGAGCCACTAATAGGAGAAAATGAGCACGCAATAAAGTGGACTTGTTAGGAGAGATTGCCATCAGAGTTAAACACTCCAACTCAATTTTTGATCACAAACGCGGCTAAAAAAATGAGCGTTTTGTTGACACTGATGACAAAATCCTGGTCAGATACAGACAGACACATGCATACAACACACACTACTGCTCAAAAGTTTGTGGTCAGACTGAAACAGTCGTCTTTTAATTAATAACTTACATTTACTTTAACATAATATTACACAAAGCTTACCAGTAATATTTTCACACATGTGTGTTTAATGAATCATTTAAGTTAAATCACCCATGATGCATTAGGAAATGTCTACACACTTATACATGGGCCCATTTTTAGTAACCATCACTGCTGTGTGGACCGATCACATGGTTATAAACCAGGTGAAAATTGCCTTCAGACTTTTGAGCTGTAGTGTAGATTGCAATGATAGTGTATAGTTATCTATTACAGAAGAATATATAGAAGTATGAGGACAGGGAGACACTGCAAAAAAGTTATGGGCTGTCTTGCTGCAGAGAAAGTGGAGTCTGTCATCCTTGAAAAGCTCCCAAAATAGGCAGCTGGCAGGTTGAATGATGCTCTGCCTCTGTGGTCAAGTACAGACATAGGCCTTAAGCAACCATGAGCCACTGATAAGCGTGACAGATTAGGAAACATGCATACAGTTCATTAGTTAGACTCCTATGAGCCACTAATAGGAGAAAATGAGCACGCAATAAAGTGGACTTGTTAGGGAGAGATTGCCATCAGAGTTAAACACTCCAACTCAATTTTTGATCACAAACGCGGCTAAAAAATTGAGCGTTTTGTTGACACTGATGACAAAATCCTGGTCAGATACAGACAGACACATGCATACAACACACACTACTGCTCAAAAGTTTGTGGTCAGACTGAAACAGTCGTCTTTTAATTAATAACTTACATTTACTTTAACATAATATTACACAAAGCTTACCAGTAATGTTTTCACAGATGTGTGTTTAATGAATCATTTAAGTTAAATCACCCATGATGCATTAGGAAATGTCTACACACTTATACATGGGCCCATTTTTAGTAACCATCACTGCTGTGTGGACTGATCACATGGTTATAAACCAGGTGAAAATTGCCTTCAAACTTTTGAGCTGTAGTGTAGATTGCAATGACAGAGTTTAGTTATCTATTACAGAAGAATATATAGAAGTATGAGGACAGGGAGACACTGCAAAAAAGTTATGAGCTGTCTTGCTGCAGAGAAAGTGGAGTCTGTCATCCTTGAAAAGCTCCCAAGATAGGCAGCTGGCAGGTTGAATGATGCTCTGCCTCTGTGGTCAAGTACAGACATAGGCCTTAAGCAACCATGAGCCACTGATAAGCGTGACAGATTAGGAAACATGCATACAGTTCATTAGTTAGACTCCTATGAGCCACTAATAGGAGAAAATGAGCACGCAATAAAGTGGACTTGTTAGGGAGAGATTGCCATCAGAGTTAAACACTCCAACTCAATTTTTGATCACAAACGCGGCTAAAAAAATGAGCGTTTTGTTGACACTGATGACAAAATCCTGGTCAGATACAGACAGACACATGCATACAACACACACTACTGCTCAAAAGTTTGTGGTCAGACTGAAACAGTCGTCTTTTAATTAATAACTTACATTTACTTTAACATAATATTACAGGAAAATGATCAGAAATGTTTTCACAGATGTGTGTTTAGAGAATCATTTAAGTTAAATCACCCATGATGCATTAGGAAATGTCTACACACTTATACATGGGCCCATTTTTAGTAACCATCACTGCTGTGTGGACTGATCACATGGTTATAAACCAGGTGAAAATTGACTTCAAACTTTTGAGCTGTAGTGTAGATTGCAATGATAGTGTATAGTTATCTATTACAGAAGAATATATAGAAGTATGAGGACAGGGAGACACTGTAAAAAAGTTATGAGCTGTCTTGCTGCAGAGAAAGTGGAGTCTGTCATCCTTGAAAAGCTCCCAAGATAGGCAGCTGGCAGGTTGAATGATGCTCTGCCTCTGTGGTCAAGTACAGACATAGGCCTTAAGCAACCATGAGCCACTGATAAGCGTGACAGATTAGGAAACATGCATACAGTTCATTAGTTAGACTCCTATGAGCCACTAATAGGAGAAAATGAGCACGCAATAAAGTGGACTTGTTAGGGAGAGATTGCCATCAGAGTTAAACACTCCAACTCAATTTTTGATCACAAACGCGGCTAAAAAAATGAGCGTTTTGTTGACACTGATGACAAAATCCTGGTCAGATACAGACAGACACATGCATACAACACACACTACTGCTCAAAAGTTTGTGGTCAGACTGAAACAGTCGTCTTTTAATTAATAACTTACATTTACTTTAACATAATATTACACAAAGCTTACCAGTAATGTTTTCACAGATGTGTGTTCAATGAATCATTTAAGTTAAATCACCCATGATGCATTAGGAAATGTCTACACACTTATACATGGGCCCATTTTTAGTAACCATCACTGCTGTGTGGACTGATCACATGGTTATAAACCAGGTGAAAATTGCCTTCAAACTTTTGAGCTGTAGTGTAGATTGCAATGATAAAGTATAGTTATCTATTACAGAAAAATTATTTAGAAGTATGAGGACAGGGAGACACTGTAAAAAAGTTATGAGCTGTCTTGCTGCAGAGAAAGTGGAGTCTGTCATCCTTGAAAAGCTCCCAAGATAGGCAGCTGGCAGGTTGAATGATGCTCTGCCTCTGTGGTCAAGTACAGACATAGGCCTTAAGCAACCATGAGCCACTGATAAGCGTGACAGATTAGGAAACATGCATACAGTTCATTAGTTAGACTCCTATGAGCAACTAATAGGAGAAAATGAGCACGCAATAAAGTGGACTTGTTAGGGAGAGATTGCCATCAGAGTTAAACACTCCAACTCAATTTTTGATCACAAACGCGGCTAAAAAATTGAGCGTTTTGTTGACACTGATGACAAAATCCTGGTCAGATACAGACAGACACATGCATACAACACACACTACTGCTCAAAAGTTTGTGGTCAGACTGAAACAGTCGTCTTTTAATTAATAACTTACATTTACTTTAACATAATATTACACAAAGCTTACCAGTAATGTTTTCACAGATGTGTGTTCAATGAATCATTTAAGTTAAATCACCCATGATGCATTAGGAAATGTCTACACACTTATACATGGGCCCATTTTTAGTAACCATCACTGCTGTGTGGACCGATCACATGGTTATAAACCAGGTGAAAATTGACTTCAAACTTTTGAGCTGTAGTGTAGATTGCAATGATAGTGTATAGTTATCTATTACAGAAGAATATATAGAAGTATGAGGACAGGGACACACTGTAAAAAAGTTATGAGCTGTCTTGCTGCAGAGAAAGTGGAGTCTGTCATCCTTGAAAAGCTCCCAAGATTGGCAGCTGGCAGGTTGAATGATGCTCTGCCTCTGTGGTCAAGTACAGACATAGGCCTTAAGCAACCATGAGCCACTGATAAGCGTGACAGATTAGGAAACATGCATACAGTTCATTAGTTAGACTCCTATGAGCCACTAATAGGAGAAAATGAGCACGCAATAAAGTGGACTTGTTAGGGAGAGATTGCCATCAGAGTTAAACACTCCAACTCAATTTTTGATCACAAACGCGGCTAAAAAAATGAGCGTTTTGTTGACACTGATGACAAAATCCTGGTCAGATACAGACAGACACATGCATATAACACACACTACTGCTCAAAAGTTTGTGGTCAGACTGAAACAGTCGTCTTTTAATTAATAACTTACATTTACTTTAACATAATATTACACAAAGCTTACCAGTAATGTTTTCACACATGTGTGTTTAATGAATCATTTAAGTTAAATCACCCATGATGCATTAGGAAATGTCTACACACTTATACATGGGCCCATTTTTAGTAACCATCACTGCTGTGTGGACCGATCACATGGTTATAAACCAGGTGAAAATTGCCTTCAAACTTTTGAGCTGTAGTGTAGATTGCAATGATAGTGTATAGTTATCTATTACAGAAGAATATATAGAAGTATGAGGACAGGGACACACTGTAAAAAAGTTATGAGCTGTCTTGCTGCAGAGAAAGTGGAGTCTGTCATCCTTGAAAAGCTCCCAAGATAGGCAGCTGGCAGGTTGAATGATGCTCTGCCTCTGTGGTCAAGTACAGACATAGGCCTTAAGCAACCATGAGCCACTGATAAGCGTGACAGATTAGGAAACATGCATACAGTTCATTAGTTAGACTCCTATGAGCCACTAATAGGAGAAAATGAGCACGCAATAAAGTGGACTTGTTAGGGAGAGATTGCCATCAGAGCTAAACACTCCAACTCAATTTTTGATCACAAACGCGGCTAAAAAATTGAGCGTTTTGTTGACACTGATGACAAAATCCTGGTCAGATACAGACAGACACATGCATACAACACACACTACTGCTCAAAAGTTTGTGGTCAGACTGAAACAGTCGTCTTTTAATTAATAACTTACATTTACTTTAACATAATATTACACAAAGCTTACCAGTAATGTTTTCACAGATGTGTGTTCAATGAATCATTTAAGTTAAATCACCCATGATGCATTAGGAAATGTCTACACACTTATACATGGGCCCATTTTTAGTAACCATCACTGCTGTGTGGACCGATCACATGGTTATAAACCAGGTGAAAATTGCCTTCAAACTTTTGAGCTGTAGTGTAGATTGCAATGATAGTGTATAGTTATCTATTACAGAAGAATATATAGAAGTATGAGGACAGGGACACACTGTAAAAAGTTATGAGCTGTCTTGCTGCAGAGAAAGTGGAGTCTGTCATCCTTGAAAAGCTCCCAAGATAGGCAGCTGGCAGGTTGAATGATGCTCTGCCTCTGTGGTCAAGTACAGACATAGGCCTTAAGCAACCATGAGCCACTGATAAGCGTGACAGATTAGGAAACATGCATACAGTTCATTAGTTAGACTCCTATGAGCCACTAATAGGAGAAAATGAGCACGCAATAAAGTGGACTTGTTAGGGAGAGATTGCCATCAGAGCTAAACACTCCAACTCAATTTTTGATCACAAACGCGGCTAAAAAAATGAGCGTTTTGTTGACACTGATGACAAAATCCTGGTCAGATACAGACAGACACATGCATACAACACACACTACTGCTCAAAAGTTTGTGGTCAGACTGAAACAGTCGTCTTTTAATTAATAACTTACATTTACTTTAACATAATATTACACAAAGCTTACCAGTAATGTTTTCACACATGTGTGTTTAATGAATCATTTAAGTTAAATCACCCATGATGCATTAGGAAATGTCTACACACTTATACATGGGCCCATTTTTAGTAACCATCACTGCTGTGTGGACCGATCACATGGTTATAAACCAGGTGAAAATTGACTTCAAACTTTTGAGCTGTAGTGTAGATTGCAATGATAAAGTATAGTTATCTATTGCAGAAGAATATATAGAAGTATGAGGACAGGGAGACACTGCAAAAAAGTTATGAGCTGTCTTGCTGCAGAGAAAGTGGAGTCTGTCATCCTTGAAAAGCTCCCAAAATAGGCAGCTGGCAGGTTGAATGATGCTCTGCCTCTGTGGTCAAGTACAGACATAGGCCTTAAGCAACCATGAGCCACTGATAAGCGTGACAGATTAGGAAACATGCATACAGTTCATTAGTTAGACTCCTATGAGCCACTAATAGGAGAAAATGAGCACGCAATAAAGTGGACTTGTTAGGGAGAGATTGCCATCAGAGTTAAACACTCCAACTCAATTTTTGATCACAAACGCGGCTAAAAAATTGAGCGTTTTGTTGACACTGATGACAAAATCCTGGTCAGATACAGACAGACACATGCATACAACACACACTACTGCTCAAAAGTTTGTGGTCAGACTGAAACAGTCGTCTTTTAATTAATAACTTACATTTACTTTAACATAATATTACACAAAGCTTACCAGTAATGTTTTCACAGATGTGTGTTTAATGAATCATTTAAGTTAAATCACCCATGATGCATTAGGAAATGTCTACACACTTATACATGGGCCCATTTTTAGTAACCATCACTGCTGTGTGGACTGATCACATGGTTATAAACCAGGTGAAAATTGCCTTCAAACTTTTGAGCTGTAGTGTAGATTGCAATGATAAAGTATAGTTATCTATTGCAGAAGAATATATAGAAGTATGAGGACAGGGAGACACTGCAAAAAAGTTATGAGCTGTCTTGCTGCAGAGAAAGTGGAGTCTGTCATCCTTGAAAAGCTCCCAAAATAGGCAGCTGGCAGGTTGAATGATGCTCTGCCTCTGTGGTCAAGTACAGACATAGGCCTTAAGCAACCATGAGCCACTGATAAGCGTGACAGATTAGGAAACATGCATACAGTTCATTAGTTAGACTCCTATGAGCCACTAATAGGAGAAAATGAGCACGCAATAAAGTGGACTTGTTAGGAGAGATTGCCATCAGAGTTAAACACTCCAACTCAATTTTGACGACAAACGCAGCTAAAAAAATGAGCGTTTTGTTGACACTGATGACAAAATCCTGGTCAGATACAGACAGACACATGCATACAACACACACTACTGCTCAAAAGTTTGTGGTCAGACTGAAACAGTCGTCTTTTAATTAATAACTTACATTTACTTTAACATAACGTTACAGGAAAATGATCAGAAATGTTTTCACAGATGTGTGTTCAATGAATCATTTAAGTTAAATCACCCATGATGCATTAGGAAATGTCTACACACTTATACATGGGCCCATTTTTAGTAACCATCACTGCTGTGTGGACCGATCACATGGTTATAAACCAGGTGAAAATTGACTTCAAACTTTTGAGCTGTAGTGTAGATTGCAATGATAGTGTATAGTTATCTATTACAGAAGAATATATAGAAGTATGAGGACAGGGAGACACTGTAAAAAAGTTATGAGCTGTCTTGCTGCAGAGAAAGTGGAGTCTGTCATCCTTGAAAAGCTCCCAAGATAGGCAGCTGGCAGGTTGAATGATGCTCTGCCTCTGTGGTCAAGTACAGACATAGGCCTTAAGCAACCATGAGCCACTGATAAGCGTGACAGATTAGGAAACATGCATACAGTTCATTAGTTAGACTCCTATGAGCCACTAATAGGAGAAAATGAGCACGCAATAAAGTGGACTTGTTAGGGAGAGATTGCCATCAGAGTTAAACACTCCAACTCAATTTTTGATCACAAACGCGGCTAAAAAAATGAGCGTTTTGTTGACACTGATGACAAAATCCTGGTCAGATACAGACAGACACATGCATACAACACACACTACTGCTCAAAAGTTTGTGGTCAGACTGAAACAGTCGTCTTTTAATTAATAACTTACATTTACTTTAACATAATATTACACAAAGCTTACCAGTAATGTTTTCACAGATGTGTGTTCAATGAATCATTTAAGTTAAATCACCCATGATGCATTAGGAAATGTCTACACACTTATACATGGGCCCATTTTTAGTAACCATCACTGCTGTGTGGACTGATCACATGGTTATAAACCAGGTGAAAATTGCCTTCAAACTTTTGAGCTGTAGTGTAGATTGCAATGATAAAGTATAGTTATCTATTACAGAAGAATATATAGAAGTATGAGGACAGGGAGACACTGTAAAAAAGTTATGAGCTGTCTTGCTGCAGAGAAAGTGGAGTCTGTCATCCTTGAAAAGCTCCCAAGATAGGCAGCTGGCAGGTTGAATGATGCTCTGCCTCTGTGGTCAAGTACAGACATAGGCCTTAAGCAACCATGAGCCACTGATAAGCGTGACAGATTAGGAAACATGCATACAGTTCATTAGTTAGACTCCTATGAGCCACTAATAGGAGAAAATGAGCACGCAATAAAGTGGACTTGTTAGGGAGAGATTGCCATCAGAGCTAAACACTCCAACTCAATTTTTGATCACAAACGCGGCTAAAAAAATGAGCGTTTTGTTGACACTGATGACAAAATCCTGGTCAGATACAGACAGACACATGCATACAACACACACTACTGCTCAAAAGTTTGTGGTCAGACTGAAACAGTCGTCTTTTAATTAATAACTTACATTTACTTTAACATAATATTACAGGAAAATGATCAGAAATGTTTTCACACATGTGTGTTTAATGAATCATTTAAGTTAAATCACCCATGATGCATTAGGAAATGTCTACACACTTATACATGGGCCCATTTTTAGTAACCATCACTGCTGTGTGGACCGATCACATGGTTATAAACCAGGTGAAAATTGACTTCAAACTTTTGAGCTGTAGTGTAGATTGCAATGATAGTGTATAGTTATCTATTACAGAAGAATATATAGAAGTATGAGGACAGGGAGACACTGTAAAAAAGTTATGAGCTGTCTTGCTGCAGAGAAAGTGGAGTCTGTCATCCTTGAAAAGCTCCCAAGATAGGCAGCTGGCAGGTTGAATGATGCTCTGCCTCTGTGGTCAAGTACAGACATAGGCCTTAAGCAACCATGAGCCACTGATAAGCGTGACAGATTAGGAAACATGCATACAGTTCATTAGTTAGACTCCTATGAGCCACTAATAGGAGAAAATGAGCACGCAATAAAGTGGACTTGTTAGGGAGAGATTGCCATCAGAGTTAAACACTCCAACTCAATTTTGACGACAAACGCGGCTAAAAAAATGAGCGTTTTGTTGACACTGATGACAAAATCCTGGTCAGATACAGACAGACACATGCATACAACACACACTACTGCTCAAAAGTTTGTGGTCAGACTGAAACAGTCGTCTTTTAATTAATAACTTACATTTACTTTAACATAACGTTACAAGAAAATGATCAGAAATGTTTTCACACATGTGTGTTTAATGAATCATTTAAGTTAAATCACCCATGATGCATTAGGAAATGTCTACACACTTATACATGGGCCCATTTTTAGTAACCATCACTGCTGTGTGGACTGATCACATGGTTATAAACCAGGTGAAAATTGACTTCAAACTTTTGAGCTGTAGTGTAGATTGCAATGATAGTGTATAGTTATCTATTACAGAAGAATATATAGAAGTATGAGGACAGGGAGACACTGTAAAAAAGTTATGAGCTGCCTTGCTGCAGAGAAAGTGGAGTCTGTCATCCTTGAAAAGCTCCCAAGATAGGCAGCTGGCAGGTTGAATGATGCTCTGCCTCTGTGGTCAAGTACAGACATAGGCCTTAAGCAACCATGAGCCACTGATAAGCGTGACAGATTAGGAAACATGCATACAGTTCATTAGTTAGACTCCTATGAGCCACTAATAGGAGAAAATGAGCACGCAATAAAGTGGACTTGTTAGGGAGAGATTGCCATCAGAGTTAAACACTCCAACTCAATTTTTGATCACAAACGCGGCTAAAAAATTGAGCGTTTTGTTGACACTGATGACAAAATCCTGGTCAGATACAGACAGACACATGCATACAACACACACTACTGCTCAAAAGTTTGTGGTCAGACTGAAACAGTCGTCTTTTAATTAATAACTTACATTTACTTTAACATAATATTACACAAAGCTTACCAGTAATGTTTTCACACATGTGTGTTTAATGAATCATTTAAGTTAAATCACCCATGATGCATTAGGAAATGTCTACACACTTATACATGGGCCCATTTTTAGTAACCATCACTGCTGTGTGGACCGATCACATGGTTATAAACCAGGTGAAAATTGACTTCAAACTTTTGAGCTGTAGTGTAGATTGCAATGATAAAGTATAGTTATCTATTACAGAAGAATATATAGAAGTATGAGGACAGGGAGACACTGTAAAAAAGTTATGAGCTGTCTTGCTGCAGAGAAAGTGGAGTCTGTCATCCTTGAAAAGCTCCCAAGATAGGCAGCTGGCAGGTTGAATGATGCTCTGCCTCTGTGGTCAAGTACAGACATAGGCCTTAAGCAACCATGAGCCACTGATAAGCGTGACAGATTAGGAAACATGCATACAGTTCATTAGTTAGACTCCTATGAGCCACTAATAGGAGAAAATGAGCACGCAATAAAGTGGACTTGTTAGGAGAGATTGCCATCAGAGTTAAACACTCCAACTCAATTTTGACGACAAACGCGGCTAAAAAAATGAGCGTTTTGTTGACACTGATGACAAAATCCTGACAGCTCGTACATTTGCTTCTTCCACACATATATAAGCATTGAGCCAAATTTAGTAATGCCAACATATTAAAAGAACAATCTTTGTCTGTTATATATAATACATCTATATATACACTGTCACAGATACTTGTCTTTAAGTGAAGATTTAAGGTGATAGAAAATAGAAATAGATGCAACTTGAATCTTTACTGAAGCTCAGTGTTTGGCACAGAGTTCATTTTCACTGCTGTAATAACTAATAATGAATAATATAATATTGGCCATATTATATTTACATTACCAAAGTGAGATGACTTTAGTCTCATGAACAACATTAGCTAATTTTTATTTTATAGCTAATCTTAAATGACTGTTCAGTACAGAAATGAAGCCCAAAAATCATGTTTTACAGTTCTCAGCCTCAGATACTTATCAAATCACACAAAGCTCATGTAGAAACAAATGTACAAAATATGTTCTCCTTCATTTCTGTCAAACAAAGATGTATGAAACGTTTCCAGCTGTTAGTATCATGGTTGCTAGGCAACCTGGGCAGCGCGAGGCTAGACCGTCCCATCTCACAAGCCTACAAGCCTCACACTTCCGGCCTCAGCGGTCTTTGAGTGCGGCCCTTGAGGACCGTTAAGGCTGCGTACTTTAAGGCTGCAGACTCTGAATTGAGAAACAGGCTGTATCCCAATCCAGGGTCTAGCCTCCGCTGCCCAGGTTGCCTAGCAACCATGATACTAACAGCTGGAAACGTGTCATACAATTTTGTTTGACAGAAATGAAGGAGAACATATTTTGTTCATTTGTTTGTTTGTTTCTACATGAGCTTTGATCATTCTCTGTAAGATTAAGCTCAGCTATTGAACGGCGTATATTTTAAAGTAAAGGCTTTAAAACCAAGTTAGTACAAACGTCACTAATGTCACATAACTTTGCCGACATGTGGCCAACAGTAATGTTTTAATGGTCTTCGTTATTAAACATTTGCACATAAATAAGTGACATAATATTCAGTACTTACTTAAAGTTTACTCTTCGGGCGCCCCTCGCTATGGAACGCCAGGACTGCCATAATGAATTAATTAAATACACCATTAAATAATTAATTAAATGTGTCAATAATTAATTAAAATGTGAAATACATAAATAATTAATTAAATATGTCAATAATTAATTAATTAAATGTGTCAACAATTAATTAAAATGTGAAATACATAAATAATTAATTAAATGTGTCAATAATTAATTAATTACATGTGTCATAACTATTTATTTAATTAATTAATTCCAATTTTAATTAATTATTGCCACATTTAATTAATTATTTAATGGTGTATTTAATTAATTCATTATGGCAGTCCTGGCGCTCCATACTCATCCGCCGTTTTTTTCGGCAAAATTATCCACACCCACCGCCGCGCTATGCATTCTGGGATATGTTGGGCCACGAAGTCTACACTGCCACAGCCTTAAAATTCAGGGAAATTAAGGACGCATTTCAGGGCCGCATTTCGAGCAGCCTTTGAATTGGGACAGCCTTCGGCGCGCCGCTGTGACGTAATCGGCCTTGAAATGCGTACTTTAAGGCTGCAGACCCTGAATTGGGATACAGCCACAGTCCCTGAATTGGGATACAACCATACATACATGTTTTGGTTCGTGCAACTGGTCCGTCCGGTTATTGTCTCCCCAGAAACATTTCCGTTGTCTTTTTTCCTATTTCCGTTGTGCTTTATGTGCTTTTGTAGCGTTTTTCTTTTTGCAGCATTTTTCTTTTTGCAAGCGTTTTTCTTTTTGCAGCATTTTTCTTTTTGCAAGTGTTTTCTGAAGTTGCAGTCCGTTTGGCCTCTCAGGGCCACCGTAGGGGTAGTACTTAATGGATTGAAAAGAAAAAAGATGACACCCTTGTAGTTCACACAAGTGGTGATGAGTTATAATTTGTAAGGTTTGAGTAATCATAAATTTTAAAACAGGAAAGTATACTATTTAACATATATTAAGTCAAAGCTAATACAGCTGCTCATATATAGGTAATTTGAAGAACTACCTACACCAATGAGTAGACTTCCCAGAATGGAAACAGCACTCTTTGTGTGGTTGGAGAAAACAGTCAAGTTGTTAAGAACAATGACTGAGAAGAATCCGCCTGTGTACAGCAGCAGGCTGCCTTCCTAGAATTTGGATATCCCCCGTGCGCTAGTCTCTGTATTATGTGCATTACCTCTCTTGGAAAATTAAAACCACAGCAGCTTTTTATAGCTTTTTTCATTCACTATCATCTTACACCAAAAGTCTACTCTGAAGAAGATTATTCTAAACATGCAACACAGTCACCAATCCCAGCAAATTCACCCCTAAGTCAGACTGTACAATACAGAAAATAAAAGAGCTACATCTCAGACTCTACAGGCTTCAGTTGGCATGTTAAATGTGAAAGTTCAGTTAGAAAAAGACTGAACAAAAACGGCCTGAGTTGAGCGATTAACCAAAGTGACAAACATTGCTCTAAATAATACTCCCCTAATCCAAGTAGTCACCTAAACCTGGACGTGGATTTAGAGGCCTGAGGGCCATCTCACACATTTATTCAGAAAAAAAAAACAAAACAAGTTTCAATTAAAATTAAACAAATCAAAATCTTGTGGACGTATGCCTTTTACATGTTGGTAAAATGTTTAGAATGAGATGGAGATATAACACTCATGCACCCTGAAAATTATGAAGGTCTAAATATGTATCAAAGGGACTCACTGAACATCAGTGGATTTCTATGGGGCAAACGTACTTAAACTAGCCACTGTGACCATTGAGGCAGAGAATGAATGTTACTGATGGGAACTATGAGGGTTTGTAGTTAAATTCCTGCTCTTACAGGATCAGTGAGTGTCTGTTTAAAGATTATTAATTCCAGTAAGATAACACATCCTGTCATAAAACTCACACCAGTTTCTTGATCATGAAAATGGGTTCACAATGAGTTCAAATCTCTGAGAATTGTTTCCAGCACCTTGTTTTGAAGGCAAAAGTGCAGTACTAGCAAGGTGTACCTAATGTAGTGAGTGGTGAGTGTTTTTTTTCACTGCCTAGTCAAATGAAATTGGACAGACAAGTGTATGGCTCTTTTTTATTAACAGTAAGAACCAATGCAGATAACTGAACAAATATAAAATGCATGAAACATCCACAACATATTAAAACAAAAAATAAAATAAAATAAATAAAATGTTTTTTTTTCTTTACAAAAATAACAAGAAAAAAAAAATACAAAGACCACTGAGCAGATGACACATGTAGAGTTTTAAAAAATAAGCCTGTACCTAGCATTCACAGTCCCCCAATTTATATTTTTTCTGATAAAATGGGAGAAAATAAAAAATAAAAACACAATTAGAGGCTTCTTCTTCTTCTTCTTTTTTTTTTGTACAGGCAGAATAGTTCCAGAGAGGCAAGGCAGTCACGTCTGATATCAGGCTAAATGATATCGCTCATCTGATGCAGCCTTTGACTACTTCTGCATGAAAACACACCACAATCTGATGTGCAAAACCAGATAAATCTTCCTTAGACGACTACGTCTTTTTTTCTTCTTGTAATCAATGCCCCCCCAGCTTCAAAACGGGCACTTTGAGGCATTGAAAAACATTGTACAGTACGGTATAGAGAAGGAAATGAACATGTATTGTGGTACCTAATTCACTATTCCATGAGCATCTAAGTACTAATACACTTGCCTTTAAGTTGTCTTACTCTAGTACACAGACTATAAGCTGGAGAGAGATTCAGAAAATGGTTAGTCCCCATAAAATAACTACAAAAGCAGCAATGTCAATGAGTAAGAGGTTAATTATACTGAAATTCCACAGTATCAGTAAGATAACAATGCACCTTCTGTATATACACAAGCAAAATTCATTAAATCTTCACAGACGGGGAGCTTATTTTGTAATTATCTAATCAATTCAACGACTTGATATTTTAAACCATAAAAAGGCTTCTTGTGAGGTGCCTATATTCTTTTGACAGCACATTAATTGAAACTAACCCAGCAGCTTTTTTCAAGTTCAGATTTTGTATGCACAAAGAAAACGAACAAGTCAAATCATAAAAAGTGTCTAAATATAAAACAGTGGTTTAAACAGTGACCTTCTTTGTTGCTACTTGAAACAGAAGTCAATCTGTGACTTGGAAAGAAAAAAAAAAAAAGCAGAGAAAAAGCCAATTGGAAATCATAAAGACACTTAGGCATAGATTCTCACAGGGGCCAGAAATATCTGTTTGCAATTATTAAAATAATGATTCGTTATAATAAATAATCTTCTTGAATTCTTGATTTGCTAACAGAGACTGGGTTTTGACATTCAGAGAGGTGGGTGAACTGCAGACCAGATCACGTTAAGATGAACTGCAATATCAGTTGATGACTTTTTAGTGTTTGGAAACATACTCGCTTTGGTAAGTGATTATCATTGGTTTCCCTTAGGCTGTTACTACTGAGTAAAACCACTATTCAGTATTGTTGACAGCAACCCAGGCGCTAGCTTGCAGGGAGAAAACACTCTGCTCTCTCATGCATGTGCTACTGCTCTGACAAACATGTTTCCAGCTACAAGGAGGAAAAAATGGGGAGGACAGAGGGGAACATAACAGGCGAACAAGAAATAGGTGAACCGACAGATGGGGAGGCACTGCAAATCAGTTTGAGAGACGGCTCGATGGACGGTTACAATTCGGAAATATATAAAACATCTGCAATTTGGCAGTTCCTGGCATAAAGCATGTCTATTTATGACTGTGGTTTGTCGGGGTGGTTATTTAAGGCTGCTGAAATATTCTTTGCACTGGCGTGGAGCTAATAAATTATTGCAGTGTGTTGTATTTTGTTCTAGTGTAAATAGAACATGTTTTGCAAGTGTTATGTTACAATGCAGTCTGTCATGAAAGTGTTAAAAGTCTTTGAAGTAGAAGGGATACGGGGTCATGCTGCTACTATGGAGGATATGTTTTAAGGCATGTCCTTAGTGTAGAAGGGGTCCAGACACACGGAGAAGGCAAGAGGACTGGAGGAGACTGTACGCCCACAGAAATCTGTCCACTGAGAGAGCACCCGACCGGTACCGCCATGTCAGCCGGCCAGCTTGAACAGTTCAAAGTTGAAATGTCAGTCTTTCATTCATGGGTCAATTTCTGTTCATGGTTAACTCATGATGTATCAGCTGAGGGTCAGAGAGGGGAGTCTAAACGTCAGATGAAGCACTTCAATTCTGGTGAGGAGATCTTTTTTTTTTATATTATGCTATAATCTTAGACTGGTATAGTCTCAGAATGGCCATTGTTCTGTCATAAACAAATAAACAAACAAAACAGTTTGAATGTTTCTACATGGATCACCAGCCGCTAGCACTCCAATCCATTTGTTTATTCACATAAACCAAACTTTATTTCTGGGCGATGGCCTCCTCTCCGCTCGGCCGGATCCGGCTGAAGCCAAGACCTCCGACTGCCGATTTACCCAAACCAATGCTGGTGTCGCGTGCTTTCTCCTCCGTGCTGGCAGAAGAAGTCTGAACCCTGGCGGAGGCTGCTGCTGAACCTCCAGACCCTGGAAGTATCTCCGGCAGTGATTCTTTGGCTGGGGGTGCCGACCCAGGGCTGGTAGCAGAGGGGGGAGTTGTTTTGGCGGCTTGGGGCTTTGTAGGGGTTGTGGGGCTGGTCAGGCTGAGGCTGGCCAAGGCATCCAGAGTCCCATCTGGGTCTACCATCACATTGATCACTATCACAGAAATAGACAGAGGGTCAGTGTGTGAAAGGCTTCATGTAAAAGCCAGTGTATATTTTCTATTGTAAAATATAGTTTTTGATCTGGTCTTGCTTTAAAAGCCACATGCACAAGTGTAGAAGAAGAAAAACATTTCAGATTTGCAGAGAATCTTTCTGACACCTCCATTTCCTACATATGTGTCCGTCCCATTTTGCAGGGTGATGAATTTTCAGCATTTGAAAGAAATCCATCATTTTTATTTCTTTTCCCTTAGTATTAAGGTGCTTCTCAACTTTTAAATACAAATAAACAGAGTTGAGATGCAGGAAAATGTCTACGACTCTGAGCGAGTTCACATTTATAATTTACCTTGAAGCTGCTTTTCGACTCTCTTCAGTTCAAGCAGAATACCAGAAATTTCCTGTGAATGGAGGGTGGAAATAAAATGATTAGGAAGTAAAACGATTGGGTTCACTTAACACTGGGAATTGTTTGTCACTCGATATGATTCAGACAGATGAATTTACGCACCTTGTTGGAAGTTTTAAGGAGTGGTACTTCACTCTCTGATCTTAGTTTACTCTCAATTTCATCCCAGTTTCTGTCCTTATCCTTAAACAAAATCCTGGAAGCAAACATTGTACAACAGGTCACATTTGTATTCAGGATCAATGGGTTAGAGTTAGGCACTGTAGATATGTTGTTAAATGCTAATGGTACTTATATCAACAAGTATACTCACCTTATTTTTCCTGCTGTTTTGTCAATGGAGTGCCTGATCTTGGTGGACAGCTGGGAAACTGAATGGAGCAGCAGGCTGTCTAACACGGCCTGCATGCACACAGAAGAAGAAACTGACTGTTAAGCTGACTGCTGAATGCAATGCAGCTTCCAGAAATTTGGTGTCATATGTTCTTGTTTGCCTCTCACCTCCTCTCTATTCCAGGTGCGTCTTCTTAAAGCTCGAGGCTCCAAGTTGTCAGGAGCACGGGGCCGGAGCTCTGCTGGTTTACCGTTTATCTCTGGTGGCTTACTAGTTGAAATCACAGGTGGGATCTTCCTGAAGTTGAGGCTCTCATCAAACACCCGATCAACCAACTAGGCAAAGAGGGGGAGAGATGGAGCAGGGAGAGAAGAAGGATGTCAAAGTTTTGAACCGAAAGTAGAACTTCGGTGTTGTTCTACTTTAGTTTAACATAGTATGTGAGAATTCATGGGAAATGAAAGAAAAACTCTATCAGTAAAAGCTAAGCAGCTCTGAAGCTTTTTAACTGTTTAGCCAAAGAAAGTCGGTTTTTAGTCTTATAGTAGAAAAATAATAAAAAAAATACTCTCTTGGTCAAAATAAGGATAAACAAATGAAAGTGGAGTGCATGGGACTGTAATACGTGAATACCACACAGCAGGTGAGATCAAGAAGCAGCAGAGAGGCATTTTTTTTAAATGAAAGCAAAACATTAAGATGGAAGAGTGCAATGGAAACACACGCAATAAGGCAATAAGAAGAAGAAAAATGGGCACCTTTTTCATGCTGTCCTGTATATCCGGCTGCGTAGGACGTGCAGGGCCTACCTCTTCCCGAGTGTCAATGGCCGATCCTGGAGTGGTGGCAGCAGTGCTGACTGTGGTGCTGGGTGCTGTGCCGGATGAGCTGACTGAGTCAATCTCGCCGGCAACATCGTGGATTTCACGAGCCAAGATGGCCAAGTCCTTAGCCAGGTCCTGGCTGATCCTGCGCACACAGGGGAATAACCTGTTAACCATCAGACGGGGTTCTTTAGGACTCGGGATAAACAGCCACATGAACACATGAAACCTGCATACACAGAACAGCATATACAAAACCGTTAAACCATTAAAGCTCAGTTTCACTCAGTTCAGTGTGGATCAGTACCTGGCTATCTCCTCGCTGTGTGCTGTCCAGTCCCTGATGTACTCCTCTTGCTCTTTCATGCGGTGTTTGATCCCCACTCCACCTGGGCCCGTCACCCCAACTGGGCTCACAGTGGCGGCGAGTCTGGAGTTGCGGTGTGGGACGATGTGATGAGGCCGCACGTGGGGCCGTTTCGGAGAATTGCGATTGGAGCCGAACTCTTCCTCCGAGGTGGAACCGTACTCTGGTGGCAGACGTCTCCACCTGCTGCTGCTGGACACTATGATAGAAGTGCATGAGAAATGTCATCTTTCAGTCAAAAATATCAGTTATTCATAAAACAGATAAATGTGCTTGTAAAGTTGAGATGCTTTGTTTCTGAGGAAGCCAGCAGCCGATTCTGCTCTGATCTGACAAAATATGAATGTTAAGCAGAGGAGAATGGATGCTTCCTTGTTTGTTGACAAACACAGATATTTCTCAAAGGCAACGACGATAAGCTTGATTACTGAACTGCCTTGCTGGGCTTGAATAAAAAACGATGGGAGAATAAGAAGCGTTAGTGGTGCCAAGTATTTCAGGAATACTATCATTATTGCAACTTTGCTTAGTTGTTGTATGGACTGATGCAGCAATGTTTGGAGTTTAAAAAACATAATTAAAAACAACAACAAAAAAAGAAACACTAGTTGAGTTTATTGAAAAGCTCTTGGCCCATGCTGCCAACAAAAGCATCCAACAAGTTAACAAATCTTGTTAGAACCATGTTAGTGTATGTTAACCTGCTTCAAAATGCTCACACACCAGAGCCATTAATGTACTGTAACTGTGCCATGATGAGATGACACAGAGTGCTCTTCCAGTCTTCTCAGAGCGGAAGTGTCTAGATCAGGGGTGTCAAACATAAGGCCAGAGGGCTAGAATCAGCCCAGCAAAGACTCTAATTCAGGACCAAGTAAAGGAAGGCATAAACAACACCAAAGTAATTAGGTATTCGCTCAACAGTTAAATGAAAGAAAATTTCCATGTTTTTCACTATCAACTATAAAACCTTCAGGGTTTTTTACAATAGGACTAAAATAAATGGTCAAATAATGGTCAAAAAACCTTTTGCTTTAAAATTAAGAGACAGCCTGAGCAAAGACCTACCAGAACTTCTTCTGTAATTCTGCACGTCTTATAACTTAAACGCAAAGAGTCGTGCTGACAGATTTCTTTTTTTGCCACAAAGTGGACTGTACGTGGTCCGACACCCCTGCTCTACATGTAAATTCTCCACAAGGTGGAGCCAGGACCACATAATCACAGAGTTGGAGATCAAATATCAGATCTTTGGATAGAAGTGAAGCTTAATCTTTAATACATCGCTGTTAGCATTTATACCTGCTATAAAAAATTTTTGTATACTTTACAGAGCTGATACGACTGTATTGATTTGCTATCAGGAGTGACACTCGGCTGATCATATTGGAATTGAATATGATTGAATTCACTGAATCTATAAAAGCATTTAAAAAACATGGTAAACTTGTAAAAATCTAGCTACTGCATCAGCACAGTAACCAATCTAGATACAAACAAATCCTGTTACCATTTGCATCACGGCAGTTTTAACCTTGTGCTAATTAATAATTACATATAATACAACATACTACTACAAAAACAGAACTAGGAAACCTCTGAAAAGGTGCACTTCAGGCTGCATGTAGCATGGGATATAGGGCCAAACTACAGATTTGACGCAGTAAGAGTATGGGTAGAGCATTCGAGTCCTCATCACAGCAGATTTTAGGTAGGAGACGTTAACAATACAAATATGCTAGAGCTGGGTCATTGTAGTTTACGTTGACATTTACTGGTGATTTACTAAGCCTTTGCATTTTTGTATGTGGCAATTTTTGCCAAAGAAGCTACTCAACGTACATACATTGTTTTCATTTAACTTTTAAATGCAAGCAGCGCCATTTTTAAAACTGAGTTGCTGCAGTAACACAGTTCAGATCCTGTGGAGCTCAACCTTCTATTCCTGTGACCCAGGTCTGACACACACTTGTACACACTAGACACACACACATACACAGTCTAGTTAGGCTCTATAGTCCTGGTACAGTACCCATTAGCTCCTCCTCTGTATCACCACCTGGAGGTTCGGGTTGAAAGCTCTCTGGATAATGAAAACCAATGCACCAAATCATCACAACACGGTGGAAATGTTTGGACACAGATGTTTACACACTGACATGTGAGGTATGCAATGATGTAGATGTAATTAGACTTTGTCATACTTTTTTATAAAGAAACTGATAATTAGGTCAAAACAAAAATAAAATGAACAGCTAAAACTAGAATTCTACTTTTTCCTTTCTCTGTGCAACTAAAAAATCTGAATCAATCAGACAACAGTGCTGGAGTAGATGTATTCACCTGTTGGTGAGCAGTACCCCGCTGTAGTGGTCTTGCTTTTGGCTTCATTCAGTTTGGACACGCTGTTGGCTCTCATTCTGGGTGTCAGCTTGTTCTCCGTGGGTGTTGATGAGCGCAAGCCCAGACGCAGAGCAGTCTCTGATGATAGCCGGGGTGAAGAGGTGGAGCTTCGGGTCACTGTACACTCAGAGTCACTGCGGGCTGAGATGGAGCCCAGACGGTTTCTTCGTGGCTGCGCCAGCAGATCCAGCCGTGACATCCCTTTCCGGCCCGATGGCGGTTTTGAGGTGGAGCTGGTGGTGGACACCTCAGAAGCCACAGACACCCTGTCTGCATCAGCTAGATCCGTGTCAGATGTGTCTCCCAGTCGAGCACGACGGAGAAGAGAAGCTCTTGTGGGTCGTGGCTGAGGCAGTGAGGCTTGCTTGCTCAAGGAGGAGGCTGTGGCTGCATGAAGAGTCCGGCTGGTTTTGGAAGAACCACTGGCAGATGTCTTTGCAGACCTATCAAGTTTGGATTGCAAGACATCATCTGAGCCGCGTCCGTGTGTTGAGTGCCCCAGAGGTCCAGAGTAGGTCTCCTGGTCTGAGGAGAGGATGTCGGAGATGGGAAAGGATGAAGTCTGGTCGTCATCAGTGAGATCTGCCGAGGGCTGCCGTGCTCTGGAGGAGGCAGAAGATGGCTGAACAGAGCGACGTGCATCAGTCCGGGTCGTTGCTTCGACTGGCCTGCTTTTAGTCTTTCTCTCCAACCGTTCACGAGCACTGGGATTTGTGATGCTGGTTTTGGAAGCTGTGCTCATATTGCTTTTCTCCCGGTGCATACTGCTGAGGGAACGCCGTTTTTGTACACTGGCTGCTGCTTTCTTATCTGCCGATTCAGCCACATGACTAGCTGTGCTGGCTGTGTCCACATCTGATTCAGGAGAGATAGAGTCAGTCCGAGCGAGGAGGGCTGAACTTGAACCCTGAGCAGTGATGCCAGCTTTACTACTTTTCTGATCTAGTTTGTTTTCATCTCTTAGTTTGGCCTCTAGGAAAGCCATGACAGCTTCAGTGTCCTTCAGGAGAGTTGCAGTATCCATGCTGCCTACAGAATCACTGCGTTCACGTCCATTGCAGCCTCTGTTTATACGTGGGATGAGCTCGGCAGGGACGCTGGCACTGGGCTTCTCAATTGTGAAACTGCCCTGGCGGACTAGAGGCTTTCCAGACTTCTCGCTTCCTTCTCCTGCTCCTGCTCCTCCTCCTTTCCTCTCCTCTGACTTCTTCCTCCTCTCAGTGCTTCCAGAGGTCCGGAGAGAAGCCTTAGATGGAGAGGAGGTGGAACTTTGTTTCCGTTTACTAGTCATTTCGCTGTTCTCCATGGGAGTCGGGGACTCCCCGTCTCCCTTGTTCTCTTTCTCCTGAGGTTCAGTATCCTGCTTTTCCCCAATCTCTGACCTCAGAGTCTGGGTAGCGGATTTAGCCCGGGAGTCATCCACAGGGAGCTGAGGGAGGGTCCTACGCTTACGGTCAGTCAGACTGGAGGAGGATTCGCCTCTGCTGAGGGAGGCACCAGACTCAACAGTATTAGCACCTATAAGAAAAAACAACTTAATTGTGATTCTTTTTTTTTTCTTTTGTTTGCATGAAATTAAAAAAAAAGATTTTCAGTCCTAGTTCTACTTTGAAATAATTAGCATATCAAGGTTTTAAAAATGAAAACATATTGTGTTTAAAAACTGAGTTTCCAATAGTATCTACCTCTCTCTTTGTGCAGGAAGCTGCCTGTTTCTGCTCCTGAACCCTCTGGGTCTGTTCTTGTGTGATTGGCTGCTATGCTGGCCCACTGAGAGACCCAGCTAGAATCACCAGGGAGAGCCTGGGAGGACACAACAGGGAAGAAAACAGGATTGAGAAAATTACAATAGAGCTCACTTAACTTAATGGTGGCACAAAAAATACCCAGGAGATCACAACAATTGCTATATCTAAAAGCCATTAAAGTATATAAATGATGAGAGAACTGAGTTAGACTGTAAGGATGAAGATATTTCACTACATTTTTATTTGATATTAAAAAAAATAACAGTTTGCTATATGCTCTGTGTGTTATTTAAATACATATAAATCACCCAGACAGGGGGGCATAAAAGACAGAAGAACAGACAGAAAGGCTGTCATTGCACACACACGCTGTCCCCTCCCTCTTGTAAAACTGCCTAAAGGGCCGAGCATGTCTCTCCTCATCTTAGTATGATCTAGGTCACTCGTAGGGAGGACTTGCCTACTCCCACGAACAGGCTTAGGGAGTAAGTGCCATCAGAGTTATTCTGACACACAATATGAAGCTTAGTCATGAATCTTAAGTCTGTTATATGACACTGGACTAAGAGGCTATTGTCAGTACTTTAACATGCTAATCTATAGGTGAACATAAAAAAGCTAATCAAAGACAGAAAAAGGAAGAAAAATACTATAAGGGGCATAAAAAAGTAACAAAGCAAAAACAAATAACCAGTTCAAGTTCTGTTTTCTACCTCTTTTCCACTCTGTCCTGCCTCCTTTCCTTTTCCTTCTCCTTTCAGGTCTGACAGAATTGATGAGTCTTTGTTCTGCTGCACACCAAACACCTAAAAATGTGTAAAAAAAGAAGAATACAAAAACGTTTTGCTCAAGTACAGTTAATCTTTAGACAATATGCACATTTTGTATGCAACAGAATAATGGTAGTCTTTGGAATGAAAATGAAATACCGCCATAATATATTTTATAAACATATCATTCAACAGTTCTCCTACTGAACAAAAGTGAACTAAACAGAAGTAAGTGCTGTTGAAATAAAGCATTAATTGGGTCTGGTTATTTGAGTACCATGGCGACATAAAAAAATATCAGTCACACATCACACAGACACACACACACAGACACACATGCACTATTTACAAAAGAAAAGAGAGCGAAAGGCGGACAGACTGTGAGCAGTGTGCCAATTAGCGTGTCAGCTAATTACAGGAATTAGCATAACAACACTTCCAGTTTTGAATGTAATGTGCCCAGACTACCACTACCTCGAAATACACCCCACTAATTATATCACAGCTCCTCCTAAGATAACACCTGCATGCAACACTTGAAGGGACAAGTGCCACACTAAGATGTCATTTAGTAAAGTTAAAATCAGGCCTGTGTGATAACCTTGTAATTTAATAACCCACAGCAACAACCTGACTTCCTAAAAAAGGTTTATGTGCAGCCAATCCCAACTTCTGAATCGGTTAGGTGACAAATAAAAATACTGGCCATTGTTAGAGTTGCAAACTTTCCTTTCTACAACTTTCTAACCTTAGCAAGTAAAATTGTCTCTGTAAATTTAACTCACAGTCATCTCTCTAAGTGCATTTCTTGCCTATTTCCAGTATGTTTTCAGTGACCATGAAAAAGCTCTATGGCATAAGACCAGTGGCAGCAGTAGGAAATTGATGATGGTGGCGCAGCCTCCCTGGAGCATTGTTTAATAAAGCAGGACAGTCCTTGATGGAGTAAGTCTCTCCAGGCAACTACAGAAGCATTAGCTTTACCAATGGGACAGAGAAGATGGGTGGTGGTCAAAAAAGGCAACAGAAAGGGGATAGCTTTGTTTTAATGTCAACAACGCCAAGTACTCTCATAGGACTCACTACCCCTAAAACTGCCAATGAAGCAGGTAATAAACAGACTATTAACCTTGCTCTGGCCTGTTTATGTTGGCTCAGTTACTTTCTGCAGTTACTGCAGAGACCTTAAATGATGCTTGTCATTCTAACTGCTACTTTTATGGTCAACGTTTGGAAACGAAAAGCAACAACACACATAATTTTTGTTTTCTTGTGACTTTGGAGGGATCAGAACATAAAACATTAAGACTCAAACAACAAAATGCAACAAATGTCCTTTAAATAACCCACATTTAAATTTACTATTGTAATTTATCGTATACTATTTACACAGCACATCTCAGGTGAAAAAAAGATTTCAATCTAGGTATTTAAGGCTTTACAGACTTACAGATTGTTTCAGTTTGTTATGTAGAGTTTAGGATTTCGTTTCTGGAAAATATGTTTTTAATCACAAACTAGTGGTGATGTTTATGGCCCAAAAATGTGGGATCCTAAATACATCTCATTTCAAGTACTGTGAAAGCTGGGGCAGAATAACAGACATGTTTCCACGCTACCTTGTCTATCATTCGCCTGGCCTCCTCTTCCTCCGGGTTCTTGTTTTCCAGTTCGATGGTGTAGGTACCTTTATCACTGTGGTCGTCTTCTGCCTCCACACCAGCTGTACTTGCACCTCTGCCCACAATTGATGTGTCCTCACTGGGGGTGGTGGGGCTACCTGTCGCCAGCCCGGTACTGGCCGAGCTCCGACCAATACTTGGGTCCTCTGACCTCTGTTTAAGAAGCACTCGGGCAGCTGTAGGGGCACCTACAGTCACTGTAGCTGGTATTGGGGCTGGGACCTTACCTGAAAGGTACACACACAGAGCACAGAAATACAGCTGTTAAAAAAAATAATGGTCACACATACATAAAATGCTTTTCAGAGGATAAATAGTGCCTTTGTGTCATTCCTTTACTTAAATAGCTAAACTCCTAGTATGTCTTATTATATTTAATGGGTATAGTTTTAAACATTTACTTTGGAAAAGACAAACAAAATCTGGTCATAGAAAGAGTGTAAAAATACATTAAATCTGAGTTTTATTACCTGAGTCTGAGGCTGTTGTGGCCGAGGTGGAAATGCTAAACACCTTGGGGTGAGAAGGAGGCTGAGGACAGAGTCCCTCTCCACCAACTCCTGCTCCCAGCAGGGGTGCGGTCTGGGAAAATGAATATGACCGGCGCTTGCGAGGATTTTCCTCATCATAGAACTCGATCATAAAAGCAGTACGAGTCCCAGTTGTTCTGGTCCCACTGACTGTTATGTTGCCCCCTCCTGTTTCTCCAGATCCTCCTGCTCCCACGTGGCTGTGTGACGCTTTTAGGCGTTCCTCTAAAGCATGGCGTCTGTTGGCAAAACGCAGCCCCAGCCCATTCTCTGAGTCGCTCTGGGTGCCATCCTCATGTTTGCTGCCTAAAGGGACAAAAAAAAAAAAAGAATTATTTTAATTGACTATATTGACCGTCCACATATTCTCAAGCGAAAGATCTTACATTTACATCACAACATATATGCAGAATAATTCCACAGCAACAGGCCACAGCTTATGTAAAAAGATGCAATATAGCAATGCTGTGCATACAGCAGCATGTGCGGCATGTTCTGACAACAAGCAGTTAACACAAGAGCCAGGCACACAGAACCACATCCACCTAAAACCACATTCGTAGTCTAAATGAACTATGAACTTTCAGTTGTGACACACACATTTAACAGATAAAACAGACACTAAATTCACAACCTACCGCATTACTCGAGTTATTCTACATTTGTATCAGTCTGGGTCAAGTCATCACGTCCACGCTAATCCAGACATGCCACCCACACCCACCACTATCCCTGCCTACTTCACTGACAGCAAGAGAGGCGAGGGGGAGGGGAGGAGGAAAGCATGGAGAGGGAAGCGAAGTAGAAGAAGGCTGGACTAGAGTGTGTGCGTATGTGTGTATGTGTGTAGAGGGGGTTCAGGCTGAACAGAGAGGAAGATTGGGGGATGTGGAAAATGAGGAGGGTGGAGGGGCAAGGAATGAAAACAGATTAAGTGTGACAAAAAGGAAAAAACAGAGACTGAAGAATGCTCAGGATACGGAATGTATTGTCATTAGAGCTAAGAGAATGTCACACAATCAAAGACCTAACCAGTCACTGGCATTTAACTAGCTGGCAGTCAGTCCATCAGGATATGGGAGAAGCGAAGGGAAGGAAACACCACAGGACTGGTGCTGCACATGATCACACACATTGTATAAACCCAAAGCTCTGTGATATAGTTAATACTTTCTCCAAAATAATACAGGCCCCAAAAGCTTGTTTTTAGGCTGTTTTTCACTTCAGACACAATGTGCAAGTAGTGCTACTGAACTGCCCTCTGTGAGAAAAGAGGACAAAGAGCCTAAAAGATGCATACATGCTGAGTGGTCTTGAATGGCTTGGCAGGTTCACTGTGCACAGACTGCTCCTTTGAATCTGTTAACTTTCTAGATTAATTTCATTGTAATCAGGACTGAGAGTCAAGTTATGGACAGTACTGAATTAAAACTGGAAAGCCGGTAAACATTAGTGGCATATCAGGATGACACATTATTTATGTTAACAGTGACATGTGTACTTACAGAAGCTCCACATATGACACACTTTAGTTTTCTAATTACTTCTCCTACTTGAATCTATTACTTTTGTTTGTTTTGTCAAGTCTAAGAAAGTCTGTTTAAAAAATGTGAGAGCTGGAGATCTAAACAGCAATACACCTTTTGAGATAACCTCTATGCCATCCCAACACTAGGTGTCTCTGTTTTGCTTTGGTCTTGTTGTGCTTTGGTGGATAGCTGGATGAGCTACACCTGGGCCCAGTATGCCCAGCTTTAACAGCTCCCTCCTTCCTGCAGACTGACTGGCTATGCTACAGTGAACTCTTTTAATTTAATCATTTTACTTTTCATGCATGCTGCCAGCCACGCATGCATGCATTATAATGCTGACTGTCTGATATATGCAAGTTCTTTTAAGTTGATCATATTGTTTTCTACGTTTCTACATCTAGTTGTGTCTTATTCTTTGCTATACTTTTTTTTTTTTTTTTTTTTTTTTAAATCTGCCTTTTACAGGGCGCCAACCTTCATTCAAGTACAATATTAAATTGCAGAGCACCCCTGTAAGTACTTTTTCCACACTGGGATATCACAATGATTCTGCTGCCTAGGGCATAATTCAGAGTCTGTGGCTCATTTGTCACATTCCACCGGCCACCTCCTCAAAATGTTCCATCTTTCCAAACTGTAGTTTATTAAAGCATTTATTAAAGCATCTATTTCATTAACAAGAAGAAAAAAAAGAAAACAGTAGCTTGAAGAGATCAGCAGATAAGCAGACAACGAGAGGCAGGTCTTTCATGCTGTGTGTCCGAGACAAAGAAGCCCTTGGTAGGGCCAGAAGAGAACAGAGATGTCTGTGAGAGTCCAGTGCTCTGTCCCACTCGCCCCACTATGACTCACAGTGGAGCTGGCCTCTGCCCGCACACGCACACACGCACACACGCACACACACACACACAAGTAAACAGACACACAGACATACAAAGCTCAGCAAGAAAGTACTTACTTTACATGTAGACACACTCACACAAGCAGGCAAGCAAACACACAACCTCAAACATACACAGAATTGTACTGTATGTAAGGATACACTGCAAGTACAACACATACAATTGAATTTAAAGTCCTGAGTATGTGATAGGCTTTAACTATTAGGGCAAATTAATTACATTTCACATGAAACACTCATCATTAATAAGAAAATGAATTTTGTGTTCTTAATAACATCTCAAATCACACATATTTGGCAATATGCTGATAAGCGTGCAACAAAATACTTACATTTTCATGCATACACATGGCAGTTCATATTCTAAATAACCAACAGTATAAAGATATATCATGTAGACTATTTCCTACAGTGAGAAAAGAAAGACTTACCTTGATGGTTAGAAATCAAAACCTCAGTTGCTTCTTCTCAATTTTCTTGCTGAACCTCTGCTACCCTCTCTGCCTAGAACCTCTATGACACACCCTGAGCACATCTCACAAGCCTCCTCTCACACATGCCGCACTGCTTGTCTGCAGATCAGTGCAGAGCATGATTCCAGCACACACATGCAGCAGACGCAGACCTGGCGAATTTCAGCAACACAAATGAACATGTAAGCAGCGCATGCTTCGCACACGCACTCATCAGCACTGAAACGCATGTCTCACACATGCCACTGCAGCCTTCACACACAGACACACAGACAGATGTTCAGCACTAGTGCTTGCTATATATGTCTGAACGCTCGCCTTCCCTGCCATCATTTGCATCACTGTTACTATAACAACTAACTAAAAAAAAAAGCTCCCTTCCTTTGCTGCCTCCCTTTCCGCTTCTACTGCAGTGTACACAAGTCTCTCTGTCTCTCTCTCTCTGTCTTGCTTCTCTTTGTTTAGTCACCTTGGCTGCAGTTACTGCAAATACTGCTCTCTCTCATCCTGCTTCTTCCTACCTTCCCTCTGTACCTGTCTGCAGATAGCTTTTCATCCAGCTGTCCACTTACCCTCTATCTCCTTGCTCTTCAGCCACATTTTGAAAAGACTGCAGCATCCAGCAACCCAAAACTCGTATTAAAATAATAGTCCCATAGCTGAGCCATTCTGACAGCCCATTAACATGTGTGTTGTACTAACTCCATCTAATGAATTACCTTCTCTCCCTTTCACTTCTGCTAATAGATTTCCATTTTCATCAGCTCGCATCTGCTGGTCCCTTCCCTTACACATGCCAGCACTATCATAAATTGGCCTTCATTTAATTGACTCAAGACATGTGCATGGCCTAGCCTAGCATCAAACCTAAACTCTCTTTAGAGGGAGAGAGCACAAGGCTTAACCTTGCTTGGTTTAATCAATTCTCATAAAAACCCATAGCAGCAGGAGCCAACTCAGCAGCTGGCTGCTTGCAGGTAATGGGGACAAAGAAACACAGAGAACCAAGAAATCTACAGCAATAGTATTTTTAAACCTTATCCCACACATAATACAAAAGAAGAAAAACATTTTTCTGATCATGCAATCAGGCTTTAAATGGCAGGATGTATTCTATGCATGCATGTGAGTATGAGTACTCTTTTCTGCAAACAGGAAAAAGGGGCTGAGCTATACAGCAGCAGAGGAATAGGCATGGTATTCTCTGCTAGCTGCTAATCTCCCCTGCTTGGCTACCACTGCCAACAACCTCTGGCAAAGAATCAACTCCAACTTCACATAGTATGGCAAATGACAGTGTGTTAAATATTGTACTATTACACTAAGAAAGTGAAATTAGAATGACTTTGCTGGTGAACTAACTGATAACTCACAAATAAGGATTATTGTAGGGACTAAATGGGATTCTTTTGTTAGAGGAAGGAGAAATAATCAGGGAAACCAAAAAGAGGCACAACAAAACACACAAACTACAGACATACAAATAGTAAACGCAATCTACCTTTCAGTCTTTTCAGATGAACTGGCACATCGCTCTTGATGCTCTTGCTGCTCTTGCTGTCATCCTCTGTCGACTCGCTGCGCACAAGAGTGGGGTCATTCTGGGCTAGCCAATCAGCTACTTTGCTCTCAGATGCCATCATAGCAGCCTGTAGGGTACTCAAGTCCCTTCCTCCTGCGCCTCCACTTCCTGCTCCACTCTTCTTGGAGCGAGATCTGTGGTGATCGGGTGTGAACTTTGACACGTGGTCTTTAATGGTGACTTTCCCTGGAGACGTGTTGTCAAACTCTATGGTAAAGGAGGCGTGACCTTGAGCTGTGGAGCAGACATACTACTGTGTCAGTCAGTACTAAATATAAGTTTGCTAACTGAAGCACTTTTCTAAAAGAAAAAATGCATATAACCAGATTGTGTAATTATACAGTAGTGCATGGACATTTGCTAAAATGTACTCAAATAAGCCAGTGTCACTAGCAGAATAACTGCTACTTTGTCTGCACTAGATACACATTGATCTCTTATTTGTGCCATAAAAGATTTCTCAAAAGTTCAACATGAATAACATGAAGAATACAAAACATAAATACACCTGCTTTTATCAAGACATATCAAAAAGAATTAAACATATACTTCACTTTACCTGTAGTGATGTGACTGGCTGTGCCCTCAGTGTCCTTGGTAGGAATCTCATGGATGCCGTTACTGGCCATGTGACCCTCCTTGGTGGGGATCTCAAAGTAACTGGAATCATGGGCAGTGGGCGCATGAAGACCACCCTCTTTAGCTTTCTCCCCTCGATGTGCCTCTTTGCTTTCTAAGTTCAGAAAATACCAAAAGATGCATTCGAAAATAGATCAAATTTGGGTAGGCAATAAATATTTGACATCAGTGGATTAAAATAAAACCACCCAACCAACCTGTGAAAATCTTAGCCAAAATTAGATGGTGAGATTTTATTTTGGGGTTGTGTTGTGTTACCAGCTTGTGGACACAGCACAACACTGTTCCAGCTAATGTGCTTTTGCGCTGCACACATCCTTTTTAAAAGAAAAACACAAAGCTTCCGGTACCAAAAATTTTGTACGTTGCCTAAAGACTCCATATTCTCAGCTTCTATGTGGAGCACAGGAATACATTACTTAGTCGACACAGATGAATACTAGATTTAATTTTCAAAGGATATGAAAGCGAAAATATTGAAAATCAAGCCATTCAAGACACAGATCAATCCACTCAAGGTTTGTTCTTCACATCAACTTTCTGTTTCTCATTTTCACTTTCTGTCACTATAAAAAAAGAAGTAGTGCTGGCATAGCTCTTTAAAACCTGATTTCGGGGGACTTTTTTTCTCATTTGTCCGTATTAGCAAACAGACCCTCTGTGAGATCTGAATATGACAAATGATACTTGCAGAAATTAGAAGGGCCATCTGCTTCATGTTGGGGAGCAAACGTAGGAACATATGGCAATTGACAAAAAGAAACAAGAAACAGAAACTGTCTGCACAATACAAGAGTGAGCAACAGTGAACACATTTCTAATAAAATATTTATTTTAAATATATCACAGAGCTGCTTAAAGACTTAGGACAGAAAACAGGACATTCCAAAAGGTACAATCTCTTAGTTAAAAGCTGCACTTTCCACTTCACTTTACTTCCCTCAGCTCAGTTTAGTTGATTTTTTTTAAATCTTTTTGAAACTATCAGTGGCTGCCAGTGTAAGCGGCTCAGCAGTTTTGGAAAGATTTACAACACAGATTAAGACTGAGAGCAAATATGATGTACTTTAGATCAAATATGTGCAGTGATGCTTAAGATTCAATGACTATGAGAACACTGTAATACCATTGAACTAAGACAGAACACATGGTTCAACTTTCAAACAGCAGTACTACTACACTGTTCACATTTCTTCTCTGTGATCTCTTACCTTTCAGGGCCTTCTGGTGTTAAAACAAACAGTTTTAAAAAGAGACAAAACAATATAAACAGCAACAGTTATTCCTTTAAAATTCTGATGAACTCAGAAAACTTCCTCTATCCCACTCATGTAAGGAGTGAGTTAGTGTGAACATAAGTCATCTGAGAATCACTTACATTAGTCACTTCTGCAAAGTAAAGAACTCCAATAATAATTTTATTTAACCGCTAGGTTCAAACTAACTGCTGAATGTGTTCCAGGATTTCTGTTGGCCTAACAGTACAACACCAAACCCTTTCTCATTTCACAGACTTGAGAGTTGAAGAGATTTCACTGACTGGACAGCTCTTCAATGAGCTGCTGGCAATCAAGTGCAAGGTAAAATATTAGATAAATACAAAGCTGACTCAAACTGAAAGCATTTCACCAGCTCCATTGCTCAAAGTGTATGGATGAGAAAGTGATACTTACAAAAGAATTAGAGCGTGGTTGGCTAATGATTGCTGCAGTGTACACTTAGTGTGGTCTGTTTGGACACTCTGTGTGTGTGTGTGTGTGTGTGTGTGTGTGTGTGTGTGTGTGTGTGTGTGTGTGTGTGTGTGTGTGTGTGTGTGTGTGCTGGGAGGAAAGGGGGGAGCTGGTGCAATGGTGTAACCCAATCAGCTTGAGCAACAATACATGAGGAGGGGAGGGTAGGGGACTCTGACAGCACAGCCTATTCAGAGGGAAACATAAAAAGACACACACTAAATTTAACTGAAGTACACATACATGCTACAAAGCACACAACCAAACAGAATCGCTTCCTATCCCCAAACCTCTCTTTCTCGCTTTCACTTCCTCCTAACTGTCATATCTGAATAAAATGACCTATTAGGGGAAATACACATGGAGGTAAAGCCACACCATTTAAAATTAAATGTCCACTGATAACATACTGATAAATATGCACGCCGCTTCACAATCCAACGTTTCAACATTCATCTTTTAAAAGCCGATGCTGGGGAGGGTAAATGCCTTTTACTCACCCGCTTCCATAACTGAAGTAGCCAATCCCATTTGGCTGATCTTCTGGAAACGTTTTTTTTCCGTTTGGTTTCAAATCAACCCTTCACACTTTTGCAGATTTACTCCAAACTGACAAGCTTTTCTAATCTCACTTCACCACAAAAATACGACACTAAAATCCACAGAGTGATGAGAATCGTAGAGAACGGAAAGCACCTATAACTGACTGTTAAAAGAGGTAAAACAAAAAAAACAAACAAACAAAAAAAAACCCCCAAAAACCCAGTCTTCTTTTACCGACTGGCAAAGATGCTGCCAGACTATCCATCCAGATGTAACGAGAGATTTGAGGATGCTTCAGTCTGCTCCAGTGTTTTTTTGTGTTTGGTTAACCTCCCCCCACTCCTTCTGGTCCACACTAAACCAGCCTGGCACAGACTGATTTTTTTGTATCACTGAGCTGTTCCACTATTCCTCTAATCCTGTTACTCTGACTATCGGCTTCTAGTTAACGTTATTCCCTCCTCAGTCCAATGGTCACTGTCTAATCGCATAGTGCAGGCAAACAGACATACATGCATACATGCTATGAAAAAGGCCTTTGTGTGCACTTGGACTGTCACAAATACAAAAACACAGGCTAGTTGGACATCACCCCTTCAACACAAAGAAAGCAAATAAATGGAGCTGGAGGACATTAGGATGACTTAAGCTACTGATTCAACTTAACATAGCATCTTTAATGTGTTAGCTATTTAACAGCAACATTTCACAGTACATTGTAACTATACACTGTAAACAGTAAAACACTTTGATTTTAAATTTTTTGCTTGAACTAAAGCAAATAGAAGCTTCATTTAAATTACTGAAAGTGCATCCTATTATAGAGTATGAAATTGAACTTCTACGTCATGTCTATTTGTAAAGCAGTTACCAAGTGCTAACAGTAAAAACACCTTTTACAAACCAATCACAACTACACAAACTTTATTATAATATGTGGAAATCATTTGGCATTCTTACAACTATGTTTTGAAAATGTAACACTGTCATTGTACATGTACATTGTACCTGCTTGCTGTGTATAAACCCAAGAAAGCACATGTTTGCATTTGATCTCTGAAAGTGTAAAATAATTCAAAATCTCACAGCCTCCTACCTGAGGTGGAGCTGTCATGCTTTTTTGTGGATGTCCTGTTTTCCTGTTTGAAAGAATTCTCATCATCTGCGTCCCCATCCCCCCACCAAGACGGCTGGCCATACAGGGGGGTCCCACGAGGCAGTGCTGTAATATCCCCTGGGGCAAATGTTCACACAAAAACATTTTAACAAAGCCTTGCAGTGAGTCTACGTGTTACTCTGTGAAGGCGAGTGTTTATTACTGACTTTACATACTCAGGTCATATCTAGATAAACAGTTCACTGAATCACGTTGCACCAAAATTAACCCAGCTGCTCCTTGCGTATGTCTGTGTTCGTGCTTTAATTCCCCCTAGTCGGGTCTTGCAACACTGACCTATTTTCAAAACTTTAGCCAGCTTGGTCGAACACGCATGTGAACATTCAATGTTTTGGGTTCTTTCTCTTTCAGAAATAAATGGTGGATATGAAAGACAAGCTTTCCATTTGCCTCCCTGTTCCTATCAGACTATAAGAAAAGGTACTATGCTCCAGTGGTAACTCTTAAACTGAGTAAGGAAGTGAGAGGAAACATCACTGAGTGCTGTATCAGAGGACATCTCGTCAAGTTCTTTGCATTCTTTCCTCATCTTATGCCTTTTCCCCTCATTTTAGTACCCTTCACCTTGCGATGTGTTAGTTTAAACACAGTATATCCAGATAATTATAGATCCTCAGTGCCAAATTGTTTACAGTGAGTAGGGCTGATCTATATAAAAACTACTGAACGTATGTTTACTGTAAATTATAATATGTGGGTGAGGTCTGGGACTGAAGCAATAACACTGAGATTGCATCCTCATGAAAAACAGCATGAGTGTTATTTAAAAACTGAGTGGAAGATCAGGCAACATGCAAAGCTGAGTGTATATCGTTGCCTGTTTAGGTCCAAATTTATTTCTGTGTCTGTGTATCTTACTGCATTTTATAGACAGCAGAGCTGGGATGTTGGTTTGCATTATTCATTCAATCTGACCCTATTACAGCTTAAGCTGTCTGTAAACCCAAGCCCTCTATGGCCTTGTTTTAACATCTGGAGATTAACCAGAAACACTGCTAGCACCCCAACATGCCCACTGATGTCACTTATTAGGGACACCCTCAAATGTAAGCCGTCTTCATGATAATGCTCAGCGCCGGGCAGCAATTTTTCCTGTGACCATGTCCACCCCCTACTGGCCTAACCCTACCACACTTAAATTACACAATATTCTTATTTTAAAAAAGGTTTCCTTATTTGGGAAAAAACATCAACAAAAAACAACAACAACAACAACAACAAAAAAAGACACAAACACTAAACCAGGGGTGGGGAACTCCAGGCCTCAAGGGCTGCTGTCCTGCAGGTTTTAGATATCACCCTGGGTCAACACACCTGAATCAAATGATTATTTCATTACAAGTCCTCTGGAGAACTTCAAGACATGTTGAGGAGGTAATTCAGCTGTTTAGATCAGCTGTTTTGGATCAAGGACACACCTAAAACCTGCAGGACACTGGCCCTTGAGGCCTGGAGCTCCCCCACCCCTGCACTAAATGATGACATGAATGTGAAGCCTGAATGCGAATATAAAGCCTGCTCTCTCAGGGTTGTAGAAAGTGAAAAATTCAGTGAACTGCTTTTGAAACTGTGGTATTACATCTAGAGGTTTTAGAGAGTATTTGCAGAACTATATATCAGAACATACATTTTCTACTTGTTAATATCAGCATAAAGCCATTACTAAACATTTGTATTGCTTTTGTTGTTATTTCAGTCCCAGGGCTACTTTTGGATCACCACAAAATTAAAATTCCACTGAAGATATCTTTATTCATAAGAGAAATTTGTAAATTTAAGGAAACAGCAGACTAATTTACTTTTCCACATTTACTTCTGTTTTGTCTCTTACCTCCTATCCTCTCTTCAGCTTTGTGAGTGTCCACAGGTTTGGCAGATGACTCTTTGGAGGAAGTGACCCCATCTGTGACTTTGCTCTCCCCTGATTTAGTGTGGCTGGGGGATCTATGTGCCTTTGTTGGGGTCTTACTGGGAGATTTGGTTGTGGCTGTGGTGCTAGCGGTTTCACCAGTCGATGGTTTCTTGCTGAGTTGGAGGCCAATGGTGAACTTTTCATGCTAAAGGGAGAAGAAGAAATGGACACATAAAATGAATAGCCATATATGTAGTACAATGCAACTGTGAAACATGATCATGTTAGGACAAAGGTCCTCACCTTTAGAGCTTCCTCAGGCACAGTGAGTTCTCCTCTCACCACCGTAAACAGATTGGTATGTGAAACAGAAAGGTTAAGGAAATACGGGTCACCATACAACTATGACATGATTACAGACACTAATGCAAGCCCACAGGTGGGGAAGCACAAATGAGGTAAGGACCTGCACAACCAGGTTTAAAAAAATACAAAGTAAAACTAATTTAAATGATTCTAATATTTTCCCTATTTTAATTAGAAAATAATAATAATCTAAAAATGCTAATCTATTGAAAGAAATTATTCATAATTCCCTATGTATTGTTATAGATTGATAAAAGTTATGGGGTGTCAGGCATGAGCTGTTTTGGCTTCTGTGATGGGGCATGACACAAACTGTTTAAGAACTGATACACTACTGCAAGTTGTGAACTCAACTATGTTTCTAGGTCACAACACAAGTTTGGCACCTTGGTGAGAATAAAAAAATTTTCCTCAGCATGTTCTCTAAATGGTGAACATATTGCTGGTTGTGTGAGGGGTGAACAGATTAGTGAAGGATATCATATCCAAACCTCAGCTTGTCCTCTAACTTTAGAGTGATGTACATCTGCTCCTGAATGCGGACATCGTTTACAAAGGTCTGCAGAGAGAGGGTACAGAAAGGCGGTTATTTAAAGAAATAGTCACAGTAAAATTCCAAAAATAACATGTGCTTTAGTACTTTAAGTACTATGGTTGACATCTTTCTTTCTTTATATTTATTTCCTTTTCATCAACAATTAACATCCTAATGTTTAATGTTTTTTTTTTAATATACAGCCATTATAAATCACAAAAGCTCACAGCAGGGACAGTAAGTAAAGTAAGTAAAGTTTATTTATTAAGCGCTTTTCATAGACAGGTAGTCACAAAGCGCTGCACACAGAGATTAAAATAAACAGTACGATAAATAGCAAAATGCACAATATACACAATATAGAGTTTACAGCTTGCTTGGTCTAACCAACAGTTCAACATGTAAAGATATTCAGGTTAATAACATTCAATACAGGACATGACAAAGCTTCAGATTCATAAAGTAAGCTAAAAACAGATGATGTTCAGCATTTTTGCAAAAACAAATACATCACTCAGCCATCTATGTCTCTAGCTTGTTAAGAGGTTAAACTAATGGATGGATAAAATGATTAACCGATTAGCAAAATAGCAACAGATTAATTTTCTAGTGATAAAATAATCAACTTAAGATTACAGCTCTAGTCTAAACAGCCTAAACAGTTTACAGTTTTAGGATTATGAAGCTAGGATAAACCAATCCGACAGATTTAAACACCAATAATAAACTTTCATATAGTCAACGGGGCTTCTTATATAGGAACCACGACTGGTCTGGATAGCGTGGATCAAATGCCAAAGCAAATGAAATCCTGTATTTCTTTGTTTTGTTTGGAGTTTTGCTTTCCATTTCTCTCCTTCTCATATCCCCACACAACCCTTTCACCCTTTTTTCTACTGTACAGCTCTGGGAAAGATCAGGTTTCACTGGATAGCCAATGAAAATCTATCACACTTGCACTGCTGTTGTAATAAAACATTCCTGTCTTCTCTCCAGTGAGATGAAATCCAAATATTTCAACAACACAGCTATGAAATGACTTCAGAAAGACAGTAAATGGTGACACTGTCCAAACATAGCTTTTCAGACCGTGGCAAACCTCAGTATATCCACTGACTCAGCAGGAGAAAACTTCCTCTAAATCCCGTCAAAGAAGCTGGACGGTTAATGACACAGCAGGAAGCGGCTCTGACTCTGGCTTCCTGTCTGAGAGCTAGAGAGGATGTGAGGGGCATTGTGCATATGTGTCTAATCTGGTGGGCTGTGACTGAGTACGAATCATTACACATGACTAACGCCATGTGGTAGCTGCGTGTAACCAAGTTTTACTGAGTCAAAGAGACAGAGAAACCAAGAATTACAAAAACGAATATAAATGTGTTCCCCATAATTCTCACATGCATCATGCTAACATCAATTATGGTGTTTGTTATGTGGTATTTTGGGATGAATGTACTGCTCGAATTTTGGTATGAACCAATTTAATCTATTCCAACTTGGGTATCACTATCCATTACCCTAAATATGCAAATAATTATGCTTTTCTCCACACATCTTTTATCTTATACCCAAAAACATTACGCATCTACAACAAACTTATTAAAAATTCACAAAACTTCGTGCAATAACAAAAATTTATAATGCTTATTCTTTATTTCATCTTCCACAATAGCATTCTTTCTGCCAGCTCACATGTTTACAATGTGTATTTCAAGTAGCATCAGAAAACACTGACAGCTTTTTTCTTCCATTGTCTTCTCATAAACCCTTTAGGGAGAGTTATTTAAATCAATCAAGGTACGAAAACAGGTCCTAAAGATGTGTTTAATTGGCAAATTGACTCCTTAATTCATGTTCACATCACAGAGTTTGCCCTTAAGCAGCAATTTGCATAATTGGGTTTAGATTCAAATTGATCCAAGCCTTGATATGAATCTTGATTGACAAGGTGATTGATTAGCAGCAGAAAAGAAGTTCCCAATGACTTCCAGAAATAAACAAATCTCTGACCTCATCTCCATCTCTCCTACTTTTAACTTGACTATATTGAATGTTTTGTTTCTTTGTATCTATTGGTCTCTCTCTATTTCTCTCTATCCTTTTATTATCTTACTCCTCCCCATCTGTCATCCATCCTCTCCCCCTTTTCCCTTTGCTTTTTGACTCTGTATCCTCTTCTAGTCTTTTTATCTTGATGCTTACTTCTGTCCTTAGCATATTTTGGTGTTTGTACTCACCCCATTCAGACTGCCCAGATCCTTAACCTTGTGTTCATCAGTCCCAGGCTCGTAGTTGATGACAGCATGCTGCTTATCCACACTGCGCGACTTCAAACAAAAGGAAACAAACACGAAACATTAGCAAGTGGTAACAGCTGTTAATGTGATTATTGACATCTGGACCTCAAAATAATGTGTGATTGTTGGCTTTACTCTTCATGTTTGCTGTTGCACTCCAGCACAGATTCACAGGTTATTCACACTAAACATCAGGACAGTAACTGTTTCTTACATAAACGATTAGAATACTGTATGTCACTGAACCGGAGCCTTTGTGGAATTATCAGAATCCATGACAATGTCAAGAATGTAACTCTGAAGGTAAATATCAGGGTTACTGCATATGATATCTACTATCATATCAACTCTAAGCATATCAGCAGGTATTTCAATGTCTGTGTCAGGGCTCTTTGTAATCACTTGCATTTGTACACAGCTGTACACACACTTTGCGCACACACACACACACACACACACACACACACACACACACACACACAAAGTAGACAAAGAGGAGCAGTGGAATAGTAACTGGAGATTGGAGGTAAAATATTGATTTTAAGCAGGCTGTTTGGAGGATAAACAATTTCCAGTAGAAACACTGCAACCTTCTGCATAGCTAAAAAAAAAAAAAAAAAAAAAAAGATGGCAAGAGCCTCGGAGAGAAATATGCTGTGGAATTTGGTAAATATGTCTCATGTACCAGTGCCACACAAATGTTTCATGTATCTGAAGAATTGCAATGACACTGACTGGTTAGCAAATTTGCTGCAGTCAGATATCTACTGCAAAACCCTAAATCTATAAAAATGCAAATAAAGCAGGACAACCTGGAATTATTTTGTGTGGAAATGTCAATGTTTCCATTTTAATTTTACTGTTTGAGATTGAAAAGTCTGCTGGATCTGGGGTTGATAGTAGGCAAGTCATTTCTCAATGATTAGCTCATCTGGGAGTGACCACATTTCTGTTGCCAGCCTTAAACCTCTCCAACGCTGACAAATACAGATGTTATATCCGGTAAATATGTGCACAAGCATAAACTCAGGCTCGTCTAAGGGCTTTAGGGTTGTGGAACCACAGAACCTCTTTCACTAACCTGTTGAATGCAAAATTTTAACAATGCAGATGTCACTGAAAAGAGGGCCCAAGGGCAGTGTTCAAAGAATCCATAACAATACACAAAGACACAGATGTCAACAGGACTGTATATACTCACAGAGGCGATTGGTGACGAAACACAGGTAACAACGAGATGCAAGTGGAAACAATCAAGCATAGGTGAAACAAATGATGGCAGGGCAGACAAATACAAAGGATGGAAACTATAAAAGTAACAGATACATTGGGCAACATTACAAATAGAACTAATAATGACTAAAAATAATCAAAGACTAAGTCATTTCTGCAATGAAGCAAGGCAGACAATAGTGAATTTATTCCACTGAAATCAGCCAGTGCTGATTATGGGAGCTGAATCTGATATTCAGTTCTCATATGACTTTCCTATAAGCCATTCACTCCTTGTTTAAACAAAGAAACATGCTCGTGGTGAAGAAAAAATGTTAAGATAAAGCTGCAAGGCTTAGTAAAACCAAGGGAAGCAACTCCAGAGGGCCAACTGTGAAAGCGATTACTTTAGTGAGATTAGGCTAGATCAAACAGGATAGAGACCAGCTGAGCTGCTCATTGTACAGGAGAGAGGACTCATGCTGCTATACTCAGACGCACTGACAACCAACAGAACATATGCAGAGCCAAGCCACGTCCTCAAAATGTTTAATTCAGGAAAAATCATTTGTAGAGGTTAAATTAATATCATAGTTTGGTGTTCCTCTATTCACTAAACACCTTCTCTGTTCAATAAGAAAATAAGAGCTAGGCGCTTCGGATCATTATCCTTAGTTTGCAAATACCATGACTGTCAAAAGCAATGTAGCACAAACAGTATGACTGATGGGAAAAACAAGCCAATTCTTCAAGCTGACAACACAACATCTACAAAACACTTACGCAGACCACTCAAGCAACTGTGTGATAAATTCTGTCATATATTCACTTGTATTTTGATATTCTATCTGTGAGTGTGCATTCCAGTTTTATTTGGTGCATGACACAAGCAGCCTTAAACCATGTGATGATGCCTTGGCTTGTTAAAACAGTCACATGGAGGGTAACTGTAAGCCGCTTCTCATGTGCTGTCCAAGTACACAAAACCAATGTCTGTAACTTGGAATAGTTCCCTTATCTTTCTCTGGTTCCAAACACATCAGAGGGATAGAATTACAAGAAGACACACAGAAAGAAAAATCCACATCCAATCCACATACAGAACCCGAAGACATGCAGGTCATCAAAAACACATTAAGAAACCACTTGAAGAAAAGAAAGAGATCTTTTACAACTCAAAGCAAAGCAAACAACCTGTATTACTTAAGCACTGAAGGCTGTGAGAAACCAGATTGTAAAGGCGTAATACGATACCATCTGAACAGCAAGTAGTTTCCAAGTTTTATGGATGCAAAGACATTAGTAAGATATCACCGAGTTTGTTTTATAACATATCATTTTTAAATATTTTTCCATAAAAGTTGTACACACATACATATGTATCTCAACTTTAGTCTCTGCTTCATATGCATTTCACTCAACGCATGACATCTAAATTATTTTAGCCACATAACGCTTAGAGTCCTTTGTGTTTTAGCATTAGCTAATCTACACTATTAAACTATGAAAATTAGATTTGATTATCTGAACATTTATCATTTAACTAATACAAATTACACACAGAAAATCTAATTTTCAGTGTTGTATAGAGGTTTTGTACTGAAAACAGAAACTAAAAGCAGACAGAAGCGTATGTGTGATGCATAATGTAAACAGTGAACAGAAAATGTCTGCTGACTCAGGATCAGTGAGTCCTAAACAAATGTGTTTTTGACAATCATACTTTCTGACAGGCACTGGTGGCAGTGAAAAGTTCTCTAAAAATGTAATGTCATAACTGGAGTCCTGTAGCCATGGATGAATACTCTATCCACAACAACACACATCAGAAAAGATCTAACTCAAGAGGTATCTGCCCCACTTTCTATTATTAGTGCAGTGACCAGAGGTACACATGAGCATGCACGTGGTCTCTCTGGATGCATGCACAGCTGCAGCGACATCAGCATACAGACATATAAATCAACCTCTGCTACTTTAAGAGCAGCAGCATGAGCATTGTGTGCTATTGTTGTTCAATCCTTGGTACAGTTATTGCACTGTCCAATGAAACAGGTCAATGTGAACTCCGCAGCTTACTTCTAAGGCTGAGAAAAATCTATGTGTACAGCAGTTTTAATGATCTCTAAACAGTAAAATCAAACACGATTGTTTTATTGGGGCTTTTTTCAGTGAAAAAAAAGAGGCATATCAAATGTCTTTACCTGTAGCATGAGCTCACAGTCATCCCGGCCGACAAAGATCATTTCCCGTGGGAGTCGGTGGCGAGTCCCACCGCTGCTAACCAGAAACCAGGAGGTCACGCTCATCTTTGTACCCTGCAGCAGCCTCTCATGCAAACCTCCTGGAAAGAAACATGCAGAAGTGTAAGTAAACTGTTATTCGGTGACCACATTTTAGATGTGGTTGAATCCACACCAAATTACCCACTCAGCAAAAAATATTTGTATAGAATTCAAATTCATAGGTTACAGCTGTAATCCTGGCATTTTTCCTCATAATCCAGAGCCAGTCCCCCCCCCAAGAAAACACCTCTTCTTAGAATCAACCTAAGTCTTACCGTCTAAATAAATGTTGATACATCATATTTCAGAAATGAAATCTACGAATATGTGTGGATAATTTTTATAAAAACAGTATATAAACAACAGTGGGAGGAATTGTTTTGTACCAACAGTATTATTTAAAATAACAGATTGTAATAAAAAAGAATGAAAAATGTGTTTGTTACCATACCCTGTGGAGATCACTGATCAAGGTTTAACTTATCAGTGCACCACAGTATTCAAAAACAGAACTCTTTATTAACGTACATGTAATCTGAATGTATGCAAAAGTAAGTCATAATTTGAATGAAATATGCTGGTGAACTCTACTACACACCTCTGCTCCAGGTAGCTCACTGCAGATTGACCACTGACAGCAAAACACAGCTACGCCATCCTGAAAAAGATGAAGAACCAACATTTTTGTTTTCTTCTTTTTCATTTATTCTCACAGATTCAGGCAATCATAGATTTTCTATCATCATGGAAAATTGGTAACCTCATATGACAGAAAAGATCATGACGACATCAGAGAAGATGAGAAAAAGTCTTTCACAACTCTTTCCATCTTCATTTTGTTTTGCTCCAAGGGGGAATGAGATCGAGTGGGCGGTCTTGCAATGTGATGCCTCTGTCTACGCCTGGAAATGAACACTGGGCCAGCCAGTAAGATACATCCTCTCTCTCTCTTTCTCTCTCTCTGTGCCTGCCTTGATCACTGCCAGATGTTAGAGGAGGAAGTGATGTAGATTTGTTGGCTGGCCGGCCCATCAGGACATTCATTTTCCCTCCTGCCTCCCTCCTCCCCTTGCTCTCCTTCAGATGAGCTGAAAACGAGGTCAAAGCCAGCCACTCTTACTTTCTAACTGCCTAGACCTGAAACTACAGCATTAAGGAGATCTAACTGATGGGCTGTTGACCTCTATACCTATTTTTAAACTGATTGAGCATGCTAGAAGTTTGTTTTGAGCAACAGACTGAGTGACTGTTCCTGTCTGAATAAGCAACAGGGTGTAAAATATGAGACTAAAGGGACATTTTAAACTCAATTTTAGCTGTAACTAATGTTGTACCAGCTATGAAATTCATTTTAACATACTGTTGTTCATGTGGGGTTTGGACGGTTCTAAAACATTTCCTAAGTAATTATTTCAAATTAAAAATAAGTTTCCAAGCTTTTGACATTAATTTGAAGTGGCACTCAAATAACCAGAGCTCTCTGTCGTGTGTAGAAAGTGCCAAGAAAAGCCCATCAGAGTGGGAATTAAAGATTATTGAGCTAAGCTCTTGCTCACTTGACCTTTTAAGTACTTAGTATACCAACTCAATAATCTCTTGGGTAAAGTTTTAATCAACTGCACACCTCAGTTCTTGCATGACACTGTAGGAAATATGGGTTGGGAATAGGACTGTATCAGCAGCTGTCTCTGATGTAAAACAGATCAGCTTTCATTCCAGTGACCACTCTGAATATCTGACAGCTTTACATGCTGAGTGAAAGATTTAATAGGAAAATTTAGAAACTTGGTAGGTACTCAAATACAAGTAATGTGCTGCAACAAGCTGCTATAGAGAGAAGCACTTTTGAAGATGTCACATTTTGACAACAGTGATTACATTCTCAAATCACTAAATCTGACTTATGATTTCTCTGCATTTTCACATGCAATTATCAGGAGCAAACATAAGTATTAAGCACCAACCAAATATAAAGTGATTTGCACAGCTTGTATTGGTCACTTCTGCGGAGAGGTGTTTTAGTCCTTTTGCAACTTTTAGCTCACCTCAAAGTTGAAAAGGTTTCACTTGAGACCCATCCAAGTCATGTTGCTAAGTGTTATTTTTTAACATAACTTCTCTTCCTTTTATTTTAGTATAGTAAACTCATGTTAACTGTGAAGTTAAAATAAAAGTAAACTAATTTAAAATGTTTTCATCTGCAAAATAAATAAGATTATTATCATATATTAAATCCAGCACCAGGGCTAATGATCAGATTCCAACTAATGATGTTCTGCTTACATTGCATGCTCCACCTGTTTGGCTAACAGGTGGCACAATTTGTATTGACAAACCTGCAGGTACATGTGAACATTATGTGGCAGATATTACAGATAATGGTGTTTGGATACACCACTAGTGCAACCAAACCTAGCAACAGAACTATAATTGTTTTTGGTTTCCTACTCGACTGTAACTAAAGCATCACAGAGCTGCCTGTCTCAGTAACCACTGCAAACTGTTATCAGAATGCAAGCCTAATGAGAATGTGGTTAAATAGTCTGGATGCAATCCATACCAGTCTCCTTTATGGTGCCATTAAAAAGAAAAAAATCTTCTCACTATTACACATGAAAGACGTAGCACAGATGGAGGAATGCAGTGGTAGGTCTGAAGAAGGACACACAGCTGAGAGGGAAATATTATCAGTTCTGCATGTAGTCTTTTCCTTCTCTATAACAAAAACGGTGAGTGCGAGTGCATCCAAATAACAATATTAGAAATATTAGAAAAGTCCTTGTGTTTTGGACAGCTAGTCTGACATATCATGCAATATAAGGCACTGCATGGGCAATTCACAAAGCACTAATGTGTAACGCGTAGCCAAAAGAAGGACAAAAATATTTCATTGTTTACATATTTAAACAAACTTGTGGGGATAGGTTAATTGGATAATCCAAATTGCCACTAGGTGTGAATGTGAGTGTGAATGTGGGTGTGAATGGTTGTCTGTCCCTATGTGTTAGCCCTGCGACAGACTGGCGACCTGTCCAGGGTGTACCCTGCCTCTCGCCCTATGACAGCTGGGATAGGCTCCAGCACCCCCCGCGACCCTGAAAAGGATAAGCGGAAGTGAATGGATGGATACATATTTAAACACATTGTTTATATATGTAAACACTGGAGTGGCGATGTAGCACGTTTTCAGCAGCATTTTCTACTAGGGCTAATAAGGAGGAATAGTGACTCATGGGTTTTGAAAGGAATTTCCCAACCCCCGACCTGCACTTATACTATCTCCAACGCACTCAATCTCACACACACACACATCCGCAAGGACTGAAACAGGAGGATTATTCTAAGATGACTGTGAATTCTTTGTATAGAGGAGATGGCAGAGGAGATACAGGAAGCATGTGCAGCGCCCCTCGCTGCAGACACTCATCTTTGCATCCACAGAGCACAATTAGGTGATTTTTGATAGGCTGAAATGAATTAAAAAACATTTGTTATCTATAGCGAGGCTGCTCGCTGACTTTTGGAAAATCCAATTTAACTGCACTTGTATTTCGTATGTATTTCGGACCAGAAAAAGTTATACAAATAGCCTTTTATCCTTTCAACAATTCAAACCTCCTCCTTTGACATGAATTACCCAATCATAAACGCTGGCTGAAGGGCGGCAGGAAGTGATGTCAGTGAGCACTAGTTTATTTACTGGCATCACCTAATATGATTTTTTTTTTTTGGTACTGGCCTGCTACTCTCCACGTAGCATCTGGCTGGAGTGTGCGTTCCAGGATGATGCAACAGCTGGGTAACCATTAGAAAACACTCATCTGCTTTTCCTCTCTAACTTTCCAGATGTCACATCAACTGGCACAACCATGACAGCTGACTCGCACCACATCACACACAGAGACATCACACACACATATGTCCTACGCAAACGAAGCGACAGACAGTAAGAGGGAGAGGACGAAGGGGAAAGAGATGGGATGAGCACAGAGAGACAACTCATTCTTTCGTCACACTCATTTCCACATGGTCTTATGATAAGAGCCAAACTTAGTACTTCTAAGGGCGTGGTTGCATGCCTGCATTTATAGCCTGTATCTGACAACAGTTAAATAAAATACGAAAATAATAATAATAATAATAATAATAGTCACATTTGCTGCTTATTCACTGGGATCAATCAAAGTAATTACATTTAAAAAAACCTTTCAGGCACTCGTTGCTTTGATTTTTTATGTCTGGTTGGTATTTGTCTGGCAGACATGAGACAATGCATCTAATGTTTACAACAGCCGAGGCTGATTGTCCAAATATAAACAGCACTCAGTAGTTACAGTAGCTTCAGCACTTACAGGCCCTTAGGCTAAACAGACAAAGAACAGAGCAATAGCTGTACTAAATTAAACTCTGGTCACTCTGACTGATAGTATAACCAATATTGTAGCTTCACAAAGAAAGCAAAGATGGTATGTGATGTTCTGGAGTACCTTGAAGGTATAAAACCAATAAAAGAAAGTATACTGGCAGACAAAACAAACAGCAAAGAAGCCTATTCTTTCAATAACACCAATGGAAGATCTGTGAGGGCTTTCAGATCAATGTCAATAAATAATAGGTCAGAGACGCTGAATCAGTCTCGCAAGCTTAGTTATGTTTTTGTGCAAAGAGTGCAAAGGACCCTGAGGGGTGCAAATCAGGTGAACGAACTCAAGACAAGATGGTAACCTTTGGACAAACAGACAAAGGCTTTTCTATCCCCCAATGGCTTAGTCGACTACATACATACAGACATGAAAGCATGTAGTGGAGAACTACAATCTATTGTTCTTCTAAAAACGAGACAAAAGGAGTATCCCAGCTCTTGTTGTGATATAATAATATACCAGACAATTTCCACAAGAAAAAAGATTCTGTCCATAATATGAGATAGGTTTTGTTGCTTATGGGAAAAAAAAATTTTATGTTTTTATTTCCTTTTAAAGTTTTCCAATGGTGACCACTTGTTTTTAATAGAATTTACATTCAATAATTTTTAAAACATGATAATTGAAATAAAATAACTGTGGAGCATTTTGTTTCACGATAATGCTCTTATTTTGTTTTTCAGCAAAATCTCCTCCTTTCAAATTCCTTCCCCGCCAGGCAATGACAGATTTAGTGCACATTTATTTATGTTTTCAATTTAGATTTATTTAATTCTAATAAAAGTACCAAGAAATCCTATTTTAGAAAGACTATTTTTTCCCAAACTCTAGGCAAAATTGGATGAATTAGTTGTGATCTCAACACTGACAAAAATAATAAACATTACAGCTCTAGAAACTAAGTTTTATTGTGTTGCACAGAATATAATGCACCATTCTAATACATGAGTATGACACCGTTGTCAAACATGTTTACAGTCTAATGTCTAATGTAAGAGAAATAAGTCTATCGGTATCGGTCCAAAGCACTAAGTTACAACACTTTGAATAACAAAGGCAACCAGTCAATAAATTAGATTTTATTTAAGAATAATTCAATGATATGGTACATCAAAAATGTTCTTAAGAGAACACAAAAGAAGAAGCTATGGCTGATTCAGACATACCATTCTGTGATATTTTATTGTTTGTGACATGACATTGGCCTGCTTTAACTTCTTCTAATATAGGAAGAATAGCCAGTAAAATCAAAACACTGCCTTTCCAAATTATGTTAAAAGGTACCTCATCACAGTCTGATATAAAGCCGGATTCTACAGAGTATATTTTGACATCCATAATAAACACTTTGGGTTTATCATCATAAAAAGGCTGAATGCAGTCTGACAGTGTGTATTTCAGCCAAGGATGCTCTTCCAACATCCAAACCCTGCTTAAACACCAGGAGCAAAAAAAAAAAAAAAAAACAAGAACTAAGCCAAATGAGAATCTTTTAGACACACATGCACACGCGCACGCGCACACACACACATGTACATCTAAAGTAAACAAGTGTTTAATATTCCATTTAATCTCAAACTGAATTATATATATCGAACAAAATCATAAGTATGTATTGGCATGTAAGACCTTTCTAAACATTTTTTAAGGCTATACTCATGCTTTCTTAAATATAAATGTAAATATTAGTATAAATACTTTGTGACAATAAATAACTCAAGAATAATCAACTGCCTCTCCAGTGACTTTATCGTCCTATGGATCACCCTGCCCTGCTGTTTGTGTTCTTTATCTGCAGTTTTAGTGAGCTCAGTAACGATGCACATAAACCAGCATTCTACTAGCTGGTTGTGGTTAAAAGTGGTCAGCTTACAGCATATCTCCAAAGTAGAAGGAGGACTACCATCATGGTGAAGTTAACACTGAATCTAACTGAGAGATAAAAGACTGACTGGAGAGACAGTAACTAATCAGTCTGCTAGCAGGAAAGCACAAGGTACTGCTGACTGTCAAAATCAGATCAAGGTGATTGCTCACTAGCTCTGTTACATGGATATATAATTTTTAAAAACACATTGAACTGCCATATATAACTGGCTGGCCTTTAATATCAAGCAGCAACATGCCAGTGTGGTAAAGTTCACCCAAAAAGTTTGGTGAGAGAAATCCTAATATTCTGCTCTAATTGGTAGCATTAGCTGATAACCTTGAACTGCCAGAATAACTGCCATATTTTACCACTGTGGTTAATAAAGTAATGTAAATGTGTATGTAAAAACCGGACTTCATTCTTACATATCTTACCTGGTTCAAAAATAGACTATATACCCACATTAATCTAATGTGACAGAGTCATAGCACCATGGAAGGACATAATAAATCATTATGGGCAGTGTAAGTCAGCAGAAACTTGGGTGCGCGTGTGCAGCTATGGCTATGTGTAGTTGATGTGGCTTTTACATGCAGCATGTGGGTGAAAAAGAAACAGTCCAATGCAGCAGAAAAGACCATATGGTGTAGAAAAGCAGCCACACACACACACACCACATGAGCCATCGGCAAGAGGAACAAACAAGCAAACACCATCATTTAGCCAGCATCCATCCTGACTGTTTCAGTGTTGTTACCAAACACAACCCAGCACACCCTGGCCATAAGACATAAACCCACCACATGCTTAGTGACCCTTGTGTTCAAAATGAACTATAGCCCTACTGATGGAAATTTAACCTTTATAGAACATGAAGAACAGGATTAATGGGAAAAACAACAGTATTATTCATGTTGAGTGGAAGGAGGAACATCAGCACCCTGGGCAATCCTTACAGTAATATAGATATGCTGAAAAAGAGATTATTAATAATCCAAGAGAGTTAATGATGCACATGCCCTGAAGCATAGTCATTTTCATGTGACTCATTCTCTGGAGCATGGGTACACTACATTTTTCAGAAACAAGGTCTGGAGGCAGCTTTCTAATAGGGAATAAGAAAAATAAATTGTAAATGAAAAAAAACAACACAAATTACCTATTAAACTTCCAGAAATAAATATTTAATTACAAAAACCTGAAACTTTTAACTAACTAATTATTCATGTAGATAGTTTTACCTATTTTAGCATCAAGAGGGCACAACATATAAACTCCATTTACATAAAAAACATATTGCAGTCATTTCAAATATACCTTCGGTCTGATGACTGCTCTAATGGCCCCGCATAGCCCCTGCTAAGCAGATAATGACTAACCCATGGCCCTTTAACAGGAACATTAGTATTTGGCCAACCCTGCCACTTTGATTATGGTGCCAACATTTATCCTGGCTGTAGCAATAGCTTCAGTAGCAGATAAAAATAGTGAACTCTCTCACTCTTGCACTTAGAAGGGAAAAAAACATAAACATTAGCATAACAGGACAATCAGGAGTTGGCAGAGGGAAAGATGAGAATAGAACATGTTCAAATATAAGATTGATATCTAGTGGAAAGAAGTATCAAATGAAGGAAACTCAGAGGGGAGTATGTTACACCCCAAAACAGATGTGTAATTTCTCTTTCTGTGAGAGGTTAAATGGCTTTTTTTTTTTTTTTTTTTTTTTTTTTAAATCAGACACACCCTTGATGTTCCATAACAAGGGAGAGGCTGATGATTGTATATATAAAATGCTCCAAGCTTGTTTTGGGGTATTTTGTCTGGTATACTGTGCTGTCTCTCCCAATTTGTAACCACAGACTTCGCTATTCACCTCTCTTGTTTTTCCCTCTGACACCACACGCCAGCATGAGCGTTACCAGGCAAGGCTATGTGAATGTCATAACCCTTTTAACGTTTCTACTCTGGCAGATTACAAAACTGAGATTCACTTCTATTTTTAGCTACAGGCTCCCAAATACAAAACTTTTAACAACATCTTAAATACAACTGAATACAATCAGATACTAAGTTCAAGACTGGCTTTTTTTCTGTCACACATAACACTCCTGGGCCACTGAAGTAAAATGAACTCACTTCCTAAACTTCCTACTATACACAATGGCCGTGGGCAGGCTGAGTAAGAGTCTCCAAAAATGTCCCCAACTTGAAACTAGAATTGAAAATATTACTGAAGGATATACTATATGCATACAAATTACTCTTTGAACAGCAGATTGAGTTAAGATGCTGAGAAAGAATATCAGGGCGAAAAAGCGGGATTTCAATGAGTATGGTAATTTACAGCAGTGCACATTAAATGTGAGTTGATCAAACAGCACTGATAGTCGAATTACTGCAAGAAGCTTCTAGATTTTCTTTCTAAAGAAAAATAAAACTCAAAAAAGCTATGTTTTAAGTGTAATAGATAAGTCTGTAGTCAGGCTCGGCTGTAGTTTAGCTTCAGTCAGTTTGCTGCTTCCTCTCCGAAAGTGCAGCAACCGTCCTGTGACACTGACACAGTTTTTAAAAATGCAACCGCCAGTGGAGCCAACAACCCTGCTGGCAGCCACATTTGTGGGGAGAACACAGGAAGAAGGCGGAAAAAGGGGAGAAAAGGGAAAAGGAGCAAAACTGGATTGGATGGTATTATCTGCACATTCTTTTGGCTCGAACCCAAGAAATTTGAATTCTTACAGCTGAGGGAGGAGACTAGCAAGATACACTGATGTGAAACACGTAGCTGTCAAAGAACATCTAATCGGGTTATAAACTCAGACCAGAGCTGCAAGTGACTTTCACCAGCACCTTTGAGTCTACTGGATGAAATTAAAGGGCATAATATAGCTGATTACATAAAATAAAACAGCTTCTAATGCTGTGAATATAAATATTAATTTTAAATGTTTTGAACAGTTGTGAGGCTTTGATTGATATGCATCTGCCTCTGGCATTTGTGCTAAATTGGTAACAGTAATTAAACAATAATTACAATATTTTTGCATTGATTTCTAGCGTCAAGTACCGTTTGCTTATGAACAGCCTGTCAAGAGTTATCAAATTACCATATGGCATTTAAACTAAAGCATTTGCTTCTATTTTCAAAAGTTTTACAGCTAATGTGATGATGACAGCAAAAAAAAATCAAACTCAACACAAAGAGAGCGGATGCATGCAGGCCAGCTACATCTGCCCCACGAAAACAAAGCCTCCACACAGAAGAAGAGGAGGGGGGTCCGTTATCGGAAAACACTCGGCAGTTGTCTTACTTAGAGCAAAACCTGCCCATAAAATCTACCTCTTAGACAATACAGACTAAAAGAAGACCCGAGGGGTAGCATGTTTCCACTAAGATAAACAAAGCGTTCAGTGTGACCGATCTTCATTGATGTGCATCTTGTCTCGATTAGCCTCTGTCTGGCTACAAAAGGATGCAACTACTGGATAAAATCAGGTCAGTAGTAAACAATAGTATTGATCTGGAGTGAAGCAGTATGTGGCCGGTGTTTTTACAAGGGCAGCAAAGTGGCTATAGTCTGTGCGGCTTACAAAGGTGGAGCAGGGTGGGCTTGTCATGCCGCTGCTGACAATAGTAGCCATCCCGTTAGCCAAGAGGGAGTCAGACCAGTCTGCTTAGTCGTTACAAGAGCCGGAGTGTTTTTTGTTTCCTAAATTTTACTCAGATTTAATGCAGGTTTAATGGTTTGAAAATTTGGGAGAATTTTCTATGAGCTCACTGAAAGAGGAAACTGACATCAGTGGACTGCAGAAGGAAAGAAAAAGCGACTCTTTATATTTTTTGTCTGCCGCAAACTTCACGTGAGTAACGGTCAACCACCTAGCTAAAACCATACTACGGACTGTCCACTGTATACTGTTCGCTAAGAAAAAAAATCAAGTACACTCCACACTTACCCTTTCCTTAAAGATGTTTTTTGCTCTGTGACTGCGTGTGGAGCCCAGCCCTGTCGTTGCTGCAGTTCAGTCTGGCTCTATGCGGTGGCCTTCTCTTCCTCCGTTGCTCAGCAATAAGCTACTGACTCCCTGCAAAACAGCGGCGAGCGGACCAGCATCCTGAAAGAGGCGTCGAAGTGGCAAATAGGCCAATCGCTGCCTCCGGTCAGACGTTTCAAAATAAATGTCAAAGAGACAACAGGATACTCAGATTTGCGAGTTGAGGCGTCGATCATTATTTAAGTGGTGTTTTAAGTTGTATTCATACGCTGTCACGGTATAGAAATCTGCTTCCGCTAAAAGGAAGTTGAGGTAGTTTTTAAAATTTTTTATTGCTATTCTTAGTCATCATTTCAGGGTGTTTTCCCCCCTCAAAATTAACTGGAAATTTTACGTTATTTTCTCGATTTATGTCATTTTGGAGTTATTTTCTCTGACTTTTTTCAGATAAAAACCTGCCATTTTGATATATGGATGGCAAATAATGTTGGGTTTTTTAGTGGTGGAAACGGGCTTCCATAGTAGATAGCAATTTTTCAGTTTTGTTTTTTGTGATGTGATGTGATTGTGATGTTTTTAGTTTGCAAAAAGAATAGGTTGAAAAGAATGTACAGAATGTATGGTAATAAAAAATGGTAAATGATAAAGTTCATGAAACATCCTTCTTATTAGAGAAATTAGGATTAAAAGACAGCATTCATTCAACATTCAGACAGCAGTTCACCCCGAGTGATTGTGTCACTGCCAAACAAGCCTGTCAAGTATGGCCTAAAGATCTTCTAGGTTTGTGATACGCATCCCCTATGCAATCTGAAATGGTTAACATAGGGAAACGAAAATGGAAATAAAGGATAGAAGTTGATAAGAATCTGGGTGAAACCATTGTCCAGCAGTTGTGTAGTAGATTCAGAAAGACAAGAAGCAACACTGGCACAGATAATTTTTTTTCCTCCAGTGTACTCTTTCACCATGCCTCCTGGAGACACTTTTGTGGGGACTCTACATACATCCTTTATCTGATGAAGGCTTCTGAGTCCAGGGAGGCTTACAGCACACAGTTTGCATTCAGTGGCAGCTTTACCATAGTCAGCTATGTCAGCAGAAAGAAATGGCTGTTGTACTCCTGAGCACGATGTATCACAACAAAATGGGGGATGAAAATACCAGAAAAGGGAAAAAACACTAATTAATCACATTTTATAACTAGACCAAAGGAGGTATAGATACTATGGACAAGATGGTTGGCACCTTAACCTGCAAGTGTAAAACATAGAGATGGCCCATGGTGCTGTGTTACAACTTCACATTGAATTCAACAATGGTATTATCTGTGCTTGACAGGTCTTTCTCATTGAGCTCTCAAAGCAGCTTGCGACAACACATATGAAAAAATGAGTAGAAAGTTGCCCTCCGACTGCAAGGTGTGCAGTTTAAGTTCCCCAGAAAGCTTTTAAATTACTTATTTATTTATTTGTGTATTTGATACTGAAATAAACTTAATATTCAGAACCACGCGCACAACTATAATCTCACGATCACCTGAGTTACACCAGAGGTTCAACCAAAGTCCTTCTCTCATGAGTTTCAACTAAAAAGTTCAATATGTTGTTCTAACTTATAAAGCCATATTGTGTGCATTGTGTACCTATCGATCCTTTTATATTTTGGGATATGTGAAACCATTCTTCGGCAAAATATGCATGTAATAACCTGTGTGTATTTTGAATAATTTATTATGTGGGGAAAGTAAAAAAAAGAAAAAGAAAAAAAAAGAAACTTGTATTTACAGTAATACCATATTTATGGAATTACTGTACTCTAGATTCAATGCTACTAAAAGCATTATAGAGATAAAGACTGATATCATAGATTAAATTATTAAAAATATAAGTAAGAAAGACATGACGAGTCATTTTAAAGCCATAAACCACTATAGCACTTTCCCAATAAAATTCCAAGCTCTTGCATCCTGTTAGGAATGAATGCATTTCAGGCACATGCCTGTATGTTAACACGTTTTCCACTTATAGATAGGTCAGCTGCTGGTGCAGTTGCAGACTAGTTCGTGATTCAAGTACTACAGTGTGAAATAAAACGTTACAGCCTATGAATACACACACATATGGATTATTGTAGGACAGTCGCTCAGACTAACAATGCTCTCCAGATGGTAAAGTAGCTGACTGTGTACTGAGTGACTCAGAGGATTACACTGCATGTGAACCTCGTCTGAAATTCAAAATCCTGTGTTTTATTTTTAAAAGCGGATGTAATTTCCTGTTTTAGTGGAATTTCTCTGCCCAGCTTGACGGAGTTCATCTCCAGGAGCGCCTGCGTCCACAACTGCAACCGTGGATGCTTCCAACTCAACCAGAAGCGATGTCAGCCAGAACCGGGTGGGCGGGTTTCCTGGACTCGCACTGGTTGCGTTCCGGGGTCTTTTGTTACAGTACCACTACATGGACTGTGCAGAGGTCATGCTGATAATGAAGGCTGTACCTGCTGCATGATAACCGGGAACCAAACTACTAGAGATTATCAAACTAATTAGGGATGTAGCACTACAAGAAAAACATCCACCGCTTTTAAAAAATATAAATTAAGGAGATCGATTAAATGGCAGTAACATATAAAAGATTCATATTTGTTCTGCTTCAAAAATGTGAGCTCAAAATGGAAATGCTCATTGCATAAACGTGAAAATTATACTTTTAAATTAGCATCACAGCCTCTTAGTTAATTGCACGTTTGTATGTATTATATTATAATATTTAAAATAAATTTTCTGATGAATTTAAAATAAAATAAAATAATAATATATGTAATAAAATGTATGTTATCTGATACCGTCTATGATTTTATACCGTCTAAAAATTCAAACTCGAAAACGGTTCAGCCCTGTTTTGTCTGACACACTGACGCAATGACGCCCCCTCCCTGTTGGCGTAAAGGCACTCGTTTTTATGTATGGCAGTGCCGCCGGGAAAAGCGGAACGTTTTTCATGTTTATTTTTGAACTGTACCCTTTTATGTATTATTGTTAAAATATTCTTTTTTCTTTATTTAATGGTTGTTATTTAATGATTTCGATTGCATAGGACATTTGTAAGTTAGAGTTTAATTTTGTTTTAATTTTAAGGTTTGATGGTGACTACAACATTTTATTAAGTCGTAGCTTTATGTATTGGTTACATTTTATACTCTAATTCTTATTTATTTGATATGATATTAAATGTGCTGAGAGAACAACACACTTTTAAGCTTTTTAATGGGTGTACTTTATGTTAACACGACGGGAGATTTCGTTTACGGGGGGTACGATAACATAAATCGAGCCGCCCCCGGCCGTTTGAAGCAGGAGCAGTAATACGCAGCTGTTGTTAGCGAATGGACATGCAACATGGACGATCCGCGGGACGTTCAAACTTCCAAGAAAAATGGGGGCTCCAGGTCATTGTTTTTGGCCGGCTCCGCGGTGGATATGGAGATTAAACGAAAGAAAATACGACAGAGTACTTTATTCCTACAAACAGAGGTATGGGCGGTACGACAGTGATTGTTTCGTATGATTTACCCAATGGAGTGGTCCGAGTGGGTGTAAAGTGCACGTCAAACACGGGAATGCTGATCTTTTTAATTCACATGGCTTTAATAACATAGTTTCATGTGCTGCGACTTGACTTGCTAACGCCCTTCTCAAGCTGGATTTCAACCCTCCAGGGCAAAGCTAGTTCGGGGCAGTGCCCCTTTTGTCAATATTCACTTCCCTGAAACCATATCCGTGTACGCTGCATCATCATTGTATGTTTGCTTCCTTCTAATACTGCTCCAACTAATCTCCCTGCAGGCAAAGAGCATGCAGCCGTGCCCTAGTCTTCTGAAAGACACTCTCCAGATAGTAGAGGATATGAATTTGTTGTACATACGACAGATTTCTAAGAAGCTACAGGTGCATATTGTTGATTGTGATATGGAGAATGATGATGTTTGTGTTATATTAGATGTGATTATAACAGACATCATCAAACTTCATTTAGTTAGAATATGTCTGCTGCATGCCTGCCAGTTTTCACTTGTTTTGTGCTTTTCGAAATGCCAATCGTACATTTCCAAACTCCATCTTTGCCATTACAACTGCTACCCGAGACAACTTATTAATCTCATTCAGCTGGCATTACCATCTAACCCCTTCATGCATGCATCATTACGTCACCGAAAGGTTGGTCTTGAGTTTGTGATTTCAAGCTTATCAAGTAATTTGAAACATCACCAGTGTATCATCTTAACTAGTGGGGCTAATGTGTCAAATGATTGCAAGTCCACCAAAGGGTCCAAAACTTGTAGGGAAATCAGTTTTTCACAAAAAATGCTTAATATTGAGATTCCAGCATTCCTACAAAGGAATGTAAATGTATGAAAAGTTTATTATTTGAGGTCCGAATCAGTTTTTATTGCAATACATGAGCAGATTTTTCCTAAATCTTTCATCTGACATATGCTCTCATTCAAACAATAAATAAAAAGACTAAAACTAAATAAACAATAAACACTAAACTGAAAAAATAAAACTGAAAGTAAACTAAAAGAATAACACCCAAAAGGTTGAGTCTGTTCATCTGGACGTAGCATTAAAGAATAACAAAAAATTCAGTAATTTAAAAATAAAAAATAACTAGAAAATACCATGAAATATTGACTGGTATGGCCCACTTGTGATCAGATGTGTTTGGACACCCTTGGGCAAGAAGATTTCCCAACCGCCATGCTGTTTAAGATCTGTCTTTTGTATTAAACCCAGAAAATGTTAGTTCTGTTGGTGCCAGAGTGACCTTGGATTTTGTTTAACAACTGCTTTTCTTTAAAAATACCATATAAGGTAAAAACATGGAAAAAAATGTAGGTCTGCTGTGTCTGAAGGCGATAAAAACAATAAAATAAAACTTTTCAACGAAACAAAATACAAGTTATCATATACACAAACAGTTGTGCGCGCACAAAGAGCTGTTAAGTTTAAGCCTATGAGAATAAAGGTTTTAAGTTTGTTTTTGAATGTAGACCAAGTTCCAATTGTCCTCAGGTCAGCAGGCTGCTTGTTCCAAAAACATTACCACAGTAACTGAAAGCACCCTCAGCACGCTTCTGTCCAATTCTGGGAACAGTTAAAAGATCTGCACCTGATGACCTGAAAGGTCTAATTGGGCTATAAACTCTGAGGAAGTCAGAGGGGGTAAACCAATGAGTGCTTTATAAGCTACACAATGTGAAGTGGACTAAAAGACTGAAAGAAAATTCTGGTAATCTAAAAAGCAATTTCCTATGAAAAAAGTTTGCATAACTAATGAAAACCTTTGCTGTGATGCCGCTCATGTCCAAGCTTTTGTTGTCTGATGCACTAACACAATAGAAAACGTCATAGAAAAGTTGGCAGTCTGTTCTTTTTTTGACACTTGTTCATTCTTGTCTGTTTGTCCACAAAGACAACTAACATACAGGAGAAACTTGACTTTGAGATGCGAATGCGAGAGGGAGCCTACAAGCTGCTGCTCGCTTGCAGTAAGAGAGAACAGGTACTAAATGCTTCCAAGAACATGTTTACCTGCAATGCCCGGATAAAGGCATATCTCTCTCAGCTGCAGAAGAAAAAAGAGGAAGAGGACATGATGGGGGGAATCGGCAGGTGGGGAGATTGATGCTTATGGCTCAGTTTGAGTCCACATCACTGTTGTGTGTGTGTGTGTGTGTGTGTATCCAATTGATATATGTTAACTTTGATGGGGAGGGTGAAACAATTGTCCTGTCACTAATGAAAGAACTGAGCGGGTTTTGGACAGAGGTTTTTAAAATGTATTTTTAAAATAACAAAATCCAGGAAGTCTTGTTAGATGTGTCTAAAATCTTAATCATGCAGCGATTCCATCCTTTTTTGTAAATGTACATACAGTTTATTTGTTTTGTTAAATTAAATACATTACACACATTTTGATCTATTGTAATGGTAAATTCCAAATTTTATTCCAGACCTTCAGATCTAATTTCAGGTGACCGTTTGCCCTGTAATGGAACAATTGCTTTGTCAGGTAAGATTGCTCATCTTTTATTCAGAATAAATCAGCACCGCACATCTAAAACTATGCAACGATTACATTTAGTTGCAACATTTTGCTCCCTGAGTTAATTTTTAAGAGCCTTTCTTTTTAATTAACTTTCTGCAAACGTAGGGCTGCGCATACCTTTGATGTGGAGGGACTCAGACCACTTTAACAACAGAGGGAGTAAGTTTGCTCTTTGTTATCTTTCATGCCTCATGTTCAGCTTTGCCTCCTGTAATTTTTGTACATACTGGCTGTACTAATGCATACTGTACATCCATGACATTTGTTAGGTTCTCGCAGGGTGGCTGTGTTCTGTCTGATGCAGATTGGCTCAGAAGTGTTTGACACTGAAATGGTGGTGGTGGATAGATCAGTCACTGACATCTGCTTTGAGGGAATTACCATCTTGTAAGTGTTTTTGTGCTTACGTAATATGCAAAGTAGTACTCTCTGAACTGCTGCACTCCACCCTTTAGGTGGATGTATGTCTATTTTATAGATTTATATATAAGGGAAATTTTAAAAGTATTTAATGAAATTTTGATCTAGTATATGTATAATGTATATTGTGTCACTTCAGCCCTGGTTTGTTAATATGTTTTAATGGTTATGTTCTTATTAAAATCCCCACCCTTAGTAAAGAAGCAGTTCCTCAGTTTGAGCTGAAGGTGGAGTTGTGGAGCTGCGCCCTAGAGGAGGAGCTCACACTGGTAAACACGCCAAAGAAACTGGCTAAGAAGCTCCGCAACTCCTTTGGAAAAAGCTCTGGGAGGAAGCTCTGCTCTCTGCTGGACACTCCAGACCCTGACACCTTCCTACAGCACAACCCAATACCGTCGTATGTATTGTGCTGTCATTAAATACTTTATAGGCTCTTGGCTCAAGATTTTTTACAATAACTCTACAATGACTGGTTAGTGGAAGCAGGACTGTTGGGCCAGAGCTTGTTAGGGTTTTGAAAACAAACCCTGTTCCCGTGTTTAGCTTTTAGGTAATCATGATTTATTTTTTTGTCATAATAAAAATAAGAATTTTATTAAAATGAGCAGAAAAGCATAGTTTAAACCATTTAGAATATTAATTTGGTTTTTTTTGTTTTTTTTGTTTTTTCAACAAAAAAACAAACAAACAAAAAAAAAAAAATAGAATATTAATTTGGACTTCTCAGCTCAAAGTATCTCAAGTATCACCTGTTCACTGGGATATAATTTACAAAATATAGGTTATGTGTACATTTTAGAAGTTGAATTGTCTTCATTATCTTTACTGTTATTGCTAAATTTAAACTTGGCAATATTTCTCCTGAAAAGTCAGCGTGCTCTACTTGAAGACTGCTAAAATGTTCATATGTGTCTTGTACTTGTAACAGTGGAGCCAAATACAGCCTGTTGGCCTACACAGCGCTGTGTCTGCCCGAGGCTGAAGGCAGCTTTCAGTCTCACTCCCTTATTGTCCTCCAAGATGGTAAGAAGCAAAACACACCATTTTATATCTGGGGATATGAAATGCTTATGCTTTTTAACTCCTGATTTCATTTTGGAATAGTAATGATAGATATTTTTTAACATCACTTAAATCTAAACCTCCATTTAAACAAAATGAAGAGTGATGAAATGGAAAGTTAGGGCTTGGGCAGGTTTCTGCCCCTCCTGCATTGCTGCCCCACCTTGATCCTGGTTGTCTTCCTGTTAAAAAGAAGTTCTTCCTCCTCACTATGTGACATGTGCTTGCTCATAGGGGATCATCTAATCACTGGGATTCTCTGTATATATTTTAGGAATTTTACCTCAAGCTTTTGGTACAAGTTTGCACAGTTTACATTATGGGGTTTTTACCCTTCATTTATAAAAGGCTGATAGGGCATGGACGCCCAAGTTTGTGAGTGCAATAATATGAGAACGAGGCGATGTAAGAGTTTGACCTCAAGGTTGAGGTCAGAGGCTAAGTTTTCTGAAGCGCTTATGAGCACAATAAATCGAGAATGTTGTCACCGAGGAGTTTCAAAATAATACCGTAGTTGCATCTGCTAGGAGGCTGAGGGGAAACACTGGGGCTTTTGTTACAGGAGAATGTATGAGTTGTAATAACATATATGTCCTTTTTAGAACTGAATTATTTTTAAATTAACTTTATTTTTTCCATATAGTACAAGGTAACTTATTACAGTTTTCTGGTTGCTTTTCATCGTCCTTACAGCTGAGTGGTCCTCTTGGCTTCCACTTTATGGTAACCTCTGCTGCCGGTTAGTGGCTCAGCCTGCCTGTATGACACAGACCATGATGGCCGGTTACCTGAGCCAGAAGGTGTGTTCACTGTTATTTTGTAATGATAGCAATAAGCTCCATCATTGATTCTCTAGTGTCTTAGTATTTATTTGTATTTTGCTGATTTACAGCAAAGTGTGGAAGGCATGAGCCGCTGCTGCAGTCTTTACTGCGTGCTGAGTGCCGGCTTTTTGTCTTGTTTCTTCACTCCAGAAGAAATTGATGCTAAAATACAACCCATTCTCAAAGTACCCATTAATAAGGTAAGAGACACTAAGAAAAATGTTGAATTACTTGATAAACATTAATGTTAGCAATTTCTTGTTCTGTTGCATCATTTTATAACACAAAACTGGAAGAACAAACTTTTCTAAAACTCTGCATAAGATGAGGCTTTGTGGTTACCCCTGTTAAACTTCATTATCTGTTTCAATTGTGCTGTCTGGAAAGAGAAGTTAAACATCAGATTCATTGTTATTGATTTAAATCTCAGTTCACCTTTTCCCTAACATTTGCAGAGTAACCAAAATACAAGATACCAAATTACTCACTGCGATACGGCTTGGAGCTTTGGCATTTTGCTGTGGAATTAATTTTCTTCTGCAATATCAGCGATGTAATTTTTAATGCACTAACTCGCACAGAGGTGTGATTTGTATTCCGTTAGTGATTTTCAGCTTGTAATAGGTTACTTTTGCTTTTTTTGTGCAGGACACCCGGATCCGAGTGTTGGAGAAGGAATCAGCAGGCCACAAATCTAGGAGTCTGTCCATCATTAACCCTTCACCAGAGGGATCACAGTCCATCGTCTTCACCACAGACACCAGGGAAGCGCTGGAGGACTGGGTGGAAGCCCTCCACCAGCACCATTATGATCAGAGTGAGTGTTATGTGACCATGCACCACAAGCATTTGTATATGAAAACACGTGTTTATGTAAAGGGTTTCGTGTGTGTTTGCCATTATAAAAGAGAAACTGGGGTGTGTGGGCTAGTCTGCGCAGGAAAAGTGGTTGCACATACACTTAGCTAAATTTTAAGAACAGATGGTATAGGTCTTATCATCTCATGCCTATCCTTGTTTATGACCAGGCCAGTGGATGCACTGCTGTGACCAGCTAATGAAGATCGAAGTCGCGTCTCCACGGAAACCATCACTTTTTCTCTCTAAGCAAGCAGACTCTGTTTACAACGACCTGAGTGAGTAGATTAATTGGAAAGAGTCACTGAAGCGAGTTAGACGGAGGTTAATATTTTGCCGACTGTTTGATGATGTGGATTTAACAGGATTTATATTTACACATATTCATTTTAAGAAGGTGTAATGCGAGTGCTCACAGCAAATAAGACACTCACTGAAAAAGAATACACATAATACATTAATTTTCAGTGGTGATGCATGTTAATAAGATGCTTTTTCAAGCAAAATATAATGCTGCAATCTGAGCCTTTGTGATGCTTTATTATATTTTAATAGTACATCAGGGAAAACACTTGATTTTGGTGTTTATTTATTTCCCTTATAGGTATAAATTCACCAGGCAAGTTTGAGAGCATCACTGATATTATCCACAATAAAATTGAGGAGACAGATGGGCACTTCCTTATTGGCCATGAAGAGGAGAAAGAGGCACCTAACTGGTCCAGTCTGTTTGATGGTTCCCATTCAGTGGTAGTGCAGAAGGGTATTCTGTCCCAGAGCAAAACCTCCACCCCTTGTTCGAGCCCCAATCCCAGCAACAGCAGCTGTACTACCAACAGCAGCAAGAAGCGACGCGCTCCACCTCCTCCCCCTGACAGAGAGCCTTATGTTGCTCCCACCTGCCCAGCCAGACCTCCTCTCCCTGCCTCTCTTCATCAGCACCCTCCTCCCTCATACCAGGAGAAAGAGAATTCTAGCACTAGCACTTCACGTCCAATCACAAGGTCCAAAACAGGCAGACCATCTTTGGATGCCAAGTTTTCTGCCATCATCCAGCAGCTCCAGCGGAATAATGCTGGAGGAGCCACCGCCTCAAGTCGAAAAAATGCTCCTCTGGGCGTGCTCAATGTACACCCACAAGGTCAGCACCAGCCCCCCCTCCAACAGCTGGACTACCAAAACCACCACACCCAAACCCCTGAGGCCACAGCTGATCATGGCTTTGTGAGAGCCACTGATGGTCCTGGTCCTGTTCCCGCACCACGGAGCAAACTGAGGAAGTCTTTCAGAGAGAGGATGAACCTTAAAGCGTTGTAACCCCAACCTTAGATCAGATCTAGAGTGAGGTAACCTTACTACTAATACAGATACCTGTCACACTTTATCAACTGAGCTGGGTAACGCTGCTAAAATCAAATATAGCACTATAGAACTAACTGAGGAGTGATGATAATTCGTCATGATCGGTGATGATATTTGGGCTTGACTGTTGGTGTGGTCCTTAATAGAATACTTCATCATTTGGGAAATGTGATTTGCTGACAGTTTGGTGGGAAAAATTCAATACTACTCTCATATATACAGGAAGGAGCTTGAGCCAGGACATTTATTTTAGATTAAGAAGGTTATAAAGTTGAAAATGCAAAGACGAATTTTCTCGATAGGTAATAAATGTGTTTACCTGCACATTTCTCTCAATCAAATATTTTAAATAAAACAATAAGGTTAAAAGGAGAGTAATGTCAGAAGCAGTGACTCACTGGAATGGGCATGACACAGCTCAGAGAAGTCACGCCAGCGCAAAACGAGTGTTAGTTAATATTTTAGCTTTAGATGTGAGTGTAGGTAGTTTTTACCTTTGGACAGTCTTCAGCCCGAGCTCCAGCTTCATACTGACTGCACAAATCTTACTCAACAATGAAACACATAAGCATAGTTCCAAAAATGTGTAACGGTTGTTTGCCATAAAGGGTGGGTAGGTGATGACGCCACGTTTGAGTTTACACCTTAGTTTGCAATATCAGGACTATGTGTATAAATTTCCTGCTCCTCTTTCCCTTTCTAAACCTTCCATGTGCAGCTAACCCACAGATGAAATTAAAAGCTGAATGCTGGCTTATACACCACTACCACCATCATCAATCGCACTAAAATGGAAAGGCTTATTTCTTTGCTCTGCCACTGGAACATGGATTGAAGAAAGAGCTTTTGAAAAGGCGCCCAAATTGGAATTGATCCATTGGCCGACTGAGGACGAGTCATTCCTTTTGGAACTATTGACTTATTCTACTTACTGTGATGACTTTATGACCACTATAGCTGAATTTAAGGAACATAATTTTAAGAGCAATTGCAGGCACTAATGTGACATTCCCTGAGGTCTTAATAATAGTGTGACCTTGGTTTTCAGTGGCTACACAGTATGTCCAACATAATTTAACACTACAGCCAATATATGCTATGAACATTATTGAATGAATGAGTCTTTTGAGTAGCTGAAATAATGAATGCCCTTGTGTGTGTGTTTTGAACATATCCAGTACTGCCAGCCACTAAATATCTCAGCCACTTAGTGATATTGTGTTGAAGAATGGTCGTCATAATTACACACAGTGTGCAAAACATTAGACTTTGCTCCCTTCACAATCTAGATGAAGCATTATAGTGAAAGCTGCAGTCCCTGTTTTCTTAAATCTCACCCTCCATACTGTTTAATTTAGAGGGGAGGATGTAGATTTAGGAGGAGGTGGATTACAGACGGGTTTAGTTTAAGCCTTGAAAGGGAAAAAGGGAGAGAAGAGTACAGAAAGCGCTGCAGCTTGATTTTTAGCAGTGTGTCAAATGCTTTTTGTTTGATGTGTATTACTGATGCATTAGTCACTTTGATCTTGTACTGTATACACTTGGAAACATAAGAGAGGGTTTGAGGCTAGAACAGCACACCATCACTTTTCGCTGATGAGAACAGTGGTTACGTCTCAGACCCCATGATTATCAAAATAATTACATTGCACATCCTACATCCCCCCCCAACATCTTGGCCATTTTCAGGTACACTAGGTATGCTTGAGAAATGCATAGAAGTACCACTAGCAGGTACTCTGAAAGCTGTGTTATTTTGGACAACTGACTGTGTAGCCCTGATGAAACTAATTGCATGAAAAGATATCATCTTATAACGGAGCCAAATTTCCTTTCATTTTATGAATTTATAATCAGTTTATATAAATAAAAACAGCATCTTGAATTTGTAGTTGTTGTTTGTTTGTTTTACTGTTTTTGATCAAAATATTTTGTAGTTTTTTACATTAGTATTGTCCTCTGATCTCAATGGTTGTTGTTTAGCATGTTCATTATTTAGACTTTTACTGGCACTTAATTTTATGTATTGCAACATAGCTATTCATTAATCATGTCCCACTGCAGTGTAATTTGCGTATAGTGCAATGTTAAAAAATATAGTAGTTAATGTTTCTCAAAAGGTGCAATTTTCTTCTCACTCTGTCTTGGAAGCTCACCGTGTTTTTTATGATTGCTGATCTGCAATAAAACGGCCTACATTCCACCCTGGTGAGGCTGCTTTATTTTTGCTGAGCTTGGAAGTATTACTGAATATTTTTCATGTTAAAGGTTTACCAGGGGGTGGCAATAAAAGTCAAAGCATAGCTTTTATTGCCACCTAGTACACATCCCATAGAGATACATGCACTGGCACATTTCTCTACTGCAGCAAATACTGAAGAGGCTTCTCTGGCATTGAGCCCAGAGGTAGCCTGTTGTGAAGATTAAGGCGGTTGGAATCTCATAGCCAGATAATGGTATTACAATAATAAAACCCCATTCACACTGCATTTACTGAGGGAGGGAAAAAAAAGCATTGCTTTGATGTTAGCACACTGACATTAAATACCAGTTTATCCAACCCTTGCTATTTATCTGCAGTTCAGTTAAAGAACACCACTGAAGAAACATATAGATAGTAAAATACTTTAATTAAATATACAGGAGGTCATATAATACAAAATGTGTATTTTTTTTGTCTTGCCTGCCAGCTGGGTGATTGGTAAACAGATGGCTGCTGTATCAAAAACACTTTCAGGATGCACATTAATGGAAACGACATGGAAAAAAAAAGTGAAACGACAACAAATAAACAATATCCTAATTCTTAAATTGTAGTGTTTGAATTTAACGTGATCACGGTGACCTTGAAACAGAGCAAACAAGGACACGGCTAGATTGTGTAACCAACTTTTATACTGTTTTTATACTATATACAGATTATAACAGTTTATATGATAACAACCACGCAGTCCTATCTACAGTGCTATTTACACAAAATAAGACGAGAAGGAGGGGTTGCCATGAATTGATCCCGTATGAATGTTCTGTACAGGAGCCAGCACTAATGCCAGTTTTACCTACACACAGCAATGTACAGTACTTAATCAGAAATGAATGTCTTTATCTAAGTATTCGGTAAAACTTTACAGACGTTTTACAGATTTTTTTTTCTTCTTTTGAAACACCAGACATGTTCACTGTGTATTTTGACTATCCTGGATTGCAATTATATAGTGGTTGTAAAAGCCGGCGCAGGTGTTGTCTTTCCACCTCAGGCTATGGAGCATGGTAGGCATATTTTATGGAGTCTGGTACCTTTTCATCACTGCTTGAAAACACATAGAGCACACACGCCCTGCGGGTGACAGACACCAGACCTGTGTCAGGATCAGTAAATCTCGCAGGTTCTTGTATAATCGACTGGCTGACAGAGTTAAGCTAGGTCAACAGATTTACTTAAGTTAAAGCGTAAGTGTTTAAAATTTAAACTTCTTAAAGTGCCCCTATGTGTTTCACCTTATTTATTTATCTGTTATATAGCTTTTCTTTTGTATATTTAAAATTATTCTCTCACACAGAAAACACTGCTGCTGAACTGCCTTGCTAGTCCAGGCTTTACTTACTTGCCTACATAATAATGTAACACTGTGACATATTGCCTTCTTAGCAGCTAGTTTGGTGCACACTCAGACAAAGAATAATGAGCAGTGGCATGAATTAAATCCAGAGTCAACCAGCTGCAACTTCTTTAAAATGCTGCATATCTCAGTTACACCTAAAGAACTGAATACCAGTAGATTCATCTTTTATTCGTTAGTTTTTTTAAGTATTTTGGGGGGATGGACTTTTTTGCCTTCGGAGTTGAACCCAGGGCCACTGTGGAATATGGCCGCTTGTGAGCTAAACCAGAACCCAAATTACTTTTATTTTTGACAGCTATATCATAGAATAATTGGGAAATTCTTGTGTTTACTGTTGGTACAGAGCACGGGTAGTGTGGCTAACATTATCATCCTTTGCTTCTGTCTGCACTCTGCAATTACACATACTGTATTTTTACAGCAAAATTCCCGATAAAGCTGCTCACATTTACATATTTTTCTATTTCTGCTGTCAGACAACAGAAAGAGCACAAACCCACTGAGACTAATTTAAAATAGCTGTAACTTTCAAGCTATTAAACCATTGCTTAGAACTGCTAGAATTATAACAGCGACTTTGTCTAACAATATCACTGTTTATATAAGTAGGGGGACCATTTCAGAGGTTGGGAAGAGTATAGAAAAAAGGTTTTCATCAATAAAGTGTGTAAACTTACTCAAATAGGTCCCCAAAATATGTTATGAACCTGTAAATGAGCACAATAGGGGCACTTTATAATTTAAGCACAGATACTAACCATTAGGTTTACAGCATAACTGTTTACATTTTAAAAACATCCCATTCTGTGCCTCACACATTAAGTCTGGTGTCTGATAGCCAAGTGTGCCATACTGTTTTTGCATGGGTGTCTGTGCGCTTCGTTTCAGACAAGAGTGACAGTAATATTGACATTCCTACCCTGCTACAGAAGATAAACCTTAACAACTGTAGTGCTAACTCTAATCCAACACTGCGAAAGGCACAGATATTTGCAAAGCAGTAATATCCTAAGTGACAACATTCCTATCAAATCATACAGGGAGTCTTTTCAGCGTACTGAAGAAAAGAATATGTTCACCAACAAAAAAGCTTTTCAAGTCAAGAACAAAAAGATGAAATGCTGATTTTTTTTTGTGGTGAGCATTCCACAGCAGACAGCTGCTTCATTATGCTGGTCCTGCAGACAAAAACAAGCCGCTACAGTCTACCCATCACAAAAGGTTTAGGGGGTCATATCACTTTTAGTTTAGAAAGTAAAAAAAATTTAATGACTTTTTAATCAATGCTTAACAAAAAAAAGTAATTTGTCAACAGACTGAACATGAAAACTGCTTATTTTGTATTTGAACTGAAATACATGATTATTAATAAAAGAAAAAACCTGAACTGAGGAACAAGTGAGTCTACAGTACATCTGTCATACACAGCACCTCTAAATGTTTTGTTATGATTAAACTATTCGTGTTATGCAGCACCACAGTGAGTGTTAATGTCTATTCTAAAGAGTCCATGTGGATTTACTGTGGCACAAACAGGCAACAGAGCTCAGCGTGGAGACATGTAAACAGATACAACACCACTGGCTGCCTAAAGAGTAATTATGCGCTAAACAGCTGCTGAACATGGTTTGCAATTGTGAACGCACCTCTAGTTATATAAAGAATTTGATTTACGTTGTCATGTTACTTGTAGTGTTCTTAAGCAACAAAGTTTAGCCCTCAGATGTAGTAAACAAATGGCTTTTCTCTGTTGCCCTCAACATTTCACACATCCAGAGCAACAACCTGACTCATGGTTACTGAGAGCGGCAAACTGATTTGTGAGCACATACACATGAGCATTGTGCAAATAAGAATACGACGACAACAACAAAAAAGATACAGTAAGTGGTGATACAAATAAAGAACAGTGCAAAGTATATAAACAAAGGCATAAACAATTTAAAAAAAAATAAAGAAAATGGAATTTTCAGTCCACCTGACTGATGCATTTATCAGTCAGTTATCAGCCAAAGTTACATAATCAGTGTTTTGTTTTGACTGAGCCACAATCCCCGAGATAGAGAAACAAAGACAAAGAAAAGCTGAGACAGTTTCTGAGGATGAAGAAAGAGAGTGGGAAATAAATGTCTCCTCTTTCTCACAGTCTGGTGCTGGGGTGTACCGAGGACAGCTGAGGTGGTGGGAGGGTTGAGAGAGGGTATAGATGGTGCAACAGGTCCCCATACAGTGCTGCCCCACCAGGGTGCCTGTAGAAGTGGTGTGGGCTAGGACTAGAGGCCAGAAGCTGCCTGTGGAGCATCATGGAGTGGAATAAAGGGGGAACAAGAGGAGATACTGCTGACTGGCTTTTTAGGTACTGGAGACCCGGATGCTGTTGGAGCCCGTCCTGGGCCCCTGGTGAAACCAGGCTGCCAGGCGGGTATATGCCAGCATAGAGGGGTGCGGCATGAGGTGGGGGAAAAGTGGTTGTAGGGTGTCCCTCAGGAAGATGGTTGTTGAGGTGAACAGCATGGGCCGGCTCAGCTGGTTTCAGCTCTTCTGGATCGCTACGTCGGATTGTGCCAGCAGGGTGGATTGGTGTAACCACACGAACTTTCCTTTCAGGGACATCTTCGCTCTCGGGCTCTGCTAGACTTCTTTTACTGGGTCGATTGGGGCTGGTGAGGGAGGATTCACCTGAAGCTTTGGGGCTGGGAAATGACTGTGATGCCTCTGCTGGGTTCTGCTTGGGGGGGGAGATTGTCATAGGAGGAACTCTGCATGCTTTAGGGTGAGAATCCAAACCCTGGTGCATGATGGAATATGAGAGACTACAGAAGGGAGGCTTAGAGAAAGAGGAAACCCTCTGAGAGCGTTGTTTAGAAACTGTGAAGTCTCTTGGCTCATCTTCGGCCTCTCTGCTCTCGCCGTGTGTTTGAGTCCTGTCACTGAAGTGAGATCTGTAGGCCAAGCCCTCTTGCTCCAGGGTGCCACAAACAAAACCCTGGCTGCCTTCACGGTCCCTTGTGTAGTGCTCTCGCCGCTCTGCACTAACAAAGCCAGGAATCCTCTCTTGACTCAGACAGTTCTCAGTTTGCCTATACAGATTGTGGAGGTGAGGGGAAGAGTAGCAGTCACTTGCGTAATTCCGGGGCTGAGAAGCCGGGCCCTGGAGTAGCTTCTCCCCACAGTTTTCCAAGGCATCCTGAGCTCGGGGGAGATAGGGCTGCCATGGTGCGCTTACTTGAGGCTGGGGATGATGGCTTGTCCGGCAATTGTAACTCTCTGAAAGCTCCCCAGCAGTGCTCCTCTCTGATGGGCCACCTGTGGCTTGTTGGTGAGGCTTGCTGCTCTGGGCATGCTGGATGACTGATGGCCTGAATATAGGAGCTACCTCTGGGATACTGTGCCTTTGTCCTAGTCCCTCCTCTTCACTCTTTCTCTTCTCCTTTTCCCCTTCAGACACTGATATGACAGGAACTGAGGATGTAGCTGTGGGAGGTGGAGGCTGAAGAGAAAGAGGTGTAAAGGAGAAAGGGTTGGACTCACACACTTGAGAGAGGAGCTTCTTTTTGGCCAAAGGAGACATGACCCCCTGGCTTGCTTTGCAGTAGGCAGCCGTCTGTCCGGAGCCCTGGGTAGACTCCTTCTTAATAACCCCATAGTCTTCTTTCTCTGGGAAGGAATCTGTGCTTAAGTCTATACACTGTTTGTCTGCCTGTTTACACATCGGCAACACCTTCCCCACTCTCCCACCATGACCTTCAATGGGGTCTTTGACCCTGGAGAAGGGCTCAGGCAAGGCTACATGTCCAGCAGGTTTGTCTATATCCCATCGATGAGACAGGTAAGGGTTTTTAGGAATGAAATGACCTTCATTTTGCTGTTCACAGGTGAGTTTTGACTGCAGGGCCTCACTGATTTGCCTCCATTCGGGCTGGGAACCAGAACCAGTACAAAGGGGTAGACCAGCATGTGGGCCTCTGCAGTCTGGCTCTTTGGGGCAGAATGAAAATGGCTGCTCCACCGCCAGGGACTCCTCTTTCTTCAGGGTAAGGTGTAACTCTTCCTCCTCTATTACAATTGGTTCATCTTGCAGAGGTACCTCCTGTTTTATGGCTGAGGGAGGGTCATGATCCTCTTCTTTCACCGTATCATCCTGCAATTTGGAAAAATGATAGTTATTTCAGTTTTTCAAAGAAGAAAAGAAACTCATACTTTCTTATTTGGCAAATTCAACACAGGGGATGAGGGACTGATGAGAAAGCATAGCAACATAAAAATTAAATTGAATTGAGAGTGAGATGGAATCCTGATGAGCCAGCAGCTGGATAGGTTTGCTACTAACCTGTGACTGTTCTTGGCCTTTCAGTGTATCCCCTCTATCCTTTTTACTCCCCAGCTTGGGATTGCTCAGGCTTTTTAATTTCTTGGCCCCTAGTCCTTTGGCTTTGGCTCCTGACGCCTTCTCCTGGCTGGTCTCCTGCTTCCTGGGTTTGGCCAAGGGGAGGGGTTTGTCGGGCTCTCCTTTAATATGCCTCTCGTAAGGGAGGAGGAGCCTGAGGAAGAATGTGGGCAAAGCAGATATGATCAAGTTATGTCCTGTCAACTTTGCAAGGCTTGGTTACTGATATATTGTGGATCATTGCACATAAACAAAAAGCTTTTTTTCCTGCTAAACAGGAAAAAGGTGGAAGCTTTTTTTTTTCTTTTAAAAAGCAAAACACCTTGGTTGTTTAGCGTAAAATACAATACACCACATTGTTTGGCAACTGAGCTGCAGCTTCGCCCCTGGCATGCAGTGTATCAAATAGCTTGCTTTAAAACCTCCTTGTTTTAATACCTGGCAAGCATTAACGATCCTATTGTAATTAAACTAGGTTAGGGGAAATCCAGGCTCAAATGGGTGCCAGAACATGTGTGTGTGTGTGTGTGTGTGTGAGAGAGAGAGACAGAGAGAATTTGAATAACCAGTTATCTCCTGCTGAGACAGATCACATTTGGTATTACTTTAACCTTAACAGAAAATAATATGTGTGTGTCTGTGTATGTGTGTGTGTGAGGGGATTCTAAAGTTAATGTAATTTGGAATGAAAAAAAAGGAAAATATCTTGGAGAAATGACATCAAATTCTTTAACTTCACCGCACATAATCTCTAATTTAATATACTAATGTTATTAATGATAGAAGCCCTTAAATTGGTTATAATAATGAAATATTTCAGCTGGTATAAGCATGCTTTAGCTGTTACATGTTATGAAATCCTGAATAGCTGCGTATGCTTCAACTTCATTAAGTCCATACTAAGTAACAAGGAAAAATCTGTAGAATAAACATTAGACTATTTTTGACTTCTGGTAATCCTCCTCTGAATACGTCGCAAGTCACTTTTCCATATCTGATGTCATAACTAATGGGAACATTAGGATCTGGATAACATAACAACACCCATGTGTAAAATAATAGCATGAAGAAACCAGTGAGGGAAACTTTTAGGCTTTTATTGCTAGGAAAAGAAAATGGAAATTGGCACTAGACCAGAAATAAGAAACGCTGTGGAACAGGAAACCAAGACAACTGAAAAACTACGACACTAAGAACTTCAATAAGTTCTTCTGAAAATCTTTCCAGCTCCTCTGTCAGTTTCTTTAAAACAATAAAAATCCATGAAAGCCAGACAGAAACATGACTTTCTAAGTCATGAGAAGAAAAAAGGTCTTCTCGTGTAACGACAAGAGACGGTTGCACTATTCCTTTTAAGGAACATGGCGGTAAAACAAACAATGAATCAAGAGCTGTTTCGCCTCCTCTTCAAAAGGAAGAAAAAAAAGCCTCAGAGAGTTCAAGAGGCTCTGTGGGATTTTTTGTTATTTTTCCTCTGAACAAAAGTGCTGCCAGGGAAAGCGGTGAAACTACATTTCATACAGCTGGTCTGGCACCAGGCCCCAGGCCAAGAAAGGAAATGTACTATTAAATGTGACTTATTGGAGAGATGGAGAGCAAAGAGGTTGTGAAAGAGAAGAGAGGAGGGAAAGGGCCAAAAGGAAAAAGAAACAGAAGGATAGAAAGAGCGGCATAATGACATGTTAATGAACAGGAAAAATGATTTTGAATAAAGGAATGAAAAATCCTAGAAAACATAACTTTAAAGTAGAAGCTGTGGATTTTCCCCTGTTAAACAGGGAAGTGCTTCTCAGTCTTTCTATAATTAGGCCTTATTGCACAAAAAAGGAGGGTGAGGTAAATCTTCCACTGTTATAAACAAAAGGTCTTGAAAATTGTTATCGACATACCGACATGTAAAAATATCTAGAGGCTATTAGAGATCAAGGGCTAGAAAAGTGACATGTTTGCTGCATATACAAGGGTCTACTGTTGACTATCAGCAGGATCTGTGGGAAAGAGATGGCTGCCTGGGCCTGGGTCAACTTTATGGAATGTCAATAAGGGCTAGGGGGATGGTGGTGTTGCTGGTTAATGTAAGAGCTGAACCAGGGAAATTACTGGAGCTGAAAATAGTTACACATGGAAAGCTTAAGATGTTATGTTGGTCCGGGAAACCAAAAAAAAAAAAAAAAAAATCAGCCTCAGGAAGTTCTATTCATTGTTAGAAAGACTTGTTTTGTAACACTTAACTACTGACCAAAAATTTCAGTCTATCAAAATATGATTGTACATTTTATACACCCATTACAGTATCTTTGACTGCCAGGAAACAAGTATTAAAACTGCAGGAGTCCATTTTTAATTCTGTAAAAAACAAACAAACAAACAAGGCAAAGCAAGTAAAAATTAAAAATAAAATCCTAATAGACCCCTGTGTGTGAAAGCAATTTCAAACACTGCACCTATAACTTAATCATGATTGTGTAGTATGATATAATAAGCACTTATAATACAATACTGCTATAAGTAGCAATTTCCTTCAAAGCAGGGGAGGGGCTAAGCTTGGCAGCCACTGAAATAGTTGAGAGAAAGCCAGATGTAGTTATTAATTTGAGCCACTTGGGGGCGTATTCTGCACTGGAAGACTCCAACAAGGAATTTCATCAAGGCAGGAGAGGCAACATTTTTATGAGGTCAATAAATACTTAACTTCCTCTCATGCCAATTTATCACCTGGCTTTTGTTTAAGCGGCCGTTTTCCATGTTCCTTAACAAGGAATCCAAATACGCAGTGAAGATGAAATATTTATATTGATAGACAGAAACTATCTCATGTAATTAATCAGAAAAAAATATTTCTTCATATACACGATGGATTATATGTGACTGATTTTGGAATCTGGGATCAACAACACTGTGATTCAACAGAACAAAACTGTCAACTAAGCAGGTCTGTGCCTTTGAAATAATGGCTTACACACAAAGCACTTCTACTGAAAACAACAAAAAAAAAAGACAACTTGGCAAAAACAAGGTGACTTTACCAGCAATGTGCTGCTGTTGTCCGAGTCTTGTGTTACAGGAACAAGCACTGTGCTCAAATCCAAGAAATGTCTAAGTCACCAAATAAGTGGAAAAAGCCCACAGGCTGTTCCATTTCAACAATTTCCCTCTCATCCGTCTTGAAATTAATTTTTGCTGGTGTTGTGTTAAGATCACAAGAGCTGCTTCATGCGTTAAAAGGAAAGAAAAAAAAGGCTGGTGGACAAGCCCCTGGGGCTGTAGAAAGATTTGGAGGAAAGAAAAATAACGTACTTTTACAAGGCTGTGAGGAAAAGAGAATAAAATAGAAAAGGATAAAATCAAATCTTTATCATATGTAAGTGGAATGATTAAGCACCATCACAGCGATGAGAAAACAATAACTGCTGTAGAGAAAGAGCCAAGATGCCGGCAGAGGGATAAACAGACATTGTAGCTGGTCCCTTTGCTTTGGATTTATGCCTCAAAGCCTCTCTTTTGTCTCGAAGCCAAACCACTTGAGGTGACCCTCATTCATGCAGTTAAAACAGGAGGGCAGCGCAGGAATGTATGAAAAACTTAAGTCCTTTGTCAAGTCTGAAAATACCAGATTTAAAATGACCTCTACTGTTCCCCCGGGGTTTGCTCTCATTAGCTGCTGCTGCTGCAGCTTGCAGTAAATATTCACCATACAAGGTGTGAGCCAAGAGTGCTACATGTAAGTGTTTAAAATAAATGTGTACTATTCTGCATAAAGGACCACTCAAGTCTTTCAGTCACTAAAGTATTAATACGCCGTAATATCCACAATATGTTCCCTCTTGCTGCCCTGAAGTGGACTGAAATCTCAGCAAGAATATCATTAATTTAATTTGCAACACTGAAGCACTTATTAATTTCAGTAGACTTGAATAGATTCTCATACAGTCGATTGCCTGTCACACATCAGTGCCATAATTTGTGATTTCTCACTGCCACTGGGGGGAAAAACCCCTCAGACCTTTTGATTAAATTTGACACATAAAGAAATGATCCGATATTGTGATTTGTTAGATGGCTGCAAAAAAGAAAGAAGAAGAGATTTTTATCACTGAATGCTCAATAAAGCATTTGTCTTGGGGAAACCATCTCGCTCTCAGATGTTAAAATAGCTGCCTGCTATTTTAGTGTAAAGAACATGCAGCTCTTTGGCTGCCTTCCCACTCTAGCTCAAGTCCACATTCTGTGGAAGTGTTCATGGATATACAAAGACTTTGGCCATCCTTCTGATACAGACAACATGTTGAGACATTATTATAGTCTTAAGGAATGCTGAGAGTAAATACTATGTTATCATATTGCAACTGTCCTATCTCTCTCCTGTTTTTTTACTTTCTTTCTTTTTTTTAAAAACTAAAATAGTCAACCATTTTTACTTCTTTATTAAATTCTATCAACGTCTCATCCTGCTTCTTTCAGGTTTACAAGGTGATACTCTTTCCACACCACTTCTTACTGCAATCTAATGATACCCTCTGCTGCAGGACAACAGACCAACTTAAATCTGTGTTTCAGTGTAAAAATATAATGCGCTACATCTGATGTATTGCAACACAGCAAGGACAATGCGGAGCGAGACGCTGACGAGTTCAGAATAAAATTTACAAAACAATCCTGTCTCTTTCTCTCTTGCCCAAATTTGAAACCCGTGGTATTATACGGTAATTCTCAGAGCAAGGACTGACTCAAGGTTTCCTAATAATGTATTTTTATATCTGGAAAGCAGCTTTAGTGAATGCAAAAGAACATCGATACCAGGAGGAATGAATAAAGGCTGAATCAATAAAACATCTAGTCGACTAAAATTGGAACAGTCGTGCATCTGTCTTAAAAGAAACACATATCTGCATGATCTGAGCCAGAGAATATTTCACAGGCTCCGCGTACAGTACATCTGGCAAACATCCATTACTTTATAGACAAAATGATTTAATCCAAAAACCCCTCATCTGCGTTTTCTGCTATTACCCAAAACCTCAGAGTTTTTAAATAGCAAATTATTCTAAATTGCTTCGCTGTTGCCATGGATACCCCCCACCTCCCCCTCCAAACACCCCCCCCCCCCCCCACCCCCCACCCCACACCAATACCAACCCCGTGGTGCAATTACATTAGAGTGCCAAGGCATGGTGAGGTATTAAAAATCCGTAACAGGCAGAAATGAACAGAGATGGTGGAATGTGATGTTTCTGTTACAAGAGATCACGTAGGAAACCTGGAAGATTAAATATGTAGGAGCTGTTAAAAGGCGCTGACCTGTATAATGAAAGAAACAGCATGAAGTGCAAGGCAGGGAGTGGAAGAGAGAGAGACGGGGAGAGGGAGAGTGAAAGAGAGAGAGAGGAGGGAGAAAATGGCACAGCACAGAAGCAAAAGGCAGTCTATTTCAAGGTTATTGATGCCATCTTTTTCATGACCTCATTTTTAATTCAGAGCGCTGGGCCCTGACAGCTAATCTCGGGAAACGGTTTAAATAAATATCATTAAAGCTTCCCCGTAGCTGCAGCGGCAGACCTTGGCTTGGACATTTCTACATTGATTTTTCCCTGCGCACTAATGAAGGGCGCTCTGTGCCTAAACAACAGTAACTTTGAAAATGACAATTAGCTGAGGTTATCTCCTGTTCAATTCCAGCTATGTAACTCTATTTCTACCAGTGATTACCGCCCGCTCCTGGACAGCATAAATATAGTGATTATGCCCCTGGCTCCATCTTTCACAATAACATCTCCTAGGAAACCATTTCATATGATTTTACCATTAGGGCTGTAAAGGGATAATGTGTATAATTTAAAACGAGCACTGAATGCTTGTGGATATTCACAGTCTTTAACCCAAATAACACCAAGACAGCCAAGAATATCCACTTAATTGAAAGCAATTATGTCCTGAAATATTGTTTCCTTTTTTCCTACTAGCTGGAGACTTATTTCCTGCTCTACTCTACTTTGGCCCACTGAGACAAATCAAAGTGATCCTTCTGAGAGATGAGGAAAACATAGGTGTTGTTCCAGTTTGTTCACTGTACATTCTTCCCTGTGAAATATATTTCTGTAGCACGTTGACTAATGATTAAAGGTGGAAACAAAGACGCCTCTGGGGAACAAACACATACTTCAGCGAGCCCACAAACAGCCTCATTCATCATGCAGAGAGAATGGCCGTGTTTGCTGAGTTAATACAATGAAGCTAATTGCCCTCCAAGCAGTCCAAACACCAAGGCTCAGCTAAAATTATTCCCCTGAATGGAAACTTGCTCAGCTTCAGCTGATATCTCTCTCTCTCTCTCACACACACACACACACACACACACACACACACACACACACACACACACACACACACACACACACAGTCACCCCCATCCCCTCCTTCTTACACCTTCTCTCTGTCAGACTGATATTCACTGCAGTGTGTGGATATTATTGCTTTGTATTGATTCAGCATTATTTTCTCTCAGCTGCTTCTCGGTGGCTGGAGAGGGAAAGGCCAGCGCAGCAGCAGTCACACCTCAGCGCTTCCCACAAATTCGTCCTACACCCCTATTTTATGCCTTACAGACAAATGAACAATATAGCGTTTTACTTCAAAGTAATTGCTGCACTCCACAAAATAAGGATGAAACACGTCTTGGATTCTGAGTTTTGCAACAACAACAAAAAAAAGCAAAGACTTCTTTTTTCCCCAGTATCATATTTGAAGCCATGAATTGATAGTCACGTCTATTATTAGTAGAAATAAGAGCATCCAGTTTGCAGCAGGTTCTTATTTGAAGTTCGGAGAAACAACTGGGAATGCAGCATAAACACTGGAGGCACTTGCAGCTGAACATTTAGAGGCGCATTGTCAGCTTGTCAACAAATTCAACACCTAAAATAATATACTCTCACAAATATGGTGTTGCAAATTTCCTGGAAAAACTGCCCTGGCCGCCAATGCTTGTGCTCGTGAATTCGCTTACAGCATGCAATCTTGACACAATATGAAGGTGCCTGGCTCCCTCATATGGCACTGCTGGCATATTGCTGTATTACGGATAGGTGTGTGTGTGTGTGCCTGAACTGTGCTGATGCATAAACCTGCAGCAGCCGGAGGGATGTGGAGAGGGTCACAGGCCCGGAGGAATGACCTGCTTCATGAGCGACTGGTTATCTCTTGCTGGGAAGATCGTATTTGGCATTTGTTTAACCTTGGGAAAGTGGCTGTGTGTGTATGTTTGCATGTGTGTGTGTGTTTGTGTGTGTTTGTGAGTGTGTGCTAGCAGCCCTGCATTAATAACCACACAGCTCCCTTAGGATCATATCCATATGCTTGCTTAGGTTTTGTAATACCATCTGAGTGATTATAATGTGGAGGTTGAAAATGCTGCAGTATCAGGCTGAACGATTAAATGAATATATTAAACTGGTGTTTTCATTTTATCCCGCAGCTTTCTGTGCTTGTAATGCATATATAGTGGAAAATGGAGAGACTGCATGCGTATTCATATAGGTCAGCTAATAATTAAAAACTTTGCTGTTATTTTGAACTCCTTAATCCTCTTTGGTTTGTTTGTAGAGCGGAATTGGAACAGATTACAGCACAATTGGTTTCACTGTGCCACACAACTGATCAATTGAGGCAAGGAAAATAACCAAATCTCATGTCATTATGAATTGATTTAGGTCCATAGGATAAGGAAGACATTTCTAAATACAATTACAGCTACATGCTAAAACAGTCGGCATCCCACTGTTGCTCTTCATGTGTACATTGACTTTCCGTAAATAAGATCAATATGTGTCCTGCTGTGTCCTGATGTTACAAATAAAGCATTGTGAAAGTACATTTGATGTAGCTGTGAAGGAGTTTACCCACTTCAGGCGATGCAGACTGTTCACATGTGCATGCATAACAGTGTGTCATATATAACTACCCGACATAATAACTCACCTCTCGTAGTGTCTCCGTGTACATGTGGCGGCACTTGTGCTGCTGGGGTTGCCGCCCAATTCATCATATACATGTTTCCACTGTCTGCGGACTGTGATCTGGAGCGATGGGTGAGAATACAGAGTGATCAGACAAAAAGACAAAAGAAATAGAGACAAAAAAAGAGATAAAAATAAGACCAAGAGAAAGAAAAACACCAAAAAATAATAAAAGACATAAGTAGTTGACATCATTTCAAGGTCTTGGGGAGCTGATGAGTCATCATGTTCCAGTTATTGAATCCTCAACACTCAATTCTCTAACATAATAAGCTCTGTTAACATCATGCAGTCAGTTGTTCCTGCTACGACTCCTTATTCCACAACAGATGGGAATAAAGGACGAGCTACAACACAAAACACAAAAGAATGACGGCTGCCACAGAGCCAACAAAGCCACAACATGAAACGTGAGATAATCAGCTGCAGATATGAGCGTTTTAAAAGGATATGAGCCCCAATTATATGAGCTGTATCCTGTTTACGGCCTAGTTTAGTTGTCTGTTTGGACGACACAGCTAGCATATTTAGAAACAGGCATAAGCAATCGACTTGAAGACTTAATATCAAACATTGACTTCACTTTGAAAATACGTCGCACATGAATAGTGAGTGAATAAAAGGCAGGTAAGGCTGCCAAGTTAAATGCCTCATACACCCTCATTTCTGACTCACTCTGGCTGTGTGTGAACTCGCATATAGTACTTGCTCACACGTGGGTATGTATGTGCATTTCACTTCATCTCCAAATGGGAAAAAATGAGTGATTTAACCAATTTCCTTTTGACCAGTTTAGAACAGAGGAACATGTGTTTTCCACTCCAAGGGGGTTTTGAAACAACAGCATCATTTCTGCTAAAAGTGGCTCTGAGCGAAACTTTCTTCTTGGGAAAACAGTGACTGAGCTCAAGGGGTAAAAGGAGGGCAGAGAAATAAAAGGCAGGGAGGAAAGAAGGAAGACAGGTTGGAGGACAGCATTAGTGGAAGAGACAATTTAGAAGAAAAAAAAAAGAGCAAGTGTGGATTTTTGGAGGAGAAACAGAAAGAGGGTGGGGAGGGAACTTCATGGAAAAGCAGGACTATATTGCCACATGTGTGAATACTTACCAACTCATATCCTCCGAGTTTCTGAGCAGCTTGAAACATAGTCCAAAGGTTGACTGTGGGAGAGACAGAAGACAAACAAGGGAGTTAGGAACTCTGGGAAAGGACCTGAGCTGAAACACATAACGTCATGTGCAGTCATTACACAAGAGAGAAGGCGATGAATATCAAACTTTTATTTAAAAGCTGCCATAACAAAACAAGTGTTATGACTAAAAGGTATGTTTACACGCTGAAGTCATTTGTTTAGATTAAAAGTAGTTCTGGGCGCTATAATTGTATTTATTACATAAATGGATTGTTAGCACTGACAAATCAACATGTTTAAAAGCTGATGACATTTTATTTTAGGTAAAGTCTAAAAGCCTACAGAAAGCATCAGTACGGGCAAATACATGTTTAGCTTTAAACCATATAATGCACATATAAATGAGCGAATGCACGGATTAAACTATAAACTAATGAGACACACTGAAGAGAGTAGTAATTACATATTCTTTGCCTGTAAAAGTGAAAACAGCTTTTCATCATAATTTCACACAAAACAATTCTGCACTTCAGCTAAAAGGATGCAAATGAATACTGAGCACTTATACAATCATGACTATGTGATAGAATACAGCATATGCTTTATCCTGACAAAGAGATGTGTTAACCCTCAGCTGCCGCCTGCAGGTATGAATGAAACACCATTAAAAGCATCAAACACTTGGCAATATGCTCAAACTTCTGTTTGAACTAATGCAAATTCCTTTGCATTGATTTTCCCGTGCAAATACCCCATGACAGCCCATATCAAAATAAAAGTCTTGTGTAACATTTTCCTAAAAATAGCCGTGTAAGCTTTCAGAAAGGCTTCAAATGGCTGTCTGTCTTTGAAAGAAAATATTTCCCACAAACAAAGAACCACGAGTTCATTGGGAGACTTTTGTGCCAATGACATTTGTATTTGCTTTCTGTAACATCATTGTTTAACATTTTTATATGAAGGCCTATAAATAAGAAAAGGAGGCCTCGCCTGGGGAGAAATCCATCAAAATTCAATCTGTGCGTACACAAAGCCTTGCATTTGTCAAAATGACATTTTCCTATCTCCGCATTTGACAGCATTGATTTTTTCCTTCCCTCCTCTCTGTGACCGTTGTCAATGCACGGGTGGAATAACAAAGGGAGCTGGGTAGGTTTTTCTGTTTGAACTGAGCACGCTGGCGTATTGTGCTTTCTGACTGTAGAAACAGAAAGACGGTCTATTTAACTAGCTTGTTATGCATCGACTGTAATTATTACAATAGCACACGGGACTGGGAGGGAACAGGACACATAAAGGAAATGAGAGAACATGCCTTTTCTTAGATGTCTTGTCATTAGCAATTTCTTTTCTTAATTCCCCTCTATTTGGCAGGGGCAATTATCACTGAGATAAGGATGACAAAACAGGAACACAATGCAGCCTCAATGACACACCGATGGCATGGCAATTAGACAACAAGGCTGGAAGAAGGAGACAAATTGGAACTGATGTTCACAATCACATGCTGATGCCCGAGCACTGAAGCACACACAAAAAAATTTCACACAGAGGCACACACTCACACTTAACAGTTAATCTTGGAGATCAAGGGCATTCACAACATACAGTGTAACTACTTCTACGCTTGTTTTATTCCTCCTACATCCACTATCACAATCTCAAAATTATCTTTCTACAATCTCTACTGCAGCCATGCAACTTAAATGGCAGCAACTGTACAGCAAAGTCAACAAAAAAAAAAATCCCAAAACAAAAATAGAAGGACGACAACTCACTGGAATAAACTGCAGCCACACTTGGTAGCTGTTTTCTGCAATTCAAATGCTAGTGCTCTCGTAGCTTTTAAAATGACTGAGCAATGCAAATTAGGAATAAAAAGAGCGCATACTACAGCTGGAACATTAAGTTTAGGGACAGCAATAATCAGTGGGTAGTTTCACAAACAATCATTTTAAAAATTCAAAAATTGTATTATTTGGGTACTCTGGCTTCCTCCCACAGGCCAAAAATATGCATATTAGGTTAACTGGTGATTCTAAATTGGCTGCATCAGCCCTGTGATAGACTGGTTCTCTGTCCAGGGTGTACACTGATGTTCACCCTATGACAGCTGGGATAGGTGTTTAAGAAAATGGACCGATGGATGAAATTATCTGGCTCCAACTCTTGAAATGTTGATCTCTAGATTAAACAGAGAAATTGTTCATTTCCACCTTCCAGCAAAGATAAGAATATCTTGAGCCTCTAAAATGTAAAGACATCTTGTGCTTATCTTGACAGAAAACTGAATATGAGGCCGGCTGGTCTCAGATGAGCACTTGAGCTCTAAGATGTTTAATTCATACAAACCTTGAAGTGAAACATGAATTCCGCATGAGAGTGAGGCAGGAAAACAAGTGGGTGCTGAGCTAAACCAGCAATATTAGCATTTCTCTGTTTAAAATAGATTATGAGTCATTCGAGGTAAAGGCAGACCGACTGAATTTCAGTGGTTAGCGGTCTTATCTCTCAGCCAGACTGTAAAGCTTCACTATTATGGTGTTAAAGGTAAGACTCCAAGGCTAGAAGATGAGGTGGAATACGCAGAAATAGTCTTCGTTCAGGCTCAGATAGGGTTTTTTTGGAGGTGAGTCAAATGGATATTTTAGTGATCCAGCCAACAAAGCATGGGTAAGTCTGGTAAATCAATCAACCATCTGTTGCTTTGTTAAACTCTGGAGAACTTCATAAAAGATTATTACTCAAATGAAACTGAAATAACATAATTTGGATTTCCATTTCAGGAAAGTGAGCTCTGATCTTTTAATGCATTTGTAGCAAGTTTAAAGAGAAGACTATGAAAACGGCGTCTGATTACATCTAAGGGTTTGTTGTATTAATTATGATGTGTTTTCCTTTTTTCCTCCTCTTTACATGTGCTGATGTGCGCTCGCTGCCAAGGACGAAGTTTAAACAGCATGATTTCACCATTTAATGAGGGCCTTGCTTATGATGTGTCTGGTTTTGAGATTCAAAGCATGTACTGTATGTAAAACAGTTGGCGCGTGGACCTCGACTTTATTCTGAGCTCAAACTGAGAAATGCCAGCTAAAAGTAAAGCGAGTTGGGTATGCAATTCTCCCTCCGACTCTCTACGTATTCCTCGCTCCCTCTTTATATCTCCCGCAACCACAATGACCTATTTAAGCAACAACATGTCGGCAGTCAAGATGACAGGACTGTCAAAATACCGCAGTGAGGTTAGCGCAGTCGAGTCGACCACAGCTTACCTTCGTGTAATAGTTTAGAGTAATGAGTTTTACTACGCTATAAACTGTCACTGTTACATTCAATAGGCATGTCTCCCCTCTCCCTGTCTCTCGTTAATTTGCTGGAGTTGTCGTGCTACATTCTGATCTGAATGGCTAAATTCTCCTTGGTTCCTCTGACATGAATGCAAATGTTATGTCCCTCCTTGAATAAAGACTGAGCATGAACTAAATCTGAAAACCACAGTTTGTGAAGAGAGCCCGCATTCTCATGCGTCTTGCCTCGACATCAAACACATAAAGCAAACACACTTTTTCACTTTCCAGAGACCACAGTGTGCCCTTTTTGATGCTTAGGTGCGCGTTTTTTCTTCTTCTTCTCTGTCCTGTTCACACCAAATGCAAGCTAAGCATCCGACCTATATTAGAAATCTTTCATCTTGGGCCGACGTGTTTCCCATACATGTGATGTTCTTTTAACACTGGTAGAGGACGTTCTTGGCCTTCACAGGAAACCCCTTTGACAAGTGAGAGAAGATATTCTCTCTTTATATAAAAGCCAGGCAAAATGTGCTCTGACAGGAAGTCTCCTGAGTCTTTTACTAACTGCTAGATGGGATTTTTCTCAACATAGAATATTAATCCTTTAGTTTATTATTACTACACACTGAGTTAGTTTTTTAACATTGTGGCTGCAGTTTAAATTCTGGGGCCTTAAACATAACGCCCATCACATATGGGAGCACATGAAACTCTCACACTCTAGATGAATAGGAGAAAGTCCACCATTGACTAAAAACCAGCTACTTGTTTCTCCTTTGATCACAACAGGGGCTCTGCATATATAACATGTGGTTAGAGATGCCGATTAGAGTCCACGCAAGGTTTTCCCCTGCCCGTTACACCGACATGTGTGACTTACAGAGTGCACTTTCACTCTGATACATATACTTGTGTTTCTTTTCTCCAAGCACACGATATTTTAGGGTTCAAATAATAATGTGCTTTCTTTTTTCTGTGCAGGGAAATTCTGAGGAGGTTTGGGGGCTTTTTTTTTTTATTGCTTGTTCCTACAGGTGTCTTTTACTCCAAATTTGTTTTAATCTCCTCTCAGCCTCAGTCGATGTTACGACCTAAATTTTCAAAATAACTCCTGTAAAAATGTATCCACACAAATTTTTTACTATCGATTCGAGCGCTCCATTGCTTCAACAACGGCAGTGAGGGAATAAGAGAAAAAGTTGCCCTACTCACTCTGTTTGAAGCCGAGGAAGGGGATCCTCTCTATGGGCGTGTCTCTTTCTTTCATGTACTTGTAGAGGTCTACTAAGAAAGCCTGCTCCTCCGCTCGGCTCTCCTCTGATGTATCCTCCTCTTTATTGTCCTCTTTCTCGCTTCTCTCCTCCCTCTCCTTTTCCTTTCCTCTGTCCTTCTCCTCGGATAAAGATTTCTTACTGAGGCCAATGGCCTTTTGTTTGGCCGGTGCGGTTATTTTTCCGTTGGGTACCGTTTTACAGTTGGGTTTGACCTGCAAAGAGAGAGCATACAGACTCAGCGGATGTATTTAGCGGAAAATTAAACCCTTAACAGAGTGTTATTCAAATGATGTCAGACAGTTTGTATGACTTTTGTTAGAGTTTAAGCACAAGTAAATATTCCTAATGGCCACAGAGGAAAACTCCCATTGATTATCAATGAAGCAGCTCTTCTGGTCATAACAGATTAGGCACAGATAGGTTTGACTCCAGCTTTGAGAAAGAATTGCTTATATTGATTTAACTGTCCAAGGTCATAGGAATGACTGTGGAAGAGCTTTTACCAAAGATATTTCCCTCACAGGAATATTACGACTAATGTCAGACAATAAACGAGGACAGAGGTACAAAATCAAAATATCAATAGAAAGTGATACCACTAAACCGATGTTTTAAATAAAGAAAACATGACAAGACCTAGTAATGGGGCTTGATGATTATTTCTTGTTTCCAGTTTCCTCCATCGACTAACATGATTTCAGAATGAGTTGAGTGCTTCTCATTGGTGGAAACTGTTCTTAGATTAAAATATGAAATAACCCATTAATAACCCAATTTAAGATTACACTGTACCTGGTAAGAGGCTATTATGAGGAAAGTGACACAGACAAAAAAGTACCTCTCAACAAAAGATCCTATCATAATATCATAATCTATCAGTGATAAGTTAATCAGGTGAAATCACATTAGATTTAGGAAGAAGTCAATTATAGAAGTATAATCAGCAAATGCTGTCATAATAAAAATAATAATTTTTAAACAGTCTTCATTCCCCAGTCGTCCTTGCTTCATTTGTGTTGATTTGTGACATCCCTTTTTGTAGCACGTGGCCTTCGCAATCGTGTTGCTTTTTACACGTCCCGAATAGACTACACTGTTGCTGTGTTGGTCATTGTGTAGGAAAGTAAAGGTTATTCTGTAACTTAAGATTCAAGGACAACGTGGAAAGCAGCTGGTTGGCAACAAAAGCTGTGATCTTAACATAAAGCTAGTGGACTTTAAAGTTACTATTTGTTGTATAATATCCTTATAATATGTCTTTTACAAATATTTATGTAAGTGTAACCTTGTAGACTAGCTTACATGGCTATATGTTCTAAGGAAATGTAATATATGGTGTATGTATACCGTACAGGCAATGCGTGTAATAGACCTGCTGACTGGAGGATACCATGTCAGTGTCAATTTTTTGCTTTGCGTTGGCATGAAAAAGGTGTTTTTTCTCCAATAAAGTGCAGGAATGTGAAGTGGCAGAGCAGTTCCTCTCAGAGCACCGAGTCCGCTCAGAGTCATGTGAAGGACGCTCTGCAGGCAACAGCAAACAGCTTCCCCACAATTTTAACTAAAACTGATAAATTACTGTCTTACTAAGCCTAACCATAACAGTGTGCAAGACTGCTTCCTCCAGGCCAATTTGAAGAATCCAGGGATCAAACCCTGAACCCCGTAATTATAGGACAACATAACTCAGAATCTGAGCCAAAGCTGCCAAAACAGTTCTAGTCTGTGTTTTTTTTTGTTTTTTTTTTAATCTATAGGGTTATCTCTGGAGCATTCACGCATGCATGTACAGTGACACTGATGAGGCATCCTCTAGTGGACGCTTGTTACCGTGATATCGCAGCTGTTTTTATGGCAACACTTCTCCATTTTATTTTAAGAAATATTTGCTTTTAGCCCATGTCCCAGTTTTAACATGTAAATACTCCCTGAGGGAATGTAACTCATCTTACCTTGGTTGTAATTTTGCCCTCTGGACTAGAGGGTTCCTGTGCTGTCACTGCTGTCGAACCCTGGTTTGACCCTGATGACCCCTGACCCTGAGCCTGACTCTGGGAGTCTCTCCTCTGAGAGAAGGACAGCTTCTTCTTCCGAGGTCGCCCCTTCAGGTTGGGAGCTGACGGAAAGGGAACAATGACAATTAGATTTATCCATTTAGATGGAAATTTGCTTTTTAAAATCACTGAATACTTTCAGCTCTTTGTTGCCAACATCTAATTCTTTCATAATAATATACTTTGTTTTACAGGAAGAATAAAAAAAAAAGACTTAAAAAGAAAACGCCTTTTAAACCCAAATATGTATTTCTTGCCTGGGAACTTAGAGGGAGGGTATGACAGGAACATTTACAATCAGGGGAAAGGAATTTCACAGGCCTGCTAGCCTGTAGCTAATTATTTTTAAACTGGATTAGTGCAACATTGTGCTGAATGGGGTTGCAGCCTGCCAAATTGCTCCAATGTGCTAGTAAACACGATCCTCAAGTTCACTCCCAGCCTAAAAGAGAAACTCCATTTTAAATTCAGACAGATGTATTTTTAAGATTACAGATGAGGGCATCATAACAGTCAGGCAGTTAGAATAATAATGAAAATGACAGATGCTGGTTAACCGAGAAACCCACAAAAGGGAAGAAATTTGAAACAGTCAGTTTGTGCTAAAAGAAATATTTCACACAGATGCTAGACAAACATAGCTTGTATTTTTTTCTAACCGCAACATATATAACATAAAAATGCTTTGTCTTGCCCCCCCGATTCTAAGCAACATAAATAATTACACTGTACTACAGCACATCAGATGAACTCATAATCATGACTCTATTTTTGGTTTCCCTCTGGTTAGTCTTCTCATGTCTTAAAGCTCAACGCTGTTAATTAAAAACACATGAACCTGCATGATAGGAGCTCTTTGTTTGAAAGGCTGGCAGATATAATTGCTCAGTTCACATTACACACACAATAAAGTATCTAAGCCCTCCAAGTCCTTTGTACACCCACGTTTATGTCAACCCGCAATTGTAATGTAACTTTTTGGCAGAGTGACTTGCCTCCTCGCAGCAACACAAACAGAGATAAGCTCAAAGGAGAGGGAAAGAAAAACTTCAAATAATCTAAGTTCAGTCATGTATTTCTCAGCGTCGACATTCTTTCTTTCCATCTGCAATGACAATTAAATCACATCCAAGGTTGTTCTCTGCCAAAAGGACTCTGTGATTATTTTTGTCGGATCAAATTCCCATCAAGAGAATGTTACAATAACACCAGAGCTGAGTAAAACTAAGAGGCAGTCATTAAAAGGGTAAAATGATCACGACTCAGCAACCCATCACTTCATGTTGTTATTTTCACAACCGCTACGCTGCGGAGAAACAGCACAGGGAAAATTCCAAGGACATTTGTTGTGCATTTGTCATCTCTTTGGCACTAAAAAAACAAGTTTTCAATGCTGTAATCTTTACTTAGAAAGCGCTGGGTGTGTTCCTCCCTCCACTGTTTATCCACTTTGGTGCTTATCCGGCTCCTTTTATTCAGCCAATTACTCATTAATACTGAAAAATAACACATCTTATTGTATTTACTTATGTTTAATTTTGAAGGGTCATAGACATAAGCCATAAAATATCACAGTATGTTTCGTCTCAGCCAAATTGTGATGCTTAGGCTTTATGTAAGTAACACAAGCCATAAATATAAAGTAAAAAAGAAAATGAAAGCTTGAGATGACTAAGAAAACATATCTCATAGAGAACAAATATAAGAGGAGTTATTATGACTGCTTGCAGGTTTGAATCCAGATTTATCCTCCAACATGTGACATTAGATTTAAACAAACATCGCAGGTCCGAGTAAGGTCACACACTCAGTGTGGTTCTGTTTTTAGTCCAATCACTAACCTCGCTGACACCATACACTGAGTTACATAACCTGCCTGTCTGTTTACATTTTTCATCAAGTCAAATACTGCTGCGTAAGAAAAAGCTGCAATTACTGCAAAACGCTGCTGCATAACACTCTGCAACAGGGCAGGGAGTGAATCTGAATTCAGTGACTTATTGACAGAGGCCAAACAGAACACATTTAAACCAGCCAGGCAGATGCTGCAGATAGGGGTTAAATGGTGCATTCATGTACTTTTGTAAATATACAGAAACAAGCACACAAGGTCAAGTAAAGGCAATTTTTCTGTGCTGCAGAAGAAGCGCTGATCTGCTCTCCTCGTGGCAGAGTTGCGTAAGGGAGGAGTCATCAGCTTTAGAATAACACAAAGAAAATAAGACGTGGACTGACTCTGTGCAGATCGATTTTGTCGAATGGAAACACAGACATTTATAGTCTGTAGAAAAACAAAGCCAACATCACAAGACGATGATTTTACAGCACCCTGGGAGACGTGGTATTTTTAACACTCTGTGGGCATTAAGTGTTTTTGTCAATGTACTAGAAAAGAACGAGATCATTTAAGCACACTTGATACTTCCCCTCTGCAAGCCAAATATGGACCTTATAATCATACACCAAAAATGGATGCTGACCAAGCTTCCCCTTAAGTTAATAATTTCTTACTTTGTGGCTTTCTGCTTATTTGGGAGACATGCACTGAAGTGACCAGAGGACTCTTTCCTAGTCCCCCATAAAGCCCTAAGGCATACTGCTAACACATGCAGACACACACATACACCATCACCAGACACTGGTGTTATAGTAAAACAAAAAATAGTGACTAAATTCATATATATGGATAAGGGTTATTCCCATCATGAGCCACGAAAGTCACAATGACTTCAGCACAGAGAAGCACAGGATGAACACTTGATCTCAGGATGCAGCTGAATGCTTTTAACAGCTTTAAAACATTGCTTTGTCTAATAATTTCTACCCCCTCAGATTCAATTAGACACAGCCCTGGCACCTCTGTTTCATTGCTATTCAGCTGATGTCAATGATAATGAAAAACTCATTAGAGACAGCTCAGGAAGGGTTCTGACGGTTCTATGCATCAACAGAGGCGAGCCACAGGGAACCACAACAAAATGGACTGATTGATTGAGAGGCTGCTGTGAGTAGAGAGACATATCAAGCCAACTGGAGAATTCAAGTGATGGATGTCTCAGTTGATAAAGCTCACAAAGCTGACTGAAAAAGTGCAATATCTGCATGCTCACTTAATGAACAGGAGGGTGGCTTCACAGATCCTCTTTAAAGTAGTTGGACAAATGATCACGCTGATGGGCTGCATGGGCCAAATAATTGTGCTGTGCCTGTTTTTGTATTTGTTTGGCAAACTGAAATTAAAGGCTTAGAGGATAGAAAAACACTTTGATGTGCTTTACAGGATTAGTGGCCAACTCATCCTTTCATTTGGCACTTTGGAGTAACACTTATGACAGAAATAATCACTCACAACTACAGATGTGTGCAGTGGTTTCCTAATTTTAGCCACACCAGCAATATCGGTTAAAAGAATGGCAATTTTGGTCAGCTGAAAGATCAGTTCACCACTTTGGCACAGATGAAACAAGACAAAACAGCTAAACAGAGGAAATTTTTAAAGATGTTGTTAAAGGTTCACATGGATAACAATAATTTTGACTGAAAGTCCTCGACAACTGCAAAAAGTTTGGTACAGACTAGATTTTTAACTTGCTATTATCATGGTAAAAAATACAATAAAGTTTGATTAGGCTAGAAAAGTACACAAAGGTGGCAGAAAGCATCTAATCCCATAAATTAAGGTTATTCTTTAATGGGAATCTTGATTGTATTACCATAAATGTGCAGTCATACAGAAAGAGTGGGAGTTACTCACGCCTTTGTTTTCTAACACTAGTACATTTCCATGTTATTGTATTGTTTAGCCTGTTACATTATTCCATTGTTAGGTGGTTGCTAGGCAAGATGACGACATAATAGATCCTGCATTATGAAAGTTTTTGTGGGAATAATTGAGATGTTACCGTCATGAAAAAAGAATGACAGACTGCTTTTCTGAGGTGTTACAGTTGCATAAAGCTTCAAATGGGTCATTTTAGCCCATTTGTAGGTAGTTGCTAGGCAACATGATGACATGATATAGATCTGATATAGATAAGAACCTCCAGGGGCCGAAGATGTTCCTGTGTGCCAATTTTGGTTGCTCAACTCCTCATTGTACGCGAGGCAAACAAACAAACAGATTTCATGTATTATAGTAAGAAGATTATAACATGCATACTGACACAATGTCACCACTTCATTTTTTCAATATTAAAGCTACATTTCTCATGACACCCCTTGCATTTTTTCTCTGAAGCTATTTTCAAGTCAAAAGTTGAATCTACTGTTTTTCTTAATGACCAAAAACTCCTTATACAACATGTTGTTAGCACCACTGTAACTGCCTCGGGGAACTACACAGTGTGGTAGACTTACGTTAATTTACAATCATCCTTGTAATCTTATTATGCAAATATACAACGAGGATGCTATAAATGTTGATCATTCATTTTATTGACATTTACAAAGGTCAAGCTGAAATAAATCATTAGTAAAAACTGTTCAGAAATGCTACAAAGTTTCAAATGACAAACTAAACACTTATCTGTGGATTTTCTTGTTCAGTTCACTTTTAAGTGCTATAAATGCTTGATTTTTTGCTTTAGTGTTAATCCTTTTAATTATTACAATGCAGGGATTTGTTAGAGGAGCATTCATGACCAACAGTCACCTATTGTTTCTTTTTATTTCAGTGTATTTTACACCCAGTTTCAGGTTAACTATGATAACCTTATTCAGCTCGATAAATAACATTTTTTTTCAACTGTAGACAAGTTAAATGATAATTTCCCTCCTGAAGTGATGACTGTTCTGACTCATCACATTTGAAAGAGGAACATATGAGAGTTTTTATCCCCCAGACAAACTGCAATTGGGGAAGAATGCCCCATCTACGCTTTCATGAAACCAGACTCCCACTCATGCCTCTGCGCACATCCTTAATTCTACAGTTGAACTTCAACTACATCTAACTTCAGCTAATGGGGTTCAAGTTCAAACAAAGAGGAGAGCGAGGATGAGTGTGGTATTTCAAGAACAAGCACCAGAAGAACATGTTTTGACATATTTTGTTGTCTTACTTGGTTGCAAATTCACTAAAGGCCTGACACCCACTCAGCAATTATCAGAATAGCCCGCAGCCAAAGGTAACATTCATGTTGCAATACAAGGCCTTGCCTGTACAGTACAGTATGTCCCCCTGGATAGAATATGGCAAAATGTAATTTTGAAATTATAATTAACGACATTTATGGACAGAATTCTTGATAAAAAAAACCCAAAGAAAACAAACAAACAAAACCACAGAAGCACAGCAAACCAAAATAAAATTATGTAACATCCTGTTGATGAACCTCTAAGCACATGCGGATCTTTAGAGCAAATATAGCATAACCACTCAAGTCAGTTCAGCAGCGCAGAGATATTGACGAGTGGAGTTATGTTCCAGAGCTTACAATCAATGGGAATTCTCCAAAGAGAGATCCTCTAGGTCAATTAGTTCAATAAGTAACTCCCTGATGAGTTACATGCTGAAGTTTCAGTAAATGTAAGGGCTTTTTTTTTAACTAAACACACTGTAAAGTTGTGAGAGAGAAGAGCTCTATCTGTGCAGGTGAGAAGCAGTCCTCAGGGAAGGATTTGTAAATGAAACTAAACTTGTGAATACGCCCACACTCAGACAAAGGAGGTCACTCAGGTCTGCTATACAAGCTTACAGTGGCGCATCGGAAATTTACCGCAAGTTATACAACATAAAGCACCGGGACAGACTCTTTGAGGACCGAGCAGCTGTATTTCCATGTATGCATAAAAAGATGCCACTGGAAAAAGGGGAAGTTTTTCAAACGGAAAACAGAAGCAGACTTAGAGAATTAAACAAAAAAAAAAAAATAGAATAAAACTAAATATGACTCATAAGGAACAATAATAGCGGCTGTCACAATGCAAACAAAACAACCAAAGGTTAAAAAAAACCTGACAAGTAATGAATAACACATGACAAATCATGATACAAAGTGCCCTCTGATACAACGCTTAAGACACAGACTTTAATCTGTAGAGCAGTGGAGCATTAAATGTGCGATCAGCGAAGTGATATTGCACTTTGGTGAAACATTTCAACTCCACCGGAGGCACAATGAAGTGACAAGGGAGGCTCTTAAGCAACAAACCAACAGTACCAGACTGATTCCTCAGCCAGCGATGACGGGCAACCATGTGTCTTCACTATATGTACGTCAAAGAGCTCAGAGTTTGGAGGAATTTCAAGTACTTGTTCTCAAGGACTGGATGTTTCTGACCACACTTTCATGGAAAAAGCACGTCTGGGCTAATGTTTCTTCCTCAGGCTCATCTCTGAGTCAATACCTTGTCTATTGCTCTTTTGGTATTTATGACACATATTGCCAGCAATTTTAATCAAAAGGTTCTCAAGGGGAATGCAATACACAACACCTAAGCACATTTGTACTACAACCTACTGCACAGGTCGCCGCTGCTTACCACAAATTAAAACAACAGTTATTTGCCTTTCAAGCTGGCAGTAAATCAGGATGTGATAGATTTGTTTTTTACCGAATACCACTGGATATTTAAAAAACACACATTCTCCACCCACACTCACTGTTTTGGTTTAAAAGACTCGCTTAAATCTCTCTCAACAGTGCCCTTCATCAGAGCTGGCTTTAATTATACCCACACACTCCTATTAGAAAAAAAAGGAAATTCTGATTCCTATCTTTAATTCCTAATTGTGACCGCTTTGCCCGTGTGTATGGACTGTAAGTGACTTTGCACTTGCAGTCTGCAGAGATTCCGAAAACACAAGCAGTCCTACCAGTTATCTTACACTATGACCATAATTTAAAAGTGATGGTATAATAGAGCGAAGCATCAACAAAGGGAAGAAAGGATCGGAATACTTTTACAAACATTCTTTGTTTTATGAGGCAACCAAGCAAACTAACCCAACACAGATTTCACAATATCATGACCGAAACCAAAACAGCTCTCTTGATTTTCCTCATGTAAAGCAGCATTAGATGCCTCCTCCTCGCCGCGATTATGCCGCGACTGAAGCTGCCGTCACCTTTCGCATACTAACATCAGGCACTTTTGACATACTTGTAATTCTCACTTTGTCACATCTGACAGCAGAGCTATTCCTCTGTTCCTACGCTTGAGGCACGTTTCTGCTCAGAGTCATTTGAGACACATAAACACACAGACAGACACACAAAAACTTTAATGAACAGCAATACTTCAAGCATCTCCATCGCTGCAATCATTAAAAATTACACAATGCGCCCACAGAGCGAGCGAGTGTGTGTGGGTGGACACAGTACACTGTTTTTATTAATCATCAAAACCTCCGTAGGTTGATAGATGATACAAGTGTTAATTAATTTCTCATAAATATACAGGGGAAGATTATCATTGATAAAGTGCAAAACATTTCACACAAAACAATCCAAGAGTGCGGCATTTCATACTAGGTCAACCTCAGGGGGATTTCACATCAGTAACACTGAAATATTTTCATCACCGCTATTGCCTGTTTTTGACTATGAATGCATCTGCAGCATAAGAAGATATTTTAATACTGCTGTGCCTGAGAGCTATTCTGAATTTAATGAGGAGGAATTATTTGGCTTCTTCCTAGGTATGATAATAGTTACACGTTACTGTTATTACAAAAACACATCTGAGCTGTGCCAAGCCTTTAAAAACAACAACAACAAACTCACCTTCCAATTTAACAGAGGGAGAGGAGAGCGAAAGAGATAAAAATCAGTAAACACAGCAAAGCCCAGCAGCAAGAGCAACAATTTCAAATTTTCACTGGTGCTGTGTTTGGTGAGAGTACCTGTATCAGGAACTTGCTCTGACTACTAACACACAGAAAATCACTGTAATACAAGGCTATTAGAGCATGGCCCGAGTAAAAAGCAGGGATTAAGCCGACCTATTTCTAAAAGAGGTCTAACAACAGTCCCCCTGAGGTACAACCGACTCATCCCCAGGTCCTCGACAGCTTCTTGTAAACAGCTCTTTCTTTCCAACAGCACCTTGATTGACTCTGCTCGAAGCGTTTTTTAAAGAGCAAGCTTGCCCAAATTACACACACAAAGAAGCTTAGCCCATTATTGGTTTTTTTTTGATGTCTCTATTTTTGTCTGTGTAAATTTTTTTAAAACCTAATTCAGAGGAGGTGAAAAGAGGTTCACTTATCCTCTCCTTTTTATTAGGATAATAGAAAAATGATTTAAATTAACAACATTAAATTGGAGACAATGTCAATATTATTATCTATGTAAAATATTCACTCTTCGAGGGAAATATCCAACTCCTTAGCTTCTAAGTGCTCAGCTATGTTTGCCATTTAGTGGGAAATTAGTAGAATAAAGTGAGTGCACAGACACAACTCATAGGGCTGGGTGGGTCATTCCTGGTAATCCCCTTCATATTTCACACAGCCAGTTGAATAAATGTTAACATGGAAATCTTTTTTTTTTTTATTGGCGAAGCAAGTCAAACACATGTGTACTGACCAAACACTGACAGTTGTTATTATATATGAAATGTAAAAAGCTAGAAGGAACAAACAAAAACAGCCATTTCGTTCATTTCATTATCTTGTTCATATCTTTAGAATCTATACTTAAAGAAAAACTAAAAGAGAAGTCAGGGACGAGTTTTAAACAGGTCCGGGCGGAAACGACGTAGGGAGGAGATGAATGGAGGCTTCTAAGAACTGAAGTTTTTATTTTCTTTGCACGTTATTGATAATGACAACTATTTACAGACCATAAAGTAATTAAGACAATTTACAAATAAAAAAGGGCGTGTGGGTTGTTGAACCTGTCGGAATTGGGTGTACTGTATACTGTGACTTATTTTGCTGTTGTGAGTCAACATTAACGCAACAACCTAAGCCCCAAAACAAGTTTTCACTGGAACTTATCCTACAGTTGGTCTGCCAATTATCCCAAGGATACACAGCCATGGCTGGAAGACTCCCAGTTCAGAGTATTTTTCATACTTTTAATTTTTCTGTGTTGTTATGGGCTGGGGAGCAACACCCAGCTACCTGCATGGTTTGGTACCACTAGTGGTCAGAGAAAAATCTAACTTGCTCTCTCTAATGTGCGCTTAATGTTAGTGCGATTATATTAATATATTCACAATGCAAAGATGGGAATCCGTGTGAGATTTTTACCAGACCTCCTCTTCGTTTCCAACAACTCTGACATCCCGTTCCAGTCTATTCCCCCAATCCTATCATTTCCTATACAAACACCGCATTATATTGGCTACAGTCTGTTTTTATTTCCCTCAAAGACGATTCCCCTTAGCTAGCTGACTGACAGCTGTGTGTGTATGCATCATTATCTCCTTCACAGAGCCTGTCTGTTGCCATAGCCTGTGGCAGACCTCAATCACACAGTATTAGAAATGACTTCGGTTTCTGCAGAGTGCCCTGCTTTTGCCTGCTGCAGGTGAGCCACACATTATATGAGCCAGCCAGATATAAGTGAACTAGAATATCTGTAACTACAAACGTGTTAAATCAGATACTTGTGTTTATCTGATTTAGCCAGCAGAACATGACAAGACATAATCAGATGCTGATAATATTCCTGTTCCTGGAAGTAGAGGTTATGGAGGCCAATTAAATGGAAGAGAAAATTAGAAATAAAATGTTCTATGAAGCATCCTACACCTACCGAGAAGCAGATCGGGTCTGCGTGTTTTATCAAAAAGAAACAGTTGTCATCTTTTTGTCACATAAACTCATTTTTTAAAATTGTCTATGTAGGTGCAATTTACTAAAAGCTTAAAAGGAAGAGTGCAGTGTTTAATCTGAATTTAGCTGATGTTTTAAATGCTGGTCAGGTCTGCAGTGTTAGTCTGTGGTTTCAGCATACAGTCAGGTAATAAGATCCACAACAGAGGGCCTATGCTAATGCCTTTTTAGACAGTGCACAGTAGATAAATCATGTTTATAGATTGATATCCTCCTCTATGGCCTCTGTGAATATAACAAGATTGCCTCCAATTGCATCTAAATATGAGCTTTACGCATGCAAACACACTGCATAATAAAATACCGCGCACACAGATATGGAATAAAGAGTCTCGCTTGCCATTTCAAACTACAGCCCACCACACTGGCTATTATCTGGTGTTTATTTTCTAATATGTGACTATACTGTAAAATGCTCTTTCTTTCTGTTAATCCTGACAATTTGTCAAATTTAAATCCAGCAGCAGTGCGCAGAACACATCAATTGAAAGTTAAATTAATTTTGTCCCCCCCTCCTTCTGCTGCCTGTTTTTTGACTTTCTCCCACTCTCCTGCTTCTCCTATCTATTTCTCTTTCCTTTCTCTAATAAGTATGTGAGCGGTGGCAAATGTAATTACAAAGGGGTGGGGTTGGGAGGGGGTGCGTGTGTGTGTGTGTGGTGGTGGTGGTGGTGGTGGTGGTGGTGGGGGGGGGCTGCTATGCATACACAACAAAACGCAACATTAAAAAGCTATTATCAGAAAAAAGAACATTTTGGCAGATATATGGCGGGGGGCAGATCTCGCCATATGTTTGCGGAGATGGGGACAACAAGTCAGGTAGTAATTATCAATCATCATCAGGAGAAACTGTCAAAAACGCTAGGCCGGGCACGCTCTGACTAGTGTTGCCATGGAGACAAGCCCACATCCCTCTAAGTGTGTGTTTCACTCTTATAAAATCATGTAAATCGTTCTCTTGGCCTGCAGAGTCATGAGGGCTCAGTGTGTATGTGTGTGTGTGTGTGTGTGTGTGTGTGTGTGTGTGTGTGTGTGTGTGTGTTAAAGATTTCCTGACAAGTCTCAGGAGATTTTTAAGGGATAAAACTGAGGAAAAATAATTCAGTTAAGGTTAGGGGTTTTGGTGGTACACCAATTTCCCTGTCTTGGGTTTTGGCATTTTAGGGGTTACAATTAGCAGATGTAAATGGAATATTCTCACCATAGTAATGAAAAAAGAAAGTGTGTGTATGTGTGTGTGTATTTGCCAGTAATGAGCTCATTTTTGCAACCATACTGTTGCTGTACACAGACTCTCTATTCAGACTGTCACTATTCATATTCCTCAGCCTAGCAGAGAGGACATTCTCCCAAACCATCATGACTTTGTCAGTTTAAATTTTACATATTTCATTCTCTCTTTTGCATAGCCTACTTCAGTCCCCCCCCCCCCCCTTTACATGCACTGCATGCCTTTAAATCAAATGTCACTACTTGCTACACAGGCTATTCATTCCCAGAACAGTGCAAGTGTGACTTTTCGCAGAATCACACATGAGGAATGTTTCTGGAGCGTTTCCAAGCATTTCTATCGACAGTGGTTCCTTCAGATGACACTTTTCATGTGAACTCAATCCATTACCCTTTAGAAATCGGGATTTATTTTCACTTAAAGCCAGCTCTGAAAATTAAATACATAAGCAAGTAAACATAAAAGCAATTTAGGGGAAACTGGTGTAAGTGCATCGTGAATTTTCCTGCTTTATTATGGCAGTCATTTTGAAAAAAAAGGAGTAGTGTTCTTAATTCATTATTTGTGCGCCGTTGTGCATGCTCCCCCTGGGGAGAAGCAACATTACTCTTTCATCAGATCAAATGAAGCGAAGCCGTGCCGTTCCAGGAAGAGCCAATTAAACAGTTCAAAGAAGTTTATTATTGCGATGGATTATGAAATCATTCTCATCGGATTCATTGGGGTGTGTGTTTCAACAGGGGTGTGAATGTGTGTACTTTAGCACTGCGCAAACTCATAAAGGCTGTCGACTCAAGCTTTCCATTTACAAAGTAAATAGGGAATTATGTTACAGTGTTACATGTTTTACAAGGGAAATCTCACAAACTTAATTTATAGTCAAAATAAGCCGTAATTACAGGAAGAAACTCTTTCCTTCTCGTTTCTTCCTTCACTCTTTCCTTTTTCTCTTTCATTTTATCCACCTCATGTGATTGCCTCATGATGGCAGCGTCACCTGTTAAGTACTTATTAACAGTGGGTTTAATCTTAACCCAGCGCCCCTGACTGACACATATGCTGAGGAATGCAATGACCTCTGACCCCGGTGAACCAAATAATTTGATTTATCTCAAGACCCATATGCACAGTATAAATTTTATGCATGGTATATATTAAAAAAAAAGAACTGATACTGGCTCAAATCCAGCAAGGCACAATGTCTTTCTGGTCTCTCTGTGTTGATTTAAACTGTAATAAGTCATAACGCAGTTTTTCTGTCAGGACAAAAACACTACAGCACAATAAAAGCTGTAAATATCTGACAAGTGAACATGTCACCTCAGCTTTTTACTGTGCCAAAGTGTTGGCAAGAGCTCTTAATGGCCATTGTTCCAGGAGAGGAAATTAAAAAATAAATCCCTTTTTGCAAAGAAATGTTAAGAGGACGCAGAGGGACTGCCCCAAATACACACACCCCTGTTGTTCCAAGAGTGGCAAATGTAAAACAGAGTCAAAGTTACATAATGTGGAGGATTTGCTAAAAACGGGATAACGTTCAAACGCTTCCACATCATTGATACTGACAGACTGCAGCAACAACTCAGTAGGAGTGGGGCTCTAAAAAAAAAAAATACAGTATTTCAATTTGGCTTTTGGAGGGAGGGAGAGGGAGATAGACAGAGGGAGGGAAGGGGGGGAGGGAGAGAGAAAGAGAGGGAGAGATGAAAGGGAGCAGTGGATAAGCTTCAAGGCTTATCCTATTCATTACTGGAGGAAAAAAAAATCGTAGCATCGACCTATAAATAAATGAATGCCAGGATAAACACGAAGCCCATACATCAATAAAACATATGTATTCTAATAGATCACGCTCTAGTTACACTTGATGGGATCGAGTCAGCCAATGAGCCCAATCATAGGGACTTTATCATTCTGCAAAGCTACGCAGCATTAGGCCGTGGTGATTATAAATAATCATCATTCTCATAACAAAATAGACCAATAGATACTTTCATCTTTGTTCTCTTTTTCTTTTCCTTGTTTATATGCTACTGTGTTTAAGGCATTCAAATTAATTCTCAAATCTACAAACAAACAAACAAACAAAGAAAAGGAAAACAGGACAAGTTATCACCTCTCTTTGTATTTTCTTTTTAGTAAATAGTTGCATATTCATAAGAAAAAAAATTAACACATTTGTAAACAAATGTCTAAAACTGCAGCCAGCACCGCCTCTGTTTAAGCACTCTCCTTTCCAAGAAACATCTGGGTCACTTTGAACAAAAAAAAGAAAAGAAAAAAAATCTGGAAACATCAATCACATTCACCGCATAGTGTATAATCCTCACTTTGCTGCTGTCGTGTATCAGCGGTGCAACAATGATTTTTGACGTCACTAAAAGTTACACAAGCCTTTTTTAGGGAAACAGCCGGCAACAAGTCTCCACCTACACAGAGATATTGAACACTTAAACCTGACTAAAAGGCTGCATTCAGGACGTGTTTCCACACCGGAGCCTGACTCTGTAAACAGCGTTTTCAGTTACACGTATGAGTCAGACTTGCTCACCCCAGGTTGCAACATGCTATTCTGTACATTTATATTAGGGAATTTCAGAAGTTGTATCACATCTCACATCTGGCGTTTATGAAAATCTGACTCTCAGTGTGTTGTTTTTATCACATTTAACTCACAATAAACCGATTTATCAATTGAGCCATTACGAATGAGGTCAAGCTAACCTCCTCAGCTCAAGTGTAACGTAATACATAAAAAGCATTGCATTTTATTTAAGAAAAAAAAGTTAAAAGTAAATCGTTTATAAACTTAGAAGAGCTCGAGGAGGTGCTTTTTCATGTGTGCATTAAATATAATTTATTTACCAGATTTTTCCCTTTAATTCCTGGAAGCTGTCAACATGAAGACAATTGCACATACATGTTGCAACATACTTGTTATTGGCAATCATTTGCACTGAGCATTTCATCACTTTATTATTATTTTTTCCACTGTTAACATCTTGTGGTTCTGCTATTACAAGTAGGAGCCAGTCTGAAGTCATTCTTTTGTGATGCGTTCAAAGACGCTACGACATCCAATGTGTAAGACTCTGCCCCCTCTTAAAACACTCCATTCAAAAATTACAATGTGCTGACAGGAAAAGTTCACCTGGAAAAAACCGCAGAGGGAAAAGCATAATAAGAACTTAGACTGATTTAAAATAGTTTAAGGCGGGTTAACTTTGAAATCTTGGATGTCAGAGTTTCCATAAATGCAGCAAAAAGGGGAGATTTCCAGACAATCACTCCTTGCAGCTGCAATAACATGTGATGACAGCATGAAAATGAGATGGTGACTAAATATTTCACTATAGGATCAACTGCATAAAAGAAATTTTATGCTTCTACAAACCAATTTTCATTGTCACTGCATTGAAATCAAATTTATGTTTTGTCAGTATATGTCTGTTGATACAGACCTCATATTTCATGACAGATTAACAGCTTACGAGGATTTCCGCTGAAATGATAGCAGCCCTTTGCTGTTTATCAACCATTCAGCATTTGATTGATGTGCATTTCTATCATCTTTGTGGAAAATTACTGACTACATTAAAATATAAGCATTCAACTATGAGGAGCAGGTGACAGTTTCCCACTCATTATGCGTAAATCTTCACCACATATAAGAGCCAGAAGTAGCATGAGTGTAGGGGCAAACCCAGGGCACAAAACAAGAACCGCCCCCATGCTCAGTGGTTATGATGTGCTTTGAACTATATGTCATTGATGCACTCAAAAATGAAGCAAATGAATTGGTATAATGCTGAAGTAAGACATGAATGTCCTTTTTTCTCCAAATATCCTCCATCAGCTCCTTCGCTGACAAACCTTTTGCACTGGAAATAAAAGCTAAGCTTGTTCCCCAAAGCTACTTATTTATCTATGTTACATTTTGCTATTAATAGATAAGTAGTAATGCAAAGCCATATGTGTAGAGCTGCTGTGTTGCTGATGACATAAGAGGGATAATACAAAACAATTGTGCCTTACACGATAGAGAAGTGCTAATGCTACCGATGCCAGCGGAGGAAAGTGGTTTTAGTTAAAATAGCACAGTGGCATTTATTCTGCCGTGCATACCATACACATTAGATACGATGAAACACAAGCCTAGTATATATTAAAGCTATATGTGAGTAATTTAGGTGCTAATAAAGTAAAAATATACAACTTTCACATCTTACACAAGGACATTGCAATGTGCGTTGTCATGTGTAAGTGATCTTTCACCAGATGTTCACTTTGTTTTTATATACAGTTCATGTCCTGATTATGAAATGTGACTATACAGCCACAGCATGTCCTCTGTCCTCCTCTAAAATCCTCCTCTACGGCCTCTGTATACCATGACATATGGACAATGAAAAATTCATGGGCCGTGGTTAACACAAATCTGCAGAGGAGATAGGAAAACATGAGCTTAGCAAGCAATTTGCCTATTACATTGACAGACGGAGCTGTCGTGGGACGATATTGGCATATGCATATTTCATCTAATCAGATTTCATGTTTAAAGAGCAGCGAGAAAGTGGTTCAAGTTGTGGAAACAATGACATCATGCTGTATGTTCATCTAGTGACCCAGCCCAATCAAGCTAGAAGGACTCAATGTTTTCAAAGATTGTATCTCAAAAAGCACAGGTTCAGGATTTTAGGCTGTTTACTTACTATAGATTCACTCATTTTTTTCCCTCCGTGTATGTCAGCATCAGTTCAGTTCAAATGTTTCTTTTGTTCCTGTCAAACACAGACACCACTGACTCTGACATGCAGAAAAACCTCTTAAAAGCACACAAAGCTCAACTAAATTCAGCCACAGATGCATTAAACCAGCGCTCATGCACCGCAGTACAAAAATAGATTGTAAAATATTGTGTGTGATTGGTGCATCTGGACAGCATTAATATATTGAAGCAATAAATTGTTTTTTTATACTCCTCCCACCCTGGAGGATTACAAAAAAAGAAAAAGGGATTCCAAAGGATTGCAATGAAAATGTTTCTTTTTGATAAAAATCAAATCAGCAATGACTGAGATGTATTTCAAAGAAAAACAAAGCTGATAATAAAATATATAGATTCTGTGCCAAGACCTGGAGCATATAGGATAAATGTGAGCAAGCCAGAGAAGGAGGAGGAAGAGGGTAACTCCTCTCAACTGCTTTGCCTCAAAAAAGTGATTGCCTCACTAACTCTCAGAATACTGTTGATTTAAGCAATGTGCACACCAGGAGTGTTAGGTTTCTGGAGGTGGGTGGGGGGGTGGGGGGGTGGAGAAGGGAGCGGAGAGGAAGGTCAGCAGTTTGGAAGCATAACTTGAGAATCCGAGAAACCGGGAAAAAATGGTGCTTGTAATATTTTCCAAAACAGACGGCCATCTTGTTTAAATATATCATATACAGCACCTCTAGGTTGAGTTTACAAATGTTTATGTTATTGCCTGCCAAATTAATGTGAGTAATACTCAACATAACCAGGACAGCTAATAACAAATACCTGACCCTTGTCATCTGTCATTCAGCGCTATTTATGGCTTTTTCTCAAGGCATTTTATTCCAGCACAGTCTGTCATTACTCTTAGCTTTATATAAGAGATCGTTTTTCTTTGAGTGTGTCAGTAAGCACACAATAAGTAAAAATATCTGCACTGGCAACGTTTAATGCATAACTTAAATTTCCTGTCGTACGACTGTGCAGTGTTAATATTACATTCCTCCTGGCAAGAAATTAAATTGGGGACACAAAGTAGCATGGGTATAATCAATCCACGTTGGCAGAGAATGCATGATAATTATAAACAAAATCTGTGTCATTCCCCGTGAGGAAAGCAGCTGCAGGGGTGACAGGCGATGCTGAACATGAATATGGATCACAGGACTAAAGATCTGGTAACTGACGCAACCCCGGTTTTGCTCGAGCTGGCTCAAAAGCAGGGACGCTGGTAGTGACGTGGATGAAAAAAAAAAACACGAGCTTGGATTGAGTCAGATGAAGAACGTTTCTGATTAATGTCGTTAATACACCAGGAATAACTCTGCACCATCTCCGCACCTTAGTGAACTCCAAGCAAACGCAGAAGAAATGAAAGCCATTATATAGACAACAGCAGCCCAAGTACGCTAATGTTTCATTATCATCTCTTTAAATGCAGATAAATGAGAATGAGAGTGCACTGAACATGCTCAAATAAAACGACATATGCTGCTTATTAAATAATCATCCCCTACATGATTATGTTGTACATGCACATATTGTAGTGCTCTGTTGAATCCGTAACCAGGATGCCAAGAATAGACTGGATTTCACCACCATCTGACGGCTGCATTTCACACACTTCTATACCAAAAGGCTCAGTTAAACTCTTTTTTTTTGCCCTCTCGTCTTCTTTACCTCCTGAGGTAGCTTGACACACTTTCATGAATTAGCCTAGACAAGATGGACAGCTATTACAGCTGCCACAGCAGATTTAGCTGAATCCAAAAGGTCAGAATTAGCATTGAGAGAAGCACAGGAAGAAAAAGTCCTAAAATTGTTCCCCGGATCAATTTCTAACATTTTAATATTTCACAGCAGCACAGTATTCCTTCTTACGTGTCCACTGTGCTAGTATTTATCGTAATAAAGGTGGATTTAATATGGCGTTTATAGCTGCTTTTTCATATGGAGCCTATAAATGGGAGAAGAACTTTACTCAGCAGCTGTGTATATGTGCAAAAACCCATGCGTGTGTGTTTAGGCCTACAAGTAAGACACCCTTGAGGCTTTAACTCACCTGCCAGAGTGAAGAAAATTACTTAGCTCTGCTGTTTTGAAACAAATCACAATCAAGTCTCCTAGCAGCAATTCCAGCAGAAATAAAGCTCTGCTTCAAAACTAGTAAACCCTTAAGTGAAGAACATTAGAAATCTGGTTGCCTTAGTCAAAAAAATAGTGGAATTCCTTTAGGCTATGAAAATAAACCTTTAGCTTAAATGTGGCTCACAGAGGAATGGTATTATTGAGCCAAGTGAATGAGCAACAGCCGCCACAGGATGTTAGCGTTACTATTCATAACTTATTTTTCCTATGCCTAAAACCGTTTTCCCTTCTGGTCTCACCTCTGCTGCTCTCTTAAAATGCAATTACCTACTGGCAAATTTACAGGAAAAGAAAAACAATGACTTTTGACCAGAGGAGTCGTTAATGTGAATGTCAAACCGATGCTGCACAAGAACCCGCTGAGCAACCGAGCAGAGGAAATATATAGAGAGAGATGAATCACTTTAATCCTTTGTTTTAGACCAACTCTGGGTTTAATACATGGATTCAAGAGAGGCAAGGAAAGCGGATTGAATGGCAGACAGACATGTTCCAGCACTTCAAGACTCTTCTCCGGAAACGCTGAATGCTTTCCATAGGTGTGACTGATGAGGATGTTTGAACAGTAGACACTAAATAAACGCAAATATACTGAAAATATGTCAGAAAGCAAAAGGTGATTCCTGATTCCTCTCTTGGTTCTAATTATGTAACGTAAACTAAAAAAGCATTGATCAAAAGTACATTTGGTTTCAAAGTAAAGGGCAAACACAGGAAACAAACAAGGGAGTGACGTGTTATGAAGACAAATCACAGCTTTGAAAAACATAAAACGTTATTATTTTTATATTTATTTAATTATAAACCAAGTCAGGTAACAGGTATAATAAAAGGTGTTGAAAAACTTTTTTTGGTATCAATATCAATCCAATCCTCTCTTAAACAACTAAGCTTTTAGTGATATATTAGTGGATACAGCATACTATGTGACGAATACGCCCTAACAGCAGGGATCTCGGTTATGCAACACAATTTCTGTCATTTAACTTTTTTAGCTTTTTTAGGGAACTTTTAGTATAATTTCTGATTTGTCAGCACCATTCAAACATTCATACTCTTATATATTCATTGCATAATAAACTGCACAGTTGCACTCGTCTGTTTTGCTTTTTCCTCCTCAAGCATAACTCCACAAACCTGACAAGATGACAGCATCGGTGACAGGTCTCACTCATGTTCTTGCTAACATTTACTCGACTTACACGGCTCTGGTGATTGCTCTCTTTATGGCACGTCACTCAAAGCGTTGTTAAGCATTTGCTCGACAGTTTAGGCAAATGGGCTGCGTTTAACTGTTTGTTTGTCTTTTTATTTGATATTCACTCCAGTGATTTTGGCGGGTGTTGTGCCAATACAAACACCAACTATTGGTCCAGCTCGGCCCTAATTTTACATTTTCAAGAAAAAAACTAAATAAAATCTAGTTATTTAAAAGTTAAATAGCATTCCAGTGTCCTAACACGTCGTACTATGTGAGAGAAAGAGATCTGAATCAATGCAGCAGAGCCGAAGGTGCGGTCTTATTCTCCTTTGTGCCAAAATCTGGCACCGACATTACCCGCATTCAAATTAGCCACTGACAGTTTGGAAATGTGGGTCTGTTATGTTAATGGCAGTTAGCGTCATGAAGCAAATTCACAGAAAGATAAGCTCAGTTTGTTTTAACTCCACGCCCCCAGATGTGCTTTTGTCACTTTCAAAATTCACATTCAACAAGTCAACTGAAGTGATTTCACTTTAATGTTCAAACTCAGCCTATTGAAAAATTCCTTGTCAGAAAGCCAAGCAGGGCTGTTTTTCTCAGCTCATTAAATCCTATATTTTTTTCACAGCACAACAGTATTTGGCATGGGAACCAGAATAATTCACTGGCTCTGTTTTTCTTTGTCCTCTGATGGACTTCGTTTTGATAGGCAGCCCTTAACAAGTGAAAATATTAAATGAACTAAAGTACTTTTTCACCATTTCACAATTTTCACACAATGGAACTAAATTACTTGGCCCAAAATGCCAATTTCCCACTAAAAGCAGACTTGAACAAATGGTCTAGGTAACCAAAATGACATAATTGGGAGTTTGAGATGAACCGTACTGTGAGAATGAGTTTTAAGAGCATGCGTATGTTCAAAGATCAGGACATGATGAGTTTGATGTTTCATGGGCCAACACTCAAAGTTCCATAAACTGGCACTATAATAGCTGCTGGCATTCAAGATGAGCTAATATGATAATGTATCTAAAGGCTACAATCAAATCTCCAGCTGCCACACTCACCAAACTCGTCGCAGATGCTCTCATTCTGCAGCAGGGTGGGGTGTTCGAAGGTGTCCCGGCAGTACAGGATCCTCGTGCTTCCATCCAACGCAGCAATGCCGCCCAGCGCCAGCACCGTGTGGTCTATGAGCAGAGAGGACGGCTGCTCTCTGAGCCGTGCCAAAACGGAACGGTAACGACAATACTGAGGGTAACTGAGGACTAAAACCTTGCGCCCATCTTCTTCCTGGCCTGGAAAACACAACAAAAAGGCACGGAGTTAGAAGGGCCACAGAGGTTACACATACTTTAATTTGACATTGAACTGTAACTGTTTTGCTTTTTTCAAGTGCCCCTCTAAGAGTTGTAGAGAAGGGCAGCACTTAATTTTTACAGAACACATCCACTCTTCCATTTCTCTTCGGCTTTTATGATTTCATTCTAGCTCATCGATCATTATTCGGCTACTTTTATATTCAAGCACATCTACTGCCAGTGTGCTGTGAATATGAAATTATCTGTAATCTCAGACTTTGTCCTAATGAAATTTTATTTGATTCACAATAAAACCAAGGAGGATCAATATGTAAACCAGCAGAACAAACTTAATACTTTATTTTGTTTCAAGAATTTGTGAAAGGTGCCACATCTGCACTGTTTTCAGACGGACAGGTGTCCCTTGCGAGCTGGTATCTCATCACAGGGATTTCGCTGTGTGTATCAGGAAATGCATCGAATTAAGGAAGCAAGATTCTCTAACGCTGCTGTTTCATTGTGACTTTAAATAGTCTTCATGAAAGTTTCACATCCTTTCCTTGTAGTAATAATACACTTCAGCAAACTGACAGGATGACTTTCATGAGTGCAAACATATGACGTTGCCGGGCGGCATGTTCGAAATGCATGACATGCATAGCTGCTTGGGTGACAAGAGGAATGTCAAAACAACTCCAGATGCCTTCTTTTAACAAGCAAGTTCAAGGATGGGAATTCTCAAACAGCAATTTAAACAAGGCTGGTGTGAATCAGTGTTTGCAGGTATCTGTGTACAGCCACTTGCTGATAAATGTGAATTTGTTATTTATATAACAATCTCAAAAAAAAAAAAAAATCACGGTTTGTCGCCTTGCTTCAAAAGCTACACTCACTGTTTCACACAGGTAATAGCAAACCCTCCCACTGGAGCCAGACTTTACTTTTGTGTGATTAACATTCCATTTACAGTGTGTAAGTTTGACTAATGCATTATCACCTGTGACAACTGACTGGCAGAGAAACCTCTACTGTTATTTGGAGAACCTCAGGACAGGGAGTGCACACTGAGCTGATACAATAAACTGCCATAAATCCCAGGAAGATATGCTGATAGACAGTCGGACAGTTAATATTATACTGGCACCGTGTAAGAACCTAACCAAGAGACTAGCCTGCTTTTAACTTTCGACTTCTGACAATGGTGCTAGATGATTGTTAAAGGCTCAACAGAGGTTTCACAATTCACCCTGAGGGTGCATGACTGTGCGTATGCAATTTCAGTGCAGCCCATCAAAACGTTGTTTAAATATTCAAGTCTCGACCTGAGCGCCGGGGCAACAGACAGAATGCCATTCCCAGCTAATAAAATACCATAAAGACACCGTTGAACAAAAACAACTGAAAGTGTACAATGACACAGAAAGATAAAAATGTAACATAAAGTCATACGAATACAGAGCTCCGTGTCAGAAAGATGACAACTTATTACAGGAAAAGGAAACCACTAGAACCACATATATATGTAGGGTTTGATATGATGTGCTCTGAAACGTGCACTGAGTTTTATTTATATTTGTTATGTGTTTATGGCCTTTCTCCTTCATAATGATGCCTGAGTAATCGCTTATATGTTGATGTTATGCAACTAGGGTGTTGAGGTTACAGGTTACTGACAGTGATTAAAATGACAGTTTTAATGTTTAATTAGAACAGAATGTATCTCCTGCCACCCACATATCAGATATATGATAATCCTTAACTAATTACATGCCCGGTTAATGTTTATTCAGCAGGAGAGGGTTAAGGAAGGCACTTCAGTAAAGAAATATTGCTGTAAATATCGGCCAAGCTGAAGCCATGAGAGAAGCATTTCCTGCTTTTTAAAAACGTATATATATCTTGTGTTTCCTGTTGGACTACTTCGCAGAAACTGCATGCTCTAGTAAATCTGTCATGAGAACCTACTCCTTTACAAACAACAAATGGAAATGATCTGAATATACACAGAAGCTCTGGCACTGAATCAACTACTTTGTGTAATATAACATCATCAGGGCTGACCACGGACATGCAAATGTTTTCGGTGAACTGCATGCACAGTACTAGTAATTGCAACAAAACATTTGGGCACGAGTGTTGCTCTCTTTCACCAGAATAAACAGGTGCTATGAAGTGTGCTCAGTGCACATGACACACTGGAAACAACTCCTTGGCACTCCAAGCGCCGGCAGTGGTTTTAGATGCAACTATCAACAGTACTATCAGAGCAAGTCCATACAAAATATTTTTTATTTTTATGAATAAACTGGAGAATTCTTTTTACACAAAGGCTGCCTGCCAGATCTGAAAAAGAAAGTCAGCCACATCAGCAATAAATCTGTAAAGTTATATTGCGTGTACCTTTAGGGGGGGGGGGGGGGCTACTTAAAAAAGCAACAAAAAAGAATAGCTAAGAGTAGGTTAAAATGAATGTCAACTGAGTTTCCAGCCATGAGCCCTGAATGTGAAATGACTCACTTTAATCTCTGTAAACCGAACTTTAAGCTAGCTCTTGTGAAGTCTGAGCTTGCACAACACTGAACTTCATACGCGGTTTTCTGTTCCAAACAATGAACTAGGTATGCCAATTATAGCCACTTTCATTTCAACTTTTCAAATGCCAAAGTATACATTTTCTAATGTCCTCATTTTTTCTGAACAGCAGAGCTAAATAAAGCTAAATGAATTACCCTGCTACCACAAAACGAGCAAATTCAAGAAACTGCAACTGCTGAATTTTCACTCACTTGGTGTAACAGTAGCGTTTAGAAAAACAGTAAAACTGATTCTAACTAACAATTTCAACTCTAAGATAATATGACAAATGAATATGAGGTAATGTTAAATTGATAATTTCAATAAGTCCAGGGTGTACCCGCCTCTTGACCCATCAGAGTTGGGATAGCTGGCAGACCGTGAGTAATTGCATAAGCGTGAAAAAATGGAGGCATAGTAAAAGCTCACGTGTTGTAACCCTGTAATTATAGAGTACAATCATAAAAAAATGACCTAGAACAAAGAACAATACTAGATAATGATCTGACATAAGCCAATCATAAAGCACACAGATAATATGCAAGTGCTTTGTTTCTTAAAAGCAAACACAATTCTGTAAACGTCAGATTTTTCCGACTCACTCATTTTAATAGGCTGTTGTTTGCAGTAAGGTCTTAATACTATTCTAGCTTACTAACCAGACTACAAGGTTCCACAGCTGATGAAGTAGAGTCAAGCAGTTTGAAACACGATTTTTATATGAATTATTAACCACCCTGTCTACTTTTACAAAGCCCTTGGACATGACATTCATGGGAATTTCTGCTGGTGAGTTAATATTTCAGGGGGAGGCTAACTAGCAAGCTTTTCACCTTGCCTTGCTACAGACAGTTTTAAACAGATTTTAAAAATGCATTTTCCCTTTTGTGGTGGTATTTTCTGAAGCTGCAGGCTGATAAAAATCACTGAAATGTGCAGCAGAAGCAGGACAGGAAGGACTCTATTCATAACATATTTACAACAGCTGCATTCCCAACAATTAGCGTAATTAGTTCCACTGTACTCCAACATGCGGACCACCTCAAAAGAAATTATTAAAACCATTCAGCCACTCCACTCACACATATATTCACATGCTACAAAGTCGCTACAAAGCCCACAAATGTATGAACACACATTTTACTGCATACATATCCCACAGCAGTCACACACATTTATCCAAGATTGCGGCATTTGTCATTCGCAATTACAGCTCAGAGGTAGAGCAGGCTTTGTTTCCAAATGTCAGGGATTTTATTGTAAGCGGTCACCGTCAGAGCTGCTCTTTCTCCCGAGGACCCTCACAGCATTTCACTTGATTAGATTCAATTTGGAGTGAGAGCCGCAGGGCATTAATAACTGTACAAAGGTGTTGTAAAGTATGCATGTCAGTGTGCGTGCGTATAATGCACATTGAGTGCAAACACACTTTAAAAATTCCTTTTGTTCTTGCAGCCCGACCTTTCAAAATAAAGGACGTCCTTATCTTAATGTAAGCGTCCTAATTGGTTGGGGCTGTGGCTGTATCACTGGAGAGCTGAAGACATTGTGAGAACATTATGCAATTTGTTTCTCTCTCTGAGGACCTCTTTTCTATTTTCTCTTTCTGTCTCTCTGTCCTTTCCTAGTGGTAGTATGGCGTGTTGATCAAACAGCTGCGGTGCGGCAGATTATTTTCAGAACATGCTGTAAAGCTTCTGACCTCATAAACTACAATAGTGTCAGGGTCATAACTGCTCTGTAGGACAGCTGATAATATAACCACTCAGTCAGAGCAGCACAAAATAAATTCCAATACTTTACAGTACACAGTAAAGTGAAAAGGAATACTAATCATTAAATATTACATCCCCTGTGGTGCTTTTAAAACACGTATTACACTTAAAGGGGCACTCAGCTTATTTTCACCTCCCTGTAGCCTGCTGTATCATCTGCTGTGACTCTGGAGGAGCTTTCTAAAGTTTCAAAATATAATGCTGATGATGTCATCGTGCTAGCATTAACGTTATCTAAGCTTGGACCAGCACTTTTCAAATATATAACTGAAAAAGTGCGGCATATAAAAGATGTGGGGGTAAACAAGCCAAGAAGGCCCTAATCAGAGAGGCTATTGAGTTGCATTACTGGAGCTCAACTCATAGCGAGGAATAAAAGGCAGAATATTTTGGCATCTCATGCTTGAATTATGACTTATCTGGTTGGCTATTGTTTCCAATGTGGAGTCAGTGTTAGTCGGTACAGTCACCACTACTTAAGAAATATGTCTGGTCTCCCTTTTCCATCCACCGGAATGCTGCACAATCAGATAAAATCTACCATCTCCACTCCCCGCATCCCTGCTGTTATCGCTGGATTTGAGCTGATTCTCAGTCTTGTGATCACTTTGCATGCGAGGCCCATTTCTATTACTTATGAATGTATATATTCTAAGTAGCACATCTCTTCATGGTACTATTTGATGGATAGGAATCCTTTAGTGTACATAATACCTTTGCATAGTGCTATATACCAAATATAATCAAAGGAATTCACTATATATATATATATATATATATATATATATATATATATATATATATATATATATATATTTTTTTTTTTTTTTTTTTTTTTTTTTTTTAGGGGTGCAATGATACACAAAATTCACGGTTCGGTTCGGTTCGATACTTTGGTGTCACGGTTCGATATTTTTTCGATAAAAAAAAAAATGTTCATGCCTTTTTAATTTGTCATTTATTAAAATTATAAATATATATTTTAACACAAAAGTACAGTTTTTAAATTTAACCCTAACCCTTGTGCGTGTTGTTTTTTAGCTCGTCATATTGCAGCCACAGAAATTCTTTTGTCCATGAAACCATAAAGCTGCACTTTCTTTTTGCCTTATAGTCTGATTTGTCATAACTTCTCCGTTTTGTGGTAAGCTTTTCTTTGGCTGTCACTTCTTCACCCTGACCTGTCTTATTTGGCTCAGCAGAACTAAAATATATATCTGTCTGTGAAGGTTCTCAGTCATCCAGGTCATCGTAGTGAAATATATATCCTGCCGCACTCACATAAGCTCAGCGATTCTCTGCGCGATCAACCTCTCACATGTTTAAGCTGCGGGAGATTTCACTTGTCATGTTTGCATAGTAAGCTAACAATTAATAAGACGATGTCAGAGGAATTGGTGCACAAATTATCATCACTCACAGATCAGTGCTGTCGCTCTCTATACACAGTTCGCGCGATTGCAAAGTGAAAGCAAAAAAACAAGCGCAAATTCAAACACGATTTCAATATGTCACATATTGACAGTGGCTCACCCAATGACATAATTACCCAGCTACATTTCTGAAAGAATGCAAAAGCATTGACATATATTTTTCCTTCCTACAATAGCCCGACAGGCAGGGCAGAGATAGCCCCGGGACATCGGGCTAGCGATATTGCGAGCCCTGTATCTGATTGAGGAATCACTCATCTTTGGAAAAGAGAGTTTATTACAGAGAAATGTCTCTTTCCAAAATAAAAGCTATACTATCCGCTTCTTCTGGGCTATATTCTCAGCAGCATATTAAACATATCAGGTCTCCATAAGGAGAATCCTGTGCTAACAGCTGTCTAAATGACTCGGCTAAAGTTTGTAGCATGCATGCTTGTTGTTTTTGTCTTTGCACTAGGATGATGTCGGTGTAAATGTGCAGTCATATTCGTTGTGTTCCCACTAGTGCTTTCAGGTTAATCTCGTTGAAATAACCTTAACGCCACAACACAGCAAATCTCCGTTAACGAGCTACCCTATACAGAGGGGCTAGACGGCCAACACGTTAACGAGCTAACTGCGCTAACACACTAGCTCCCACCCATGTAATTGAGCATTGCATGGCACATCCAACATACTGTTTTACTTTAGTCCATGACTCGCTTACCTTCAGGGTCATACGTCACATGAAAACCAAAATAATTCCAAACGCCAGATCTGAATGAGGGTGGGGAGGTCCACTTCTGTCTCGCTAGCTTGCCCTGCGCTCTTCCTTCTGACCATGCTGTCTGTGTTGAGTGCTCAGTGAATCTGCGTTCGACTACTCCGCCTAGGCTGCACTCTCGAGCCTAGGCGGAGTAGTCAAATGCAGATTCACTGAGCGCTCAACACAGACAGCATCGTCAGAAGGAAAGTTGATAAAATAAATTACAAATTTTGTATTGTTCTTTTTTTTTTCTCCCCTTTGGTTTTCTTTCTTTCTCTCCCCCTCTTTCTTTCATTCTTTCCCCCTGTCCTATCCCACAGTCATGTCTGTCCCGTTTGCAACTGAAAATAAAATAAATTCATAATTATAATAAAGGTCAATCAAATGGACCAATATGATGATCCACTTAAAATAAATCCTCTTGGCATCTTTCTTGGCCTCAAGACAACAATTCTGATGGCTATAGATCCAAACGGGACACAAAAAAAAAAAAAAAAAAAAAAAAAAAAAAATTGAAAAAAATTGTATTGTTCGATACATATGCGTACGGAACCGAAAGCACTGTATCGAACGGTTCAATATCGATACGAATATCGTTGCACCCCTAATATATATATATATATATATATATATATATATATATATATATATATATATATATATATATATATATATATACATATATATATAAATTGTTATGGAAGTTTATGTGGAAGATTCAGCAATTCAACTTAGTTAAGGAGTCATAAAGAGAATACTTCTTCTCCTTTTGATTTGAGCTGTCCAAGAGACTGCTAAAAAACCTTGATCCATTTTCTCATGGCTTTCTGTTACGGTACTACCGAGAATAGCATTAATACAAGCTAATTCAACAACTCCATAGACTTGTCTCTGGTATGCAAGGCCTCCAGAAGAAAATCAATTCAAAAATGTACTAATGCAAAAGAAGAGCTTTTATTAACATATGTCTATAGTTTGATATTCAGTCTTGCAGAAAAAGTTTGCTCAAGCTGTAGACACTTCAAGGATGACTGAGTTACTAAAGCAAAAAGTGCATTACAGTAATTTAATCAGGATGTGACAAAAGCATGGATGGGTTTCACTCTGTGTTGAGATGACAAGATTGGGCTGATCTTTAAAATATTCCCGAGATTAAAGAAGCATGACTGAAACATTTCTGTAATATGCAAATAAAAATGCGAGCTGGAGTCAGTCTTTTTTTTTTTTCAGACACAGGCATTACACAACTACAGCAAGAGTTCGGGAATTGTGCAACAGGGTGAGGGCTGGTGATTAAAATGTATGTTTTAGCTTTGAGCCATCGAACCTCTAATGTCAGGAAGACAATTATACAAGAAAGTCTGCAATACTCATTTGTGGGCTGGAATACTTTAAAAATGACATCAGTCAGGAAGCATAACATTAACAAATGTTTCTCCCTTTATTTTTCTATCATGGGAACATTTTAGAGTTTCAGGTATACAAGCAGGACTGCATGCAGTGAGTCCATACATTATGTTAATGGTGTCATGACCCACGTAAATAATAAGACAGATGATGCACAAATGAAAGGGAACCGAAATGGGGAGCAAAGCACAAAAAGTGAACAAACTGAGAAGTTGCAGTGCACAGTTTTCTTTTTATACTTTTGGTTTGAACATGTGAAATAAAACAACTGTACACCAGATGTAGTATTTCCTTTTTAAAGGGCCGGAACACAAGATTTGATAGTCCTGATTTCCTGGCTTATCGGCAGCCGCTGTTCTTTATTCAACAAATAAAATGGAAAAACAAATGAGACTCAACTTATGGGGTAAAGTTGCTGATAATTCATTTGGAAATCCATCACAGAGAACAAATGAAATATCTGCTTTGATGGTGCATTCAAGGAAATGCGTAAATCTGAGAGCCTGCCAAACAGCAACTTTTTAATGTGAAGCATGATAGAAAGAATGAATGTCATCTTTTTTGCAACATCTGTGTCTGCCTCCTGTCAGAGGTAGACACAAAAGTTGATTTCCTCTCAGAATCACTCATCTATGACATGCTTTTGGAAACCCACTCATCTTTCATAGACATCCAGCTCACCGAATTTCCCTTGAATACATCATTGCGATTTAAAACATAAAATTACTCAACTTCTTTTTGCACTAATGACAGCAAGGTCTTATGAGTTGTGCTATATGGTATGTCAGCTGTACCGGTATGCCAGTTATGGTGTCTTGCATGACGTGAATTGTTCAAATACAGCTATAGTCATACATCTACTCCACCCACAGTGACATCGAGCCAGGTGAGTCAAGGAAGGACTTAAAGGTGTTTCATCTGACTTAAGAATAATTTGTACCACAAGGTTTGCAAGAATAGATTGTTTTCAAAGCTGCACTTCACAGCTCAGCTGTGGAAACATTAAAATAAGACAGCGGCAACAAAAAGTTGCATTACATCTAACCGAAAAGTGGAACAGAGAGCCTGTTAAGTGCTAATTCTCTAGCCCTGTGCCAAATTCTCTGTTAACAGAGTCTGTGTGCAGAATACATATTATTGTGGGTGTGTGGTTTTATTTGTGCTTTATTTCTCATTTTATGATGACATTTAAAGGTTTTAAATTCTACAAACAGAACAATGAACTGTTGGGAACCTATATAAAGACCCACTTATAAAGAGATATTGTACAAACTTTTGGTCACACCAAATAGTATGACTTTCTATTTCTTTTATATGCATTATAAAATGGCATTTACATATTAGTTAATATGTGCGATGATGTGCTGCACGACATGTTTAATGAACATATTTAATAAAACAACTATCTAGAGCATACAGTAGCTCTAATGAGGTAGTGTGTAAAGTAAAAATAAGGGTTTTTACTTCTACCACAGCATAATAAAAGCAACATGCAGTAATCCATGTGCATAAAAAGGGATGAAAGGAGATTATACTGTGGTCCCACTGTACAGGAATAAGTATGATGAGAAGAAGCTCAGCCACTATAACATATTTTGTGTAATTACACCAAATGAAGAATTTCTCTTTAATAACAAGCATGATAAACGAGTCATCATAATCAAAATCTCAGAAATGCTGCATTCAACAAGAAACTCATTAGTTGAGGTTGAAGCAGCTGCTCTGGCAGATGAAACATCATTGATATCATTGAATTTCAAAACCAGCAAAATAAATTTCAAAACCAGCAAAATAAAAGGGTGATCTATTTGCCGCATCTTTAAGCTCCTCTGCTTTTCATTGGATAATTTCTGTAGCGGCTTTGAAAGTTGGGAATAAAACTAGTTGTAATACGAGGGTTGTTGACAGTTAAAAGCAGATCTGTGCTAGCTAATTAAAAACCAAATGCTACTCATGTAAACTGTGTCATTTACATTCAACCAAGCTTAAAAATATTCAAACTGCCCACAAGCTCTGACAAGATCTTTCAAGCAAGTGTGCTCATTTCTCTTGTCACAGACAAGCAGGAAGAAGCTGAAAACCATTACTCTCATGCTCTCTGTCACCCGCTGTAGTCCTTAAATCACTCACTCTGCTCAAATTTGCTGTTGTCAACATTTCCACATTATCTGCTCGGCCAAGGAATTTACTGGATCCCCCTGCTGCTTTTGTGGGGTTGGCGAGAAATGGCAAGGCATGTAACCCAGAGCCAATAATGTCACTTTCATATTTGATTTTTTTTTTCCTTCCTTTTTTAATCCCACGGTAACACCAAAACAAGCCCAAAAACTTAAAATATAGGGACAAGTGAGGCTGCGGTGAAGAAAGGGGGCAGAAAATAAGTAGGGAAAGTAAAGAAAAGTAGGTTCTTGTTTGGTATTCTCCCTCCATGCTGTGGGCTCTCTTCTCTGTGCTCTGTATTGATCTTCGAAACTGCCCTGTTTCCATTTAGCCTCTTCTCATAATATATAACACAGCTCTGATTTATTCACCTCCTTTCTCTCTCCTACTTTTCAATGAGGGGACATGACACTGAGAGACAGCAGGCGCCCGATCTGGCTGTTGGTTTCAGGTTATTGAAACCTGACCAAATAAAGAGAGAACGGCATCTGTCAATGACACCAAATGGAAATGATGTGTGGGGGGCATCACATTTACACTACAGGCAACCTCATGTTTTCAATGAAGACAGAATTACATAAAACAATGAAATAAATTCGTTGAATTTGCATGATTCATCGCCTATCCAATCTGTGAATGACTACACTATCTGGGATAAAACAAAATGTGCTAGAACATTTTGCTAATTGCAACCTAGTCTGTGCAGTAAACAAAATCACATTAATCACACCGGGGATGCAGCAGCATCAATAAATCACTATAGTAGAGTAAAACAAAGCAAAGCCATCACACAGACACTAACGCACAGTTTATTTTCTTTAAAGGGAGTAAAATTGAAACAATATTTCAAATTTGTTTAATGGATTTGCACAAAATAACAAACTGTGTTTGCAAATGACTCAGTGGCCGTCCATCATCAACATTGCATCAGTCACACACACTGACTCGCCTCTCCCCTGCTCATTATATCAGCTGCAAGCTGTGCTCTCACAGACAAATGCACACAATGTACACAGCATACGTTCTGCCTTTTAGATCAAAAGACAAGCTGAAATCTAACTATCACAGTGAGTTGGCTCAGATGATTTAAATCAGGACATTTTTTGACAATTTATTTCCTTTCTCAGAACAGATATGACAAATTCATGCAGAGTCGCCCATAAATCAACTATAACGAAAATGATCATGTAGCTGAACTGTACTGAACTGAAGACTATTCCTACACGAGCAGCCACCGTTTTTATGCCGTATTAGCAAACAATTACATCCCAACGTCTAATACGAAACAGTTCATTTTTAGTGACTAATCAATAAAAAAAACCTCTCACCTGAGCCATTTTAGCTTCTTTAAGCTTCTTTCATGTTTTGGTTTTAACGTCAACACGCTTGCATCTTTGTGCACAGCTGGATGCCCTAAAAACCTACTAAGCAATTCATTACCTCAAGCATACCAACACAGTATACAGCTGGTGAACACAGCTTAGCATTTAGCAGCTGAAGATCCAGATATTTTCCCTCAAGAATTGGTGGAGATCAAAACAGAGTGGAAACAAGCAGAGTATGGAAATTATTTTTACAAAATTAATCCAAGTGCTGTTGTTGCCCCGTGTCTGTTTGTTAACATGCCCACTGTTATAAGTTTATCATTGTTAGCTGTTGTATTCACACATCACTCAGTGGCCAGAAATTGGGCAAAAGGACAAATACACAGTAAACTATTTGCTTGAAACTGGGGCATTTGGAGGAGCACAAAGCAGTTCAACCTCAGCTGGTGTGTATTATTATTACTACATTTTTTAAAGTCAGCTTCTTAAATTAGCACTCTGATCTGATTTGCTTTCTGTATAATGCTTTGAACAAACTGTATTTTCTCACCTGCATTATTTATATAAAATATCATTATTTACTGCCAGTATAATGTATCACTGCATATGCTGCTATATAGATATTTTGCCCCACCCCTCACATGAGCACTATTGTAATCTGTGATTGTTACAAATAAATGTTCGCAAAAGCCTCTCAGAAGCATTTCCTGCCTTTTAGCTGCGTTTGCAAACATAGTTTGTTCCCGACATTTATGTTTTCACCAGAATGTTTTATATTTTAATACACCCTGTTGAGCACGAAGTCTGGTCTTTTGTTTATTGCGAAAGTGTTTCAGTGACAAGCTGCGAAGCAAGTAAACCACAGCAGAATTTCAAAGCTGACAAACAATGTGGAAGCAGGTTTGTCACAAGGTGGAGACTGACACAGGCGCAGTTTACTTAGGGATATTTTGTTATAAATATGACTGTTTGGAACACATTGAGCTTACCGGCGGATAGCTAAAAAGCGTTATGTGCTCCAACACAAGAAGGTGAATGAACTGTACCCATCAGGAATTCAAGCTGATCACATCTGCTGCTCTGCGTGAAGGCTGTGATATTAAAAAAGTATCAGATGGGTGGAGTGAGTATGACTTAGTATGTGAGAGTCTGGCTTTTACGTGCACATGCCTAATTCTTGCAAGAGAATAATATTCTCACAAAAGGGCACCAACACCCAGAGGAAATGTTCCACTGAAACTGTACAGAGGGCAAATAGAAAGAGAGAGTAACAAAGAGAGAGAGTAATACATAAAATAGAGAGAAAGAGAGCCCTCCATGCATGCTGGCTCCTGTTCTTAATTATAGTAAAGCACTAAAGTGCCTCATTCATTTCAGCAGGGTGGGGCGGCGGACTGTGACAAAGGAAAAAAAAAGAAAAAGGATAAAAAAAAGAAACATTTATATAATTTTCACCTCAATTTATTCAAGTGTGATACAACACTAGTATGCACACACACACACACACACACACACACATACAGAGAAAATTCAACTTCCCTCAGCTTAATTCCTTCCCAGATGTTTTTGCGGTTGATGTTGGTGGGAGGGGGGGTTCAAAAACACACACCCATATTAAATGTTTTCAGTTAAACAGGCAAGAGAAGAGAAGAGAAGAGAAGAGAAGAGAAGAGAAGAGAAGAGAAGAGAAGAGAAGAGAAGAGACAAAAACAACACAAGCACTTTCCTCCGGTTGATTTATGTGATTCTATTACATTAAACATTCTTTCCCCTGAGCAGGCTCAGCTCCCTAGCAACCATCGCTCGCAGCCCTAATGTGTCTGGCACAGGGCCAGGGAAAGCTGCCTGCCTTATTGATTGCCAGATTGAAAAGTTTGCATTTAATAGGTCCTGTAATACATGAAGGAATTATTCAGAGAGGCTCCTTGTCAAAAACCCAAATTGGTTCTTTTGACTATAAAAAAAACAACGGGGGCCGTGTAACAAATGAGCTTTCAGAAAGCTCCTCTTTTGTGCCTGAAATGAAATTCGATGTAGCTTTGACCCTTCAGAATTATCACTGTCACCAGGAAGTAAACTCGAAACTGATAGCTATGAGGTTCGAGGCCACGTTGTCGCTTAAGATGAGGAAGACAAGTTTGTGCCATGTTGATCCCCTTTTGTGCGGTGATGGATTGGCCCTAAACACTGTTCGCTGTCTGGTCCCCGGCTGCATCCTGACTAATGAAAGACTACTGCTGGGTTTTGGGGGTCAATCCACTTATAGCGCAGTCAATTCAGAGAGTAAAAAAAGCTGCTCTGCGAGAACCCAAAATGTGCAAATACCACAGGGAGTAAATTTAATCAACTGTGGTTGGAGAAATACAGCTTCCTTTCAACTACACAAACAAGTGAAACCCTTCCCCGTATCTCTTTCCCTCTCCTCAAACAAGCCTAAAAGCTGTTACACCCAGGTGATGATACTCTATCTGCTATGACGGCCACTCTCATTTGTCACGCGGCTCTGTCCGACACAAACTCAATTGAGCAGCTGTGATCAGAAATCTCAGAGGTTGTCAGCAACAGAGAGAATGAGGAATACATAGAGAGTTTCTTTGGCTCAGCCTGTAGAAGACAGCATTTTCAACCGCACATATCATTCTCCCGCAGAATGAAATGGATGACATGTTTGCCTTTAATAAATGTATCTTTAATGGGACAGCGAGTTCCCATTTAAGTGAGTTCTGCTGGAAGGTTAGAGCAAAGGAGGGAGAGGGAGAGAGAAAAAAAACACATCTTATCAGGAGATTGGGAATTGGGTCAGGCAAGGAATTACATGCCATTCTAGATCAAAGTTGCCGTGTGTATTTCCTCAAAGAAGGGTCCCTCATTATCAGCTCAGACTTATTTCTCAGGGCGTATACTCAGCATAGTGTGCAAAAGGAAACATAATTTAATGTGTTTTAGTAAAAGAATGAATAAAAAAAGAAAAGAAAAGAAGAAGAAGAGGGACAAAAGAATAATACTGGAGGCTATTTGGGACAGGCATGTTTCCCAATGGTAAAACTGTAATGAGAGAGAGAGAAGAGAGGGGGTGTTTGCTGGAGATGCTGAGGGTGGGGGGGTGGGGGTGTTGTTGTCATTCAGCATGGCTCCATTGCGAATTCCTGTCATTAAATATGAACTTCTCTTTCTCCCTCGCCCTATCTCTCTATCATCAGATCTGTATAGAGGAGGAAGGCTTTATATAAACAGCCTGTGCAGTTAAGCCAACTGGAACCCTTTTCAATAATTACATCCAGCACAATACTCAATTTACATTGCATTTATTTAGCTGGAGGATTTGACAATGTGGCAAAGAAAAGAGTGACATTAGCAGTAGATGATAACAACTAGAGCGGTGCGCTCCCCAAGGGGAGATGTTTTAGTCTGTGGCTTAGAGGGAGACTTTCCAGATAGCAATATGTCATTAAAAACCAGTGCCATCTGTTCACATTTCTTGTTTATGTGCTGTCATGGATATAAACCGTACTGAAGATACAAAAGCAAATCCGAGAAATGCAATCTGTAGGATTTTCTCTTGCATTCTTTGCTGTGCAATTAGTTGTGATTACACATTCCAGCAGCACCACAATAAAGAAAACAAGACCCACTAACAATTGTTTTCTCTCCACAAGCACTAATGATCTCTGTTTGAAGTTCCCAAGCTCAGTCCTACACAAACAGTTTTCACATAGCTGCTGTCTCATTCGCCTAACATACACAGTATCTGGCGAAACGAGCAGGTAATTTCTGATAAACTGCAGCCGTCTTGGCTCTAAACTCATTCATTCCAGATTACAGAACATGACCTCTGATGTGGCAAACCTCCATCCTGCGCTTTACTAACAGAGCTGTAATTACTGTAATGCAGCACATACAGTGTTTGTAGCTGCTTGTCTCACATTGCACAGGACTGATAAGAACTTCAGTGAAGAATATCTACCAGCTGTGATAACAAGTTTATGTGCACTGGTCATTCATGCCAAAAGGCTTCTTACTTCTCTCTGCTGTTTTTTTTAAATATTATTATTATGAAACAAGTCCAAAAGGAATCTAAAATGACAGTGCAAGATATTTTATTTGTTCTGTATAGTGTTGTACTTTGACTACAGTATAATGACAAAGTGTTTGACATGAAACGAAAACAACATGAATCAGAGATTCTTTGGCAAAGGCCTTTGTTGTCTAAGAAATAACTTGCTAAGTTAGTCTTCGTGATGCCTGACAACATGGGTGTGTCATACTTTGCTCTTCATGAGAGTCCAACACAGCTGTTTTTTCCCTTCCCATTCAGTAATTATCCTCAGCAATATAAATAAAATTTTGCACCTACTCTACAAGGCAGCAATTCTGTGACTAGGCTTTTGTTAACTTTAAATATTACCCTCTGACACTGTGAATGAAACAACAGCTTTCCCTGAGTTATGGCTGACGGGAAAATCGGGGCGGGGGGGAGGAGGGGCTGGCTGAATGCCTCTCATTTTGCCAAGTGCTCCTCGGGCCACCACATAACAAGGAAATGGACTGAAAGGTTGAGAAAGAAGACAGAGAAGCATCAATGATCTATTGTTTGCAGGGAGGGCACTGCATACAACTCCTCTGGCAGTTAATATATCAAAGAAAGCCAAACATACTACACCATCTGCAACGAGATATTTTGCAAATACACATTACGTCATCTGTAGTTCTTTGGCTTAATAAAAGCATTAAGAACAGCTATGTACCCAGGCAAGTATGTGTGACTATGCGCACACACTCCCACAGCTTCCAACAAAGGTCTGGAATCTATCAAAGCTTCCAAATTACAATTACCTTTCAAAGGAGGAAAAATGCATTACAGTACCTCTGTGCTGTGAAATGAACGCAAGGCTATAATCTATACTGTGTACTACAGTTTACACCCTTCAGCTTGGCTGTGCACCTGTGTTTAGTTCAGCCTTACACATTATGAAATATATTATGTGGATGTTGAGAAGCTGATCCGCAATCAGCAATGAAAGCTATTTTTACCTTGGCAAGGGTCTGACTCAAAGTGTTTTTCCAACACTCTAATGCTATGATACAAATAAATGGTTATTTAATGTTCACACACTCTCACATACTGTAGAAGTCAAGAAGCTATTATTATCATCGTTCTGCAGAGTTCAGTCTTATTAATTCACGCACCTTCAAATCTTGAAAATAATGAGCCAAGTCTCTGGTATTATTAAGAGAGACAAGTGGAATTATTAAACTCGCACAACTTGGAAGCTCACAATAAACTGATAAAATCTGTGTTTAGTTTTGTAAGAACAACAGAAATGTCACTTAGGAAATATTTTATTACAGCATCAGATTTAATGTATCTCTGTTTTAATGATGATGCAAAAATCTGTTCATTTATCTTCAGATCAGACACAGATGTGCCTGTGCTGATAATTCTATGTTATTATAAAGTAATTAACAAGAACTAATGAGGCAAAGGTAAAGTCCTTGAAAAAAGTTAGCAATTCCAGTTTGGAAACTTAGTAATGTCTGTTTGTCCATCCATCCATTCAGCTGCTCACAGGGTTATAGTCTTACATTTCTATATCATTACCACTGATATATTTCACTACTGTAACTGGTAATATGTATATAATATGCCAAAAAAAAAGTCAAATTCTGGGCCAATACTGACACCCATATTTAAAAACAACAATTTGGCCAATAGGTGATCTTTTTTTCTGTTATATCATCGATTAATTTGCTTTTTGTTGCTCTTCATCAGACCATATTTGCCAATTATCCAGTGCAAAACGGATTGAATACAACAGATAAATATCAGCAGCCATCAGTAAATGGCATCTTATTTGCTGATAGCTTATACTGACGTTTGGCTAATATATCAGTGCATTAGCAGTCATTTACTGAATGATAAATAGTATTTTTGTGAGTAAATCTTACGATGTGCTTTGCCAAAACTATCATATACATAATCAAAAGGGAAAAAAGAAAATTTTCCCTGACTTGCAGCGAAGTAGAATCATCAAACAGTATAAAATTTAAACAGTTGAAACTAAAAGCAACTAAAATGCCTCAGATCTGCACTTCAGTCGAGAACTTAACACTGCTCATGTTGTAGGTTTGACTTTCAAGCCTTTTTAATAAGCACAACAGGGCGTCCAGAAGAGGACATGCATTCATAAAGCAGATGGACTGGCATGCTCATAAAAAATGCAGGGTTATTAATTGTACAATCTGTGATGTCTAGAAAGCCTACTGAGCAGCACCAAAAAAAAACATCCATATCTATCTATCTGAAGGCAGAATGTGAGGCTGTCATGCAGAAAGAAACATATCGGGGGAGATGTACAAAAAACCTCAGCACTGAAATATTAATGCTGCCGTAATCCTTTAAATAGGCATCATATTACACATCATGTTTTGACATAGACTAATACAGAAATCTCTCTAAAAAGTCTGCTGGTTGGGTAACGCTTAAGTATGAGTCAGAGTAACTGGAACAGGCAGGCGATTTGCTTAAGAAAAGAAAGCAAATGTTTCTCAGTCAACACACAGCCTCAGATAAAGCCTCATTATCCATGTGATTTTAGAGCTTTCATAACAGCGAATCATTAAAAAGAATAATTTAATAATGAATCTATCAGGGAATTTGTCTTGGAGGCAGAGCTGCTAGCGCATTATGAAAGCACCTCACTCTGTTTCTGTCTATTTAAGATGCCTGGCAGAGGTCACATCAATAGCATCTCTGTTGTTCCAGACCTGACTAATGGAGAGAAGAGAGACACAACTGTTGTTTCAGACCTCCCTAATGGAGAGACGGAGCTCTTCATTTCCTCTGAGGCCATTCTCATTGTTTAACCATGCACCAGCCTTCAGCCCCCTTCATTGCATAAGCCAAAAAAACACATTGTGTGACAATCCAGAAATAAAATAACACAAATTATTGATGAATATAGCTATCCAAAGAAGCTGAATTTGATTACGGCGTGAGCCATAACAGGATATGGCTCGACTGTTGGGTGGTCTCTTTCTCTTTCTCTCTCTTTCTCCCATTCAAATTCGAGGCATGCTCAAACATCTAATAGATTTTTCCACCCCAGCACACAATTTACTGCTTACAGATTTAGAATTCTCTGGCTTCCGGCCAGGCCACAGTCAGAAGGGAATTAATGATATGAGCACATCAGTGAGGAAAAACAGCTTGTGATTCTCTCTCCTACAGGTCTGGGCATAATGAAGAAGATACTGCCATAAACCCCCCAAAAGAAAAAAAAACATAGCAAAGGAGGAGAGAAGAGAACAGGAGGGGGTGAGAAAGGCACATAATCAATACAAACACTCCATTAAATTACTTCAAAAGAGATTTTGGACAGTTTCTAGAATTAGTTCTGCAGAGAAAAAAAAGCAGAAGGGGAAGCAAATATGTCTGAGGGGCGGAAAGCAAACAAGTGCAAACGATACAATCTGCCACATGCTCTGAACGGAGGAGTACAGTGGCAGTGTGTCTTACGAAAGCATGGCATTCTTTCTTTGCCTGAGTCACAACATACCATTACTCTTGTAACACCACAACCCAGTTGTCTTTATCTTTTTCAAGAAACTGCTTACTCCTTCCCACGTTGCAGTCGAAACATAAAACGCTTTCACGTGTGATAGTGACTCAGTGTCCCAAATATTGTTCTGTATTGTCACCAAGACAAATCAACCATGAGAAGACCGCATCTGTCTGTTTCCTTATCACAAGTCCCTACCCGCATAAACATTCCGTGACTCTGTGAACAGTCTCTTCTCTGAAAGAGGACAGAATCTACCCTCTACATCAAATTGAAATGTTCCGACTGAAATATTGTCAGGATATCAACTCGGGTATATGTGCCAAGCCTGGCATACAGATCAGATGTTGTATTGGAGGGAAATACAGCGGCTATATCCCCCGAGTGAGCGAGGCTGTAAAGATTCTTGGAAAAAAAAAGCCAGGTACGCGTGTCACGGGCCTATTACGCCTTCGAGATCAATCAGTGTAAGTGACAAAAGCGACATCGCTAAATACGCTCAACCACATGTCAGCATTTAGACTTAAAAGTGTGCCCGTGTCCTCCTTAGTGTGAAATTTCCTCTTTGTGTTACTGTCGATCTGCTGCAGCTCAATACAACTCAACGACATCAATGCAAAGAGGGCACCTTAAGTCATTCTGTGGGTCAAGACGACACAGAAAGGGAAAAATGTTTGGACATGACATGGGAAATTTGTCCAAATTTTCATGCTGTTAACATTTACTTAAAATAGCTTCATACACACTTAAAAATCACATCAGCAGTAACTGTCAGTTACTGAAGTTGAAGTGTCAGTTCTGAAGTTGCATTCTGACTGACATGTGAAGGTACAAGTGTCATTTCCTGTTTGCATAAACTGGTGTGTTGACTTTTTGTATAACAAGTTCCAAAACCAGTATTCATGCAAAGTAGCTTATCCTGTATGGAAATGATAGAACCATACATCATTTTTTAATTCAATTTTGTAGTGAAGGTTAGGTGTTTATCCGAGAGTTACGTGTTTGATTCTTAGCTTCTCTAATTCCCAAGCTGCCCTTGGGCAAGAAACTCCACTAGTGCATAGATGTGGAAAATATGTAGGTTCCTTTTAGACAAAAGCACCCTCCAAATGTATTTAACTTGAAACTGCATACATTATAAAGAAGGTCAGTTATGATTTAAGCATAGAGCTCACAATAACGTGCATTTTCATTCGAATCTGTTATGTGAAATTTGGACATTGACACACTTACTGGATAGAAACATTATTCAAAGAACTCTATTTGTGGCTTTTCATACAACAAAAAGTTGCATAATGAACATGAATTTCCTTGAATTCCAATAAGTGGCTTTCATTTCCATTACTAACTGAATATTGCATGAAAATGTTCTGCCAGATCCAATCCATCATTTGTTGGTTAAACATCAAAATTACAGCTTTGAGCAGCACTGCACATAGTATGTAGTATTTTTTTTTATTAAAAAATATATGGAGTCATATAATTTTCATTTTTGTATGGTTGAATCTTCAAAGGTGTTAGAGCATAGAAACAGTATTTAAAAAAAGTCAAGGAGATGGGCGAATTCACCATCCCTGCAATTCACTCTATTTTTTTCTGCCAGCATGGTTCCTTTAGTCTCAGTGTTTTCTTGGAGAGCCCTGATCCCTCCAATTGCTGAGGGATAAACTGCCTACAGATCATACTATGGGTGAGGGCAGGAGTCATGAACACCATCTATGTTCTTTGAACGCAGGAGTCGCAAGCTATGACCTTGTATAATCCTCCACATCATCTCAGCTCACAATCTGTTCAGTGGCATCCACACCGAAGGCTTGAATTAAAGAAAGACAAGACAGAAAACCTATTGAGCTATTTTGTGAGCATGAGCCATTCTGTCTTTTTTTCTCCAATCCTTTATTATTTTTCTTCTACAGCACTCTGTGTCTCCCAGCACAAGCCTACAAACTGTATCAGCAGATACAGCTCTCAAACACTCGGCCTCGTAGTATACGACCAGAAACCAATTTCGGCAGGCAGCAATGAAAAAAAAAAAATGAGGCCAGTCCTCTAGGGAGAGATAGAGGGGCAGAATGTAAACTTCCCTGGCAAGCCATCCCTGGTGGATTGAACTGTAAAAAGAAGCTCTAATACCCACTCCAATACAAGATAAACTGAGTGGACAGTTTACATTACCTGATTAAGTGAATTACACCACAGATTACATAAGTACTGCGAAATACATTACATCACCCATGCAGACTTGCTATCTCTTTATCGTTAGTTAGGAATTTGAGTGAGACAAACACAGTTCAACACAACAATTTTTCAGGGCTGGAGATTCTTCAGAAAAAAACCACACAGTTCTTAAAACAGAACTGCAGATTGCCTCAAATCAAGTACTTCTGTATTTCCCTTTGCTATTTTGAGTTCAAGCGGGTTCACACTGATAACTCGGTGTGAGTGCACTAGTACACTGATGGTGGACTTACAATGGTCATAAAGTTGACTGACATTACATGCTTCTTACCCTCGGTGGGTAACCACTTTGGCTACGTACAAAGGCTTTCAATGGTGAGGCTAATGCAGTGCAGCAGGTCCAAGAAGGTAGGAGGAGCACTGCTGATAGGACTATCAAATAGACATCCAGATATATATGGTGCTTAGCCAAAACTGGACAGATTGTAAAGGTTCCACTGTACAGTATGTTTAAGCATGGGTCCATCTTGTGAAGCAATGCCCAGCTTTGTTTATAAAATACACGTTTTTCCCATGTATTTAATTTTAGCTGCAAAGATCTACACAACATTTTAGACTCCTAAAATAGGTGCCTTTTCTTAAAGTGGCGGTGGCAAGCTGGGAAATATATTATTTGTATTTCCTGACCTTGCTCTCTGTCATTTGTGGAAAATTCCCGTGAACATGTTGACTTTGACTACGCAACAATTTGTTTTTCAGCAAGTGTCTTATTGAGTAGTTTGTCCATGAGAGAGGGAACATAAGATTGAATGTGTTTGTTCAAGTATGTAAAAGATATCTGCACCAGGGGGTATCATAGAGTTGTTATATCTGCAAGAATGCTGCAGAAGATGATTTAAAACACACTGTGAACTCTATTATTTTTGGGGGGTTTTCTGTGTTACCCCAATGTCCACACTATAGATTAATGTATGAGTGTTCATTGGCTTGCTAAGCTGTAAACATTTAGAACATTTGGAGCTAACATTCAAATGCTGCAACTACCAACAGCTTACCAATACGTTCACTCTGACACAGTCAAAAATCACCTATTATGCAATGAGGTACAAAGTGTACATTGTGTGCTACATGGAAGTGTAGTAATGGAAGTATTTGAGGAGAGACACAGTGTCAGAGCCAGAATAGATGTTTCTCGTTTTTCCAGTTTTGGTGCTGAGCTAAGAAGCTGCAGCAGCTTTAAATATAGCATAAAGATATTACCTAATTTTGACCTTCTTGGCTAAGAAAGTGACAAGGCATACATGTCAAAACTTAACTTTCAACAGATGACATTGTTAAAAGACCAAAGAAAGACACCCTGTTATTTCAGGTATGGCACTTTGTGAAACACTTGCTGGAATTTGAATTATGATACCAATAATTTCTCTGCCTTGAAGGTTTTGCAGAGCTGCCAACGGTGCAGGACTGCAGTAAAGGTCACTTGCTTCTAATTAATTACTTTACTTAATGTGGGCATCTTTTGTTACACTTTTTACGCATTTCTGAGGAGAGAATACAGTAGAGCTTTGTTCGCTTACCAAACCACAAAACCCAATGTAATACAGATGAAAACAAAAAAATGTCTTCCTGCTGCTTGAAACACATTTGTCTTTTATTTTTCACATGTTGCCTGTGAGACTCAAATGCACAGCAGTGCACTTTATTCACGCTGGCAGCATGCCAGGAAAAGTTAGGATGCACACTTGGAAAAAAAAAAAAAAAAAAGAAGTTTTCCTCGATAACAATGGCACACTTTATTGCTCTTTAGCTCACAATGCTTTTCTGTGCAGCTTGTGGTATTGCTGCAGTATCCTGTTATGAGGAACAATCCAATTCTTCTGACATAGTTACACATCAGCCTGAGAATAACAATCAGCAAATGCATCACTCAAGTTATAAAGAAGGCTGCCACTTCAGGCTAAAAGAATCTAAAAAAAAAAGAGAAGAAGAAGCGTGTAGAGTTGTATCATAAAAGCATTAGTTTAGTCAATGAGCGAACGTATTGTACAGAATTACAAGCATTCAGCTACAGGATGCTTTAAGGCTACTTTTATATCTGATCTGCTGCTGCTGTGGTATGAATATTTCATTTTGGTAGTCAGCAGCATTGCAGTGGCATATTTCATATTTCTCTCCCAAACTCTCTGCCTCTCTCATATTGTTAGACTGTCAACAACTGACACACGCCAAAGATATAGTGAACAAACAAACAAATGGATAAGTGAGTGCACACCACTGATTGTCTGTGTATCATGCGTGTGCATCTATGTGTGTATGTGTGTCTCTGGTGCCCTGCCAGAGCCTGAGCCCGTTCTGCTGACTGGGCAGATTCTCTGGCGGAGTGTCCCATCGGAGTGACAAGTGCATTTAGAAACAGCCTGATGGAGTCATTAACGGCAGCGCTGCTCATTAGCAACACATGCACACACACATGCATTCACGCACACACAGAGGCAGGCTCTCAGTAGCAACAGCGTTATCATCAGGTTATTACACCAACAACAGTTAAATCTATAAATTCTAGACTATACCACACGTTTAAAGAAAATCCAAATAAGGAGCATAATACCATTTCAGAAGCAAGCTGACACATCTATTTATGAAAGCGAGCAATCATAGACACACACACGCGCCTGCAGGCACATTCACGCTATATTGATTACTGGAATAACAACAAAGCATTCATTATTGATCGCCTTGTCCTTTTTGCGTATGAGATTCAAGCAATGTCGAGTAATCAAGGGCATTACAGCATCACACAGAAACACAACAGCCTCTCTTCCCGGAAGATCCTGAGCAGAAAACACTACAAGAGTCATCAATAAATCACTATTTTCTACAGAAGAAAAAAAAGTATTTTTAAAGCCTGTAGCAGTTTTACTTCCATGTTGGCTTTAGGAATAAGATGGTTATTAAAAATTAATTATTAGAGGATCAGGAAGCTAAAAAATTCTGGCTTGCTTAAATCGCAAGGAAAGGCACTGGTGATCTGACAAGAAATACTGTAATTGATGGCATTTCAAGCATGTTTGCTATGCTATGTAAAACCATTATAAGCAGTATTTGGCATTGCATCACAGCCAAGTGAGGGAAAGGCAAATAAGTAGGAAAAGGCTTCAAAGGGAACATAATGTTCTTTCTGATTATTAGGCTCAAATGCCAGAGTTTCCTATCTGAATCAGATGAGTCATCTCCAGAGACATCCAGCTTTACGTTGGGGTTGATTCATGGGTAAGGCTGTAGTGAGAACCCAAGAGCCTGCTTCAAGAAACAAGCATTCACTGACACTTAATGGCACGGTGTACATGATGAATACACCAGACAGCCATTCAGATACACACAGCAATGATCCTTAAGGCTGCTGAGCTACACAGCCAATTATGATCTGAACTGATGGATAAGACAGTATCAGAGGTGCCTTATACTGCAGTTTGATGTAACTCAATTATTTATGACATTGCCAGCAGAATGATGTGATTTTTGCAGTGCAGTCTTTGTTGTTGTCACACTCAGAAAACAGAGCTGTAACACTGTAAGATGATAATATGTTGGCAAACACACTGCCATTACCTCTAGCCTGCTTGTATTAGTGTGATTCTTAGCTCATTATAGCGGGAGTAATTCCAACTATGCACTGATGAATTACTCCAGTCAAGACAACACTTGTTAAACCAACCAAAGGACAATAAACATATGATGATAAATGGTGAACATGGGACACAAATACATAAACATTCAACACAGCAGCCCAGAGAAAATGGAAAGATGACAGTAACCTTTTGGAATGAAGGAAAATAATAAAAATAACCTCATAAAAGGCTAAAAAGAAATTGAGGTCTCTGCCGGAGCTCACCTAGCTGTGCCCTCTCCCTCTGGACATCCTTGAAGTTGAGTCCACTGGTAAGGGTGCTCTCCCTGTAGCGGTGGAGGGCCTCCCTCCTCCCATTGGTCCCCAGCTCCCGGAGCACCGAGGGTTTCAACGGCTCGGCCTTGAGACTGTTGTCCCATCCTGAGAAGTCTGGTACCGTCCACTTCACCAGGTCCTCCAGTCGCACGATCACCTTCTCAGACAGCGCAATTACTTCGTGCTGAAAAGAGGCAGGAGCAGAATCACGTAGCGAGTTACATAAACGCAGCTGTGCCACGGAAATGGATCATCTAGTTCCACCACAATTTTATGGCTCTGAAATGGTTTTGTTGCACAGACACATAAACATTTCAAAACAGCACATCTCCAAGTATGCAGATGTGCTATTTTTAATAACCGAGACCAACAATAACCAACTGTGGTGTGTAAATAATTACACAACTTGGGTTTATGAGATTAGAAAACCTAAAACAAACACAAATAATTATAGAATACAGTACAGAAAACACATACAGGTTCAAAATTATACTTTTCTAAAAAAGAAAAACTCTCATAAAAGTGAAAGTGTTGCTCTGAAATATACTAACGTAAAAGTAGCGTCTTAAGTAAAGTATTGCACCACATCAGGTCCACTACTCAAACTAAGCTGAGCATAATCAGGGTCAAAGTTTGGGTAAAAAAAGAGAGGATTAAAATTAGACCAAAGATCAGAGTCGAAATGAGAGTTTATAGAATAAATAGGACACAACAGCTAAACGGCCTGTGTATAATCTCAATTTGTATGTGCATAAAGTAACGTTATGGCTTTGGATGCACCTTAATGTAAGTAAATTACCGCACCATGAATATGGATGATGTGGATGATTGCTGAATTGAATTTATGCCAGCAACTAAATCAATGTCATTGAGGACATAGGTGTTTTTGACTCTTTGATTAGCGTTTAGGAAGTCGGGCTCCTGATAATCACCGTGAATGTTAAGATTTTATGCTCTAAAATGACAAGACGCACTCAGTGGCTATGATTACACCTTCAAAGTGAAGAAGAGCAGTTGAAATGTAATTTGTTATACCGGGAATGTAATGAATGAAGAGGAAAACGCTGTAGCCACAGGTTTCTTCAGTGCACAGTAAAACTAATGTGGCACTGTCAGGAAACTATAAAATGTAAATTTATAGCAGTGACGCGCATGGTTGACACAGAGGCAACGTTTTGTGTACATACTTCAGTCTGCTCAGTTGGCTTGCTTAATAAGATTTGTTCTCCCGTCTGTGTGTGCTTCAACCTATTTTTTTCCTACGGTGGATTCAGCTCCTTTTAATAACTCTCATGCTCAAAAGAACTACAAGTCCAGAGGAGGGAAGGAAGCAGACATGCTTAAATGTGTTTCCATTTGAAGGGCTAATGGCTGAAGTGCTTGTTACCAACAGAATGGAGTGCTGTGCTGTAAGATGGCTATTACAGAAACAGGGAAATCTGGAGGACAGATGTGTACGGGCAGAAACGCAGACACACTGAGTAGGTCTCTGATGTTTACCTTGGTTATCTCCAATTTACCAGGCATCTGTCTGCCTGTACTTATTTCCCCTCAAAGAGCTGTCGACATTAAAATAACAGCCATTTATGTCATATCAATGTGTGTTGGCAGAGGGTGTGGACAAAATAAAGCTACACTTTAGAACAAATCCTTTCTTTGTGAATCTTTAAATGTTAAGATAAGCTGTTTTTTTTTTAGCCATTTAATGTCGTATTTGTTTCGAGTTTGTCACCAAATTCCAGAAACATGCATATGGCTTTTGTGTGTTTCAGATTCTCCCTGAGTGCTCTGTCTATACAATTACCCATATTCAGTTCTCACATCATTGCAACTAAAGGCATATCAAATCCCAACCAGTTGGAGACAGTATTTCCTTATAAAGGAAAAGCCTGCGAGGGATAGCTTGATATAGCTGTGCCTCCCTCACTAAGTAGAAACATCAAACATGGGTTTTCGGTCTTCTTATAATGAGCTGTCTTCAGCTGTCAAGTGGTGGCGGGTGGTTGTAACCGGCTTTCCATGCAATGAAAAACTGACTGCTGTTTCTGCCTTCAGAAAAGCCGGCCATTTGAATAATGTAGAGCAACAGTAAATAGCATTCAGCCTGCAGCCAAAAACCACATTGTAGTGTATTTCTACAGAATTACCTACTATACTTTGATGCAATCTCTTGACAGCATATTGAGAAACAACATCATGAAATATTGCACTTGAACCCATTTACAGCTAAAATAATGCACTGAATGCTCAAACAGTCAAACGGCAGTAATTCAAGTCTCCCAATAGCACACCGGAGCATACACGCAGCTATATCAAACCTTAAAAACACACAGCCATTCCCTCTATATTAATCAGGTGAATGACATGGTGCCTTGTGTGACTGTCAACAGATGCTGTTTGGGGACTTGTTCAGCTTGAGAGCAAAACACAACAGGTGAGCGCAATTCAGGAGCTGTCAACACAGTCCAGAATATAATCCGTCTATGAACAGAGCTGCAGCCCTGAAAACAGGCTACATCCATTACTTTGCCATATAATGCCTTTCCTTTCCCTTCTGTACTTTGGCTGCACAACTTTACAGCAGCGAGTCTGTGAGCTGCAGCAGGAAGATGAATTTTGGCTTGTGGTTTGCATAAGTCATGATATTTGGTTGAGAAATGTTTAGGTAAAGAGTTTGGTAATGTGCTGTGTTTCCGTAAAAGGCTTCTGAAAACCAGCCAAGTCCGTAAGTTGTTGAGAAATGATCAAAACAGCAGCATTGCACCAACCTCTTTTGCCCTTACACTGAGAAAAACACTGAACTGCAGCTACAACAAATGACTATTTCCTTCATGACTTTTAGCCTGGAGTCAAAGTGGCATTGCAAGAGAAAATATTTAAAGCTGGGCCCACTCAATATTTGATATCAAATTAAACTGAACATTGTTGATATTTTCGAATAAATATTAAACTCCTAGAAGTTGTGATGTCTCAGTTCTGAGTATATTCTGAGCTTCTTACACCACAGCAACAGAAACCTGAATAGTTTTCACACTACTGGGTCAAACGAGAAATTTAAAGGCACTGATCTAGCAACAGAAGAACCCCTCAGCTAGTCTGATTGAATATCATCAGACATGAGGGCAATGGTCAGTTTGTTGGGGGGCTATAACTGGTAGATATCCAGGCCAGGATCTGTACCATCCACTTGTTATTGTTTATGTATAATGATAGATCATAAAAAGCAAAATTGGGATCATCTGAAGAACCCCTGCATGCTATACCAAAGGCTTCTCAATAATGTGATTGTTCAAAGAAACCACAAATTTCCAGTATCAGTCAGTAAAATTGATTAAGAAAATAATGCGTAATAATAGGGGAAATGATGACTACAATAACTGCTAACCTACTTGCTAAACTGCTGTTGACTAACATTCTGTCAGCCCCATTAATTGACTAATTTTACTAAGATTAATCACTGTAGCAGCGTTGCAGGGGTCTTCTTCTCACTCCTCTGATTTGGGGCGTCTTGGGGCCCTGCTCCTCTGTAAATGCCGCCCATCCACACTGTGCTGTCATTTCGAGTTAGGCAGTTGATAGTTTAGCAAAGCGGCAGACACAGCCAGCAGGCCACTTGATAATATAGGTCAGAGGACTACAAGCCTGCAGCCACGAGGTGACACTCCACATCAGCAACACACCAAATAGCCTGGTGTCATTTCATTGACACTTCCGACACAGATGCATTAGAAGCATTTATACACAACACTAAATATCTTCATGTGTTGGCATAATTTTACTGTGGGTACATCAATAAGCCCATATAAACACAAACTGCTCCTTTTACGGTTGAGTTAAAATGCAAGATAACACATTAACAGCTCAGTGTTATAGCGTGGCTCCATACTTCTATCAATAATTTATGTTATTACTGCAGCAGCATGATATCTCCAAAAACATTACTGAGTGAATTTATTGCTATGACTGCACATAATGGACTGAAAGTAGAAAAAACAGCCTGCTGCTGCGAAACTGTAGATAACTCTGTTCCAGAAACCCATGACTCCAGCAATCTCATTGAAATTAAACTCGCTAAAATCCATATCATTCAATTTATATGGATGCAATAGTGTACTGGTGGCAAAACAGCACATAAGGGACATTCCCAATCCTATATTTGGTGATCCAATTACAAACAATGTACCCTGAAATATTCCATATCACTCCAAACAATTCCCTGTGAGAAATCCACGCCACTGTGCGCGAGCATTAAGGCAGACATTCCTGACTGTCAGCGTTCTGCGGCGGAGCATCTCATCGCTCAGACGGGACTTTCAGCTTGAGAGTCAAGGGGTGCATGCTCCCAGTTGGTGGGTATCTTTCTATACTACGGGCACACACGTACACATACACACAGTGCTCCTGTCATGCTGGGAAGGTTTCAGCCTGCTGCCTCGGAGAGGTCAGCACTGGAATTCCTAAGGCCAAAGGAGATTAGTAATTGAGTAATGGACATGGTGACATGGACAATGAAGAGACAGAGAGCGAGAAAGAGAGAGGTGGAAAAATTGAGAGAAAGAAGGAGAAAGAAAGAGAGAGAGAGGCTAGGAAACACAATATGAGTTCATTATCTATCTCCCCTCCCCATGACTGACCTTGGCTTCAGTGTCCCAAAACAAACTTATCTGGGAATTAAAGAGGAACTCAGGGGAGTAAGCCTGGAACAATTGAATTAGAATATTTTCTTTTTGAGACTGCCTAAAGACTACAAAGAGTTCAAAGCATTGCATTTAAAAGGTGACTGTACATTATGTACTACCACTTAATTGAAGCAGTTTATTCACATGTATAAATGTTGCTGTAATATCGGCAGGGTGCTGAACTCATCTTTTATTCACTGATTCCATTAAGCAACTTCACTTACATCGGCCAGGGTGATTTATGAACTTTGCATTCTTTTGCAGTTATAACGAAAGAGAGAAATAGCAAGATAAGAGGAGTTTTCAAAGCCTTACTGAAAGTGGGTGAGGCATCCGTCATGTAAGGTGACACCACAAAAAAGCTGTGTCAGCTCCCTTGAATCGCTGCAGCTTTGTATCCTTGTATTTTAGCAAATGCGCACGCAAAAATAAATAAATAAATAAATAAATAGAAATACAGAGAGACTGAATGCATGTTGATTCCACATGCTCCATCTAAGAGAGCGCAGTTAAGAATTAAAAATATTGGCTGGAGGATTTAAGCAAGAGCTTCCCATCTGTGGCTGCATTCTCCTCAAAGGTTATAATAACGATCCACTATAGCTGGGGGCGCTGGAGTCATGCATCAAGGCAAATGTTTGCCTGTTCAAGTGGTTAGTCAATGACAAAGTGGAAAAAACTGAACTAAAGAGCACCAAAAGTCTTCTGTGTGTTGACAAACAGGCTCCGCTGTAACATATCATTACTTTAGCCTGCAAAGACATTTGGTGAAAAGAATCAGAATCAGAATGTTTGCAGGGGTTTTTTATAGCCTTTGAAGTCCAGTGTATTACATTTTAAAGGTTTTAAATTACACTATCCTAAAAAGCTGGTAATAATTTACATGCTATTTCAGCAATGGTGAGGAATTCACTGGAGGGCAGTGTTCAGAGTTAATGACTTGTTCTGCGGCAGGAGGAGGCATATATGCGTGCACGCCACACATGCACACTAAACACATCCCCACTCCAACCCCCCCACCCCACCTCTAAATTCCTGCCATTGTTGTGTGAATGGGGAGATTTGCTATAATGCACACACTGGTCAAGGCAACAGAGCAGTATGGACGCACTCAAAGGATCACTGTAAAAATGTGCCATATCACATTTACACTCGAGTCATTCAGCAGAACGACCTTATCCATCAAAATGCTGGTCGCATATCTAAGCCACTTACACTTAACTCAACTAGCATCCCAGATGCTTGAATTACCCATTCAGGGTTTTTCCCTTAGGAAAAATCAAAGAAGCAGCAAATGAATACAATCTAATTTCCCTACAAGCTGGCTTTCCAAGCACTGAAACACATGCATGGACTACTGCCATGTACTGAAGAAATGGCTCTGGATGCATGCCAAAGTGTTTTCCACAGCAATCAATACTGGCCTACTGCTGCAGTCCCCAGCCTGTCAGTGTGTCTGTGTATGTGTTTGTGTGTCTCTGTGTCTATGTGTGTGTATGTATGTGTGTGTGAGCCAAAGCCTTGTCAGCTAGAGGGACAGAATAGAGGAGAAGAGAGGTCAGATGAAATCAGAGGTGATGATAATAGCACATTAATATAACATGATCTAGAAATATTCTCTGCGGTTGTGACTTCCTATTAAGAGAACCTTGCTGTATTTGCACTAATGTGGGATATATAGTATAAGATAAGAATAAGCAATTAACCGCCTGAAGCAGCGTATACAATAAGTGGGTGTTGTGTGTGTGTGTGTGTGTGTGTGTGTGTGTGTGTGTGTGTGTGTGTGTGTGTGTGTGTGTGTGTGTGTGTGTGTGTGTGTGGTGAGCTGTTATCTACAACAGCTCTCTCCTGAAATAGGGAGTCCAAAAACAGAAAGTATTACAGCCGGTGAGCAGTACCAGCAAGAGAGGCAGGCCATTTGGAGTGAGAAGAAATAATGTGTCACTCAGTGAGTTTTAAAACACATGTGACTGCTTCGTTGGTGGCAGTTTGCAGGCAGACAAATAGAGCAGAGGCCCCAATAGAGGGTTTGTCATAATGGGTGAGCAACTCTACACAAAGCCTGTTTAAAGAGCAAGCTGAGCTCAACTGGTGGGGGTAAACACTGTTTGTCATGCTGTGATCCAATAAAAAATAAAGCTTCCTCTACATATGGACTTAATAATTAACTCAGCATAAATAGGTTAATAAATTTTTCCCTGGATCTGTTTATCAACCGTTCAGCAAATACGGGCGCCGAGAGTTACGCTTATTCGATGAATCATTATTTTTGTTTCCAGCCAAAGTTGAGTGGATTCAAAGCTGGCTGTGTTTAAAAGGAATTGACCTCCAACCCTTTGACAGAAGAAAAACAAGCACAGTAGGTCACGGGTTGGTTCCTCTTGTCACTGCACAGCACAGCAAAACATGACAAATACAGCGCAGGAGAGGCTGAGAGCAAACAAATACCTGAGAAATAACCAGGAAATTACATCATACCACAGCACTGAGAACACAAGTGAATCAGTAATCCAATTCTGGGGAATTGTTCAATATATGGCTGTTTTGATATCTTAAAACAAAGTCATGCCTTTTTGGTATTTGGAGGATATTGGCTTCAGGCTTAAGATAATAGTTATCTACAAGATACAAGGCATGATCTGTTGGAGAAAGAGAGCAAAGCAGCACCGACTGTCATAAGTCATACACTGATTCTGCTTTATGTTGTGTGAAAATATTCAAGAGTAAATCTCACATGATCTGAGAGTGAATGTTATAAATTGTGGCTTTACCTCATGATGTTGCCCGTGCTCATTTAACACCAAAACCTTGTGAAAACAACACACTTCCTGAGAACTGCAAGTTATCAAGTTCATATCTGCATGAGTCACTGGGCTAATTTGAACCCCTGATTTTCAGCCAGTCAATTACAGATTTAGAGTCAGCGTGGCTCCACAGTCATTAATCTGTCTTTATACACCACTTTTCAGCGCAGCTAAAAATGAACTTCTCTCTAATGTTTACCTTTTCACACATACATCACTCAGACGCAGAGTTTAGCAGCCGATGAGTTTTAATGTCATAGCTTTATTGTCAGACTGGCTTGCCCTTCCTGTTTGTTTTTTGGATTACGGCTTGCCTCTGTAAGCACTCCTAGCTGACTCATGCGGTGCAGATTAGTGTTATGGGGCAAAGTCAGCGAGAATCTGAATGGGCTCTGTGAAGGTCATAAACTGACTTGAAGTTGTCAGGGCAATTTCCACTCTGTAATATACAGTAAGTAGTCCGATTTGCTGAGAGTGGAGTGTTTGACAAGTCCTTTAATTGAGGTCAGCCTGGAGGCACCTACATTGCACTTAAACATATCAGCCCTCTTCTATAATCATTACAATGCCTTGTTTATGCATAGAGACTGCTTTTTATTTCTGCTGTGACTTCTCTTATCCTGCACTTTTTCATATATATGACAAATATGAGGTTTCATTTGCACTGCCAGGACACACCTTCTGGTAGTTAAGTATCATATTTTCCAGATATGATGTCCAGTGGAGTGGAATGTAAGCACTTTGCAATGCAAATAAGTCTTTGGGAAAGGGGCGGGGAAGACACGTCGTTGCGCAAGCGTTGCCTTAGAATCAGCAATGCATGCACTCGAAGTAATTACTAAATAATTGCAGCGTGCTAAAGACTAACGCGAGGGGATTTCGGGAGATGATACCAGTTCATACAAGAATGATAGTTTGTCTAAAGCGCTGCCCATAAATAGCCACCTTTTTCATGAAAGGGAAATGTGATAGGCACTCTATTACTCAAGAGGAAAGAATGTAAGTAAACCTTCAGCGGAAGAGTCAAGTACAAACACGGCTTTGTCCTTCCCTATAAACAATATATGAGCACCAGAGGGTGATTTCAATGCAGCCGCAAGTGATCAAAAGCACATAGCAGTAATTAAAGTGCTGCGGTCGTATCAGGGAAAAAAACAACACATCATTTGTTTTACAGCCGGTTAGAAAAACTCAATAATCAGACTAATGCCATTCAGTGCAGCGATGTAACCGGATCACAAGCGCCACATATGGCCACAGCCAATTATAACTATTGCTTTTCTGTGCCAACAACAGCGTAATTCAACACACAGAGGTTTTAAGTGCAATATCACATTATTAAGGATGGAAATGCTCACATGGAAAATTATGCAAAACGCGGAGAGTAGCTAAAACGTGTCAGCGCTGGCTTTTTGCTCTGCCACGCTTTATGACTCGCTCTACTTCTTTCAACATCAGGCTGCATTACAAAATATCTAATAACTATCGTAGCGACCGATCTGAGCCAGTTTGATCCCATGCATTCATTACCGTTTCGCAATTTCCGCCCATATGTCTGCGCTTGACACGCTTTACCCAGAAATGAAATGACAGAGCCCAGGCGCAGGATTGTTGCGGATTTTCCCCTTTATAACACAATTAACCCCACAGAGCGCAGCGGCAGCCTTATTGAGCGCAGCTGGACAAGTGCACATTCAGCAGTTGACACCACAATAGACAAACAGACTAAAAGTAAAACTAGTGGAAAAAGAAAATACCGCTGTAGGTCAGTCCTTTTACTGCTCGCATCAATCATTGTCAGTAACAGTGCCTGTGTTTATAAATGCCCGTGTCACCGGAGACATCCAATGCCAACTCTTAATGCGGTAAAGATGTTAAATTAAATCCTCCCGAACGAGGTGGACTAAAAACACCAAAAAAATTCACAATTATTCATCAGACGATTAATATTCCTACCTCTCCATGAGTGACTGTGCGTCCCTGGGGAGTATCCTCGGGTAGAAAATAAAGTTTGGAGCTTGATAAAAGTTGTTTGCTTGTTCTTTCTTCCCAGAGCAGCTGAAGCTCCGCTATGCAAATAGGATCCTCCGGTTTGCATCTGACGAAGAAAAAGTCTCCGAGAGACAGGATTCTCGGTTTGGCGTCCCGGTTAAATTTAAAGGCTTTATAGAATATATATGGTCCATGTAAACCGCAAGACGAGCCCACCCACTGTAGAGGGGAAAAAAAGGCAAACAGGGAAATATTTACATTGCTTATCAACTCGTTTTCGTAAACAATTTGTAACAAGGCGAAAAAAAACATTTCTAATGTCCCTGCGTTATTACGCATAGTTGGCTAATATCAAATTAGGATCTCTCCGTCTTAAGCAAACAATTAGTATCATGTAACTATTTTTAGATGGTCAACATATTCACAGATGTAGTCATACAAATGCTGTATGTTTAAAGTTTTGTGGATAGGAACATGAGGATACTTTAGAGCAGGTGGCGTTTAGCGCAATGCGAAAATAAAACAAATCGACGGTTGATATCAAACGTTACCTTCAGTGAGTTCGGCTCCATCTCGACGTTATGAATTGATTAAACTCAACACGCTCTCCAAACTTGCTGGCTTGAATGGATTGGCAAGGTCCTGAAAGGGACGTATTTTTCTAGAGTTTAAAACATGGCGTTTCCGTCGTTGAAGCGACACCGAAAAAATATGTTTTCAATTAAATACGCCGCGAGAAACATCGCCCATATTTGTATTCTAATCCGATTAAGAAAATATTTTATAGTGGCCTTTTCGGCACATTTCTATTATTCGCGACCGCTTATTTAGGTAAAATATTAAAGTCCAACTCAAATATTTAAAACAAAATCACTCAGCTATGAAACATAACTGTAAATAGAAAAATAAAAAACAGGATCTGAGCAAAATATTCTGCCCACAGAAGCTGACTTTGTGCCATTATTCTGCGTTTAAGGGCTTTTACGAGACTATGTATCTTCCAGGACTTCTGTAAACGACGTTCAGTATGAAAGCACATTTCTCAGAGTAATGACACTGAAGCGCTCGCTGTGGATGCCTTCAAGAAACAATGTTACATGAAAGTTAATAGGGCTATCAAATGATTCCTCAAAAGGCAGTGTAGGACCCGTGAGGTGCTTTTGCTTTGAGCGGAACTTGGTATGCGCTATGGCTCAGGCTCGAGCAGTGGGTTTAATGCTGGAAATAATGCCCTTTATATATTTTGAAACGAGCATTTGAAAAGACAAAAAAAAAAAAAAAAATTGGCCGAGTTAGAAAGCGGGGCGTCACGAGACAGAATCCACGAGGCGGTCCTTTCTCCGTACATAAATCATATTCAAACGCTAACCTGACCTTGTGCAGACAGCTGGATATGTGTTTGACACAGGTTAACATATCTGAACGATTAAAGTCTCTTATAATTACGTTGATGAATATTTATCATTTTAAACAGTCGGGGATTGCAACCGATGTAAGGAAACCAGTATTAGCTTGTGAATTATTAATAACAGCTATGTTATTCATACCAAGTTACACAAACTTCTCGGTTTCTATTTACATCTGCGGACTCATTGTCCTTTGAGTCCCCGCTGTCTGAATGTGTCAGCTCTATTTTATCGGCTGTCTGGAATTATTCGTATATTCAAAAGTACCGACTGAGTCCACAGCGCTGTGCTGTTCCTCCACCGTCATCCACCCTTTGCCCTGCATTTATCCACCACTCAGATCTCAGACCATGCAACAGCAACACAGGCCTACTTCTGACACCAGCTATTTCAAGCACTATTACGCAATGCGCCTTTTTTTCCAGAAATGATGGGCAGAGAATACAGGCGCATTGATTTCCACCCAGCAAAGTGTATTTATGTCTTCTTAACTGACATGTTGTGTTGTTCTAGTTAAATGAATGCCTGCCTGGTGTTTATCTTAAAGACATACAGAAAGTGATGAAGAATTAGTGGCATCAGGGCTGAAAGATGGTAATTTCCTCCTATTATCCCCCCCACTACCCTGCATTCAAAGAAAAGACAGGACGTTATGCATTAATACAAAAATAGCTGAGGCAATGTTCTGTGACACTCAGATATTTTAAGTACCAGTTTAGAGCAAAAGGTGGATTACACAGAGGCCCATTGTCTTACATGTGGCTGCAGCAGTGTTGGGATTCCTGCAGTGAATCCAATATAAACCGCAGCTCTTAGTGTTATCTTTCCTGATTTCTCCCACAGCCATTTCAGTTGCTGAATCAATGGGGTTGCATTGTTAATGGCAGCCAGCATAATGAAGTCCTTGGTTAATCAATGGCACCACTCGAGCTCTTATCTGGCAATTGCAAGTGTTTTCTTGTCAACAGCTAGAGCCCAGCGCGAGTGCAACATTATTATGCAGATATTGGTGTGAATGAAGCTTCACGTTGAGAGTCTTTTTTGAAAGTAAATGAAAACAGTATGCAGAAAGAGAGAGAGGTACTGGTTAAATATGATAATATATATCAATATATGGGACATCTTAAAATTTTGCAGTAGCAGATGCGGCACAATTCGCTGGAAATCAAAGTTTACAATGTCATCTGCTTCGCTTTATATCAACTTTGTGACGAGATGAGATTTAATAATGGGAATCTGTAAGAGATATTTTTATGCAGTAGTTTAGTGAGTGAACTTGAAACACGGAGAATGGATGGATGGTTAAGATTGGAAAGAATAAGCATCCTCAAAAACTTTCCACAAATAAGTAGTATGAGGAACATGCAATGCATCATTCTGAACACCGAATATTCTCTGGAAAAAACAAAACTATGAGCTCACAAAGAAGCCTGAAACCCTATTGAAAAATGTTCACAAATGAACTCACTAAAAGGCCTTATTGTGGGAAATAAAATGAGAAGCTGGATGAATATGTAGCTCTGGACAGCTACCTTGCTATTTGTTGCCTGTAACAAGAACATACTGTACTAGATACCTGTTAAAGGGGTGAAAGCTTCCTTTTTCCTCAGCACAGGTGTTCCGCATTCACTATAATGAGCCAGCCTCAGTGGGGAGCCACAAATGTGGTTGGAGAGCCACCTCAAAGTAAAGTGAGGTTACAATTTTAACCATGGCAAAGCAATACCACACCAATAGAAAAAAATAGGACATATAATTTCAACCACATGTTGACCTGTCTCACTAATGAATGTGACATTTTTTTTAGAATAGCTCAAGCAACATTAAAGAGAGATTAAATCAGTATTGTGGTGAACCCATCCAGAAGAGAAGTGAATAAAAGTGTATTTTCCAGCAGTATACTAACAAAAAACACCCTGTTTTAAAAGTGGGCAGTGCTTTTTTTAATCCTTTCATAAATCCAATCACGCAAATCCAATCCAATAAAGCATTTACTATTAATGCATGGGAGAAAAAACAAAACAGAGCTAGCTTTTTAGCGCCTTTAAGTTAATTTTCTTAGTCTTCCTTTCCTGCTTTTGTTTTATTTTCAACAACACCAAGTAGGCAACTTGTCTTCAGAGTTAAAAACAAAAACAAAAACAAAAAAACCAAAACAAAACAAAACAAAACAAAACCCTAGAATAAATCCATTGTGCTCCACTTGCTCAGAATCAGGAGGCAGGCATATAAAGTTAAAGAAATAATAATAAAGAAGGTAGTGGATGAACATGGGAACTAAAAATGTAATTGTTTCCACCAGGAGTTGGTAGAGACCAAAGACAGAGCTAAAATGAAAAGAAATACATGACTTACATTCACCAGATATTCAAACGCTACCCTGAATGTATGCAAAATGAATGCTAATGTTGGACATCACCTGGAAACTATAATGTTGCAAAAGGATCCCAATACATTTAGATGCAATTAGTATACATCATAGACTTGTTTCTTTTGCCCCCAAGTGGCCAGAAAAGGTTCTGCATATTCAAATTTGGTTTTTGATCATTATTACAGTTATTAGCAACAATTACCACTGTACATTCATCAATGCACCTAAAATGTCATAAAAATGCTTTTAATTTTACTGACAAATGTAGGTGAAGTAATACTGGATTTATCCCAACTGTGTACGTTTAGACCCAGAATAATCTAATAATATAATACTATTTAATAGAGCACTTTTATTTCTGGACATTTGCTGTGATTGGGTAGATTTTATTTCTAGAAATTATATAAAATTAAGTAAAAGGTACTCCAGGTGAGCAGGAGGTTTTCGGCTATCATCCTATGATAACTTTCTAAATGTTTCTAAAATGTTTGAAAGCTATTTTTGGAGATTGTTCACTCTGGGTTTTTTATGTCTGTAGTACTTCATGCTATAGTGGCCGGGGCTCTTTCTAAACACGGTTTTTGTAAAATGAGGTCACCACGTGTGTAAGTGTTCCCTATGGGCCAAAAGCTGAGGCTACTGAGTGCTTTCTTACTTTACTTGTATCTACATGTCAGTAAAGAAAACACCCTTCCTCCTACCCACTGTTCAAACCTTGTGTTTATTAGAGCCAGCCATTCAGAAGGACAACTAAAAGTATGTCATAGCTAACTGCTGTAAAAATATGGAGCTAGAAATAGGCAGAATAGGCCACTTTAAGTAAATGCACTTAGTGACTTTTTCCATTATTTTTGTAACAAAATATCACAACTCAAAATACCAAAGAAAAAAGGATCATTAAATTGCAAAAAAAACACCAAAAGCCTCCTCATTTACTTAATTAGTCATCTAATAGAGTGTTGGAAATATCCTGAAAGGAGAACTAGGCAGATTTATAAGTAATACACACGTAAATGCACGGGCAAACATCACTTTTACTGACAGTAAAAGCTTTCAATGCAACATTAGGATTCAGATTTCTAATTGTGCTGCCAGGCATTATGAAAATCTACTGATGACTAAAGTAAGAAAGCATCTGAGAAATTAGGCCAACACACTCTATCTCCTACTCATTCCAAATGCACAAATGCATTACCAAGTGGATATCCATCTATCATCAGTGGAAAGCCCTGGAACATTAAAAATCCATCAAGTAAATTTGTCCAGGGGAACGTGTTTCAGTAGTAACTTTACACCTGCGTCTTTGTGCTGCTGTAATCACACGACAATGGCTGCTGTCTGCAGCATGACTTTAGGCAAGGTAAGAGGAGATCTGAGAGATGTTGCGGGGCTAATTTTAGCCTTAGAGTCATTATAAGATGGTGTTACATTTCTCCCCATTCAATCACATGTCGGTCCACCTACAGTGGACAGCACGTAAACAAGAAAGCCGTCTTGTTTATTAACAGGATCACTTTTAATCAGGACTTCATCTGGAGGCTATTTGAGAAGATTTCTGTGTATATAAGCAGGTGTCAGCAGTGTACTCTAGGCTGAATATTAACTGACTTCGCTCATAAATATCTGTGATGCAGTGATATCTTCAGAACATCAAAGGAGCGAGCGCGTGCAGTGAACTGTGTGGATTATTACAGTTCACAGCAGAACAGATATCGTCTTGAAAATATACTTCTCTTCTCTCTTTTAGTTCTTATCGAATATCACACTTGTTTATCTGAGGCACAATACATCATGATTTATGCATAATTTATAGCTTCTGCATTCCACCTTTTCAGTTTCAGTATGCAGCACTGGGGTGCCTTATTTCCCGCAAACCAATTTTTGTATCCATTCATAGCTGCGACACTGATGATACCCAATACTACATATTTATATGCGTGTTATAGTAATTCATAAGGCAAACATTGGAAGACCCAGTCTGAATGACTGTCGTGACAATGAACTAATTGCCTGCAAAACACAATTTCACATTCACGGGCCACTATTACAGCTGAATTGTTTGATAATGTCAAGTGAGTCATTTTATTAAGCGCCACACAAATGTAATCATGCGGCAGGGCAACGTGAATTCGAGTGTATACAAGTGTTAACATCAGTATGGGTTTTAGGTTATTACCACCACAGCAAATGTAAATTTGCCTCATTGATGGAGAGTGCTCAGCTGAATCAGAAATGTGCAAACCACAAACAAAATAGGCTGCTTCATTCCCCTGCCATCTGCACACACATCAGGACACACACACTCCCTCGCACACACTAGCACATACAGACAAACACATGCACACAGACGCACACTGTCGCATTTTATATCTCCCCATCTGAAACCAGGATTAGAACCATGAATAATGTATTTATGTAAATGTCTGATGGGTATAACTATAAAAGATGAGAGTGATTGAAAAGGCATTTTGTTAGATTGAGTTACAGCTGCCAGTGAGTTATGGATGTTTTCAGTGCAGGCAAACATCACTGAATTTAAAAAAAAAAAAAAAAAAAAAAGCTCTAATTTTTGAAGCATAGGGGTCACAGTGTCACCCTCACATCTGAGGAATCCATTAAAACTGATACCTGATCTCAGCATTTAAGATTTGCTTTGCATGTTTCAGAGATCAGTATGGTTATTACACCCAGTGGTCAAACCATCATTGACTATGAAATCACTGAGGACACTGACCTCAGCATTTACCATCTGTGTAATGCATCACTACTGCCTTTTCTGTGAGACACCAATTGTTATAAAACAGGCATAAATGTCAGCAGACATCTATGATCAGATTATTCACTGGTGCGTGTCAGCCTCCCATCTGCTCTTAGAGTTCTGCGTTATGTATATGTCAAATAGCTGTGTGCATATAGCCAATAACAATGCAGGTATTTTACACTGGCTGTTTTCAAGCTTTCTCCTCAGGTATTCTATTTGAATAATAGCTTCAGTTGTCATGTGCGCAACACTGCTGTAATCGGTGTAATCCCCATGATATATCTGGAAACCAGGACGCAGCAATCAGCCTATTCAAGAATGGAGACAAAGGATAAGTTTGGAATTAATGAATGACAACTGCTAAATTGTTCCATTACAGCAGTACAAGAAAGGTAATACAGTATTGTATTCTGAGCTCAGAGCCTGAGCACACATATTAAAGAGAAAAAAACCTCTCAACATTAATAATTTATCTCATTTTATAAGGCAATTTAGCAGTCACTTGAAGTTGCTATGGTGACAGGGGGGTATTTTGAGACAACTAATGACCTATGCAAAACCCACTCACTGTAAACTTCACTCAAGCTAAATGAGATTGCTGTCTGTGCTGTGTGTGATACATGGCTGAGAACTTAATCCCCACGCTATGCTTGGCCTTTTTCTGCACAGGACAAATTAAGGTTGTTAATATCAATGTAAAACATCTGTGGGCTGTTTACTGTACAGGGAATATGAGCCAAGTAGCAACTGGGGGCCAACACTGTGCTGCATAATAGTCTTTTGTTTTGATTGCTAATGCAGAATTCATAACAGTTGTCAGGTTAAGGTCAGAAAAAAAAAAAACCTAGCGAGTGAAAGGAAAATGAATACACATGATATGGTTTGAGTGTAATTCAATATGTTTCACACTAAATCCACTTCAATATCTCTTTATTTTTCGGCTTACGTCAAAGATTCCACATTGGAAAAGCTTTGAAGACTTGCTCTGTTCTAGGGCGAATCATATTTGTCCAATAACTGCTTGGCCTGTTGCAGCTGTCGGGGCTGAGAGAGAATGAGTCATGTGTTACCCATTTAAGTCCAATTTCTCCCATGCAAATGCCTGACATGTGTGACTCTGCAGGGCCCTGGGTTAAAGCAGTATTTCTGAAACGAAGGGAGAGAATTCAGGCCAGAGCTATATGACCATTTAACCACCTGCTTCACCTGTGACCTGTGCTGTTTAAAGAAAGTTTATATTTGGGAAACAATCAGCTTATGTTGTTTCTGACATGCCTCTAAATCAGGCACAGCTGGCATGAAATTAAATGAATAAACAAAAGAGGAATGGACTCAGCGTTTTTGCCTTAAAAGGAGCTCTCTTTCTGGAAAATATGAGTTACATCCAGTGAGCTGTGGTGACTCTATGATTTTGAAACATAACATTTTTCGTCCCCAAAATAGATGAACACACACAGGGTAATGTCTGCTTGTTGTAATCACACCTCTCCAACCTCCTTCCTTCCTTTTTATAAAGTTGTGGTTCTTTTGTCCATTCGCTTAAATATCACAGACTAATAATAAAGGCGGCGCCTTCAGATATGTTTTTTTTTCCTGCTCTTCCTGGAAGCAGTGGTGTTGAGTGCCACCTGTTGGGATACAATCTTAATGACACCGAGCAATAAATCAACAAATGTAAAACAGCCTCTTCAACAGCTGGCAAGGCATGTAGTACACAAACTGTAAGCTAGAGAACCTAAACAAATGAAAATTAGTCTATTTATAAGGCCAGATGACTCAACACTGAACCACAGGAGAATTTCAATGTGGGCCTTTCATGCACAGAGGTTATTCATAAAGAGATATTCTATATATGAGATAAAGATGAAAACCTCATAGGAAATGAATACATATTTACAATGTAAAAAGAAAATCATATTTATCACGCAAACACACACACATATATAGAATTTCGTACACAAGTTTGAATTCATTTAGGATATTCTCTAATCTACACAGGGCCAGAATTATACATCCAGGCTAAAATTATATGTGCACTCACATAATCTTTTAATAAGTGGTGGTGAAAGTTCTGCCATGTCTTTTTAACCTGACAAGGCCAATACCTAATAAGTTCTTGTTAGTGTTCATAATTGACTGCAGCTTGTAGGGTTTTTTTTTGCCAAAATAAAAAGGATTTGTTTGACTCTTATATCAATACTCAGAACAATGGAAAAATGCAAGGAAGGGGAATTGCAGATTTAAACAAGCTGGGAAGGCCTCTTCGAGCTATTTCTAAACAACTGAATATTCTCCAGATCATCAGTTCAAACATTTTACGTTAAATTTAAAGATACTGAAGATGAGGCTTTCAAACTGCAAAAGCTGTCAAGCTCGGTGGTGCTCTGTGGCCATAACCAAAAGCAAAAGAAAACATACAAAAATCCCCTGGCATGCAGTAAGCCTGAGTATTAGGGAGGTGTTGAGGAGCTCCAGCTGATGATCCAGTCTTTGTACTATGTAGCAAATGTGGCTCATTAAATGTAATAACAAAATCTTTTAGAAGAATATGAATAAAACATGTTTGTATATGAAACTTAATAAACTAAAAAAAAACCCAATGTAAAAACTGCACCAGGGTTCATCCAACAAAAGAACGATCTTGACTTCATTATAGCTTTGCTTGGGGTTGTTTTCCTCAGACGTCAGCCACAATAACCTCAAACACCATGCCAGAGATGAAGCAGAAATGTTCAAATAAAGCACTGAAACACAGCTAATGCTTATTTTTTCTATATTTTTGCTGGCCCTGCACTGATGTTAATGCTCCAAAACCCAAAGTTTGCGCAAAACACCTAAAATCATGCATTCCGTATATAGGAGTATGCTTTTACATCACTAATGCAGTGTTAAGTGCCCAATTTCAAATTGCACGTTTAGTTAATAGTCATCACGCTTTCTAGTCTGTAGGCTGTTGTGATCAACAATATTTCAAACACTGATCCACTGTTTTATCCATTTTATTTTATTCCACATGACAGACAAGTTTGTTCTTTGTGCTGAGACAGCAAACAATGCCACTCTGCATGAGCCTTGTAGCTGCACTGATTGAAGCAGCGGCATAGAGGGAATCACTGTTCTGTGATCGGAGACCAGAGCCCCTCGGCCATCTCTGTCAATATCATCTCCACACAGCAAACAGCTGAATCATGAACACCACCCTCACACAGAAATGCAGGGTCACACCAGGCCTGGGGTGTAATGTTGGATGACCTTTCTGTCTCAGTCCACAGAAGGGAGCTTGTTTCCATTTATGAGTGACCGTCTCTGACTCGGTGCTGTAGTGTAGCTGCTGTAGTGAAGCGCAAACGCTGCTGACTGAAATTAGTTTCATTTTGTATCAGTGCCACTTTTGTTTTCTTTTTGAATAATTCTAGGTTTTAATTCTTTGGAAACCAACAACCTGGATAAGAACCACGGTAGTGATTCACAAATACACCAACGGTTTCTTAAGAAACTCAAACCACAGTTTCTTTTCTCTTCCTCTCCCTTTATTTCCCATGCATGCAGCTGGATACTCTCTCCCATGCTTTTTTTTAATGTGGTTGAAATTCTCATTTTGATTTTACATGACGTAAACAGAAGTATGATGACAGACAATTTGGAACAAAGACAGGAAAAGTCTGACTCTTTTCCAGGGTTGCAAACCTTTCTACTGTTTCCTGTCTAATGCACTGACTGGCTAGATTAATGTGAATAGAAATCAACTGAGTATGCAGCCAAATAGAACACAATGACGTGTGCATGTTTTAAACTTAGAAAGCCTGTGCACAGTTAGTCTGACATGTCAATTCCTGCACAGTGAGATAAGATATGTAATTAGAGTACTAAATCACAGTCTTATGTTAGATAAAGTCTAATGACAGATGAGAAGCAAGAAGAAATTAGCTCTTTATACTGATGTATTTCTTAAGATCAAGGATACTGTTGGTTTTTTATTCATTTATTTTTACTTTTTACATATTGGGATGAATCATTGTGCTGACTGAAAAAGATAAAGTAAAGATAAAGATCCCTTTATTGTCGCTGTACTTGGGCATTGTACAACTTGAGCAGAGCTTACGTTTCAGCAGACTAGCATACATACATTCTTACTTGCTTACAGTCATCATTCATTCCACATAAATAATAAAACAGCAAATATGTACTATGATGTAATCTTACATTAGGCAGCATTGGTGGACATTGTACGGGCACAGGTGTAATGTTCAAAATCTGGGTATTATACCCAAAAAACACAAGGCTACTTCAAAAATGGGGCGATCGTGGCTCAAGAGTTAGGAGTTCGCCTTGTCAATCGGAAGGTTGCCGGTTCGAGCCCCGGCTTGGACAGTCTCGGTCGTTGTGTCCTTGGGCAAGACACTTCACCTGTTGCCTACTGGTGGTGGTCAGAGGGCCCGGTGGCGCCAGTGTCCGGCAGCCTCGCCTCTGTCAGTGCGCCCCAGGGTGGCTGTGGTTACAATGTAGCTTGCCATCACCAGTGTGCGAATGGGTGGATGACTGGATATGTAAAGCGCTTTGGGGTCCTTAGGGACTAGTAAAGCGCTATGTAAATACAGACCATTTACCATTTACCAAAAATACGGAATCACAGAAATAAGCTATTTTAAGAACAAAGTAAAAGAGTTCAACTAAACTGAATTATTCTCAAGAAAATAACATTTAATAAAATATCATAACTCAACAAACTGAGCTACCCAAATGAGAGACAGCTCAACCTATATAGTTACTGAATAAACTATTTTAAACATCAGAGGGGAAAACCACAGAGACAATAGCTAAACATAATACAAGGAGAAACCCCCTATATGATCACAACACTCATTTTGGTGGCCTCTACACTTAAACCAGCTCCACCCCCTCCTCTTTTACTCAGACCTGGAAGGACTGGAGCAGCAGCCTGGTAACAGAGCATTTCAGTTGTGGGTTGTGGGCAACCATCACACACCAGTGAGCTTTTGCGCTCTCTTAATGAACCTCTGCAGGTTTTTCTTGTCTGCCAGCAAGCAATTAGCATACCAAACTGTGATGTCAGTCAGGACACTCTCTATGGTGCTGCAGTGAACCAACAGTCTCTTCTCCAGATGGTTCCTCCTCAGCATGCTAAAGAAGTGGAGTCTTTGCTGGGCTTCTTAACCACCGTGTTGGTGTTAGTGGTCCATGAGAAGTCCTGAGCCATTTAAAGGAGGACTTTCACTGAACAGTCCGGGCTGATGTGGAGAGGGACATGTTCCCTTCTGTGTCTGCTGAAGTCAATCACCATTACCTTAGCTTTGATGGTATTGAGCTGAAGGTTCAGCGTACCATCCCAACAGTTTTTAACCCCCTCCCTGTACGCAGTTTTATCCCCTTCACTGATGAGACCAATGACTGTAGTGTCATCAGCAAATTTAATGATGGTGTTAGAGGGGTAGGTAGGTGTACAATCATTAGTGTGTGGGTGGGTGTACAGGAGAGGGCTCAGCACACTGCCTTGGTGGGAGCCTGTGCTGAGGGTCATGGTGGAGAAGCCTGCAGTACCTCAACTAAGGGCGATTTGGACAGAGAATCCCTGATCCAGGCACAGGTGGAGGGGGGGCAAACTGATATTAATCAGCTTGTCAACCAGAATTTCAGGAATGATGGTCTTGAATGCTGAACTGTAATCTATCAACAGCATTCTGATACAATTTGAGTCTTGTGTAGGAGTGTGGCAATGGCGTCCTCTGCTGATCTGTTTGCGCTGTAGGCAAAGCAATAAAAGTCTAGGTTCTGTGGTAAGCAGGCCTCCATGTGCTGCAGGATAAGCCTCTCAAAGCATTTAATGACTGCAGATATTAAGGCGATAGGTCGGTTGTCTATGAGACAGCTTGGGGCAGATGACTTTGACACAGGAATAAAGTTGTTTGCCTTCAGATGGTGGTCTGTGACAGTGAGAGGTTGAACATCCTGGTCAGGACTCCCCTTAGCTGGTCAGCGCAGGCACAAACTATTTTACGTACTCCATCAAGGCCAGCAACTTTCCTGATGTTCACAGCTTTCAACACCTGCTTCACCTGGTGTTCCTGGAGGGTGAAAGAGAAATTCCTGTGTATGTGTGTTTGTTCTTCAACATGAAAACAACTTAAAACTTCTTCAGTCTCAAGAAAATGAAAAGTCTTGAAAAACTTTGGCAGATTCTTCAAGATAAGAAAACAATCTTTTTCTCATTTAACCTTTTCATCTTTACTTGATCATGATTCATACATGATTCCAAACATTTTTGTTTGGAATCATGTATGATTTTCATTTCACTTCTCACGTGTACACGACTTTGTATTGGTCTTTCACATGGAATTCCAATAAAATTTATTCATGTTTGTGGCTGTAATGTGACAAAATGTGGAAAAGTTCAAGGGGGCCAAATACTTTTGCAAGCCACTGTATGAATCTAGAGATCTGAACCAATCTTGTGGTGGTTTAGTTGGGATCATTGAGAATAAACAAGTTATTTTTGGTAAGACCATCATTTTTATAGCAGCAACCCTTCCCGTGAGTGATATGGGTAGACATTTCCATCCAGCCAGATCGTCTTTTACTTTTCTTTAAAAGTGGGATATGGTTTAATTTAGTTAGATCTGCAAGCTTGGGAGAAACATTATTACCTAAATATTTTATATTTCCTGATTGCAGTGGTGTAGAAGAAAAATTATGGAAGGAGCAATTAATCGGAAGGACTGAAGATTTTGACCAGTTAATTGAGTAATCTGATATTCTTGCAAAAGAGTTTATACATGCAATCACCCCAGAGAGATTAGTTTGTGAGTTTTGGAGAAAAAGTAACACATCATCTGCATAAAGGCTGATTTTATGTTCCACGTTCTTGCATTTTATGCCCTTAATTAGTGTATTCTGTCTAATTGCTGCTGCTAGTGGTTCAATAAAAATTGCAAACAGTGAAGGGGAGAGTGGGCATCCCTGCCTGGTGCCTCTCAGGAGACAGAAGCTGGAGGATGTTTGGTCAGTTGTTTTGACACAAGCTGTTGGGGAATTGTATAATATTTTTAACCAGTTTATGAAAGAGGATCCAAAACCAAATTTGTGTAAAGTTGCAAATAGAAATTTCCAGTTAACTCTGTCAAATGCTTTTTCTGCGTCTAAAGAGAATATTGTAGTTTCTAGGTTTTTACTGTATGAGTAGTCTATCAAATTAAGTAATCTACGTGTATTTGTTGATGAGTGCCTACCTTTTATGAAACCAGTTTGGTCAGGATGAATTAAGAGGGGGGTTATTTTCTCTAATCTCTTTGAGAGAGCTTTGCAGATTATTTTAAGGTCTACATTTAGGGATATTGGACGATAGCTTGAGGGATATACAGGGTCTTTGCCTGGTTTTAGCAGGAGATTAATGTTTGCACAATTCATATTTGATGGAAGTCTGCCCTTTTCTTTGATTTCCAACAACGTTCTGTTAAAAACTGGTGCTAGAATCGTCCAGAATTCTTTGTAGAATTCTACAGGGAAGACGTCTGGACCTGGAGCCTTACTTATCAGGGATTCCTGGAGTTCACCTGGCGTCAGTGGCAAATCCAGTGGCGAATTCATTTTACTGTTTAGGTGTGGACGTAAAGTCACCCTCTATCATGTAGGCAACAGAACATAGTAATTTTCTTAAATTCTCATTCACAGCAGGTGTCCTACATAACAGATTCAAACTAAGCACATCCATTAGAATTGAAATTTAGATAGGAACAATATTTGTATTCTTATGTTATGTATGATTAAAGAATTGCTTCAGTACTTCAACTTTTACTGGAATATATGTATATTTTATATTAGTATCTGTACTTCTACATAAGTAAAGACAGTCTGTACTTTTGCCACCTGTGGTGCTCATGCTCAGGACAGGGTGCTAATGACTCTGCTTCTGAATACCTTGCTTGTAACAACTGGCTATTTGAGCTACTGTTGTCTGGTCACTCTCCTCTGACATCAACAAGGTATATTCACACAGGGAACTGCTGCTCACGGAATACTTCCTCTTTTTCAAACCATTTTCAGTAAACCCTAGTGACGAGTGTGTGGGGAAAATCCCATTAGATCAGCAATTTCTGAAGCACTCAGACCAGCCCACCTGGCACCAACAACCATTCCACATTCAAAGTCACTGAAATCACCTTTCTTCAGCCTTTTGGATACTTAATTGCTTCTGAAGATTGTGTTGACTTTTCTGGATACCATGTCTAAAAGCATAGAGTTGCCTAGTATGTGATTCGTTATTTAGATATTTATGTTATCTAATAAAGTGGCCAGTGAGTGCAGGTGTAAAACTAAGAACTAGAGCCCGTGAAATACAGACAGCAAGTAAAACTAAACAGGACGTGAAAGAAAGCTACTCTTCAAAATAAAACAGGAAACAACCAAAGGAAACAAAAGAAAAACAAACGACCCACCTAAACACCTAATGTAAACCAAATAAAGCCTTGTGTTTTTTAAAACAAGAATAGAAAAAAGAGAAAAAAGAAAGCCCTATGACCTTTTACATTTTGTGGCCTATTTGTTCTACTTCAGTTTGAGCCTGATTGGGCCTAATTTATAGTTCCAGCAGAGGAGCTGCTTGTCATTCCTGCTAAAGAAACATGATATGATGCTGCCCTCTCCTGTACACTTAAAGAATTTATGATTAAGCCAATCATGCCGCTCATAAATCATAAAAAAACCAACTTTCTGTTTACCTGGTGTTCAGCTTATCTGATCTCTGATCTCCTGTGAGGATCAAGGCAGAACTTGACCGGTGGGAACTTTATTTGATTTCCGCATGTTTGTTTTTTTTTTCATTTACAGTGAAAGCCACAGTGAACACTGAAAATTCAGGTGATCAGTTCTGACCTGCATAAAGAGAGAGAGAAACCTGATTAGCGCTGTTTAGCTTACACTGTAAAAAATGTTTGTGAAAATTACAGTGAAAAATTTCCAAAGGCAACAGTACTGGACCATAAAGTAAAAAATAATACCTTACTTTACCAGAAACATTCAGTTATTGTAAATCAAGAACAGTACGTGACATTAATGTTTACTGTTAATGTGTTTAAAAAAAAAAACCCCTACAGTTCTAGGTGAAAATATATTTTTCATTTGTAAAAGTACAGTGAGTATACCATAATTTCAAAAGTAATTGCAATAAAATACATTTGAGGCATTTTGCTCTACATTTAACTTTACTTAACAACCAGCCATCATTTTGAAAAATCATGAAGTCTCAATTTCTGCAAAAAAACATGTTATAAGTTATATAAATCTCTAAATGGCAACTATTATGTTGAAGCATTACCTGCAGGGAATAATCCTTTTGGCTTTTTTAGTTGCAGAAACAACTTTTCATAGGTTTTTATTCATTTGAAATATTCTGTGATACTTTGCAGAGTTTACTGGTTAATGTTTTCAAATTCATAAAATTGTTTCTGAAGAATATTTGTGCCTTTGTTTCAGTGCCTTTGTGATACTCCAGAGTGTGTTGAATGCTGATGATATTTCTAAGATCTACAACAGGGGTGGGCAACTCCAGGCCTGAAGTGCTGGTATCCTGCAGGTTTAAGATGTGTCCTTGATCCAACACAGCTGATTTAAATTGCTAAATTACCTCCTCAACATGTCTTGAAGTTCTCCAGAGGCCTGGTAATGAACTAATCATTTGATTCAGGTGTGTTGACCCAGGGTGATATCTCAAACCTGCAGGACACTGGCACTTAAGGCCTGGAGTTGCCTACTCCTGATCTACAAGAATTCCTGTAAGATAAATAAACTGAATCCATATCTCACAAACCTTTTCAGTGATTAAGAGTAAATTCCGTTATGTATCTATACATTGCTTTTGTATAAATTGTCTTGATTTTATAACACTTTAAAAAAATAGCCTTTTGGTCCTACCATTTTTTAAATACTTTTTTTCTGTGTATCTTTTAGTTACAACAGTCTTTTGTCCAACCCCGGCTGTTGCTGAACAAAGAAGACTTCCACTACCTTTTCCCAGGCCAGCACCTGGCGCTAGCCCTGAACTTTATCCTTCTGAGCAAAACAGTTAGCAGATAACATCGATAACATAGTGCTTAGGCCTAGCTAAGCAGTTTTCACAAGGTCTTGCTGATACATACTTCATCTTGAGCATGCAAAGGTTATACAAAAATCATACAGTGAAATTCTTACCACCTAAATCTAAATGTGAGGATTCACTAGAATTTTCCCATTACAGATGACATCGATTTTTCACGTTTCAAGTTGTAAATGGAGAGCTGGTTCAAACCTAAGGATTGTCCCCTGCTGTTGCTTTGTAGTCCTACAGTTGTGGTGAGTTTGGTTTTCATGCACTTTGCTGCCTCAGTTACTATATAGAAACATGTAAAAAAAAAATCTATGATACAGTGAAGACAGTAAATATGAAAATTTGTGGATACGTTATATATAGTTTTGATTAAAAGGCTTCATATAATGGTGGATTAACCATTACAGAAACAAAACATGATTTAGGTCATTACCAGAACTGTTCATTTATAAACCTCATATATCATATTTATAGCAGGCCTTTAGTGACCTTTGTACTAAAGAAACTTAATACACACGAAAGCACAAACTTGTATCAGGTAAATTTATTATGGAGTCGGGGCAAGGTCTAAAGAAATTATTATAGCAAAGTTTTACTTATCCGTTTTTTAAAAGTGAGTCTGAAATACCACAACTTACAACAATAACAACAAATGATAAGCATAATGCATCATAATGCTCAGTGTTTTAATAGGTAAAAGAGGAAAATGGATGGGCCTCTTTGCTGGTCTGCTAATCAGAAGGATGTGGAAAAATGTTACACAGTGAAGTGGAAACTACTTTCTCCCTCAATCTCATTCAGTCTGTTAGATCTGCTAAAACTGTGGCAAAGAGCCAGACTCGAACCTGGACCGGCTGCTCTGAGCCGTCGCTCACTCGAAACACTGAGCTAAACCAACACCATGCTGAATTTGCATATCCATCCTAGTCTCGTCTCTGTGTTTTGATATTTCTTCAGCTTTCCCGGTCATGTCTCCATGTCTGTTTTTCCCCAGTCCTGGTGTCAATTCCACCTGTCTGAGTCTCTGTGTTAGTTCCTCTTTTACTGCAACTTGTACATGCTATGTTGTTATTATTAATAGTAGTTGTTGTTGTAGTAGTATTAGTAATATTGGGGTTTCTTCTTCTTCTTCTTCGGATCATGACAGCCGATAGTGTTCACTGTGGACTAACTAAACAGAAGAAAGAAGAAGAGAAATAACAATTTAACATAAACCAGTGACACAATCCAGGGCCTGATCAACCCTGGCAGGGCCTCCTTGGATGAGGGTGTATAGTGATAATGGCCAAAACACCTGATGAATCCAAGGTCCACTGCTGATGATATCTCCCAAATTGAAAATGATAATCTAGATCGATCTCTAATCCCTAAACCTAACCAAGGAAGGTAAATGGCAGATTAGCCTGGGTAAAAGACCGAAAGTTGAGGCACACAACGATGTGTGCTGCACATAGAGAGAGGTATCATTTCAGAAACACCAGGAAGACTGAAGCTCATTGCAGGGACAAAGCAGGACTCATGATCTTCACCAGCAGCTCTTTTTTTGAACATAAAGATATTATATTCAGTCCTGTAGAAAGTTAAATATTTAAATATATATTATGCTCTCGTTACTCTGTATGAATGATTCTGTATTACTTTATGATAAATAACACACTATTGGCAAGAAACGGTGAAAGAATTCCGGATCAGACGTTTTTAGGTCAACATACAAGTGACGATTTTTGACCTTCATCAGGTTTTATTCAATTGTGTCAGAGAAAACATCACATCCTCTTCATGCAGCTGACTACATTCAGTGTTTAAAACAGGAGTTGAGCAGGTCTGAGATTAGCACCTTTCTGAAACACCAAACTCAGGTCCTGTTAATGCTGGTATATAGTGACACAGTTACATGGGTGATCAATCCTTTTGACTTTGTCTTTAACTTTATCTATAAGCAGCTGCAGCTTTTACTGAAAGCACATGTGGTACTTTAACCTTTGTACTGTTTTCATCAGTTAATTATGGAGTTACTACAAAGAGTGAAGATATAGGATGATCTGTCTGCTGTCACTGGCTGGTGCTGAGGTCTGAATCTGAGGGCAGCTCCTGTAATCACAAGGAGAACAGAATCATCACAAACTGAAATATAAAGTTTCTCTCTCAAATCTGAAATAAAAAAATTTCCAATATAATGTTTACCTTTTGAGTTGTTGATGCTTTGTAAATGGAGGTATGCAAAGATGAGATGATGGAGCAGGTTTCAGTCCTGGTTCAGTCTGCTGCTGCATCCTGGTCACCAAGCTACCGAGGTATTATCAGCAGTGTGTGAGCTGCTGCTTGGGTATTGAACAAGAAATATTAAGGCTTCAAATTATTTCTCTTAAAGGATGTAAGCTGTACAGAGTACTGCACATGTGACTTTGTGAACATATCTCATTAGCAATAATTCAGACAGTTTTTTAACATGAATGTTTGCAACAAACTCAGTACAAAAATATATACAGAGTCAGTGCTAAAAAATTCATCAGTGGAAAAATTAAACATATATTTGAACTTAAGCTGCCAAGCGGAAGTAGTTGGTTTCAGTACATAAATATCGGGCTTTGCTATTTAATTCGTAGTTACTGATTAATGAGGGGTTACTGAAGTGCCAGGTTTGTTACTATCCTTACAGATGTGGCAAGAGACAGACAACATGCTGTTTGTTAATAATCAGCTCTGCACAGGAGCTGAAGCAGAGTCCAGCCTGTTGCTCTTACAGTAATATACTCATAATAAAAGTACAGTAACAGTAGTTAGTTAGTGACTGAGCAGCCCGGTGCTTTTCTCTTGATTTCTGTGCACATAACTGATTTGTATCACTGCCAGTACATAAACACAAATTCAAACTTTATCCTCGGAGCACAGATGTTTTAAACTGATCTACTTCTATATTTCCGATGCATGAATTCCATCTTAAAACCATATTTATTTTGTCTGTATTGGTTCATTTTGTACAGCAGCCATTTTCATTATTCGTTAAGATTTGTTTTTTTTTTTTTTTAATTATTAAAAAAAAGATCAGCGTTGTTTCATTATATAACGCGTCTGAGATATATATTTTACAGGGATTACAGGCAGAGAAAGGGGAGTAGGGGTGTGCTGCAGGATGAACATGAATAACAGTGCACAAAATAGATGTGATATACATGACAGTTCTTCCCTCGTTGCACTGCAAGGGTGATGAGAATCTATGAACAAATAAAAATTAAATGCAAACTAAATTTTTGTTGTTGTTTTTTTAAACATTTTAAGTTTTTAGCTTTAACTTTTTTTCTTTTTTTTTGATTTTCAGTACCAGTAGTTACATCAGACCTTCCCAAAGTGATTGGGGCCCAGAGCCATGGCAGGGGGGGCGCGGTATGAAAAGGAAAAAAACAAAAGGCTTGGGCACTGCTAGCACGGGCGCCCACAGAAACGCAAAGCAGGAGATGAAGCATCGCTGAATATGTTTCCAAACCAACTTCATTCTAAGCCAAAGACTAGAAAATCTGGTTGTAACAAGTGTCACCTGGCAGTTTGTTGCTCTCTGCCAGGTGATTGGCTGAAGAGCTGTGAAAAGGTAGTGGGTGTGTGGGGTGAAGTCAGCGCTCTTCTGTGGAAAAAACCCGAGGCAATTAATTCACTCAGGTGCGAGTGGGTATACTGTCGGTAAGAGACTTTTGCCATTTTTGTTTGGATCTTTTGCTATTGCATGTGCCTATTTTTAATGTGTCATTGGACTTTTTTAGTGTGACCACGAATTTTAATAGAAGAATTGATCAAGCCCTAGATCGACTGCGCGCAGGGAAACTGATCAATATTGTAGGTATATTGAGTGTTTGTTTTAGTTTCATGATTTTGAATGGTTTTATAAAATTGCTATTTTATTGGGTAATATTTTAATTGATAATGTTGTTTGTTTTTCAGCTGTGCTGTCTCTGCTGTCCTTTTTTTTTTTGTTCTTTTGATTGATTTGTAATTTTGTTTTGGTTAGTCCGTCCAGCCGTAGAGGCGGTTATTGATTGAGAGTACGTTTTGTAAGGGCGGACTAACCTCTCTTGTTTTTTTTTTTTTTTTATTTTAATTGTTTGTGCCACTTCCCTTTATCTCTCAGATCACAGGCCATACATAGCACTGATTCCCAGCTGCGCTGAGACCCGAATTGTTTGCAGTGTGTGCCACGATTGCAGTGTCACTAAGCGGGGTGTGACGGGTTGTAGTGTTATTTCGCACAGTTTGTGTGGTAAGTCTCATGTGCAGCTGGGATATCAGCAGGATGTGTTGTAAGTCCTGTCTGGAAACGACTGGGAATTTGTATGTTTAACTCATGTAATAAATAAATGATCAATTATTTCTTTGCCCCGTTTACTCATCCCTTGTCCTCGGTTACATTTTGGCGTTGTTACGAACAGGTTTCAAGGGAGTGGCCATTTTGTTTTGTTATTTTGTAAGGACAGCAGGGACAGGTTTGTAAGATTGGAGAGAAGGAGCAGCCAGGTCTCGATCGCCATCATGGAGGGAAGCGAGCAACAAACAATGGCCCAACGTATACAGGAGTTGGAGAATGAACTTAGAGACTTGAAAACAGCATCTGTGGGTACAGAGAGGCCCTCTACATCAACAGGAGCTACAGGAAGTGAATCAGAGACTGTGAGACCCAATCCTGTGGTATACGTACAACAGGATAGAAAGTTGCCAACATTTTCAGGGAAGTTGGACAATATGGGCTCACTGACTCTAGATGAGTGGATTGAGCAAATGAGAGACTTTGTGCGCACGAGAGGCAGAACAGAAAAAGAGCAAGCATATCTTCCCTTTGGTTTCACCTGCACAAGTGCCGAGGTAGGTCTCCCCTGCAAAATTAGTTTTCCCTTTGTCGGGAGCAGCGCTGGGCTCTCCAAATCACGGACAAACAGTATCCCACATTCTTGATTTTTAGTTCACAAACACTTGTTGTAATGACTAACTACTCCTGACATTTTGGAGATGTTAGCTCTGTATACAGTAAAGTTACAGCGGGATACAAATAATATCAGACTGATCCTGCCACGATTTGTTCCCCCGGTTCAAATCACAGACAAACAGTATCCTACAGTTGTTTATGTTTTTGAACCCATTTTGCACAGACACATTTTTTTAAAAATGTATTGATGGCAATGTTAAATATTATTACTCAGGGAAAAAAAAACAACTACAGTAAAAATAATTACACCCTGATGCGTCAGCCTTTCTAAATAGAGGGACAGTAACTGCTTGTGTATATATAAGCGTGTAAAACCTGAGGATAGTCAGATTAACAGTATTTTGTCTCTGTCTGCCATTCTGCAATGCAGCTCATGTAAACAATGTGGCGCACAGCCTGACGTGAAAAAAGGCACATACCTTTGACGTTGTGTCAAACTCTGTATTCCTCATCCACAACTAAACGCAAAAAAGGGTTTTAAAAAATATCTGTTTTCGGTGATTCGAAACGCCGTTTACGACGAAACAGCTGCGTTTTCAAAAATACCCGTGTAGGTGTGGACGTAGCGTAAAAGAGTTAGTAGTTTATTTTATTACTACCCGTAATTTATTGCAGATTACTTGTATTTGCTTAATTGTTTACTAAATGTTTGAGGTGTGAAATAAAGCGCAATGGAGCAAAATATGGGTGTGTGTGGTTGGAGGATGTGTTAGTGCGTGTGCGTGCGTGCACGCGCGCGGTGGGGGGGCGCGAACATTTTTCATGTAAAACATAGGGGGGCCCAGCAAAAAAGAAAAAGTGAGTTACATCATGAGCTTCACATTAAACATTAGGCTACTCAGCAGCATTTACAGTCATTTAAAAAAATTGCTTTATTCCTTGGAAGCCAGAAACACCAGAATTATGACTCACAAATACACCAGCGGTTTATTAAGAAACTCAAACCAGTTCCTTTTCTGGTCTTCTACTGTTATTTCCCCTACATGGACCCATGCTTTTTCATGTTGTGCCTGAGGAACAAGGCGGGGCTTTATCCATGGGAACTTTATTTGAAAATGCATTCCCAAAGGTTTTGTTTCACTTACAGTAAAAGCCACAGTGAACACTGGAAATTGAGGTGATCACTTGTGAACTGCGTTAAGCCACCGACATGGCGCTGACTAAATTAATGAGTGCGATCCTCACCAGAGCGCTGTTTATTTTAGTTGCTGTCATCGGAGTGTTGAGGGTGGCATCGGTTAAGAAGGATAACAATTACTTGTTTCTGGCTTTTCTTTTGTTGCCGCTTGTTGTTGAAATGATAGTAACACTGAAGATGCGAAAAGGACAGGATTATAAATGGTAAGATAAAGGAGCATGCATGCAAGTGATGGTAAAAACAAAAGTGGTGTAATATTGTAATTATATTATCCTTAAGTATTCATTAGGCTACTTAATGCCTGAAGCTACTCATATTACTTTCAAACTCATCTCCGCTCTATCGTTTGCACTTTCCCCCTCTAATAGACAGTATAACAGTATAATGCATGATTAAATTATGCATTTTCATCTTTTCCTAGTCTTTATCTCGACCCCGGTGTACCTTACATGCATATTTAAGTAGTTTGTACCTTTGCTGCTACTATATTGATAAGCTGGGAAGCTAATAGTTAAACTGTCCCGAATGGTGGTACGATACCCCTTGACTTTTATTACTTCAAGTTAATCTCTTCAGTCTTCCTGCATGCTTGAAGTAAACATGCTTATCACTTTTCTTTTTTTTTAAACATTTTTGAATGCCTTTGGTTGTCTTGTAGGTTTTCCCCTCCTATCTTTCTCTTCCTCATTACTATTATTCCCTCGATCTGGATTCTGGAGATACAACACCAGCAAGACAAAGCCAGCGATCTAGAGGTACCCCATGTACATTTATTGACCGATTCTATCAAATGCCACATCTGCTATTAATGTTAAGGTTTATAAGATTTAATTACAATAAAACAATAAATACCCCGTGAAATTCACTCACAAAAGCTTCTTTAAATTGTTTTCAGTGCAATAAACTAGATTCTATAGAAACTTTGCAAAGACTGTGGAATCGAAGCACCGAGCAGGGAAACACCACAAACCAGAATTTACTTAAGGTAAGAGTGACTGAATTGTTAAGTTATGGTTCTGTGACAGAAATAAAGAGAGAAAAAAGAAAGAAACTGTGAATGAATGAAATGAGAAAGATCACTGTGCCATGTGAATGAGCTCAAATGGGACAAGCAATGAGCAAATACAGACTTGCCAGGAATTTATTTCGTTATCCATGTCTAATCAGAGAGAACCAGTTTTTCCACTTTTTCTACCAATGTTTTGAGTGAAACTCTCTGTATTCAGCCAGGAAGGGACATATAATAATAATAATAATAATAATAATCATAATAATAATAATAATAATAATAATAATGGTAATGGATTGCATTTATATAGCGCTTTTCGGGCCCTCAAAGCGCTGTACAATTCCACTATTCATTCACTCTCACATTCACACACTGGTGGAGGCAGCTACAGTTGTAACCACAGCTGCCCTGGGGCAGACTGACATAACCTTCTACAGAAATAACATCCGGTGGCGTTGTTCCTCTTCTGGTCTTTCGCTAAGAAGGCTGAACTACCACTGTAAAGGTTGTTATTTCTTTATGCTAAGACACTTAACAGCTTATTGACTGTTTCATAATGACTTCTCTTTAAGAAAGCCAGAAAGAGCAGCAGAAAAGGTTGAAGCAACTCAAGTAAAATAAAATGATTAATGATGATTTCATCATTTAGTTCTTGGAAACTGTTTAAGCAGCAGTGTGGACTGAACGCATAGTGAAACTATTTATGCTCTGATTTTTTCATTTTTCATTCATGCATTAAGATTGACTGGAAATTAATAAAATAATCCAACTGATCCACTCCACCTGTAGGAACAATGCATTTTTGTCACACTTAAAAAAAACAAAAACGAATTTATTTCAGCTACCTATCCAAAATGCGGCATCCAAATTCCAGTGCCTTTTCACTTAGTACTCTTAATAAGAAAAGTAGAAAACAGTAAAGCATAAAGTGGACAGTCTCTCTTACTTTCATCATTTCAAATATCATCAGATTGATGACAAAGATCAGAATCAGAATCAGAATCGTGTTTATTGGCCAAGTATATGTGCAGACACATACAGGGAATTTGGTTCCAATAGATGGTGGCTCTCAAGCACAGCAATGTAAATCACACACACACACACACACACACACACACACACACACACACACACACACACGTGTCTATATATACATATTACACATACATACACAAAGCTGTGTAAACCAACTATAAATAACGAATCTAAACTTATATACATAAAATACAGAAATGAATGAGGTGGAATGAATACTACAAAATGTACATAAGGTGCAGTTGCAGTCTGGCAGTGTGACAGGTCAACTGTTAAGAAGGGAGATGGCGAGGGGAAAGAAACTGTTCCTGTGTCGGGTGGTCCTGGTCTGCAGGCTTCTATACCATCTGCCAGAGGACAGCAGAAAAGTCTGTGTGCAGGGTGTGAGGGGTCTGTGATGATTTTCTCTGCCCGTTTCCTGGTTCTTGAGAGGTACAGATCCTGGATTGAGGGCAGGGGCGTGCTGATGACCCTTTCTGCTGCCCGTACAGTCCGCTGCAGTCTGCTCCTGTCCTGTTTAGTGGCTGCTCCATACCAGACTGTGATGGAGGAGCACAGGACAGACTCAATGACCGCAGTGTAGAACTGGATCAGCAGCTCCTGTGGAAGACTGTACTTCCCCAGTTGTCTCAGGAAGTACATCCTCTGCTGGGTCTTTTTGAGGATGGAGTTGATGTTGGTCTCCCACTTCAGGTCCTGGGAGATGGTTGTACCCAGGAACTTGAAGGTCTTCACAGTTGACACAGGGCTGTCTGATATGGTGAGGGGGGGCAGAGTTGAGGGATGTCTCCTGAAGTCCACTGTCATCTCTACAGTCTTAAGAGTGTTCAGCTCCAGATTGTGCTGACTGCACCAGAGTACCAGCCGCTCAACTTCCTGCCGGTATGCAGACTCATCACCATCTTGAATGAGGCCAATGACAGTGGTGTCATCTGCAAACTTTAGGAGTTTGACAGCCGAGTTCAAGATGCAGCATTAAGAGCTAGATAATTCACAAAGTGCCCACTAATTGGAGAAATAGGAATAATTTTTAGAAAATAAGAGCCTGGGTCTCAATATTGACGAAGAGTTTTAAAAATGTTTAGCGCAGGTTCCAAGAAAATAGACATTTTTACTTATTTAATAAGTTTCTCCACTATTCTGTTATTTATTTTGAAAATAATAATTTAAAAAATTGTACAAAGGAACTCAGGTTCTCTTATTTACAGCAGGGTCTTATGACATATTACCTGTACTGTGTCTCAGGTTACTTATACTCAAATGCTTCTGTAGAACTGCTTTTAATTGTATGTGTGGGAAACTATCATAAACTATCATGTGGCTCACTGTTGTTTACTGAAAGGACAGAGATGAGATTAAATCCCAAATGGCTTTTTGAGTGAAGTGATTCAACCTTCTCAGAAAACCAAGTTTTCAGCATTAAACATCTTGCCATCTTTTTTCCTTTTCTTAAATACTGAGCAGAGGTTGTCCACTGTCTGCGCGAATGACTGGATCCTGGCTCTTCACCAGATCGTGCTCATCCTCCTCATTGTGGGGAAGTGGCTTCTGCCTTTGGGAGGCGGGGTCACAAAAGATGAGTTGTCTCAGCTTCTTCTAACTTTTGTTGGCACTGCAGCGGACATCCTGGAATTTACTAGTGAGACGCTGTCAGATGTAAAGTAAGGGGCTAATCGTGTTGCTTGTACGTTAAGAATGTGCTTCTCCTATCGAGACATAAGTCTGCATTTAATGTATGCAAATGCATATATAGTTCCTGATATTGGTGTCACTTTTCTTACAGAGAAAAAAATCCTGCCATGGTTTACGTCATCTTAGCTGTATGGACCTGGAGCATGTTGCAGTTTCCACTACATCTAGCAGGTCAGGTACCTTAAAATACTTGGTGTTTATTAAGGAGCTACAGCAGTGTAAGGAAGTTCCTTTCCTGTTCCCCGGTCATGAAAAAGACAAACAGTCTTAACAGTGTGTTTAGAAATTGGCTAAAAATCCAAGCCAGTCCAGTAAGTAAACAGTTAAGTACATAAGTGCAGCAAGTAAGTTGAAATTACAGCCCCCGGTGCTTTTAAATGACTAACTCAAACATTTTTACTTCCCGAGACTTAAATTAAAGGAATTAGGTAGCAGGTTATAAGTTTTCAGCTGCTTTGGTGTGGTTCCTCCTAGTGCACAACACAGCTCATGCCCCATGTGGCGAGAGTATGTAGGCAGCTGCTGTAGGATCAAGGATTGATATCGCTGACTTGTCCCCACTCTCACATAAACTAAATCCAATACAACATCTCTGGGACTTTATTTTTTTGCCCATCTGATGCTACCAAGTTGCACCTCCGACTGTCTAGGAGCGCAGTAACGCCGTGGTCTCTTTAGGAGCATGTCCCAATGTTGTCAGGCATCCACAGAAGCACGTGGGGGGCCATACAAACTACTCCCTCACATTTTTAGTTGCTGCAATATAATTTCAGCAAAATAGACAAGCCTCCTCACAACATTTTTTCACTTTGATTTCTGGGGTGTCTTTGAATTCAGCCCTCTGTAGGTTTCCATTTCCATCAAACAATGTGGCATCTTTTCATTCCCATCACATTACTCAGTATATATCAGTGTAGATATCAGCATGATTTTTTTCTCATTTTGATCTGATGTGTTTTCAAAGTGTTACAGGAAATATTCAACCTTAGTTTTTGTGGTCTCGAGTCTTTATTTACTATTTGTTAATAGGTAAATGGTTATTCTAATGATAAGTATCTAACTTTAAGGATATCTTATGCTCTGGTTTGTTATTAATAATTATTATTAGCTCCCCAGGTTTCTGCTCACTGGGAACCTTCTTCCTGGTCGTAGCTAAAATACTTTTGACCTGGGTGGCTAAAAAACTTGTTAAGACTATTTCTGAATTAATGTCACCTTTATCTAAGGTTTCCTCCTGTATCATCCTCACTAAAACTTCTAACCTTTGGTTAATCCATCCACTTGTGTCCTGCATTCAGGTTCTAAATTAAAAGGAGACCTGTTATATTCAGACCATATTTGTATTCTTGGACTCTACTAGAATAGCTTGGTAAATTTCACACTTAAACAAAAAGCGAGATAAGCTGTTTTAAAAACAAACAAATAAATGTGACATCTGTCAAACTACATGCAGCTACCTGAAGGAAAGCTTCATTTTTACTGTCAATCATTTGTTTTTCCTCTTCTTATTCAACATAGTGGTGAACACCAAATCTGATGAAGAGAATGGCGGAGAAGATCAAGTTGTCCGGGAAACCTTCTTTATTAAACACAGCACTGATATTTGGAGTATCATAGAGACCCTCTTTATCCAGGATGGGCCTTTTCTGTTGGTCAGGCTGACTGTCATTATTCACTTCAGAGTCCTCCACCAGATGCTTGGTTTCTTTGCCATCAAGAACGGCCTAGTGATCACACTGAGCTTGTACAGGTTGGCCATTATATTGCTGGACTACAGACATTCCATGGGCAACAATGCAGAGGCAGTACCGATGCATGAGTCAGATGACAGACGTTGCAGCCACAGCAGCACTGAGGCAATAGCGATCCATGAGTTAGATGAGCTATGCGACAGACCTTCCAGCCACAACAGTGCAGAAGCAGTGTTGACCCATGAGTTGGATGACAGACGTTCCAGCCACAACAGTGAAGAGGCAGTGCTGACCGATGAGTTAGCTCTGGTAGATAAAGAGGAATCTTAGAGTGAGATGTATTACGCTAAACATTTAAAACCTTTTTTTTTTTTTTTTTTTTATCTAAATGACATCAGAAACAGCAGTATGCGACATTACGTGATGGCAGAGCTTCAGTTCATCCTTTGTCATTTTTTTTTTTTTTTTTTTTTTTTTTTTTTTAATAAATAGGACAGGGGGAATGAATGAGAGAAAGAGGGGGAGAGAAAGAAAGAAAACCAAAGGGGAGAAGAGACGGTGAGAAGGGGGGGGGGAAGAGAGAGAAAGAAAAAAAAAAAAAAAAGAACTCCTGGGTCACCTGTATGGAGAAAAAAAACAAAAAAAACAAACAAAAAAAAAAACCAGAGGAGACAGCAAACAACAAAGAGCAACATAATAATAGAGAAAACAAAGCACCATCACAATAAACTAGCTAGTCATAGATATCAATATTTACTAAATAATAAACGATATTGTGCAGCACGCAAGATAGACAGCGCACAGTGTGCTTTGAGGCAGCAGCCAAGAAAGCTTTAGTCCGCGTCTGTGAATACCCATGTGTGCATACCTGTGTGAACATTTAAAACCTTTTAAATTCAAATGGCAAAAACTATCACTGAAGCAGGAAAAGAAGGAAACACAACACAATGGTTTGACACAGCTACAAAGTCAGAGTGACTAAAGTCAGACTGTCAGATAAGAAGTTAGTCGACTTCTAACAGTGTGATAACTGATGTCTGGCTGACAGGAATTGAGGGCAACAAACGAAGGTGAAAGCGAGATGATGAGATATTTTTGCATGTTGTGTGAGATCGAGAGGAAGATAATAACAGACAGAAATTTTCCTGTTTTAACCCAAACAGGAAATTGAAAGTCATGCAAAAGCCCCTCTAGTGGTAGTCGGTAGGTGCTTTGTTCATTTAAAATGATTGCTCTTTACAAAATAAGGAATATGCTGTTTACAAATCAAAAAGTATTGTTACCTCAGTAGTTACATTAAATCAATGTGATATCTGTGGCTAAAACAGGTGGATCATTGTCCATTTGTACATTTTTTTTAAACTAAAGATAAAATTGCACTCAGGTGATGAGCTGTGTATGAGTTGCTTTTAAAGCCTTTAAAACCGTTTTTACGGCTTTAAAATCACACAAAGTTTTTATACCTGATTTATGTGAGGATCTTCATTTAGCTGGTAAAGGAACAAAAATATATGTCATGTTTGTTGTAAATGACTATAACTCATGATATCCTGTCAAAGCTGCTCTGACCTGAATACATTTCAGTAAATGTGGCTCATTTTACTTTTTTGCTATTTCATTTATCACAAAACCAGAAACAGTGGGTTCAAAATGATTATTTTTTAGTTTTTCTGGGTGATTTGTCGCATTGCCAATATATACAAACACAAATTCAAACTTTATGAGCACAAATGCGCTACATCTACTTCTGTTGAAAATATTCATCTGAAAACTGTGTTTATTTTGTCTACATTTCTTCATTTTGTACAGTAAATCTAACCTGCAAACTGTCTACCGTCTCCCCTCTGTGGACATCAGTGTATTACCACTTTGATGATGCCATCTGTGACAGTTTTTTGTTTGAGATGTTGCATCAGAATCAGTCTTATCTGAGTTTAGAACATTTCAGCTCCCTATGAAATCACTGTGGCTGCTGTCAAACTGTCACAAGAGTTGATTTTTGTATTCACCATCTATATGCCAGCCAGTTTTCAGAGATGTCAGGAAATTTAAAATTGACATTTGCACCTGCGTCATGGCCCCACAGTGTGGTTTCCTGTTTTATTGTGAAGGTCTGTGTCTTATGTTAGTGTGTCCAGCTTCTGACAAAACAAGAGTAAAACAGTTTCTCGACTAACTCCAGCTCCAGCAAATAGTCTTTTCCTTTTCCTCTCTATGATGATTAAACTGGATAAAACTGAACAATGTTTGGAACCATAAATCTGTCATGACAATAAATACTCAGGTGTTCAAAAGGCTCAAGGAATGTGTGAAATCCTTCAAAACAGTTTATCACACCAGATTGAGTCATTTTCACCCTTCCTTAATATTTGGAAATGCTCTAAGGCAAATGAGGAAGAACGGCTGTCCAAAATCCGGTCAAATTGTAAACAAGCATTGTTTCATTATATAAATCATCTCAGATATTTATTTTACAGGGACTTTTTTTTACAGGAGGAAGGGGAGAAGAGGTGTGCTGCAATATGAAGATGCATAAAAGTGCAGCAACATATATGCCAGTTCTTCTTTAGTTACACTGCAAGGAAGTACATTTAATTGTTAGTGTGATAAAAATCTGTGACCAAATGAAATCACATATAGTGTATTACCAAAAAAATAAAAATGTAGGACAACAATGATACACACTTCTAGTGTTCACCGTCATTCTTTTAAACAGTGTTATATTAACCTTTATTTTGGTGGCAATTATTTAGACCTGTTCATTGACAAAGACTTCATATTGGCACATGCTGCATGTATGATCTGTTGCGGAAAACATATGTTAGAGCTGAGAACTTCAAACAAGGTTATGAGAAATGTGCCAAAGCCAATGAGACTAAAACAACTTTGTGAACTTCAAACACTCCCCAGTTCTCTGAAACTCTGATGGAGAGATGGAGCCTAGCAGTCCCGGTCAAATATTGACATGATTGATTGACAGGATTTTCACAGAAATCTAACCATTGAGTGTTTCCTGACTCACTACTGTAAGAAGAAATGAATTATTTGTATATAGAAACAAACTCCAAAAAGTTGATGTTGTTTATCTGGACATCTGTGTTTTCAGTGGGAGTGACGAAATGTTTATTTAAATTATTATTTAATAATAACGAAATATAATATAATCATTAAATAATAATTCTGAATAATTCCACTTGAAGTTAAAACACAAACAAAGTGGAAAAACCCTCAAGTTTTCTTGGCAGTTAAGGTGAGCTTGGCTTCCCTCTTGTGGCATTTTAGATGTATTACATCATCTTGCTCCTCTTCTGCTTCACAGCATTTTTCTCTTTACTGCCTCTTTAATTGTAACAGAAAAAGTTAACTAAACGAAATCATGGAGATCAGGACTCCCGTTAAACTGAACTAGTAAAGATTTGCAAGCTTCTTATTTTGTAAAATTAAGTTAAACCTGGTTGGCTGCTGCATTTTACGCCCACTTTCACTCCACTAATCCATTTCATTCACTGCCACTCTCTTTGTTGAAAGGTGAAAAAGACATTTATCAGGCAAATGTCATTCTCTTTGGCTGCTTGTCTCTGCCTACACTGCTTAACACTCGCTGAATGTCGGGCACGTTTCATTACCCTTGATCCAATCCAAAATCTCAAAAGGTAGGCGATTTGTGCAAATTATTTTCAAAAGGCTAGCATATATATATATATATATATATATATATATATATATAAATTTAAAAATTCAGTTATTTCAAGCAGCTTCCCGTGAATTTCAAATGTATATATATATATATATATATATATATATATATACACATTTGAAATTCACGGGAAGCTGCTTGAAATAACTGAATTTTTAAATTATGTGACTTGTGAAGTTAAACTTAATGCATTCATAGATTTTGTTAGATTATAATATTATTTTATGCCATGTTATACCCCTAATTAAAGGTTGTGAATTATTATGTAGTTTTAGTTTGCAGTATTCTCCTGAAGTAGAAGAAGCTGATAACTATTGCATTTGTTAAACTGATTTGCATTACATTAGACTGATGATTTATTGTGGATGAATGATATTGTTTTATGATGTTATAAGAAATACTGTTTGCAGAAAATCATCGCCTTATTTGTCTGATTAGAAGAGAACGGAACATACTGGAGTTTTCTGCCCCATCTCAGCAGGAGCAGATAAACGGGGAGCCAAGGTCGTAGCTTAGGCACTGTGTGAGAGAAAGCATGTGAATGTTTAGGCTTTTATGATAAGGTGGGGGCACCAGAGGCTATAAGAGTTTTATCAATGCTCCACCATTTTGAGATCTGAGGCTGTCTGCATACAGTGTCCATCTCCCACGCGTGTGACTATTAAAATCATCGTTTGACTCAACCCGGCCGGACCAGTGTTGTTATTGTGGTTTTTCCTCTTGTATCCATCCCCAATATTTGAATCCGTAACAATTTCTATTTATGCATTTGCAAAATAATTTTACCTGTGTTCAGGTTGCTGTGTATTTGTGTGTGGGTTGGCAAATGCATTTGTGAGAAGTCAAAACACGCAAATCATTGTGCAGATTTGTAAATCTTAGTTTATGTTCATGGATCATACCATATGCTTTTGTAAACATTTCTAGACTAATTTTACACCACTGAAATATGAAAAAGCACTCGCTTAGGAGGAATGACAACTGGTAGTGCAACAGCGCTTATAGAGCTATCAGTTGACACCTCACAGAACACATAAAAGGCTGTTCAAAGATAGCAACACTGGAGTGGACGACAATACTCTGGTGGAATGAGCTTTAGTGTTCACAAGGATTAACTCTTCTTTTATTATCTTTAGCCTAAGGAAACATTGTTCAAAGAAAGGTGGTTTAATGTAGGTAGAGTATAATAATCCCTAGCAGCCTGTCTCCAAGGTTTACTTTACTTTTTTAGACTTTACTGTCTAGAACATGAGCACACCTGCAGAGAATCACATTATCACAGAGTCCTAGAAGTCACAACCTAAACATAAGTAAATAAATATATAAAATATATAAGCGTGACCTCACACATCTTCTGGGTTTCTAATTTTCTTCTATTTGAGGTTTTAAAAAATTTAAAAACACAGCTCTGCCTGTGAACACAGTAGCCCCACCCACCTGACGATCAAATGTTTGTTTGTCAGGGGTAACCAATGAGAAGAAAGCTGGTGTAAAGATAGGTGGAAGCTGATATGTATAACTTAAAGTTACTAAAGACCCAGTTGATCACCAGAAAAATGTGAGGAAGTTAATGCAAAGAAATATCAGGTTCTTTTCTGGGCTACCTCCTTGCGAGTGGGCAGATGAAGACAGAGCTCGAAACAAATAAAAGCTGTGGTGCACTGGGTTGTTCCCACCTCACCTATCCCCCTCTGTTAACAGCTCAGGAAAGCATGGGACGAGGCCAAGGGTGTGTTTCTTGAGACAGCTGAACGACATAAGAAACTGGCAGATTGATGGGGGACACCTGTTTTCATTTAGATCAACATGTTTGGTTGTCATCAATGACATCTCTTTACAGCCCCTATGTAATTGAAGAAATCATAACTCCATCCGCTGTCTGTCTAAAACTACCTAAATCTATGATAATTCATTCAGCATGTCATGTCTCCCAGCTGAATCCTGTCTCAGTCCTCAGTTCTCTTACCTCCATGTTTTGCTTGGCTTCTAAGTGCTTACTCTTGCTCTTGCCACTGCTTCCAGTAACCCCCTGGTGTGTCATCTTCCTCGTGGCTTTGTTGAAATTCTCCTTTGTGATTTTGAAACTCAAACTTCGGTTTAGATTTGGAATCATTTTATTTCCTCATCTGTCTGCTCACCCACTAACAGCGCTGTTCCCTGGCTTGTAATTCTCTAATAGTCATCATTCTTTCTAGATTGTAGGATGTCATGACCAGTAATATGTCAAACACTGATCATTTTATTCTACATGACAGACAAGATTGTTCTTTGTGCCAAGATAGCAAACAATGTTAGTCTGCATGAGCCTTGTACTGATTGAAGCAACTGCATAGAGGGAATCACTGTTCTGTGATCAGTGACCAGAGCCCCTCGGCCATTTAATAAAAATAATGGATTGCATTTATATAGCGCTTTTTGGGGCCCTCAAAGAACATACTGGTGGAGGCAAGCCACAGTTGTAGCCACAGCTGCCCTGGGCAGACTGACAGAAGCGAGTCTGCCATATCGCGCTATCGGCCCCTCTGGCCAACACCAGTAGGCGGCAGGTGAAGTGTCTTGCCCAAGGACACAACAACCCAGACTGTCTGAGCAGGGGCTCGAACCGGCAACCTTCCGGTTACAAGACAAACTGACAACTCTTTGAGGCACGATCGCCCCATTTCTGTCATTATCATTTCAACAAAGCTGAAAACAGCTGAATTTTGAATACTATGCTCACATAAAAATGCAGGGTCACACCAGGCCTAGGGTGCGATGTTGGATGGCCTTTCTGTCTCAGTCCACAGAAGACAGTTTGTTTCCATTTACTCGCTCACAGAAAAAAAAGCCTGCTGTTGTGAAGAGGAAAGCCTGCTGATACAAATTCATTTAATTTAGTTTCAGTGATTTGTAAGTGCTCAGAGTTGACTTAAGACTTAAGATGCGTGGAAAAAAGGAAGCTGCCTCGTGATTAACAGAGACTAATGGGTTTTGAAGAAATAGAACTAAGTTTATTTTTTTCCTTCCTCTTTCGTCTTCTGTAAAATTCTCACTGTGATTTCACATGATGATGACTGAAGTATGATGACAGACAATTTGGAACAAAGACAGGAAAAGTCTGGCTGTTCTCCAGGGTCACAGACCTTTTTACCGTTTCCTCTGTGCAAAGCTGATAGGCCAGATAAATATGAATAGAAATCAACCTAGCACACAGCCAAACAGGGCAAAGTGACGTGTGTGTGCGTACCATGTTTAGATATCTTTGTGAGGACCAAAAATTGGAATGTTGCTATGCTTGTGGGGACCAACATTTCCTCGTGGGGACTAAATGTCCATCATTTTTGATGGTTAGGGTAAGTGGGTAGGGAAAGCATTATGTCAATTTGATGTCCTCACTAAGATATAAAAACAAGTGTGTGTGTGTGTGTGTGTGTGTGTGTGTGTGTGTGTGTGTGTGTTAGATGACATAATCACTGACTTCTGTTAGATAAGTGTGTGTGTCTCTGTGTCTCTCTCTCTCTCTGTGTGTGTGTGTGTGTGTGTGTGTGTGTGTGTGTGTGTGTGTGTGTGTGTGTTAAACTGTACAGAAGTTTTAGAATTTTCCTTAGTAGGTTTTAAAACTTAGCATTCTAGCAACAATATCAAGAGGAATCAAATTTATGCCTGAAACAGACAGATGCATAAAGAACAGTGCTTAGACACAAGAAGAATGGAAAGTCCTGAAACTTGTATCATGGACCCACAAACTCTGAGAAGTCAAATTATGATCACCTGATACGTCCACTGAAAAATTGTGGCAAGTTCTCCAAGATAAAAAAACAAAACAAAAAAACATTGCTGTTTTGATCAATTTTTTTCTCCTTAATGTATTTTTTTAATGTATTAAAAATACATTCTTAACATTATTATTGCAAGGATCTCCCACTTTACCTTTATTGCTTCTTCCCGCAGGCGATACGGTCTCTCAATCACACCACCACACAGTACTGACCCACACATATGGTTCTTACACACACACTGGACTTTCTGGACTTTGGTTTTGCACAACACTGGTCACTATATTCTTCATTTCCAGTTAATACTTGTACAGCTGCTGTTATTGTGTATATATTTATTTATATTTAGATTTCTTCATACATTCTTATATAGTTCTATATTGTGTATTTTGTTGTACAGTTATTTTATTTTCAACTTTAATTTATATATTTATCTTTATCTTATTCTTCCCAGTTAAATTTACCCTTCATTCTAATTTGTGTTGTACAGTTATTTCATTTTTAACCTTAATTTATATTTTATTCCTTCCTAGTTAAATTTACCCTTTTTAATTTTTCATATTTATTTCCTATCTTATTCATAGCCTTTTCCTTTTTTGTTTTCTTTAGGTCACGAGCAGTTGTCCAAGCATTTCACTACATATCGTACTGTGTATGACTGTGTACGTGACAAATAAAATTTGAATTTGAATTTGAATTATTGCCTCAAAACTTTCCACAAATTAAGAGTCTAATTATATTTGTAGCTCTGAAAATTTATATTGACAGTCATGTGAAAAAGAAAGTTTGCAAAGGACTCTATGCAGTATTTTGCAACACTGCAAACACCTGTCGGCTTCCACAGGAATTAAAACCCAAGAGTTACATCTTAGACTCTACAGGCCTCAGTGAGCATATTGAATGCTAAAGATCAGGACAGGACAATTAGAAAAAGAGCAAATGTGTATGGCTTGTTGGAAGGATAGCCAGGAGAAAACCTCTTCTCTCTATAAAGGCAGCACAGCTTAAGTCTGCACAATTGCATCTGAACAATGTACTTTGGATACAAAGGACAAAGTCAAGAAATCTGCCTTAATGCAAACACCCAAACACAGAATATCCAATACTTCATGGAAAATGCAAACCATGGTGATGAAGGGGTGATGATCCAAGCTTGCAGGCTTGCTTTTGCAGCTGCAGTATCCGGGCAGTCGACAATGAACTTCTCTGTATTTCAAACTATTATTGAGTCAAATGTGAGACCATCTGTTCGACAGCTTAAGCTTGGACGTCCCACACACAACAGGAAATCTACAGCAGAATGGCTCAAAAAGAAAAGAATTAAGGTGTTCTGATGACCCAGGCCAGACCTCAGCTTAACTGAAATGCTGTGGAAGGACCTTAAGAGAGCTATGCATAAATGAATAACCACAGACTTGTAAAAAAGAGTGAGTCAAAACTCCTCCACAATGATGTGAGAGACTGATAAAGTTGTAAAGAAGATTGTTTCCAGTTATTGCTACAATAACATGGTTCTACAAGCTACCAAATCAGAGGGTGTACTTTGCTTCTCATGGGACTCCTGTGATCTTTTTTACATAACTGTATGTGAACATGGAAATACTTCAGTCCACCTTTACCTGCATTTTACACCCCAAGTTGAGTACTACTAGAAATGCAAGTTTTATAAAATTACAAACTAAGATTCATCCAAATATAATCCTATTAAAATGCAGTTACTGAAGTTAACTCTGTAACTTCTGTCGGTGCTGTGCTTTTTTGGAAATCGAATTTCCCAGAGGAACCCACCCGAGGGATTAATAAAGTTCTATCTAATCTAATCGAATCTACATTTACTCAAGTGCTCAACCTAAATACAAGCATAGGGTATTTGCCACTTAACAATCACCTCTTTATAAAAAAAAGATGGTATCCCAGTAATTACAGGCAGATTTCATGGTGCTGAATATTGCAGTATGTGCACTCTGTAGCTCGGGACAACTTGGAGATGAATGAATGAAGACAAAAATATCTTCCTGTATATTTAAGATTGAGAGCAAATGTTTATGCAATGCAGAAGTTGTGTAATTGTAAAGATACTATTACTGTGTGTAGAACAAACTTGCACAATTCTGTAAATAAACTGTATCTGCATTTGGACATGGGTAATTTTTTCCTGTATATATACAGTGGACCTTTCATACATTAACTGAAGGGTATAAAACAGTTAATAAATATAAAATAGTTGCTAAAACTCTCGATCGTGGCTCAAGAGTTGGCAGTTCGTCTTGTAATCGGAAGGTTGCCGGTTCGAGCCCCAGCTCGGACAGTCTCGGTCGTTGTGTCCTTGGGGAAGACACTTCACCTACTGGTGTTGGCCATAGGGGCCGATGGCGCGATATGGCAGCCTCGCTTCTGTCAGTCTGCCCAAGGGCAGCTGTGGCTACAACTGTAGCTTGCCTTCACCAGTGTGTGAATGTGAGAGTGAATAAATAGTGGAATTGTAAAGTGCTTTGAGGGTCTCGAAAAGCGCTATATAAATGCAATCCATTATTATTATTAAAATAGTTTTCAACCAGTAAAGGTCATATTTGCCTGTTTGTTGTTCTGCTTCAGCTTTGGGACTTAATTTATAGTTTCCAGGAATTAAAACAGCTCAGGATGTTAGGTAGGGCTGTGTGCAGGCAGGAATAGGACCCAAGGTGCAGACTCCGGAGACAGATGTGAACTCAAAACAACTTTAATGTTAAACTCAAATATAACATAACTGGAAAAATCAAAATAAACTTACACCAGGAGGAATGACAGAACACACAGCTAGGAAAACGGTAGATCGCGACACGGACACAGAGAAACACAGGGCTTAAATACACAGATGGAGCAATCAGGGACTGAGTAACAGGAGGGAAACACAGCTGGGACAAATCAGAACTGACGAGACCAAAGAAGCGTAAACTGAACACACTGAGAAAAGACAGAGACCTTCAAAGTAAAACAGGAAACACATAACACAGACTGAACAAAGACACGGCCTCACCTGTAGGCACTACAGAGGGAACAGAGACGTGGGACCAGGGCAGACACAAACACTGAGTGGACACGGGGATATAGGAACTAAGGATACACATAGACGCGAACTAGATAAGGGGATGCAGGTGATAGGGGAGACAGAGCAACTAAAGAAGACAGAGACATAAACCATAAGACAGAACTCAAAGAAACCAAAAAACTAGAAAATATAAATAATATCATAAACTCAAAAACCCTGGGTCAACGACCCAGGCATCCTAACACAGGATGTCCTTGTCGTGGTATTCCTGTTAAAGAAAGGCATGCTGTGATGCTGCCTCCCCCATACCCTTAAAGAATTTCTAATCAGTCCAAGATGTCATGAATTAATCACGAAAAAACAGAAAGACCTTCTTGCGTCAGCTTGCATTGTATTTAACTGGAGCCACATTTATTCCGACTTTCCCTTCTATTGGTGTATCTGATCCCGTCTAAGGGTCCGGGGGGGGGGGGGGGGGGGGGAATGGACCTTGACTCTATAAGGCGGAGCTTAAACTTTTGTGACTTTGGCGAAAAACGATTTTCCCCCCACTTCACTGCTGGAGTCACAGTTTCGTTTGTATCCGTGCAGTTAGGAATAACGGCGTCCAGTGCCAAATTGCAGGCAACCGGCGACATGGGTCTGATTAAATTTATAAGTGCGATCATTACTAGAGCGCTTTTTATCCTGATTGCTCTCATCGGTGTGTGGAGAGTGACTCGGGTGAAGGAACATGACTTTTACTGGTTGCTAACTTTCCTCTTTTTGCCGCTTGTTCTGGAAATGATAATAACCCTGAGGAGGAGGAAAGGAAAGGATTACAAATGGTGAGATGTGAAGCATGAATGTAAGAGTGTGGAAATGTGCTGTAAGGCTGTAATTATATTATCCTTCAGTATGCATTATGTTACTTAACGACTGGAGTTTGCACAGCTACTTGGCATAGATGTACAGTATATGACTAAAACTAAGCGCTTACCATTTCCCCCAAAAACTTTATCCCTTCCCCCATCTCCCCCGAGCATCCTATATCCTGCCTGTCCCTCTGCTGCTATTGTTAAGCTGTCCTAAGACATTAAGTTGGGGTGGTACCCCTTAACTCATATCGCAGATCGCAGTCTCCCCTGTCTTCCTGCATGCTTGAAATACATTGTGTTGTTCTATTTTTCTGGCGTGATATTGCATTTCATTCAACAACTTATTGAAGTGCTATATTGTGTAAGACTGTGCATTTAATGAAGCATCCACCAATCACTGAGGAGGTTAATGGATGCCTCAGAATATCTGTTGTTTTAAAAATCATGTTGCGTGGTAGTATTTTGAGGAAGTAAACTAGAAGCAAAGTGATAATAAAATACTTAATATTGTGGCAGTAACTAATAATTATTTCAAACTGCCAAATCTCCAAAAGAACACAATGAAAAGCATCTGTTGTAATCTTATTTATCTTTAAGGGGTATCAGTTCTGTATATGGTTTTTTTTTTCTTTTTTACTAATTATAAATAAATAAATAAAAAGTCTGAATGATTCTGGTCATCTTGCAGGTTTTCCCCACCCATCTTTCTGTTTCTCATTAGTATCATTCCCTCCATGTGGCTCCTGGAGCTCCATCACCAGCAGAATAAGAACAGCGAACCTCAGGTACTCCATGCCAGAAAGATAAATTATATAACTTGCTTAAAATAATCTCCTGTTTCTCAAACATGTAATTTAACAACAGATGTTGGTGAGTGGGAAGTTTGCAGGCTTCCAGCTCTGTAAAATAACCGTTCATTATACATTCATTTACGGATTCCATCAGATATCCCATTTGCTTTTAGGTTTATACAGGCTTACCTACAAGAGAATAATAAGTAGCCTGTGAAATTAAGTCTGTAAAATCTTCTTTCATCTGTTTCAGTGTCAAAAGCTTGATTCTTTGGATCTGTACAACCTCATTCAAAACAAGACCTCCAGAAACCTCACGATCACGGATTCCCTGAAGGTAAGAGTGATGGAAAGAAGAAGAAAAAAAGAAGAAAACTGATTTTATACCATTTGGCACTCATAGTCAAATATATCATGTTGAATAGTGTTGTGAAACTAACAGAGCGTTTCCGAATGAACTAACTAAAGGCAGACAAAATTCTCAGGAAAGTTGCTTAGACAAGTCTCTTGGTGTTTACTTCCACTGGTTCTATCTGTTTTGTATTGTTTCCTTTTACTGCTCACAGCTGTATGCCTGCCATGTCAGCACTTTAAAGCTGCCACATAATCATTCATGAGAAAGTCACTGCTCCCAGCCAGGAAACAGTCAAATGCTCACCATAAAAAACCACAGCTTGGGCTTCAGGTGTTTGCTCGTGAGGCTGAAGTTTTACCTCATACAGAGCTTGCTTCTTGATGATAAGCTAACTGCCTGCTGGCTGTTTCTCTTTGATAAAGCCAAAAAGAAAAACACAAAAATGTTTAGCAAACCATATAATATAAAAAAAATCTGTCAAGTCTCTTTTAAAATTCGAGATTCAGGGTGATTTAATGAAATAGTTCTTGGAAACTCTTTACACAGAAGTGTGGATTTAATGTAATACTGAAACTTTAAGTTCACAATGTATATCCCAGAATAACCTCGTCATCAGACACACTGTCTGCAATGCATAAACTTTAACCTTTCCCCCAGTAATTATTGTTTAAATAATTATTATTATATGCGTATGTGCATATAAATTATTATTAATTATTTATATGCACACACAGGGTTAGGAAAATATATATAAATATATATGTAAAGCATATTCTCTTTCTATTAACTTCTATTAACTTCTATTAAATTGTATATTGAAATACCAGCGTCCATGTCTTTTCTCAATTTAGTTGTGGACAGTGCTGCCAGGCTCTTCAAGGGCAAAGAATACGAGACGTGGTTATCAGGAACTGAAATCTGACTGTGTAATACGGGATCCCTGAAGAGACTTAACTGGAAAGCTTCGTACAGACTGATTCCGATATGTTTAGAAAGATTTCAACATCAGAAGACTGGCAGTCTAGTTTTGGCATTAGAGACTGAACAATATAGAAAGTAACCACTAATAGGAAAAACAGAAGTTCTGAAGGCTTGCAGTCAGTGATGATCATTTTATTTGTTGTTTTGACAGTTTCAACTGTTTTTTCTTAGTGTTAAATTTTCCGATATTATGACATTTTGGTTCAAAGGAACTCAGGTTTTCACGTTGACAGCAGAATTTCAGTCACATAGTTTGCTTTACTTATGCTTCTGCAGCACTGCATTTAATTTTATCTGAGGATGGAGAGTATTTGATAACTAGAGAAGTTATGAATAGCTGAGAGACGTGATCAAAGAAAAAGAACAATCTTCAATTGTGTTTTATTATAAGAACGCTTTGAGTAATTCAACAAGAAAGGAATAGATGAGATTTGAGATGAATATCACCAGCATACAGTACAAATCCTTCAGGTAAACAATAAGTTGAAGGATAAAGGATCCAACAATCAACCTCTCAGGAACCTCACTGTTCACAGGTCACAGTCAAATAAGTATAAGCAATAAGAGCATTTATAAGTCTTTCTTTCAAAAGTCTTTTTATTAGACAAAGGTTCCAATACAATGTATACAATAACACAAAATGCTTCAGAATATTCAAAAGTTTCAATCCCTTAACCCTTAAAACAACAAATAATTGGAAGCCTGCTGCCCAACTAAACAAAAAAACAAACCAAAAAACAAACAAACAAACAAAATTTTTTTCCAAATCCATACAAGACTTTATATCTTTTAGCCATTGTGTGTGTGAGGGGGGAGAAGAGTCTTTCCACTTCAGCAGTATAGCTCGCCTGGCCAACAATAATGAAAAGTTTAATGTACTGAGTCTGGAGTTGGACAGATTCAGATTCTGGACCGCACCAAACATAGCACAGAGTGGCTCTGGTTCAATTTGATGCTGCAGGACTTCAGACATGGTATGGAAAACAGATTTCCAAAAGGTGGACAAAGAAGGGCAGGACCAGTACATATGAAACAATGTACCAGGAGCACCCCCACACCTTATACAGGCTGGGTCCACCCCTGGACCAATGCCCCCGATGAACTATCTTAAATTGGATAAGTGTATGTCGAGCACACATTGATATATTGTGAACCTGGCCAAGGATAGAGTCCCACAGTTCATCTGTAATATGAAGAGCATTTATAAGTCAATACCAAACACTCAGTCTATCAGTTGGCTGGGTCCATCACTATCAAAATGACTGTCAAGAGTAGCATTTCAGTCATTTCTAAATGGGTGTGCTTTGCATCAGATGATGTAAGAATAAACCTTTGATAATGGAAGCAATATTTAATTCAGGAGGTCATTAAAATAAGAGGATTGAAACTTCCTGTGCAGTCAAACTGTTTTGAAAGCTTTTCCCGTTGATGGTTTTCTTACAAATGGAAATAAGTAATGAGGAGAGTGTGTTGAGAAGATGGGAGAAGTACTTTGAGGAACTCACAGATTAATTAAAAGAGAATGAGGGGAGGACAAATGGAGAACAGGCAGAGGGGAACTGTGTAGACGATGAAGCGGGGCTGCTGGCCGAGATTACCTGTGGGGGTATGAAGATGTCCAGGAGAGACAGCAAAGATCAGATTGTTTAACACAATTTTGGAGCGTGAGAGGATGCCTGAGTTTAAATACCTGTGGTTACCCATCCAAAGTAACAGACAGTGCACAAGAGTGGTGAAGAAGAGAGTGCAGGCAGTCTCAGAGTGATTTGTGATAGAAGAACAGCAGCAGGAGTGAAAGGCAAGGTTTGCAAGATGATGGTGAGACATGCTATTATGTCTGGTTTGGAGAGAGAGGCGGGACGTTGAATATTTGCAGATTTTCATTGGGTACGTTGGGTTTGAAGACAAAGTTGAGAAGCTGAGGCGGTTTGTTCATGTGCAGAGGATGCTAAGGCAGGAGGAAAGCGGAAGATCATAGAGAAGATTCATGTGTGTAGTGAAGGAGGACATGGAGAGGGTTGGTGTGACAGGGTGAGATGGAGTAAACGTCATACAGCTGAAATGAAGACTTAGTGGAAAAAATAACTCTGTTTTACGTAGTTAGCATACAAACACTACATTTCAGGACACCTGTCAAACAGTGAGGCCACAATGTAGCTGCAAAGACTATTTTAAATTGTATGACTTTTAAAACTTGCAAAAGTAGCCTGCATCTACATAACTATCAGAATAATCTCCAGTGGTCACATTGCTTTTACAGCCACAGCAATTAAGAACACTGAATAAAACTGCAGTTGTAAAACATTACAAATGAAACAGACTAAATTTTCTACACTGATTGGAAACACATGAGCCCCAATACTACAGTGACCAATAACAGTAAGAGGAGTGATTTAAACCAGACTATATAAACAATTACTAGACCACAACCACCACACCCATTTCTCCCAGGAGATGAAAGAAAAAACACGTTTTTTAAAAATGGCTGCAGTTAGTTGCAGCGTGTCACTTATAAAAACAATGTACAATGTTGTGTGGGATGATAAAATCACTGAAGGATAATTCTGGCAATGTTCTTCATTTTTCTTACTGTCAACAAATCCCATTGAAATATGATAACATACAATGATATCATGTGAATGCCAAGTTTGGCTGTGTTGACAAAGTATAATGTAGTGTGTTCCCCTGACACTAAACTACCACTGTCATCCAAATCTAATATTAACACGTAAAAGATAATTTAGTCACGTCTTGTGGTAAGTGATGTATTAAATTCTGTTTTAGTGTGGTTTGCAACTGTGTCAGTTACTCTTACAGTCACTGAGCACTTTATTAGGAACACCAATTTAATTGAACCGAGGTCAGTTTTTACTGACAGTTGCAGAAAAGACAGTTCTGATGCTAGTTATTATCGAGGTAAGAGTGGGTGTTGGGTGAAACCCGATACTTATAACTCGGTCAGTCCATCAGAATTGTCTTTTGACCAATTTTCTTTGGTCATAAAGGATAGGATTCCCACCCCACCTCTATCCTCCTCTGTCATGAACTCTCTCTTCGAAGGTTCATGTTGACATCTGTTCTAATAGGGCTAATTTCTGCATTCTTACGGGTATACAAGTGAGTTTAAACCAACTTTAAATATCTGTTAATGTCTTTTCTTTTTCCAGGATATTGGCAATTTTTTCTCTGCTGTTTGTGCGAATGACTGGATCCTGGCTCTCCATCAGATCCTGCTCATCCTGCTCATTGTGGGGAAGTGGCTCCTGCCCTTGGGAGGCGGGGTCACAAGAGATGAGTTGTCTCAACTTCTTCTAATCTTTGTTGGCACTGCAGCGGACATCCTGGAATTTACTAGTGAGACACTATCAGATATCAAGTGGGTGACTAATCATGTTCCATCTCCATGTGCATTTATTTTAATTTCACACAGAGCCATGTACATGTGTTGATAATATATCAATGCAATAACTGAAATAAGCAGTGAAACTCTTTCTTCACTCTTCACCGTGTTTTTTTGTTTTGTTTTTTACAGAGATAACAATGATATGCTGGTCTATGTCATCTTAGGTGTATGGACCTGGAGTATGTTGCAATTTCCACTTCATCTAGCAGGTCAGTGCGTGTTAGTGTATCAAAATGTAACTTTAGTGCTTATTAAGGGCCTACACCATAAAGACACTAATTCCCTAGTAATTCAACATGTTTATAATTTTGCCAAACATCCCATCAACTGCTGGGAGTAAACGGTGATGTAGATAAGTTCTCCCTAGTGCCATCACTTCCCGAGTATCAAAACCAAAGGGCATTGCCACCGACATGGAAATGCTGCTTCCTTCAGACCTATACTTAAAAAAAACTGCTACATGAAGTAGTCAGAACTGGGAATTTGTGCAAATAATTAGAGATAAATTGACAAAGCTTCAAGTTCTCATTTTACCTGAGAAGAGGAATCTCTTATTAGGCCGCTGTGTTCTTGAAATTGCCAAACCCTAATAATGATCTCAATTCTCCATAACCCCATCTCATAATTTATAAGTAACCCTAATGATGCAGTTATATGCATCTTTACCATCGCAGTGCATTTAGAGCACTTAGTACTCTGTGTTTGCACACAGAGAGCCATGTTCACTTTGTCTGGATCTCTTTTAAACACACAAAGAATTGATAGACAAATGCAACATATTCATATAATGCAGAGTTGACTTTGGAAACAGCCACTGAGAAAAAAAAGATCAATTTAGAAGCTATTCTGGAGTTTCTGACACATCTTACAATCTTTAAGATAGGGTATATGGTCAAGCATTATAATACATTTTTGAAAGGTTAAGGTTCTTGAAAAATGTTTGATGATTAAAGGCGTGAACCTCATCAACCCTCTTCAAAGAAATTAGACAACAACCACTGAATATATTAAAGATTAAAGGGTTTAAAAGCTTGACTTTCCAGTTACACTAGCATGGTTTCCCCATCCCCCTATAACACAGGAAAACCACCAAAGACTGTTTATAGTTTGACTTGACTTATTCAAATATTTGGCTAGCTCTACATATTTGATCTGATAGATTTTTATACCAGCTACCCCTCCTGACAGAACTCCCAGGGAATTTGTGTGTCCTACTGTCCTCAAATCAGGAACCCTCAGCTTTCTATGTGACTATGTAAACCATTACACTCCAACAAACACATTAACTGGGTAACATAGGAGTCCTGTGCATATGTGAAGAGTTTTCACTTCTATGATAGGTTAGACTTTTTTGAGGTTTAAACAGCTAAACAATAAATGGATAGCCTTTGTTTTAGTTTTTAGCCATTTAAAGGCTAAAAATGATGCTTTAACTGTAGGTCTTAGTGATGCCCCTCCTCTTATCTACTGATCTACTTAAAGAAGTAAGCTGTTCTAACTGTTTCTCCCTCCCCTTTATCCATCTTTCTTCTAATTGGCTAACTTTCTTATGGGTGGGAAGATGTAAGTTCAAGGGAAAAGCATAATAGGTATCCTTTATGTGTGACTATTCCAGCATTTCTTTAGAGAAGAAAGATTTACCTCTTGAAAAACAATAGCAGGGAAGGTTGCTCTAAATAGCAAGTGTGGCGTCTGTCAGACTACATCAAGCTACCTGAATGAAACCTTCATTTCACTCCCAATCTGTTGCTTTTTCTCTCCTTATCTGACATAGTGGTGAACTCCACACCTGGCAGAGAGGCTGATCAGGGTGCACAGGAGTCTCTCTTGACTAAGCACAGCACTGACATATGGAACATCATTCAGGCGCTGTTTATCCAGGACGGCCCTTTTCTGTGTGTCAGGCTCACTGTGATGGCCTGCTTCAAAGTCTTCCACCAGATGCTTGTCTTTTTTGCCATCAAGAACTTCCTAGTGGTTGCACTGAACTTGTACAGGTTTGTTGTTATATGTCAGGACTTCAGAACCTCCAGTGACAATGATGCCGGGGGCACCGCCATCCCATGACTTTGATGCATAAACAACAAGTGTAAACGGAGGTCTGGGAGGATTTTACACCAAACTTTTTAAAGATTTTTCAGTTAAAAAGAAAACTACACCTGGAGCAGGAAAATAAAAAGAATTTAATGCTCTCTGCTTTCTTCACACACTTCTACTGTGTGAAATACAGAATTCAGAAAACTCGGATATGCTGAGCAGCTAAGTTCAGAGACTCAACTGCTTAGCATCCAGTTCAGCCTATGAAAATCTCTGTCAACTCATTCATGTAGTACTTATATCCGGTTATGAATACATGATCTAAATGTTAGTTTCAACTATGCACGGTATAAACTGGTTTGTTTGTTTGTTTGTTTGTTTGTTTGTTTGTTTGTTTGTTTGTTTGTTTGTTTGTTTGTTTGTTTGTTTGTTTGTTTGTTTGTTTGTTTGTTTGAATGAATGACTTACGTGACCAACAGCACCAGGGACACAGCAAAACAAGGAAACAGAGCAGAACAGGAAAAAGGTGTGGCGGTCACAATAATAAATATCTCCATATAAGAAAATAGTGCAAATCTACAACACTAAGCCTGTCAACACTCCACAATGCCTTAAAGTAGCTCCAGTGCCTCTGCTTATCAGTGCAGCATAAAATAACTGAAGTCCCAGACTTTCAGGTAAGACTTTTGTGCTTAATGGCTGAGAGGACATGAGGTCACCAAGAACAGGAAGAGAAAAATAGATGAGAGCAATGGCTCAGAGGCTAGGAGGTGTTGACAAAAAGCTCGACAGCATTTTTCCTGTCTTAACGCAGACAGGATGTTCCGGCTGACTAAAACAAACCCTGATCCAGCAGCTGGCTGTTAAAGAAAAGAACTTTAGCAGCGTGGATAATTATTCCACACCTTGATTGATGGTTAGTTGTACCTCTTGGATGGTGATGCTTAAAAAGTAATTCATGCCCCCCCCCTTCTTTTTTAACAAGTATCAGAAATGTAAAATAATCCCTGAAGTGGGTGAATTATCTTATCGTTCGTGCAATATTGTTAAAGTAAGTAAAAGTAAGTAAGTAAAATTTATTTATATAGCGCTTTTCACAGATAAAAATCACAAAGTGCTTTACAACACAGAAAATGGGAATATAAAACAATATAACAGTAAATAAAACAATGTAAAACAATAAAACTATAAAAACAGCATAAGAAGAAATTAATCAAATGCTTTTCTAAATAAAAATGTCTTCAGCTGTTTCTTAAAACAATCAATGGAGTCCGTGCAGCGAAGAGACAGTGGGAGAGAATTCCACAACCGTGGTGCCGATCACCACGAGTTTTAAAACGAGTGCGTGGTACCACCAACAGTCTCTGATCTAATGACCTTAAAGCCCGAGAAGATGTATGTGATTTCAGCAGGTCAGATAAATATTGAGGAGCCTGACCATGCAGGGCCCTAAAGGTTAGAACTAAAATTTTAAACTGAAACCTAAAATTTACAGGCAACCAGTGAAGGGAGGCCAAGACTGGAGTGATATGCGATCTTCTCTTGGTGCCTGTTAAGAGACGTGCTGCAGCATTCTGCACAGTCTGAAGACGATTTAAGGCTGATTTGTTAAAACAAGTAAAAAGGCCATTACAATAGTCTAAACGAGAAGAAATAAAAGCATGAATAATCATCTCAAGTTCAAGCTTTGATACCATTAGTCTGAGTTTAGAAATATTCCGTAAATGATAAAAACAGTTTCGGACTAGCTGCTTAGAATGCTGCTCGAGCGACATCGAGCTGTCAAATAAGACACCGAGATTTCTAAGGCTTGATTTTACGTAAGGGTCTAAGAAGCTGATAAAGAGACCAAACACACCGTTAAACTTTACTCAGGTAAGGAGCTCTGTTTGCGTTGTATTTAAGACCTTTAAACTTCTCCTCAGGCTTTAAGATGCCAGCAATTTTTGTTTTCAAATTATTCGTATTGGTTTGGTGATGCTATTTTGACTGCATTATTTTCCTAGATTACTGCAAGAAATAGCATCTTATCCTGTCAAGGTCTTATTTTTTTCTGTAATTCTGTTTTTTTAAATAAACATCATTAAATGATGTAGCTCTGCCTCCCGTTACTTTACTGAACAAGCATTTGTTTCAGAATTAAACTGATCATTTACAGCAGAATTCGTGGACTGACCTGTTTCACTTCACAGATATAAATTCAAACCTCTGAGCATGCATTTCATCTTAATTCTGATACAAAGTATAAATTATAAGGTTCAGCCGTCACTTGACTTCTGCACAGCCTCACCTTAAAGTAAAAGCTGAATCACTTTAAGGAAAAAGTGATTCCTATTTATTTTGAGTAAAGCTGATCATTTTTTACAGTAACTCGATTCTGCAACCTGTCTGCTGTCTCCCCTTTGTGGACAATTAGTGTATTAACACTTTGATGCCATCTGTGGGCAGATTTTGACATGTTGTATAATCATAGTAAGTTTTATTTGAGCTTAGAGCTCTCTGTGAAATCACTGTGGCTGCTGTCAAACTGTTACTGGAGTTCGTTTGTTTTTAATAGAGCAGCCACAGACTGCCACAATAATCCAAAAAATCCAAAATAAAAGTTTTGCATCTCAAAGCTGTGTGTTGAGGTGTAGTGTTTGCATACCCTGAGTAAAATAGAGTTAGTTTAACAGCAAGTGAACTCGCTTTGGAAGAAACATCTGTTCAGAAGACAAAAAGCATTATTTGTCAACCAAAGCATGTTCTCTTAAGAGAAGTTATGTTGTTGCCCTCAGGTTGGTGCTGTCCTGCACCTGTGGGAAAAACAAACTGCTACTCAAAATCTTTCATATCGTCTTCTAATAAGCTGCTGAATGTTGAGTAGTTTTTCTTATTCCATCTTCAATCTATGTTTAGGTTCTACCCAGAGACTTTAAAACTGTACCTACGTGTAGTTTGTTTATTTATTCCAAATTTTATATGGTTATTATGATGGTGGACTGTCAAACTGAATTGCCCATTGTGGCATAAAAGTTTTCTGAATATGCGTGTCGCCTTCTGAGCTAAGTCTTCATTTCATGAGCATGAAGATTACAGTGAAAGAAACTGAACATGGCTGTGTAATATCAGTCACCAGTTTGACTTTGCCTGTTATTTGGATAAACATGCAGGTATTCAAAGGGCTGACAGAGAGACAAAGATAACTGTGGAAAACCTCCATAAGAGTTGCTATCTGTGCACATTAGCTAGAGCATTTCTTGTTCTTTGTTATCATTTGATAATGTTTTCATCATAATCAAAGTGACACCGGACTCAAGAGAAAGCACAGCAGCTTTAAAGTTTACAGAATTCTGAAGAGTTTTGAAACAGGTGAGTACACAGGGAAGTGAACTCTTTACAGGGAAATGGGGATTTCTCTCAAAGAGAAGAGGACACGTAAGAGCTGACTAAGGTGAGGATCGCAGATACAGTTTCAAATTGTTTACTTCTGTGTTTCTTCTTAGCAGGTTGCACTGGCCAAACAAGTAGGCTGAAAAAATCAAGAGAGGGAACAGAAGAGAGTGGTGGAAAGCGGGCAGGAAATTAACTTGTAAGCATATTTCTCTTGACAGGTAACGTCCCACTTGAAAGTGCAGGTAAGCTGAGTTTGGAGGAATGCACCAAAATCTTTCCAGCAATCTTAACACCATGCAATACCAAGGAGCCAATGATCTTGCAGAGTGTGGACACTCAAACTGGAGTCACCTCAGGGTGGGCAATTCCACCTGAGAAGGGGGAGGCAGAAGTGAGAGAGAGAAAAAGAGAGAAGAAGAAAAACAGCCTTGGCCTGCCAGGACCATGACTAAAAACAAATATTGGTTGCATATAACTTTTTGTGAAAACGTGTATTTTTTCTATCAGCTGACAAGTTTTATTTCAAATAATAATAATAATATTAATAAATAAATAAATGAAGATTTTGGCTTCTTCTACCAGCCACTTCTTTTAGGGGACTGTCTCCATCTCACCCTAACCCTAGCATCCTCCTCTGTCACACCAACCTCCATCATGTCCTCCTTCACAATATCAATGAACCTCCTCTGTGGTCTTCCTCTTTTCCTCCTGCCCGGAGGACCATATGCATACCACTGTCCCTCCTCTACACATGTCCAAACCATCTCAGCCTTGCCTCTCTGACTTTGTCTCCATCCTGAGCTTTCCCACTGATGTACTCATATCTAACCTCTCTAACCTCTCTCTCTAAATATTAATTTATCTATTTCTGGTAGTCATTACTCTTTGATCAATACAAAAAACAAAAAACATTTTGACACATGAATTAAGTATTTCCAGTGAGCTACAGCTTTTGCAGAAGTGGGGGTTTTTTCTGAATGCATAAGCATGCTCTAATTTGCAAAAGAAATCTTCAGAACTGAGAACTTGTGAGAAATGTGCTAAAGCAAACAAGCAAACTGTAATTAGGTGTTGGACCAAAAAAGTCCAATGTGCTCTCCAAAGGTGACAACTGAGTGTTGTCTAACAGTTTATTATAGTAATCTACAATCACAGTATGTTTTTAATTTACTTCTTTATTAGGAGATACCTACATTCATCTGAAGAATAAAGGTTTCACAGGACTCTGTGCAATCCTTTGGAAAAACTACATACACCCTTACTGCTTCCATAAGAATTAAGGATGTAAGTAGCAGCTATACTATTTTGTTTGGAAGGGTTGCCAGGAGAAAAGCCTATTCTATCTAAAATGAGCTTGGCAGCACAGCTTAGGTTTTCCTAAAACCCCATAAACACAGCAAAGCCCCATAAAAAACCCCTCATTTGTAGCACGATGATGAAAGGGTGATGATTTGGACTTGTTTTACAGCCAAAGGATCTGGGCACTTTGCAGTCAAGTTGACCATGAACTTCACTTTATACCAAAGTATTCTAGAGTCAAATATGAGACCATCTGTCTCACAATTAAAGCATGGCTCAAACAGGGACCTGAGTGGACCAAAATCCCTCCATATACAGTTATTGCCGTTAAAGATGATTCAATAAGTTACGGAATCATACATTTAATTTTTGATTAGATAGACAGTTCCATGTAAAAATCATAAAGGCATACAGAATAAATACAGCCAAACGCTGTGTGTTGTTGTTGTTTTTTTACCTCCTTACCTTTAAAGAAAATATTAAGGTTAGCTGGGCTGCCATCTTGTGGCATTTTACATTTATTACATTTATTTTGTACTCTCTCTTTATATTTTCTGCCTCACAGCACATCACCCATTACTACCTGTTGGAATTCCGAAAAAGAAAAGTACATCTCTGCAGCATTCAGCTCAACTATCTTCTGTTAAACGCAATCCTTTCTGTGATCAGGACTCGAGCTTAGACAGTAACGGTCACAGGCCGGTTGTTGGGTGTGTAATATGACACACTGAGTGGGGCTGGGCTATACTTTGCTATTGTATCCAAATAAGCCCAGCCCTTCACGATCCTAACCTGGCTGACGGGTACGTTTCACTCTTGGGTGGGGCTGGAGCTTTTATATTATATCCTCACATCACCCACTGTCACTGCGCAAAGACGCATAAGACATTGAGCGGACAGATTTCGGCTCCTTTGCTCGCCTTTCCTCTCCGTGTACACCGCTCGCTGATCGTCGGTCATGTTTCGCTGTGGGATCGCCTACCCTCGATGCAGGTGGATCATTCCCCTGCTTCTGCTCTTCGCCATTATTTTTGACCTTATCGCCATCTGCGCACAATCGGGATGGGTAGAGGACGAGGACGCCAAGTCTCACTACGCCAGTATGTGGAAGCAGTGCCGCGGCTTAAAAGACAACTGGCAGTGCCAGTCGCTCATGGAGTTCTGTAAGTATCAGTCTACCTCACACATAAACCATACACAATATGCTGTTCAAAGATAATCCGACAAGAGCGAATGGGATGCCTTAATGCAGCCAATAATAAACCTCGAGTCAGTGCGAAATTCCACATTCCCATATTGTAACTTCAGGGTGTTGACCTCTGCTAAAGAAGTCCAGGCTGAGGGGAGGAGGGAGGCCTGCAACAGTCAGGCAAGCAGGCGGAATGAACTTTGGTCTCCACGAGCATTAACTCTTTTCTCGTTTATCACCTCCAGCTTAAATAAACGCAGTTGAAAGAAAGGCGGTTGAATGCTGTTGGATAATAAGTCCTGAGTGCCTTCCTTCTAGGCTGACGTCTTCACGCCAGGAGAAACATTCCTTGAAATAGCTTTCTGTTCTTTAGTTTGTGTGAAGGGTCACAACATTAGTTCGAAGAAGGCAAAACGATTCAAACGTAGATAAACGGCAGCAAAAAGAATCATGAATAAAGAAACGATTCCTCACATAATATCCTGTTCAGTATGAAACCTGGGCATTGGCGGAGGAAGAATTTTCTTTTCTGGGGGCAGTCGCACTTAGGTTATGGTTGTGAAAACATATTTATAAGTAAATTGTAAATTTTTATATGGAGTGTAACCATAACACCCCCCCCCCTTTTTTTTTCACCTTTATGGTTAATAATGTTAATTATTAATATTAATGGCAGGATTAGCATGAATCTTGAAAACATACTTCTGAAGTATCAGAAATGGGTGCAACCAACAGGCACCAAAGATGACTAAAAGCCTGTTAGTAAGTGAAGTCTGAGCTTTTTTACTGTTAAGATATTGATGTTCTTATCATCAAGATAATTACTAAATGTGGCCTTCATAGAAGACAGCGCAGAGCTGCTGTTTGATGGTGTTTGTGTAAATTGTGGCATCCTTGTTATAGAATCCTTGGTTGATGTCATTTTAAAGGTTATCTTCATATTAGAACACACGAATAACTAATGTGCATTTTACAGTACATATAATGTATAAACCTCTTTTTATCAAAGCAGTGAAACTCATAGTGCTATCCCCATAGCAACCCATATGTGAAATATGTTCCCACAACTGTGGTGGTTGCATAACAACCACAGAGATAAGTTCTTCTTGAAAAGTAGTAGTTGTTTAATTGCACAGCCCCCCTCAGGGTTTACTATTAGTGACCAGAAGGTCCACTTTTGATTACAGCCCCTGAAAAAAATGGATTTACAAAGAAATTAAACCTATAAAGACAAACTGTTGACAGATGAGGTCATTGTTGCTATGACTTAATGGATTAAAATACTTTTACTCATCAGAATGATTCAAGGGCACCCTGAATAAACCCTTACGAACAAGAACTTTGTGAACTCTGTGAATCTGCACAGGTAGCGAAAACCATATCAGGAAAAACAAAAACAACTCGGGTACATTTAGAATACTTTAATAGCTTCTCCCAGCCCAAACCAAAGAGAAGCAGAATTTCACACAGACTATTTTGGGAGAACCAGTTGATGAGTTTATTCTTCAGCAAAGACTGTCAGCCACAGAAACGTAACTCACCGACACACAAGGAGACCCAGTATGTGGAACAATAACTGAGAACAGAACAGACTTGTATTCTCGGTCTCTCCTACTCAGGCTTTATTTGTGTTGCTCCACGCCTGCTGTGGCCAACAGAGACACTATTGTTGTTCTTATCAGACTCTTTGAAAGTCACCTAGGTCAGCCTAATGTCACACAGCTCCAAATTAGGGTCTGCAAAGCATACATGTAGCATCACTTATTAGACTCGCCATTCACAGTGGTAATTATTTTAGGAGCTGCTTGCACTCTTTAATGCCATTTCTAGAAAACATAACCAGAGATCTAAGCATGGAGCACAGCCCCAAAGCAAGATCTGGTATTTTTTGTGTAATATGTACATTTAAAAAAAAAAGTACTTTTAGCACTCAGTGGCATAAAACCTTACTCACAGGAAAATGCCCCTTATTTTTTAGATGTCTGTTGATATTACTTTTTTGTGTTTCATACTTTGCATGCACACCTGTGTTTTAGTTTAAAACATGGTTAAAATGATCACTTTATTAATCAGCAGTTCAACAGATCACCTCAGTTTTACTGTATGTCACTAAATAAGTTAGTTTTGTATTATTTACACAAAACACATACAGTCTACTAAACTGTGGTGTCATGTTTTATTATATTTAATGACCTCACTGTAACAGTCAGTTGAGAAAATAATTGTTAATGGGAATAACCACTTGCTGCAGCCCTAATTAAGATGACTGTTTAATGTAAATATCCATGGCTGTGTGACAGCAGCTCCAAAAAGTCAACAACAACAACAATTGCCAGTGTGGTTGTTAAGAGAGTATTATAGCTCTAGCATGTTGTCAGTGTTTTTCTGGCATTTTTCTGATCTCTTTTGATATTTCAGGCTAAATAGTTTTGTTAGGCTACGTTCACACTGCAGGCGAAAGCGCATCAAATCCTATTTTTTTGTCCCTATGCGACCCATACCCGATCACGGTATGACAGTGTGAACGGCACAAATCCAATATTTTCAAATCCGATCTGGGTCACTTATGTGGTACTGAATCCGATACATATCCGATGTTTTAGAAAGCGACTGCTGTTTGAACGGTCATGTCGCATTAAATCCGTCTTTTACGTCATTGACACAAGACAGACGCCAATTATCAGCGCTGGAGAAGCGCCCGAGAAGACATCGCGAACGCTTCCTGGCCAGATGTCAGTGAAACTGTTGGGAAGACAACGTTGGAGAAACGTGAACATTTTATTTGTACTGTATAATCTCCAGATTCTGACAGAAATCTGCAACTATCCTTTGAAGCACCGCTCCTCTCTAAAACAGCAATAGGGATAATTATTAGGTTATTTACATTATTATGTTAACAACAAAATAACTTAAAGCAAAAATTGGGAAACATAAAGTCCGAAGTCTTTATATTAAGGGCCATCAGTCAAACAATATTGTTGCATTTTATTTGTAGTGTGAACAAGCAGACAAAAAAAACGGATTTGATCAAAAAATCGGAATTGAGCATTAAGACCTGCAGTGTGAACCTAGCCTTATTTGCCTCAACCGCTCTCTGCTACTGTTTTGGTGTCCTTTAGTCTCAGCGGGGCTGAAGCTGTTACACAAAGAAGAAGAAGCAGAACAAAGCTGCCTGAAGGCTGCTGGCTAGATGAAGGGTACATTTTGGCCCCGCGGTTTCTCTGGCTTAAATACTTGTACGGATATTCTGAAAACTAAGGAAACAAACACAACCAGAGCACAGTTTGTGTGTGTAAGTTGTAGGATGTTGTGAATATTGGAAGCAGACCAAACTAACTCCCCCTCAGGGCGTTTAGGCCAACTGCCTGTAAAGCTGAAGAGACTGAATTCTCAGGAACTGCAGTTTTAAATAGGAAGAAGCAGTTTCAGTGTTCTGGTATGAGTGCTTGAACAAACCACATAATTACAGGCTTGACTATGGATGATGGCAAAGGGTTGGGTGATATGATAGTATGCTGAGACAAAAGAAGTTTGTCACGCCCTTATGAGTGTGTTAGGGCAGTTAGGGGAGCACAGCATTAAGGCAAAATTAGAATTTTGCATCACTTTGAGGAAGAGTGATATTTCAAATTACAGCAGCCCATTTTGAGTCAGAACTGACTAACTATACATTGTTTTAAAACACACACACACACACACACACACACACACACACACACACACACACACACACACACACACTCTTAGAGCCACAGTGATACAGTGATTCCAAGGATTAAGTATGATACATGCCAGTCTGTATATCTTATTTATTAGTAACAGATTAAGATAGCTGCAAAAGATATACTTAACCACTGCTTTCTTTATCTATTAATCTGCTGCTTGTCTTCCCAGTTTGTTGTGCAGAGAGAGTAATGACAAAAAAGCCACTTTAATATCCGTCAGAGCGTAATTTTCAGATTTATTTTCAATCAAAAGTATCAGGCATGATGATTCATACTTCAAAGCACCTCAAGACACTTTATATTTTAAGGTAAAGATCCTACAATAATAGACAGAAAGTGTTCTTAACGATATTAAGTGTCTTGAGATGACGATTGTTGCCAGTTGGTGAAATCTAAATAAAATTGAGTAGCTGTAATCATTTTAGCCCTCAATTAAATACCAGCATTTGGAGATTTAATGCTTATCGCCCACTCACTGTCACCGCTCTCTAGCTGAGCCCAAACTGTGAAAAATGTAAATGCGCAAACAGCAAGTAAAAAAAACAAAACCAAGGAGCTATTTTAGTACGATTTACTGCATTTCTAACACTGGAGTTTCTGGTTAAGAGAGTGTGCCATTAAAATTCTTTCAGGGAGAGCGCAGGGTGTTGTCGATCCCAGCTGCCTCTGTGAAAGCCTTATTCTAATAGCTTTTAGAATAAAAGCTATTAAATTATCCTTATTATCTGAAGGTTTAGATTTGTCAAATATGGGAAAGTCAGTGTATGTTTTCATAATCATACTAATAGGGCATTTTAGTAAATTTGCAATTAGAGGCAGTTTCAGGCACGCGGGTAGCGATAGTGTAAAAATGTAGGAGGGCAGCCAAATGTCTTTGTGTTTTGATTAAATGGGGAAAGCAGATGCTGAGCAGCTGGATAGTAGTAAGTGTGAGTGATTGGGACACGCATTTCGAGTGCTCACCCAGTAAACAAGGACACACCCATGAATATTTTTAAATTAAACAGTCATCGTTAAGTGTAGGAGCTTTTATATCAGTTTTTAATTCTCGTATGGCAAAAAGTATCAGTTCAGAAACTCAAAAGCTTTTTCTTCTACCAATAATGAATCAAGACACCATGTAAAACAGCTGAAATAGTAGCATGTCTCTCTGTGACTGTCTCCTTTGTTTCACTTGTTTTATTTTGAGAGCTTTGCTTCTTGAAGAAATACTTGTAGTAAGTTTATTGGACTGAATCTCACAATAAGCCTGAAGTCATCAAACTGTTGATAACCAGTCTAGTTTGGTGAAAAGCAGAACACTGTGTTACTGGTGAGCTTGAAGCTTGGTTGATGTTGACATGGGTATGGAAGGCTGAACCAGTTGGACTAGTCTGATGTGTATGTGATGCTGCCTGGGGCTGAGGCAGGTAGGCCATGACCTGAACACATTCACAGGCAAAACACTGAATAATTTAGGGTGTAACTTATCCAGTATCAGTAAATTGGGTGTAATGCTGTGCTGATCCACATGGCGAGCTTACATAAAGCGTAAAACTCTCAGGAAGTTTTGTTTTTAATCCTTGATGCAAGTAAAACCTATTCACAATACAATGAACACCTCTTGGTGCTTCTTTGCAAACAGCAGCAGTGTCACATGATAATTTGTTCAAAGGCTGGTGGTGCGCTGAGTATTTGGCCAACAACTCATATCAGTTTTTGTCCAAAAGATTGAAAAATTTGCATTTTGGGAGGTTTGCATCTCTGCTAAAGTTCAGAGGCATGTCTGCCGACGTTACAGAGTTTTAGAGAATTCCAGTGCTTTTAAGGGTGTGGTGTGTGTGTGTGAGCAAAACAAAATTTGTCACAGCTTGAACCTTAGTAACTTTGCAATCTGTGTGAGCACAGCCTTGGGGAGGGGAGCTGCAATAATAACTAAACACCATGTAGACATATTGAACAATAGATGATTCATTTAGTTCCACAAACAAAAGTGAGAGGGATTTGGATTTACCACCAAGCTGCATCCTGAGCTGTCATAAACTGTTGTTTTTGGACAATTTTAACGCATAAAAATTTGACCCAGTAAGCAGTTAATGCTTCAAATCCTGAGCTTCTACAAAAAGGTGGTGGTTTGATTTCAGAGGTGCACAATAAAGTTAGAATGAATAGTGCAGAAAGAGTGCTGCTTCCTTCATTTTCATGAATCTTTTTACTGAACATTAACCATAAATAGAAAAACCAAAGCTGTGTTGAGGCATAAAGCAGCCGAAACCTTCCCACTAAGACTGGAAAGTCTGTGCGCAGCTTTACAGTTGTAACTTTCTGCAGCTGTTTTCTCTGAGGGCTTAATGGTAACATGTGCCAACATTTTTTAACAGAACATATTCAGAGATTTTCTTTTGTTTTGTTTTGTTTTTAAGAAAATTAACTTAAAAATGGAAATGGGAGTTGTACCTTGTGTGGCGTATAAGACATACACTGTTGTAACACTTGTTGATATACCAGGTTTGAAAATCTTAAAAAAAGACTCCTTTTAAAAAAACTGAACTTTTCAGACTTTTGTTTCTTCTTGAGTGTCACAATTGTTTTTGCTTATGTTTCGTTCCAGCTTGGGCCCAGGCAGTCGCTGCTCTAATGATCATTGGTCTAATCATCCTCATCATCGCCTTCATTTTGGCCATTGTGGCGATGTGTAACATCAACATTGGTCTTATGGTTGCTGTTGCAGCATTCTTGATCGTTGTTGGTAAGATACACACACACACATGCACAAAAACTTGCATCCACACAAACACCTAATTTCTGCAGGTATAATTACTTCCACATCTACACAGTAAAAATATTGTAAACAAAGTCAGGTGGGGCTGGCGATATGTATTGAGAAGAAGAAATAATCCTCCGTTTCAGATATTCTTTGTTGGTAAATGAAATTAACTTTAACTACACGAAGAGCAACACTCAACCACAGATTAGAATCTCTGAAACTGATACCAAACATGCCTCCGGTCTTATCGGTCCATTACATGATGCTTTAATCTTCAAATAACATGTTTAAGCTTGCAAATGTTCAGACAGCAGCTTCCCAAATAGAAGCAATATGCAAAATAGGTTAAAAAAAAGTAATAATCTGAAAATATTATTTTATACCAACACCAAAACTGTAAAATAGGGAAGGGAAATATGTGGGAGTTGCATACAATCACACAATAAAACTAGTGACGCTGATAATGACTGCGTGTTTTGGCGTTAAGAGGGTGAGCGTAGGAAAAGGCCTTTTTCCCCTGAGGCGTGACGCTGCTGTGGCAACAGCTGGTGTGTTTATCAGACAGACAGACTGACTGACTCACCTCACAGACGAAAGACCCTGACACAGTTACAGGTGGTGGGGTGTTTTTTTTTTTATTTTAAGTTGCTTTACACTGTAATAGTCACCAAAAAGATAGCAGAAATGACTGCCACCTCAAAAATCTATTTTCCTATTTTTATTCGACGGCATCCCAGCTGCTGTTTCAGCCCACACAGCTCCTTGTTGAAGATATGATCCTACATTGAATCAAATCCAAGATTCGGGGTTTATTTTATAGCTGCATTTTACAGAAATATGTTGAATTGGATTGGATACATCACTTTGTCGGTTGCAGTTGCCTGCAACTGAGATTTTGATTATACAGGAGTTTTAAAATAAAGTCGGGTGTTTGAACAAAATGTGCAAAATAGTGGGATGAGGAAGTTCAGTTTCAGTCTGGTGGAGGGTTTTACAAAAAGAGGTGGTGGTTAAAAATCAAACAAAACAAACTAAACTTGAACGTTTGATTTAAACTGTGTATTTATGAAATATAGAAAAAGAAGAGTATATTGATGATTTTTGGCAAGCATTCCTTCAAAACTATATTTTCTTCACTTGTTAAGTCTTTACTCTTGTGTCCGTATGATGTCAAAGAGAGCGGATATCCCTAATTTGGTCATTCCTACTGTGGTTGGCTCTGGCTGTGAGCACAGGAGCCCAACCCATCTGCCATTCAAAGCATTTTTTTTTTTATGAGGCGAGCGACTCTGAAGAAATTTGGCCTATTAGGAACAGAAAGTGAGATAAAAGAGCTTGCTTTAGTCAAGTAGATGAACTGTGGGGCCCGTCCCCTTTAATATGTTAATGCAGTGTTCAAAAATTCAGGCCTGCCTTTGCAATTAATGTGAAAGTGCGTGTTGAAACAGAGTAGTTTATGTTCACTCCCTGCCTTTCCTAAGCAAAATAATGCTGTTTTAATAGTCATCTGTCATGGGAAAGTGGATCTAACTGAGTCAGAGTCACACCTTTCTCATGAATAATCCCTGGTAATAATGACAGGTCTGCCAAAACTCACCTCGAACTCCCAGATGTTGATATGCTGATGAAACTCTTACACAAGCTTGTGAAGGTATTTTTCACACCCTGCTGTTACCATCAGTGTAGTGTTGACTGCATGACTGACTAAGTATGTTCAACTTCCTTGTTTTCTGTAATGGTTTTAAAACTCTGCTCATCTAGTTTATGGTTTAAATATATTTTTTATTAGTAGGTTTTTATTTATACAGTAAAAATGAACTCTACTTTCCACTGACTGGTCTGTGAGAGTAAGTTATTCGGCCAATCTGCTATATAAAATCTCCCTCTATTTCTTGCTTAATAAAAAATGCAATAGATCATTTATCAGCTTCTAAACAATTTATCCCCAAAATGAGATCTTGCATAAATTATCAAATGTAATAATAGGTTATCATTATTGCATTGTTTAATTTTCCATCTAATTTAGTGGAGTGAACCCGGAGGCATTTTGCAGTTGTTAACACATAGCTTTATATCAGTTTTTAAATAAAACTTAAATATGTACTTTGCTTAATTATCCCAGGAAAAGAAGTAGTTCTCATCATGTTGTAATTTAAAGCCCTGAAACCCTAATTTCTGAATTAGCTTTTGACCATTAACAATGACTTTAGACAACATTTCTAGTAAAGTAAAAAAAAAAAAACCAATTAGTTTGAGCCATTGCTGGTTTAGGCAGTTTGGCATTAGTTGATTTATTAGTGTAGATTATCACCTCACACTGTGCACCAAGCCTTGTTTGTCTGTCTCTCTCTGCAGCGATTATCCAAATCATCGCTCTGATCATCTACCCAGTCAAATTCAATGAGCTGATCTTTGAGGGTAACTATTACTACACCTGGGCCTACGGATTTGGCTGGGGCGCCACCATCATCTCTATCGGCTGCGCCATCCTCTTCTGCTGCCTGCCGAGATATGAGGATGAACTCAGCGGCCAGGCAAAGGTCAAATACCTCTATACTTCTGAGTAAGGAAAAAACCTGGGGACCCACCCAGTCATAGCCATTTCCACTTTTCGCTCTGAGCTGCATCTGGACTGGCCACTGAACATTTTTACACTGTGCCGTTTCACCAAAGATTTCCAATGGCTTATTCAGTTTAATATGGTCCAGCAATGGGAAAACCACTCTTCTACAATCTGTGAGTGAAGTTATAGGCAAGAAGTAATTCCTACTGGGAGTGGACTGCAATTGGGAACTGCATCTACTTTAGTACACAGATCTCTATTTTAGATTTATTAAGAAAGAAATAATAATCATGATGTTATTTTTTGTTTTTGTCATATAAAACACACTTATCAATTTACCTGTACTTTTATAACTGTAACTCTCTAACACAGTCTCACATCACTTTGTGAAATAGTTGCAAATGTCAATCAAAGGACCAAGAAACAGACAAACATTAATTTTACACTTCATTTTGATTTTTGATTTGATATTTTTTATAATTCTATATGTTTGGTTACACAAGTTCCTGGTTATATTTAGGAAAACTGTATCGCTTGGGTTAACCTACTATATTTACTACATGTTTTTATGTGTCCCTAAAAGGATGGTATAGAAAAGTTAAATAAATAAAAAAATAAAATAATGACCATATAGTCAACTAAATAGCTCACATTTTGTGAATATTTCACAAATGGACCACGAGACTGTGCTTTATTGTCAATGCAAGATCACCTAAGTGCACTCAACTTAAAGGAGGTTAGGTATAAAGCTTTTTTTTTTTGCCTGATTTGTCTGTATCTCCTTGATAAGCAATCCAGAGTCAAATATTTTGCACAGGATATCAAATCATTCAGTATCATTTCTTGGATTTGTCCTGTGTGCCATCATTAGTTTTTCTGTGTCTTTTGTTCTGTATGTTGCTGTGTATAGATGATAAGAAGGAGACTTTGCTTCTGGAATGTAATCAAGTTATACAGAAAATGTCTGTGTGGTTCAACTTTCCTGTTTGTAACTTTTTATACATTTTCTTATTCATTTGCTGTTTGTCTTCATAGTTCTGTTCTAAATTTCCATATTACCAAGGGGATATAACTGGGGGAGTTCACTGTGCTGTTTTGTCTGGATGTGTAATTAAGTAGAGCGATTGAAGGTAAGAGTAAAAATGTTTTAAAAAATATGCAGGAAGGGAGTAATATTCTGAGAAATGGCTCATAATTTCCCCTTAAGTCACAAAAAACCTATTTATAACACAAACCTTCTATTATGCCTCTAATAACTTAATTAAATCACGGCCTAAATTGCGATCAGATTTGGCGAACAACAGTGTAGGAAACACTGACACAGTTGTGAAGTGAAGCAATTTCTGCTTCACTTTGGAAAAATGTGTTTTGTTTCTTGTAATTTTTATTACAAACAATGTCAGAGACAATCTTCACCTGATTTTAGGAACTTAATCTTTAAATTCTTTGAGATTTTTCTTAGCGTCACTTCTCACCTCTCCACCTCTGTCGGCCAAAAACACCTTCAATACCCCATCATGAATAAGGCTAATGATACACTTCTCGAGTAGGGCGGCAGTTTGATGATTGCTGTGATCCCGGAAAAAGTTGTTTTCTTGTTTTCTGGTTTCCAGTGCATGTTGCTTCTCTGCGTGCCGCTCTAAACTGGAAGACAATATAAAGAAATTTCCACTGAACACAATGATTAATTTAACATAAACAACAAAAAAGAACAACTCGTATCCAGATTTTTTTTTTACCTTTATCGAACTTGATAACAACTGATATCCCCGTCCACATCATAGTTATTTTAGAACATCTAAATGTGGTAACATTTTTGTTTTAGGTGGTCAAAATCTTTGTTTAAAGGGACTCGCGATGAACTCAGTAGGTTTACTGTGTTTTTAATACTGGCAGATTGCTGACAGATGACCAAATGTGTATTTTCTAAAGGCCGCCAAAAGTTCTCATGATGCCACTTTGGCTGACATTTTCTTGTTTGATAAGACACAGAAACAATGTTGTACAATCATCTGACTTACTGTGTGGACAACTTGTGCCTTAGCTTCTTCAGTGTTATGTTTCTGAATCCTTGAATGTTCGATCCAACTGGTAAGTCAGGTTTTACTGACTTATGACAAGTCTGTTCGTGTTGAGACAAATTTCATGCCCAAGCAAGATGAAGTTTTTCTAATCAATTAAAGAAAGAGTTCCAAAGAAGTAGTTATTAGTAATTGATTCTCGATTATTGGCCACAACCCAGTTGAAGCGTTTCGCATTAAATGTAGATTGTATAAAGTTGTTGCTAAATAACAACCGTTATTTTATACCTTTTAATGAGAGCAGGTTTACTCTTCCTAACTCTATTGCAACAAAAACATGTTTTTGCTCAAGGCATGGATCTGTTTTTTTCTTGTTTTTTTTTTTCTTTTTAGTTCCAGCTTTATATATCATTAGTAACTGTATGGATCTATAGGGACTGTCTCACTGGAAATCTAGCTGGTTTTCTGCTGTAGTTTGAATAATTTTGGTAGCGTGTGTATTTTTATGCAATAAAGAGTTTTTTTGGAAAGATTTTCTGAGTGTTTGTTGAAATGCAGTGACTATTTTTGTATTGCTCATATGGACAAAATGATAAAGTGAAGTTTGTGTGCATAAACAAGTCAAATTGAAATATTTGTAGTTTTGAGATAAATATCACAACACAATAATAGATCAGTCAACAGAGCTGGGCTAAGAAAGTGAACGCTCCAGGGTGCGGGAGCTCCTTTAGTACTCTTTGAGTATTGAGTCCTGATCACTTGATGGAGAAGTTAAATCCATAAATTTAAAGTGGACTGTGATGGTAATACGGAGCCAGCACAGCTGAATTAGCAGAGGTGTGACCTGTGAGTCATTGGATTTAGTCATAAGCCTCACATTAGTTGGTCTAAACAACCTGCAGATGTTCCAAGGAAGCTTTAAGACAAGCGAACAATGAATTGTAATTACTAAGATGTAATGGAATAAAGGCATCAGTAACATTTCTAATTCAGGGGATGACAGAATGAAGCGCAACTTGGCAGAATTCTGTTAGGGGCACAAACAAGGATTTCTCTTTATTCCCTTTATTAAGTTAAGATGAAATTGTCAACCTAACTTTTAATATAGTGAAAGCACTTGTGCAAGGTCTGTACTTATAAACCTCTTTGGACTTAAAAGAAATAAACAATTGAAAGTCATCTGCGTGACACTGATTAAAATAAAACATCCTTAAAACATATTTACTACATTTCTTAGTTGAACCTTGAAGCAGATGGGCTAGAGCAGCAGAAGACCACACAGGGTGCCACTTCTCCTAAAAACATGAAACTGAGCTTATAATTTGCATATGCTCAGCAAAATTGGACAAAAGAAGACTGAAAAAACAAATGAGTCTTAATTTCTGCTGTAGCATTTGGTTAGTAGGGTGAGACTCAAACAACATGACAGCATGAATCTATCTTGCTTTATATCAACGGCTCAGGCTGTTAGTGGCACGCTTTGGACAGCCTTATGCTACAGCCTACCCGAGTATTGCTGCTGACCATGTCTATCCTTTTCTAACTACAGTGTACCCATCTTATGATGGCTGCTCGCAGGAGGATTATGTAATCTCAAACTGGTTTCTTCAGCATGACAGTGAGTTCACAGTACTCACAGTCACTAATCACAGTCAACACAATCAAACACTTTGCCACCAGCAAATCTGCAGCTTGTTGAATCTGTGCCACAAAGAATGAAGGCAGTTCTGTAACTCCAAAAGAGTGTTCAACCAAGTACTTACAAGGTGTACCTAATAAAGTGACTGGTGGGTTTCTCATCGGTAACTTCAAAGTTACAAATTAAAGTTAAATGTGCATGTCAACCTGAGTTTTTGTTCAGTGGTATTGGCAGCATAACATTAATTTGCCACTCGTAGTTTATCGTCACACACAGAGCATTTGTTACCACATACAAGTGGAGACACACATTGGTGATAAACAGCTCAGAGATCCAACGATGTGAGTCATACATTTCTGGTGTACACACCCAGCACCTCCCTGACTGGGAATTAGACTTTGCTCAGCATGTTGTGGCAAGTTTGGTTTCTCTGTAAAATGGGAGTGGCAAGAACAGAGACAGGTAGGGGAAGGGAAAGACAACACAAAGGTAGAGATCGTAAGGGAAAGTAACACAGCACTGAAGCAGGAAGAGAAAGAAAGTGAAACAAATGGTATCACACTGGAACTTTTTAATCCACACCATGGACTATAATTATTTTCCCTCTGTGTTGTTTCTGTTTTTCACGTCACAGAGCGAAAATCTGCTGCACCATTGTTTTCTGTTCATGTAGCACCACAGTTCATGATAGTCAAACTTGGGTATTTGCAGTGTATTTTGCTACACAGTACATCTACAATATAAACACATATAAAATAGGTGCTTAATAAAACTACTGAGTACTTCCACAGTTATTCCTTTTTCGTTGGTGGATCATGTTTAAATGTTTTTGACATGTTTGACCAACAACACAAAATGAAGATATCCCAAAAAGTTGAATCTGTTTGTGTGGACATAGCCTTTTCAGTGGGAGTGACTTCTTCAGTCTCCGTGAATAATTGAGCATGAAGACAAAAAGAAGTAATATTTATTCAACAGTTGTGCATAACAAGAAAGTATCAACAACTTTCACTTGAGACGAAGAGACTTTTGTTTCTTTTCTTTGCTGTAAAAATCTCCCGAAAGTGCAGCTCTAAGAAAAAGCAGCACTGTAAGATGATATCTTTAACACATTAAACGCATCTTTGTAATTTATGTGCTCGATTTTCTGCTGTCTTTATCTGCACAATGCTGACCCCCTCAGGTCTGAGAAGTTACAGAATAAACATGCTGGTGATGAGATAGAGATATTAACAGAGAATAGAAATGAATAGAAATGTGGTTCATATAAACAGGAAATTCTAACAGTGAAAAACTTCTCAGCTGCTGGTTTTATCTCTGTAAAAGTTGTTTTTTTTTAATTCAGCATATCAGTTAAAATTAAAAGTCAACATGTTTTTGTAAGCCCTGAAGTTTAAGAACGAGTGATTCCACAAGGAAAGTAGCAAAAATATTGTTATAGAAATTAAATGAAAGCAATATCAGTACATTAAACGGTACATTACTTCTAATGCTGTTATACACTCACTGGTCACTTTAATAGGTGCGCTTCACGTCGATCCCTGTTTTCCTTCAGAGATTATTTTATTCTTTGGAGATGAATACACTGCAGTCATAAAGGGTTGGATATGGTTAGCAACATTACTCACTTAGTCTGTGATGTTTAAATGATGCTTAATTGGTACTAAGAGGCCCACACCATTTCAAAACCACAAAAAATGTGAGCTGATTGTTTAAATAAGGCAGGATGGATCCATGCTTTCATGTTGTTTCTGCCCAATTCTGACCCTGCCATCCAAATACAGCTGCAGAAATTGAGACTCTTCAGATCAGGTAATGTTTCTACTATTATCTCCAACTTACTAACAGTTCACCATCAATGTGAGCATGCTGAAGTGCCCAGAAGTTGACAAATCACAACATATGTTGTATAATGGACTATGTAAATGTTAAGTTACTTTACAAACATTGCAGGCATCGAACATAACACAAATGAATGCTTGATGTGTGAACTGACGTCCAAATATCCACACAACCCGGAATATATGGATGAATTCATGTTGAGCATTTGAAGACGTTGTTTGTCTAATGTCAAGTGCATTTGGTGAAAAGAAAATTCAGCCCTCAGTTTCCCATGCACTCTCATCAGAAGAACCATTTTTATAGCTTCTTCAGGGTCACAAAATATTTAGATTTTCAAATACTATTTACTAACTTTATGATGTAAATCCAAGTTTTTATATTAATTTTATGTTCTACAATGACTCTGGAAAGTCCCTGACGTTAGTAAGTAATTGTGGTGTGAAATGTGCTGTATTTCCTTCTGTATTGTAGTGGAGCAAAAGCAGAAATTAAAGAAAGAAAACAGTAAATACTTCAAAGATTTATTGTGGTACAATTCTTGAACCAATATGCTCAATTACTCTTTGCCACAGGTTACCAGTACAGCTTTAGTAGCTCACTGGTTCCCTTTAGTTTGTGTTTCCACACAATTGCCACTGGAGGTCAGGCTTGATCAGCACAAGAGCTTCCGTGGCTGCGTCATCAACCAGCTGTTCAATCCACAACTGCTTTCTCTGAACCAGTCAGCATCAACTTTTACTACTTTCTTAGGAGTAGTGGCCCATAAAAAGGGGGACATATCACAATTAAACAATGTGAATGTCAGTCTTCACCCCTACACAAAGCTGTGTATACTAATTTTTTAGTGGGGGTTGGTTTCGATCCGCCTCCGAGGTGCTTTCCACTGAGAAGAAGAGTCAGAAGAACATTGAGATGTTCCTCTTCACAGTTCTCTCCAGGGTTCTCCCCGCTCTTCTGCCACCTCATACCAGGATGGGGCTCCGAAGCTTTTGGGGCTCTGATGGAACAATCCGGGTTCAGAAGTCACTCTGAGGGACTGGCCGCACTGTCAGAACACAAGAGACGTTTGACTCTGGAGGATGTATATGGGTAAGAATGAGGCTGATAGATTAATGTAAAGTAAATGGTTTACCAGCAGGATGTACATATCCGACATACCTGTCATAAATCCCCAATTCCACTTGTGCTCCGCCTTTTAACACAGATGAGGAGACTGGGCAGGGTGTATATGCCAACATTATTAGGCTTGACTAAGATTTTGCAAAGCTCATGTTTTTGTTGTTTTGGCAAATGTCTCAAGCTTTAAAACAAAGCACATACAGCATGCAACAAAAGCATTGCAAGTAAGCAGCAGCACGGATTTGCTGCCAGCTAAGATCAAAAAGTGGATGCCACATTTTAAAGTAAAGGTTACTATCAAAGTCTCAGTGAGTCAGATTTCTACTTCATGTTAGCAACTGTTGCTTCCTTTAGAGCATCAACAAAATCCCCTAATATGCAAGGTTTCAATAGACTGCCAAGGAATATAATGCACACTAGCAATATTTATTTGAATTTGATCATTTTTATGTTTTTTTAATTTGAAGAAAGGGTGAAATCTTTGCAGACCCCTCTGTCTGCATGTTCATGGGTTTTCAAAAGCTGTTCAACTTTGGTGTTTCAAGATGGCAACATTGTAGGATGTATTCAAGACCTTTACCTCTGCAAAAAAGTCCTGCATTGATGAAGTTGCTCAATTAAAAGTAAGTAGCCATCATGTCTGTAGAGGCTAAAAGTGTCAAGCTGACATCTACTTTTTTAGTAAGTTATTGTTGCTGATGCATTTATTTGTAAGCAATAGTTTACTGTTGCAGCCAATCCAGTTAGAGCTTACTGCACTGCATACTGCCAGTACTTTCATCTCAATTTATTTTATCAATGCAACATATTTGTGTCCTTGGATTTTTTGAAAAGCATTGTACATATCTAAATTATTATTATATTTATTACTTTAATTGTTTTAAAAGGCCTCTTGTGTGTTAATTATTTAAAGCAAATATTGACAAATAAATGAGGTGAAGAAAAAAGTCCAAAATAAATGAAATGGAAACAAACTGTGCAATAATCTTGAGTCACCCTGAATTTTTATATTTTGCTTCCAGGGAAAGGCTAAACTTGTGTGTAATGTTTTAAAAGTGGTCTTAAGCAATAACTCTCCAGACTTTCTGCAGATCTTTCCAAGGGTTTCTAATTTGTTGTTGTTGTTTTGTTTGTTTTGTTTTTTTGCTTTTTCACTTTTTTCACTCATTTTCAGTCCAGTCCTTGTACCTGACTATTTTAAGAAAAGAATATTTGGGGTTTTTGTTGTTTTTTAAGCACTGACCTATGAATTATTCAACTATAGAGGGATGAAGCAGTGTTCTGTCTACACATAACAGACAACTTAACAAAGACCCCATTATAAAATGCATCTCCTGGGACTTTGCTACTAGCAGCCTGTCACAAAAACACATTTGTTCCTATTCTATATATTTTAAAAAAAATGCTAACAATAACACAGCTTGACAGACATAAAATTCTATTTTTGCACCAACAATGGGATTCCCAAAGAACTATTAGCCAAAAACTTGCCCCATCTCTGCATGGTGTGCAGCATATCCTCAAAAATGTAACTTAACTGAAAAACTATTCAGTTTTGAGAAGAAAGTTATAAAAGTATGCACTACTGTGGAATCCTTTGACCTTTTCTTGACAGACATAAATCCTTCCAGACGTTATAAGGAAATGTGGACTGCAGTACAATGGTCAGGTGGTTTTATTACAGTATCATCTGCTGGTCTAATATAGGTCATTTAATGAGGGAAAAGTTCAGCATTGATATGAGACAATAGTGGTGGCGGTGGTGGGGGCAGTGACTAAAAGAGGATTGCTCATACTGGTGATTTGAAACAGCGGAGTGGGCCAGTTGTCCCTTCTGGGGTTTTCCATGTGCTGATGACTATGCTACTTAGCTTTCACCACTTCCACAGCCGGCTAGTATTGATTATTGACTTCCGGCCAATGACTCAGCCAGCATGTGACTCAGTAAGGAACTTTTAAAAAGTTTGGAAACTGAAATTTTTAGCTTTATCTACAATAGCCCCCTCAGCAGCATTCAGTCAAAACAGACCAGAGTTAGATGGGTTTTTCTTAAGTGCCCACTTACTCAATCAAAGGCCTTTTTGAGGTCAGTCAAAGTGACTTTATAGATGTTCATTTTAACAGCCGGTGCGTGCAAAGCATTACCTCAAGGGCAACAGCTTGAAACTTCGAAAGGTAAGACTGATTCACAGAGCTCATTCCTCGTGAATGCTGTCAGGTGTTTTTTAAGTTTCTTTCCCCAAGTAGGTAGAAAACTGAAATGTAGTTTCAACTGTTGGGGCAGCTCAACACAGCAGTAGGAGTCTTTCCACAGGTAGGAGAAAGGAAATAAAAAGTGAGGATCAGCACAGGATAACAACCGCAAGATTAAGACGAACTATCTTCTTTCACAGCGGTGAAGTGGATATTTGTCCACAGTGGGAAAAATATAGAATAAAGTTTTACCTCAGCTTCAGGCCTACTCTAGATTTACGTGAATCCTGCCCTTACATAATAAACATGTTTGTTAGGATGCCAAATTCTTGTTAAAGCTACTTTCAGTTACTGTGACTCTGGCTGGATTAATCTTCTTTTGAAACCTAATGACAACCAAGTTTCTGTGGTCTTTCTAATGGTTGATTCAACACTGAAAAGATGACATTATAAATTATCTATCACTTAACTGAGAACAAATTTACAGACCGACATTAATTTGCGACAGTTCTGTGGTAACTGTGCTCTGTTTCTCGGCCCATGACAGCTGGGATTTGGACCGAATACTCGTATTTGCACGCCGTGCAAAATATACTATTTGTACTTGGTTATTTTTTCTGATTTATCTATTTTATGACACTAGAAATTAGGGGTGGGAATCACAGAATGGGTCATGGCATGTTAATCTAATCTTAAGTGGCCCAGGACAGCGCAATACACGACACAGTTTAAATGTGCATGTGCATATTTGCGTCTGCGTGTGTGTGAATTAAAGTTGCAAATAAAGTGCCAGCTCCTTTATTAAACTCTTTGATTTGCTTTACCCCGCTCACTTAGTGAGTTTCTGTTTTTTCATTGCAAATTTAGATAGATATGCCTATTTCAAACAATTGAAGGAATGTACAATCCATATTTTTAAACACAACAAAACAAAATCCCAAATATATTAATTTTATATATATATATATATATATATATATATATATATATATATATATATATATATATATCCATCCATCCATCCATCCACTCGCTTCCGCTTATCCTTTTCAGGGTCGCGGGGGGCGCTGGAGCCTATCCCAGCTGTCATAGGGCGAAAGGCGGGGTACACCCTGGACAGGTCGCCAGTCTGTCACAGGGCCAACACACAGGGACAGACAACCATTCGCACTCACATTCACACCTAGTGACAATTTGGATTAATCAATTAACCTATCCCCACAAGCTGCATGTCTTTGGACGGTGGGAGGAAGCCGGAGTACCCGGAGAGAACCCACGCAAACACGGGGAGAACATGCAAACTCCACACAGAAAGACCCCGGCCTGATGGTGGAATTGAACTCAGGACCTTCTTGCTGTGCGGCAACACAGCAAGAGGCCTGGGAGCTTGAGGGTCCTGCGCAGTATCTTAGCTGTTCCCAGGACTGCGCTCTTCTGGACAGAGATCTCCGATGTTATTCCCGGGATCTGCTGGAGCCACTCGCCTAGCTTGGGAGTCACCGCACCTAGTGCTCCGATTACCACGGGGACCACCGTTACCTTCACCCTCCACATCCTCTCGAGCTCTTCTCTGAGCCCTTGGTATTTCTCCAGCTTCTCGTGTTCCTTCTTCCTGATATTGCTGTCATTCGGAACCGCTACATCGATCACTACGGCCGTCTTCTTCTGTTTGTCTACCACCACTATGTCCGGTTGGTTAGCCACCACCATTTTGTCCGTCTGTATCTGGAAGTCCCACAGGATCTTAGCTCGGTCATTCTCCACCACCCTTGGGGGCATCTCCCATTTTGACCTCGGGACTTCCAGGTTATACTCGGCACAGATGTTCCTGTACACTATGCCGGCCACTTGGTTATGGCGTTCCATGTATGCCTTGCCTGCTAGCATCTTGCACCCTGCTGTTATGTGCTGGATTGTCTTTGGGGCATCTTTACACAGCCTGCACCTGGGGTCTTGCCTGGTGTGATAGACCCCAGCCTCTATGGATCTTGTGCTCAGAGCTTGTTCTTGTGCTGCCATGATTAGTGCCTCTGTGCTGTCTTTCAGTCCAGCTTTGTCCAGCCACTGGTAGGATTTCTGGATATCAGCCACCTCCTCTATCTGCCGGTGGTACATACCGTGCAGGGGCCTGTCCTTCCATGATGGTTCCTCGTCTCCCTCCTCTTTCTTGGGTTTCTGCTGCCTGAGGTATTCACTGAGCACTCGGTCAGTTGGGGCCATCTTCCCAATGTATTCTTGGATGTTCGTTGTCTCATCCTGGACTGTGGTGCTGACACTCACCAGTCCCCGGCCCCCTTCCTTCCGCTTAGCGTACAGCCTCAGGGTGCTGGATTTGGGGTGAAACCCTCCATGCATGGTAAGGAGCTTTCTTGTCTTTATGTCAGTGGCTTCTATCTCCTCCTTTGGCCAGCCTATTACCCCAGCAGGGTACCTGATCACGGGCAGGGCGTACGTGTTGATGGCCCGGATCTTGTTCTTACCATTCAGCTGACTCCTCAGGACTTGCCTGACCCTCTGCAGGTACTTGGTGGTTGCAGCCTTTCTAGCGGCCTCTTCATGGTTCCCATTCGCCTGTGGGATCCCCAGGTACTTGTAACTGTCCTCTATGTCTGCAATGTTGCCTTCTGGTAGTTCAATCCCCTCAGTTCTGACTACCTTCCCTCTCTTTGATACCATCCGACTACACTTCTCCAGTCCGAACGACATTCCAATGTCATTGCTGTATAGCCTGGTAGTGTGGATCAGTGAATCGATGTCTCGTTCACTCTTGGCATACAGCTTGATGTCATCCATGTACAGGAGGTGGCTGACAACTGCTCCGTTCCGTAGTCGGTATCCGTAGCCAGTCTTGTTAATGATCTCACTGAGGGGGTTCAGGCCTATGCAGAACAGCAGTGGGGACAGAGCATCTCCTTGGTAGATCCCGCACTTGATGGTGACTTGTGCTATGGGCTTGGAGTTGGCCTCTAGTGTTGTACGCCACATCCCCATTGAGTTCCTGATGAAGGCTCTTAGGGTCCCATTGATCTTGTACAATTCTAGGCATTCCAGTATCCAGCTGTGGGGCATTGAGTCATAGGCCTTCTTGTATGTATGTATGTGTGTGTGTGTATATATATATATATATATATATATATATATATATATATATATATATATATATATATATATATATATATATATATATATATATATATATAAATATATAAGCAATTCTGATTTTATGCTTCAAAAGGACTAGAGAGAAGTATAAACTTACCGCTCCTTCCTGTCTAATGACTTAGTCAACTTCAGTTTTCCTTTAATTCAAGAAGTCAAGAAGACTTTGGTAAGTTAAACTGACAAGTTAATCAAAAAAGAAATCAGGGGGTGTATGCATGTTTTAATAAAAAATAAAAAATACTGGCCCCAGTGTGTTGTATAGTAAGTCGATGCTAAGTTATATGTAGCTCTTTAACTTTTTGGTCCCAGTAGTACTGCAAATTGAATTTATGTTTTGTTTTTGATTGACTTAAGGAAATCAAACCATCTAAAAATTTTGCTTTTGTAACTTGCAGCATGTGGGCTTTTCCAACTTTTGTATTTTCACCTCCTCCTAAATGCTAAACTGAAACTTTATTTGTGTTGGAACACACCCATCACACAAAGCCTAAAAATATTTGTCTCTTTATGTCATCTAAATGTGTCACACCTCTTTTTCGCGTGCATAATGCTAACACATGCAACTCCAGCAAGTTGCATGTGTTAGCATCATGCATAACTTAAGCAAACGCTACACTTGGAAATAAAACATAAAGCTCTGACTACTTTTCCGTTGCAGCTTCTGAATGGTAGACCGCAGTAAAACAGTTAAGCATGCTCTGCCACATACTAGAAGCTCAGTCAAGATAATAAAACTTGTCAACCACAACAAACCACAGGTGCACAACAGACTTGTGACTTGACTGTTGTAATGCTTTAGCCGCCTTGACAGCCAAAGTCAGGTGGGTTGCTGGATGATGGAAGATGCACACTTTTCTTGGTAGACTAAAGCAAAGATCATCTGTTGATGTTTAGTATTGAACTCACATGAAAATGAGAGGCACAATTTAACCAAGTGTCAGTTTACGTTTCCATTAGGTGGAGACATATGGAGGTTAAGAGGCTTCCTTTAAGAGGAAACCAATTTTTGTTTTGTGATTTGGGTGGGAAGAGCTAGAAACTTTTGCCAAAATAAAAGAAAACTTCACTTTACATGAACATTGAGCTAACTTACTAATGTAGTGAATGAACCAGCGGGTTAGCAAAGAGCTCACATCTGCTTCTTAAATATCTTTGAGCAAGACAGGAATCCCCAAGAACCTGAAAGTCTGTAATTATATTTACATGATTTGCTAACAATTAAAGCACCATCGCATCATTGTTTCAATAGCTACAGTCATCAGACCATGAATGCACATATCAGTGCATGCAGTCAACAACTCAAATCCATTTCACAATCAGGTAATGAGCTTCGTTTTCCTTACTCATTTGCTGATTCTGAAGGTTAATGATTTATTTTTTAAGGCTGTCTCATGAAATAGAGTATGACGCGAACTGCCTCCCTCCCTCAGTGACGCTCCTTTGTGCTCAGTAGGTGGGATATGCTTTTCAGTATCGAGTCAGACAGATAGTAAAGACCCCCTGGTGGCAATGAGCTGCAACTACAGCGGTTGTGTGTGTGAGTGAGTGAGTAAGAGAGAGAGAGAGAGAGAGAGGAAAATGGGTGGACGGAAAGTCCCCGTGTGGAAATCCCCTTTGACTTGGACTTTTTCCTTGTTTTAAAAAAACTATCATTATCGTACGTGTGTATTCTTTTGAAAGGCTTCGCAGGCTGCGAGGGCTCCAAAATAGATCTGATACTGAAAGAAAGAGAAGGTTGAATGGCGCCGAGGACCGCTGCGGTGAGGCTGAGTGAAGTGGCTGAGAGAGGACTAGCCTGAGCATCCGGGAGGCTTTTGTTATTACCCCGACATATTACACAGGTAAGACGCCAGCCTTCCCTCCTTGTGCCTCCCCATGTGGACACACATTTCTTAGCAATTGGGTGAGACTTGGTGGGTAAGACCACGTTTGGGCCTTGAGTAATGTATGGTCGTGTTTCTGGGGACACGGAGGAAGCTTGAAGCCTGCTCACGACAGTGGCTTTGACAGCCATTGTTTACAAAGACGTCACCCTCGAGCGGATAGCAGGACATTTAAACAGCCAAATGTGGCATCGGCGAAGCTACAGTGTATCGATACCCGCGCTGTTAGACGCGATTGAACGCTACATTGTTCCAAAGGTAGTTGTCATTGGAATTACGTAAGCCTTTAACGTCAGCAAAGTCTCCTGTTATTGTGTTTTTGTGTAGCCAGCCATCCTAAACCGCAGCGTCCACCCGGGTGCTGCTGTCTGTCTGCCTTAAAGTGTGCCCCGCTGTGACAGCACGCCACGCTAATGATTCGTGTCAACATGCTCCCTGACATCCAGGTGTCTGTTGTCTGGTCCCTCATGTGACTGACTAGCCCTTTAGCACGGCCTAGTCTGTTGTTGCACCTGCTGCTGTTTGGGTAGTAAAGGCACAGAGGCCAATAGAAGCTCGCTGTTCAGGTGTTTGTGGACTCGAACAGTATCTTTCGACCTGACTGCCAGCTTGCGAGAGGTTGATAGAAGGATGTTGTGGGAAGTTTAAAAGTCAGCAAAACTCCAGGCCCACTTGCTGACCATTACTTTCTACTTCCTCTAAACTGCTAATGCGTCTTCACTGCGTTGAAATGTGAGGGGAAATAGTCCTTTAAAACCTTCCCTTTAGCAAACTTGACTCAAATTGGGTATAGAGGTTGTGCATTGAACCTCAGTACCTTTATACTTAAAGTATAAAAACTGCCAAAAGTTTCCCTAATTTTCCTAGCTTTCAAATTACTGTAACAAATTGGGAAACGTGGCTGAATTAAAGTTGTATTTTATTTCAATTTCATTGTTCTTGACAATGACAATAAATAAATACTACTACTACTACTACTACTTTATTTAGGGGAAATAATTCTGCAGCTGCTTGTCTTTTAAATGACTTCAGGGAGTGACGTAAACCCAGGTTAGATTATCTTCCTCCTGTACTGAGAGCAGTGTTTGTGTCTGTACTGAAAGCCTATAATTTTTCTAATGATTCCCAGCCTTTTAAATGGAGACTTTATGCAGGCTGTTGAGGGAGGAGGCCTTGTGACCTTCCCATCAGCCTGGGAAGCCCTGGGTGGCCTTCGGTTAAGGTCTGGAAAGCACCCGTTTATTGTTGGAAGTCTTTGAGCTCAGTGGGACACTAGGAAGCCCTGTTGAGGGGGAAACTCTCAAAAACCATCAAGACAAAAAGGAGAATTAAAAGAACAAACAAGAATACAAAGGGGTCTTTGTGTACTTTATTCAGTTGGGCCCAGCAGAATCTCCAGGAAAAAGCACCATACAGCCTCCATACTGGAATCATCCTTTGTGATGGGTAGTTTCCCAAACAAACTGTAAATTAAGTTGTGCCTTAAGTCTTAATTTGTTAGGAAGGGGACTCTCCACTGAAAATTTCCCACAAATCCCTGCTGTGAAATAACATGTCCTCTCCGCTTCTCTCCATCCAGTTTCCACGTTGATCCGGCATCGGTGGTTGGTGCCTCCTCCTCCTCCTCTCCTCCTTGCTCCTCTTCCTCCCCTCCTTCCATTCACCTGGCCAGCCATCCGCCATGTCGCAGGGTCAGAACTTCCTCCCCAAATTCCTGTTTGTCTCCAACCTGCTCAAGGCAGTGAAGATCCGACAGCGAGTGCCTAACGATGTGGTGAAGCCTGCTGCCAGCGGTGGCCTCATGCACCACCTGCGGGGTATGCACCGGTACACGCTGGAGATGATCGCCATGAACCACTTCCCCCAGGCCTTCAGGGAGGTGGTTCAGGCCGCCATCCTGGACCGAGCCATGCAGGCCTCATTAGAGAAGGAGAAAAAGCTCAACTGGTGTGGGGAGTTGAAGAAGATGGTGCCCTTACGCACCAATGGTAAGAACGATTATGCTGATGTTGAGGAGCTGTTCTGGAATATGGAGGCTACAGTAAACCAGATTTCTGTGGTGGTCTTGTAAGTGGATGAAGCTCCACGAAGCTTTGTTGATGTTCAAAGATGTTTTATATTATTGGTTGTATAGCAGAGGGCACCGTAAATAACTGCTGTTGGAGCAGTAGGTGATATTCAACACGAATAGAACAATTCAGCAGATTGGTCACAGAGCTAATGTTGAACCATTTCTCCTTGATTTTAGAAGCAAAACATATTGCGCTCAACACAGGATGTGTTTTGCTTTTGTTTCATTTTCTATGAGAGAGATGGTGAGCTCTTATGAGTCAGGACTATTTGATATGCAAATTCTGAGATGTCATTACTCACAGGCAGGGTTACTGTAAATGACAACAATCGAGGGACGTGAGTTCCGCTTTCACATAGACTCATTTAGCAGCCCCCTTGGTTTTACTGTGCCGACCTTAGTGTTTGACTTTAGGCACCCCACTGCTAAGTCATGTTTTCTGTTACGTGAATGTTGTAAGACGGGAACATCCCAGGGCAGGCAAACATGTAGACTCGGGCCTGATTACTTCTGATCATAGTTGTGTACTGGGAAATTCTCTGGCGTCACATGCAGGACTGTTATTTACTGTCTGTGATGTTTCAGACCCAACTATTTCCACAGTTTTTCATTTGCTGCATTTGGGGTATGCCCCCTCTTTTTCTGTGTAGGTGTGTGTTAGTGAATGTCAGTGGATGTCAAAAAAACACACCGTTTTACCTTAAATTCCCCACCTGCCTGACTTTATGTGACTTTATGGATTTGTGTTTGTGATGATCTGTTAGAGCTCATCAGACCTTGTTAAAGCAAACGTGTGTGTCTCTGGTGGCCTTTTCCATCTATACTGCAGTAGCTTAAACACAGCTGCTGTGTACATCAGATCTATTTTAAAGTTAATGGAGAGCAAGGTTTTTGAGAGGAATCATCAGCTATAGCTTCACAACAGAAGGAGGAAGAGGAAATCAGTCATAATTGCAGCTTTGTGCTAAACATGTGAGTTTCCAGAGGAAATAGTTTCTTTCTTTCTCATGTGAGAAATTCCTACATTGGTCACATATCAGAAGTTACTTTGAATAATTACTGGATGGTTGAGGAACTTGCTGGATGTGTTATGTCCTACAGTACTTTTTTTAAATAGTGAAACTCTTTGAAAGGGTCCCTGCCAATTCTGAAGTTAGTAATCACTGAAGGACTTACTGTAACTGTCATCAGCACATAATTCCCCCTTGCAAAGACCCCTTAATTGATGACCAAAATGGATGACTTCTGCTGCCAGTAACCTGGCTGGAATTTCCTGGTTTGCGAAGATGATGTCATAAAGAGGAGACAGAATTTAGTGCCGGAGCGTCTAACTCTGAAGGACCCAGACGTGACTTTGAGCAGAGGACGGACAACACGCACGCACGCACACACTCACACACACACAAGGCTGACTGACTGCTGCTGAGTCACTGGAGCTCAGCAGACACACACAAATACAGAAAGAAAACGTGAGAGAGAAGAAGTCTGTTCACTGATGTCCAGCGCCGTTGTCGGATATCTGTCTCCACATCATCTCAGAACTGAATTTACCAGTGAACCCAAAATCCTTATCTCATTTGGTCTATGCAAATGCACTAAAGATCCAAACCCCATAACCAATTTCCCCGAGCCCGGCTTAATTACGAAGCAAGACCACAGAATATAACTGACCATCAAAAAAAACCCAGACTCATAAAACTTCCACTCCGCTTCAATTAAAATAACAGGGCCACATCCGTTTTCCTGATACATCCAACTTTTCCTCCAAGTAAAACAAGGCTTTATTAGAATTCAGTCTCTCTTCTGTCTTGAATGTCTCGGACACATCCGTGGGGTTTTCCCAAACAGTATCCCATGTCTGTCATGTGTCCCCATCAGGAAGGATTTGTTCAGCTACAATACACTAACTTCATGGTTAAGTTACTGGGAGGACACATACACTGCTGCAGTGTTCTGCCTTACAAATAAAGCTTTTAGGTTTCTTTTTTTTTTTTTTTTTTTTTTTTTGGCCTGTCCCGTTTGGCTCTTTTGCCATCAGAATTGTTGTCTAAAGGCAAAGAAAGATGCCCAACGGATTTACTTTACCAAACTGACCATCCCAGCCTTGCCGTAATGGTCCATTTGATTCACCTTTTATTGTTTATTTTATTTTCACTTACTGAATACGGGACAGACTTGACTGGGGGAAAGAAAGGGAGAAAGAAAGAGGGAAAGAGAAACAGCTGAGAAGAGGGACGGGGGAGAAGGGCAAAAGACAAAAACCAACAGAACGGGCAGAGAAAAAAAAATGCATATATCAATCACCTGGGTCACCTGCTGAGAAAGAAAAAAGAAAGCAAGCAGAAGAGAACAAGAGTAATAGAATAAACAACATCACAATGATATATGGGAATATGACAGTAAATACTAAATGTTAAACATTATTGTGCAGCACATAAGATCAACAGAACACAGTGTGCTTTGAGGTAGGAGCCAAAAAGGGTGTAGTTTGTGGGTGTGATCACCCGTGTGTACACCTGTGAGCATGGACGCGCTTGTTTTTTGTTTTTTTAAAAGGTTCCTTCATGTAATAATCTGCTAGAGGGTGTGGGGGGGCCACAGCCCCGTCCTCCAGGGCGTGAAGCTTTTAGGTTTCTTTTGGGGCATCCACATTATTCCTCCTAGATTGGGGTATGTGGTATGTGCACTTTGTTTTTATAAGCAAGACTACACAAGGAAAAACTTGATGAGGAGGCGACGCATGAGCAAAGGATGAGCCAGTGAAATTTTCCATATCACTTTCTGTAAAATGGGACATTGGCCTTAGTGGATAATCTATGAGCGTTTTTCTAGTTTGGTAATAATTTACTGCAGTTGTTTACAGTCACAAATCTTGGGCCATTCTCACACAACAACCTGCAGACAAGGTGTGGGAAAGTGCAGCCCTGCTGGAAGCACACTGTTGCAAACTTGTGCTGTCACCTGGACAGTGACCAAATCAACTTAAGTCTGGCTCTGCACTGGTATGTTTTCAGGAAGTTCCCCAGCTTGCCACAGAGGAAGTATCTATATATAACCTGATGGGAGCTGCTGAACCACTTTCATCTTTAGTTTTCAGGCACCTCACTTTGTGATCATGACTTTTTTTCATGCAAGAGGAAGTGATTACGTGTGTGGACATTTGTTTGGATTTGTGTGTACCTTTGGGCCTACATATGTCTGGTGTTTTTTTTATTAAAAAAGCCTTGCATTTTATGTTTTTGCTGAGTGATGCAAGAGCACTGAAATGGAACAACATCTAGCTGGTCTGAAATGGAGAAGTGTTTTTTTTTTCTCTCTTTAATTACAGCGAGATGTTCCTTCAGTTGAAAGAAAACAACTGTAGCTTAGATTGCATTAATTGAGCCACACAACAATTAATGCTACACTGAGATCAGATTTTGGCCTATTTAACACTTGCATCAAAACAAAACAACATTTTATGATCCTTTTTTTTTAGAAATTTTTTCCTAGCTGTTTCTTAAACCTACTTAAACTTAAACTTTTCCTGTATAGAGGAGAGATCTTGAAAACGCCTGTTTAATACAGCAGTATTTTACAAAGAAGGGTGCAGATGCTTTATGTGTATGAAGTTACTGCCAGGTAAATGTTTGTGGAGGGAAAAAAAAGAAGTACACATTACAGTTCATGTGTATATGCTTGTGCATGTGAGGACCCATGTTATCTCTGCTCATTAATCACAGCATTCATCGGGTGTTGATTGTAGTATTTAAAAAGATAACATTCCATCCGGTCCAAGTCACGCCTTTGTGGAAAGTACAGGACCAGCTGAGTAGCATTGATGAGTTGGGATCATAGGAGGGGAGCATGCACACATGCACTCGCATGAAAGACAGAAGTTAGTACAGGGAAATTCCTGTGTTTAGTGTGGCAACAGGGTTTTTCAGAGCTGCACACATTAACAAATATGGGCTCTGCTGTTTCACAATGAGAAAAAGACCCAGTACTGCCAAAGGAGAATAAATAAAATTCCAGGATTTTTAGCCGCTCACGCTCTCACACACTCGTCTTTTCAGCAACCAAGTCTTTACCTATATTCTACTGACTGGCTGCAGTGATAAAGGCACATACGTTTGGCAAAAACAAATATATGTATGTGAGAATTCTGGTTTTCTATACAGATTTAGATTGTAAAAAGATTCAGTTTTTCAAAAACATGTTCCGGGGAAATTACGGGTCATTTTTATCAGCCTTGTCTGTGGCGTGTGTACTGTTAGATGTATAAGGGTCATATAATAGTCGAAACACCAGATACTAACGACCAGCCCAGCGGCCTGGAAATCCCCAGACTTTAGTTACACTTGTGTGTGTGTGTGTGTGTGTGTGTGTGTGTGTGTGTGTGTGTGTGTGTGTACACACATTGCAGTTGCCTGTTTTTTATGCTGTATGTGCATAGCCTTTGTATGTGTGCGTGTGCATGTGCCTATTCACAGAAGGAGAACTTTGTGTCCTGTGTACAAAATCAACCAACCATAGTACTAAAAACACATGTGTTTTCTTGCCTCCTCTTTGTGTGTCTGTAGGAGATGGGAACTGTTTGCTTCATGCAGCCTCTCAGTACATGCTGGGTGTTCAGGACACAGACCTGGTTCTTCGGAAAGCTCTCCATGGTGTTTTGAAAGAAACTGACACGGGCGTCTTCAAAGCTCGCTTCCAGGCAGAGCTGCTCCAATCTCAGGAGTTCACCCAAACTGGACTCCGATACACCACCATGGTATGAATTTTCAACTAGATCCATTTTCCATTACTTTGCTTTGAGAAAACTGTGCTCATGCAGAAGTTTATTTCCTAATTGTGTGCATTTGTTCCAGAACTGGGAGGATGAGTGGGAAAAGATTGTGAAGATGGCATCGCCAGTCTCCAGTAGCAATGGCCTCCAGTTTGATTCTTTGGAGGACATCCACATCTTCATCCTCTCCAACATTCTCCGCAGACCCATCATCGTCATTGCAGGTACTCCCTTTTTTATCATCTCAAATTATGCTTATTTATCCTTGTTAGCCCTCAAAGACTCACTGGTTTTGTAAGAGCACATCTTGTAATGTATAATATATCACCACCATTCCTCAACATTTGCTCTCGGTTGTTTTGAAGTCTTCTTAATGCACTGTGTCACTTACTGTCTATCTTAATAAAGAATCTCAAATGACTACTGATGATTTCTCAACTTCAAAATATAAAAAAATAAATATGCAGAAACATGTTTGCAGTCATATTTGAGCAAAGCTTGCTTTTTCAGGATCTAAAATCCTAAAATGACTGCACATTGCTCCATTTATTCCACTTGAATTGGGTGCAGCTCTATAAAAGTTGTTCATTGTCATTTGTTAGAGAGTTATAAACTCTTAAATCTTTGTTCTTTCAACAGACCAGGTGGTCAGGAGTATGAAATCCGGCACCTCCATCTCTCCTCTGAATGTGGGTGGGATTTATCTGCCTCTACACTGGCAACCCACAGAGTGCTACAAATACCCAATAGTGCTCGGCTACGACTCCCAGCACTTTGCACCCCTCATCACCATCAAAGACAGTGGTCCAGGTACAAATCACAAAGAAATAGGTGTTATATATTTGGCACGATAAAGGGACAAAGCAGGACCCCTGTTCATGGATTTGGCTCTGTGTATCTTTAACTGAATTTCCCAGAGATCCGAGCAGTACCGCTGATCAATCCGAGGCGGAATGGCTTTGAGGAACTGAAAGTTCATTTTCTGATGGAGAAGGAGCAGCAGCAGAAAGAGAGGCTCCTCAAAGAGTACCTGCACCTGATAGAGATCCCTATCAGATTGGGCCATGACATTACACAGATTATGAAAGCTGCAAGGTACTTGGGCATTATAAGTTCCATCCATTGTTAAATGCAGCCTTGAACAGCTCATGGCATAAGAATTGTTTTTGACTGATTATCAAAGATAATTTAGCCAAACTACTTTTATTAACTATGAATTTGAAAGGGAAAAAAGTAATAAAATGCAGTTAAGAACCACATTGTATGTCTCTGTCCTAAGGCTGGATGAGGGAAACCTTCCTGAAGACATGAACCTGATGGAGGACTACCTACAGCTTGTGAACCATGAGTACCAGCGCTGGCAGGAGGACAAGGAGCAGGCATGGGCCGCCCAGCCACAGCGTCCGCCACCCTTCTCCGTCTCCCAGCTCTCGCTTATTGAGATCCGCTGTGCCACACCACGATGCACCTTCTATGTCTCTGTGGACACGCAGCCTCATTGCCATGAATGCTTTGAAAAGCGGCAGGCCACTACTGGTGGAGGAGCGAGGATAGAAGGGGTAATTCAGACTAAGGAAGGAGGTTTACAAGGTGGGGTAGGAGTCATAGGGGGATCAGAGACTGAGGTGAGCTCCAGAGGGGCCAGAAGTAGCAGCCCCCCATGCTCTTCATCTGGGAGAGGAGTAGTGTTATCCAGTCCCCGCTCAGCCCCGCCCACCGCCCCCAGCCTCAGCCTATACAGTGAAACACATGCAATGAAGTGCAAGACACCCGGCTGCCTCTTCACCCTAAGTGTGGAGCATGATGGACTTTGTGAGCGCTGCTTCAACTCCAGGCAAAACCATGGACCCCCTGGAGTTGGAACGGCCGCTACAGGACTGCCAGGGACCAATGGGGGGCCTGTCGTTCCCCACCCAGCCCAGGGCTCCGGCTGGAACCAGTGGGGAGGCTGTGAGACCGAGACAGAGCGATGTAACATGTGCAGAAAGGAGGCGTTTAGGATATTCAATGGCTTGTGTCCACCCTGCATGCAGAGACAGCAGGCTCCAGAAAGGGGAGAGCCACAACAGATCAATCCCAGGACTGAAGCCTCATCTTCAGCTTGGACCCAGGCCAGGGACACTGAGCGGCCATGCCTCACTCTAACTCCAGGGCACACCTCAGCTTGGCAGGGCCCTGTGGCCCGACCTTGTAAAAGATCTGGCTGCCAGTTCTTTGGGACACCTGAGAAACTGGGTTTCTGCACTATTTGCTACGTAGACTATCAGACAAATCACCGTAAGTCCTAAAACAAAACTAGAAAACACTTCTTGCATTGCACGCTTTTCGTATATATAAAATTTATTATAAAAGCCGTATAGCTGTCTTAATAAACATCTCATTTAACTGTTCTGTTTGTTGTTATTCAAATGTCATATGGCACATTGCTTATGTTGGCCACTGTTTCTTCCAGACCTGACTCCTCCTCCTGCCCCGGCCCAGAGTCGGCATGGTTTGGAGACAGGCTTCCAGAATGCCTCACGATGTCGTGGGCCTGGGTGTGGTGCAGTTGGCAAGGTGATGCTGGAGGGCTACTGTGATAAGTGCTACGTAAAAGAGCAAAGTGCAAGACTTAACCAAGTCGCAAATCGCACGTCCCCTCCTCTGGTAGGTACCTGCCATACCTTCATAACTCCTCACTGTTCTTCACATGTCTTGTTTTTTTCGTGTGTTCTTCTTCTTCGCCTGTTGACAGTTCTTTCCATTCTCGCTCTTTCTCTGTACAAAAGCGTGAACGAGCAGCAAAACCCAGATCTTCGCAGCAATCCCAGACCCAGACTCAGTGCCGGCGGAGTGGCTGCAGTAATGTGTCCCCGGGTTGCACAGACCTCTGCCCAGAGTGCCACACGCGTGGTCAGGGCAGAGAGCCAGGAAGACGGGCGCAGGCGCCCAAAGAAAAGTCGAAGCAGCGGTGCCGGACACAAGGCTGTGACCACTACGCCAACCAAGAGAAACAGGGCTACTGCAACGAGTGTGACCACTTCAAACAGATTTACCGCGGCTGACCACATTTAGCGCCCATGCACACGACAGCGATGATGACACATCGCTAGCACGCTAGAGCCGCCGCCCTGCTGTGGGCTCTCCATGCCAGTCAATGCACCTCTGATACTAACTAACCAACTAACTAACTTGCTAGTGACTAACTAGTTACCTTATGGCCTGAAAATCAAACCCCCCATGTAGAATGTGAAGAGAGAGTGTGTGTATGTGGGGGTGGTGGTGAGTGTGTGTGTTTTCGCAGTAGACATGGCCTCCAGAATACCTCTTTGTGCAATTATTATCATCTGACATGCCCTGCGCACTTACACGGTGAGAGGTTTGGCTACATGTCAGAGCAACTGAATTAACTCTTGTGTACAATATGTATTTAGAGGTACGTAGTGAATCGTGCCGGACAAAATGATTGTATGTCGACATAACAAGAAGCATCTGACATTGCTTTCTAGACCACAGCCAAGGATTTATACCCCCCGTCTGTCTGTCTGTCTTAACCCATCTGTGTATCTGTCTGCCTGTCTGTCTAGCATTTGCTCTGAAGAAAGAGAGATGCAGTAGTTGGGCATGCCCAACAGCAAATCTCTGTGAAAATAGTCAGCAGAAGTGTGCAAAACTGGGCCAAAGGAAAGCAAGCAAAGTGCTTGAAATTAAGTTAAATGGCATTCACCACTGTTTTGCTTAAATCTCCTAAATCACTCATCTATGTCCTCACAACCCAGACAAAGATTTTTTTTTTTCAAAAAGATTCTCTTGCAGTCAATATTGTAAAAATGGTCAAATATTGATTTTCTTCCATTAGCCAGACAATAGCAGGGTTAGTTTATATTTTGAGGCTAATTAACCTTATTACTGTTACATATCTGATGTAAATTGCTTGATATGGAAAGTAAAAAAACAAATTATAAACTGTGCAGGACAGACAGGGCAGGCCCCTGTTAGTTTTGGTGCTACATGTACAGAAATACAAGCCTCTCCATTGTAGCCAACATGCTGGTGGTTTCAGCGGACAGAAGGCAGAGATCACAGTAGAGACAGGACTCACTCTCTTTCAAAACCTCCTTTCCTTCCTCTTATTTCCCTTTTTCTCCAAAACAAATCTGTTGCCTTGGACGTTGTTTTCCTGTTTACTTACCACTTAAGCACCTAGAAACGCATAGACACATGCGCACACATATCTACACAATGTATACACCAACATAATATCGTCAGTCCTGTTAAAAGGGGATTGGCAACTGTGAGGAGAACTGAGACTACAAGGACAGGCGAAGTCTGGATAATTATCCACCCTACTACTGTATACACACGCACACATGCAAACACAGCTTTGTGAGATTGTATGTCCCCACCCCAGCCTGAGGTAATGTGTAGGTAAATGAACCTGTAAAGATGCATTCCTCTCTGCTTCACCCTCCTGGATGTGCCAAGGCATCACTTTCAAAACTTCAGAGAGCAATCCTGTTGCCTGCTTTGGCTAATCTTGTCTATCTGAATGTGTTTGTGCTGCTTGTACAGCAGCACAGTATTGGGGCTGATCCTCGATAAGTTTTGCCTTTACATAGTGATTGAAATTTTATGGACCAGAGGGGCCTGATCAGTGATTATGGATCAGTGCTCCCACTTATAAAAAATGCTTTTGTGAACATGGATCTTAGTCCATACCGTAGGACCTTCCAACCCGATGCCTCATCTTCAATACACACACATACACATAAAACGTACGCGTGTGTGCGTCTGGAGTACACAAAAAACTGACATTCCTCCTCTTTTTTTCTTTTCTTTTTTTTTGAATTTCAAATGTATTTTGATATATTTGTTTTTTTTCTGCCAAAAGAGGAAAAAAAAAACAAAAAAACGTGCCATCAATTGCCAAACAGTTGTTGTTACCTCCTTAAAAACGGCCAGCCTGGACCATTCTAAACTAACCAGAGTGCCACAGATTGACATCTCCTGTTCTGCGCAACCACAGACTTCAGCTAATCCAGATCTCTCATGCTGAAAACCCCCTAATGGACACCATCTTTCCGTGAACTTATCTTTTATTCAGATACGAAGAAATGTCTGTCTGTAAAGATAAGCTCAAACATGAAACATTTATCAGACTCAAATTTGGTAATAACTGGAACCTCTTTCCCCTCTTACTTTAGCTGTGGGCAGATATCCATCTGTGGCTCTAGTTAGAAAAGCATAGACAACCAGGCTCTTGGTCTGCCTTTTCATTCAACTGTATCTAAAGCTGTCAGGCCAGCCCACGTGTTGACGGCCTGGACGTAGATCTCTGTGTGCTTTAATCACCTCTAGACAAACCTTAATCACTTCAAGGCCAATTAGTGCTCAGCTCATCATAACCTCTTAACAAGGGGCTCTGACTGAGTTTGACTGGGAGGAGATCACATAAGTTGCACATGACTTGTCTAAGCTGCTGAGGCATTTAGGAATGGTACTCCGACCTGTGTAGGGACATTCCAACAGTAGGAAGAGCATCAACTTAAGAGCAGAAGGTGTAACAAAACATGCAAATGGTGTGGAAGTTTCTTTGTGTGACTTTTTGACAATAGGGTATTGTATGAAAAAAGCCTGGTTTTATTTGTTAAGTATTTATTCATATCAAAATATCTGTATTGTGTGATTCAATAATTATTTATATGTCGTCCTGAAATGAATTATTTTTATTAAGAAATCTGAAATCTGACTGATGTGTTTCTTGGGTCTGTACTTACTGTGTGTGTGCGTGTGTGTGTGTGCATATACTTGTGTGGATGTATTTTGACATCAGGTGGAACCGTAGAATTTGATTTGCGTGAGGATTGGCGTCAAACATTTATTATATTGATAAAAATCATATTAACGTGCAGCCCCATGTCAACAAGTGCAATCGCTGTCAGGGGAGAGTTTATTATAAGCTTTTGAAGCTACAACTTACTGATGAGTCTCAAATGCATCACCTGCTTGCAAACAACACCACAAACATCATTGGTGATGACCCTAACTCTAGAACTAGGCAATTAGAATATGTTTATTGATTTATTAAGTTGTTCTCCAAAATATTTTCAATTGGGAAACAAAGAAAGCGTTTATTCAAAGTGACATACATCAAAAATATCTATGTTTTCCCCCCAAAAAGTCTCCAAAATATACAATTATAGGGGAGTGCTAGGGTTATGGATGGGATTATGATTACTTAAACTTCATTGGGTTAAGTTGCTGTTTGGAAAAGAAAGTTGTAAAGATGAGCTTGTTGCATTTATGTTTAAGTGTATGATGGTTCCAGTTTAAAATGAGGTTTTGCAGAAAGGGAACATTGTGGGTTTTTCGAGAACAGCTCATTCAACCAATGCATGAGTGACTGAGGTCATCAGTAACTCGACATCAAAGGCAAAAAAAAGCACGTCAGGCTGTCATTGTGAGGAGAGTTTTGTCCCGAATGAGTAATGTTGTATAGTGGTTAACAGCTTTTCCTAATGTGTGAAAGTTCCAGACCAGTAGGAAGCACAAGTTCCTGTGAAGGTTGTGTTAGGAAGGGCATCTGGTGTAAAAGTGCGCAGGTCCGTCTACTGTGGTGACCTATTGTGAATAATGGAGCAGCTGAAAGAAGCTAGAACAATGCAAAAGTTATTGCTTTTTACTCCCTATACTTCATTAAATACTGTTTCGGTGTTAAAATTATAATTGAGTCAGGGTAAAGCCTGGGGCCCTTAGTTATGATGTTATGATCAGTGAAGGTCCTTATAAAGATAGCTAAATATGGCCTTGTGTGTATGTATATGCCTCAACACACAGAGAGTGGAGCAGGCGGCAGCCACACAGGGGAAACAGTGGTAAGAGAGTACTTTTAGCCAAAATATGGGAAGTGTTCATCCAAATGATGTCAGACTTGGCATCATACTTACTCAAGTCCCCAGCAACACACTCACCAAGCTTGAACTGGGTTGGATAAACAGTTGTCAAAATAGGCAAAGAAAAAAGAAAAGAGAGACATAATTCTCGAATTATTATTAGTAACATTACAAATGGGTTTGTTCGGCATTTTTTTCTATTATTTTCTTGTGGCTGGTTAGGAGGGGGCAGGAGAATACAGTATATGAAACACTATAATGTGTTCTAGCCTGCATGCACTTGCATATGGAGTCTGCTTGTGTTCTCAGATGCTCAACCTTCTTCTTATTGCTTCTCTTTACTAAGCTGGATATTGCTTAACGCTGTTTCTGCAGACAAGCACTTGCACTCTGTTGGCAACAAATCCATCTCCAGTGTAGGAAGTATAGTGGGTGCTGCAAAAACATCAGATAAATGACTACTGAGGCCTGGTTTAGATGTGGCAGACTGCACCATTTTCCCATATACTTAACTGGGTTAGATTTTTTTCTTCTTCTTTCCGCCTTTGATGTTCTTCTTTCTTTTGTCAGTTATGCAGATTTCCATAAAAGAAGCGCAAACAATAAGGTTTTTTCCTTCTGTGCTTTTTTTTTTCCTTTTCTTTTTTGGTCACTATATTCTTGTTTCCAGGTTATTGTAAGGCTTTTGTGCTAAAAAAGAAAAGAAAAGAAAAAAGGGAACCCCCACCCTCACAAAAGAAAACGCAGTTTACTCAGGAGGAGTGGGTCACACGGTGGGAGGGGGGAATTTGGAGTAAGGGGAGATATGGCAGTTACAGGTGGGGAATTGGCAATACTTATATATGGTAGGGCTGAGGTGACATTTAACAAACGTGGGACTGCAAGGTTTGTGCGTGGGGAGATTGGTAGGCTGATGCGGTTTCCTGGAAATACCCCAACATGCAAACGCTCTTGTAAAACCGTTCTGACAAGCAGACAAGAAGTGTTTCGCTTGAGGTTTCTCATGAGTGTGGTGCAGCAGACCTTTCTATTCATACGCAGTATGAATAAATATAGTGAAGCAAATTTAGTTGCAGATTACAAATAGCCTATTTTTATTGCCAGACTTCATTGAATAGCTTATCCTGACAGAGAGATGACTTAGGCAAAAAGTATATTAACAAGTTTGCAATTAGGAAAATGTATGCAAGTGCATACACAAATACATAAATTAATCAAATGTTACATACCAGACCCAGTAAATTCTTAAAATTCTTATTTAGATAAGGACTAACACATGACTAAATGCTATACAGCTCCAGTCTGCTAGGCTTGATTAACCTGTCAAGTTGGCCTTGTTAGGTGAGGCTGTGTGCAGTCAGGAATAGGACCCAAGGTGCAGACTCCGGAGACAGACGTGAACTCAAAAAGGCTTTAATGCTGAACGCAACATGACATAACTAGAAAAACTCAAAATAAACTTACACCGGTGGACAGGCAAAACACACAGCAAAATAAACGGTAGATCACGACACAGACACAAAGAAACACTGGGTTTAAATACACAGAGGGAGCAATCAGGGAATGGGTAACAGAAGGGAAACACAGCTGGGGCAAATCAGGCCTAACGAGACAAGAGGAAGCAAAACCAGACACATTAACATCAGACATGGACTTTCAAAGTAAAACAGGAAACACATAACACAGACTGAACAAAGACACAGACTCATATGCAGGCACTACAAAGGGAACAGAGACGTGGGAACAAGGCAGACACAAACACTGACTGAACACGGGGATATAGGAACTTAGGATACACTAGACAAGGGGATGCAGGTGATAGGGGAGACATAAGCCATAAGACGGAACTCAAAGAAACCAAAAACTAGAAAGTATAAATAATAACATAAACTCAAACACCCTGGGTCAACGACCCAGGCATCCTAACAGGCCTGGGGCAAAAATGTGCTGTTGTGTACCTTTTAATGCTGCAGCAACAACATCGTCTTCAGTTTAATTAAATTCAGTTTTATTTAAGGCATTACATTTATTAATTTAGGGCTGCATGGTGGTTAGCAGTGTTGCTTCATAGCAAGAACGTCCTGAGTTTGACTCCACCATTTGGCCGAGGCCCTGCTGTGTCAGTCTGGCGACTTGTCCAGGGTGGACCCTGCCTCTCGCCCTAAGGTAGCTGGGACCAGTAAGACGAGCAGACCAGGGATATGGCTCTTCAGAACCAGAGGCATCTGCTAAAGAGGTGTGAATTTATGTCATTCCGAATAACTGGTCACTGGTTATGTGTCTAAAACCCGCAGTGCTAAAATAGACAAGCATTCAAATTTGTACTTTTTTAATCTATCCACCAGTGGATAGATTAATCTATAAGAAAGCACCACTTTTTTATAAGGTAATCATACCTGTAGAACGAAATTATCCTAATCAGCCAAGTAACTTGTAACTACAACTATCCAATATAGATAGTGGAACGAAATGGTTACAGTAGCACTCTGTGCAGTAGTGAAAAAGGTGAGTCATTACCAGAACTTCCTTAAAAAGGCAGTGAAAGAGGAGCTTTGGTGCACTTGGAAGTTTGGTGACCTTCTAGTTGTAGCCTCTTTATCAAGCCGTTACAAACTCTCAAATATGTAACTACAAGGATTATACAAGAAAAGTTTTCATCTTGACGTTTGTGGTATTTCGCAAGACTGCAAAACGCCCTGATTTACACAGGAAAAAAAACAGCTGCCCAAACTCTGTGTTTAAGCTGTCATCAATAAAATAAGAATGAAAATGTCAAACCAAGATCGCTGCACAATGTCTGTTCATGAATGAATCTGACTCACTGCCTCTTCTTTTGAAAAGTGACATGTCGCAAAACTCAAAAGTACAGCTGAAGCTCATTCGACAGGAAGTTATCTGCTGTTGTGCAATAGGAAGAGGGTGTATCCATGGTTACCTTTGTCTGACCCTTTTGTAACAGCAGCAAACAAAACACGCCCATTCACCCTAACAGTATCACATAAACACCCACCAACTGAGGTTTTTTTTTTTGGCCCATTTAAAACTCTCAAGTACTGTAAAATTCCTGGAAACTGAGGCGGGATTCAGATTCGGGTTATAGAGTGAGGTGAAATACTCAGAACACAGTTTGTTTGACTGATTATCAATGCCATTCTCAGGCTCTTCACATAAACCATTAAAATTATTATTTAAGTAGTATATAAAGTACAATTTGTACATGCCACATGAAGTATGATCTAACCCTGTTTATTTGGCATTCATAAGCTGAAAAAAAAAGCCACAGATAAGGGAACACTTAAAGTGTTTGCTCATTCATTTGTTAACTATGTATGGTATTTAACCCTGGAGAACCCATGGGGTCAAATTTGACCCCATGGTTTCCCTAGTAAACCAATGGGGTCGGATCTGACCCCATGGGTTCTCCAGGGTTAAAAGTAAATTAATAAGTTACCAATAAAATATCACAGGTGTAAAATTCACAGTATATACAGAGAGGTGTCAGTATCAGAATTGTCCTTCATATAAATGTGCTTTGTCCTAACCAGCCTGATTAATGGTAGCTTAAAATAAATGTTTCTAACTGAAAGCTAGATTTGCTCATTCAGATTTCCTCTGTGCTTTCAGCCACATCTCATGACTGTCATTCGTGAACAGACTTAAACATGTTACTGTAAATATTCAAGTAAGTTTTGATTACCAGTAAAAATATAAAACAAACACATACATGTGCTGTATTTACATTTCCTGTTATTAAAATGCTTAATGTGATATAGCTGTGTTACATTTCACCCCCAATTACCTCATACATGACAAATGCAGTAAAGGATATCTAAAAATGATCTCATTTTGGTTTACAGCTATATTAGAGTCCTTCATAAGCTACTTATTTTCATATAGGAAGTAAAAGTGTTACAGATGTACATCTGTGAAATTTCCACAGTTTCATAACCCAAAGTCCTGTGTTATAAAAGTAATTCTGAGTAATCCAACAGGCGGTCTCACAGTTATTAATCTTTCTAATCTAGGATCTCTAATCCTATCATTGTGTGTAAGTATGTGTATGCTTGTAGGAGTGCTCAACAGTGCGTCACTGGACTGTCTAGATGCCAATGATAAAAGAAGTGAAACCGATGGGCTACAGATCACAGCAAAACACCATGCAGCAGGTCATTAACCTTGCCGTTTCAGGTCTCTTAACTTTCCCTAAGGTGATTTTAGCTGAACAAAATAAACTGCATTTAACTATTTTGGTTGTTTATATTTTCATCTACATCATAGTCTCCACTGCAGCAGTAATTTCCCCCACAGAGATGATTAAACGTTTTATTTTATGACATCTAACAAGGGAGTTGTCTTAACATCACAACATATACTTAGTCACGTTTATATTTCTTTCTAAAAGAGCAATAAGGGATTTTTGCACTGATAGACAGCTCTAAAATGTTTGCATAACTGAGGCAGTTGTCGTTCAGGAGACAGAGTCGGTCGTCTGTCAACTGGAATATCATATGTGTAAACTGGTTTGAGTCTCAGCCTCCAGTCTACATATTCAGTATCCTGGGCAAGATAGTGAACCCTAAGTTACCCCTAGTGCATCCACTAAATTGCGAGTGTGCCAATGTTGTGTTAAAAGTCCTTAGGTGTAGAAAAAAAGGAACTTATATGAATATGTGTGTGAATGAGGCTTCTAGTAAGAAAGTGCTATAAAGATACCAAACCATTTAAAACAAAACTCCCTATAATTACTGAGAAATTACATGAATGGACAATAAGAAATAAAGGTATACTACTTTAAAATATGGAGTATTTGGTGTTTATAAATACCAAGGAAGGTAGTTTAACATTAAGTGTTGCCTACTGGCGTCGATTAAAACATTTCTGTAATCTCACAACTGGGTTTAGGGAATTAAAAAAACAAAAAACAAAAAACGTTTCGTCTTTAAGCGCTCGCATTTGTATCATGACTACAAAAAACAACTACAATTCCCATCAGCTACGTGTGTTTACGGAAGCCTGACTCGTAAGCTAATGGTTGCCTCGTTTTGTTTTTAGGGTACAAGCTGATGTGATTTCTCGCAGGGGCGGTGACGTAAAATCTAAAATTCACTACTTAAAGGGAACTGTTCTCGGGCGATACTGGTTAATGAACTAAGCACAGCTCCATTGGGATTTGACGACCGTTACGTCGTGCTCGATGTGATGGTTGTTGCTTTGATTGTTGTACGTAGCCTAGCATGTTTCCTTAGTTAACAGTGCGATTTAACGACGATTAAACATCCATGAAACCGACAGACTCGGATGAAGATGAAGCAGAGCACCCAAGCTCCATGCAGAAGGAGCTGAGGCGTATGTTAATGTTTTGTCGTGCTACGTTTGCTAACCTGTTTGAATGGGCAGCTCAAGAGAGCGTCGTTGGATGGTTAGTTAGCACATAGTAAGATGAAACCGACTTGGTGTATTAAATTTATGCCGCCAGAGCCCAATAGAGCATTATCTCTATAGGTATGTTACCAAAAAGAACTATTATTGGTGGAAAAGTACAGGTGACAGGCACATGACTGCCACCTGTTGCTGCTGGGGCAGCAGATGAGGACACTTCACAGAACATAAGTGTCAATGCAATCTTAAACCAAAAGAAAACACAAGCTGACAATAAAATGAAGCTTCAGATTCTGAATCCAGGCGCTCAAAGTGCAGCTAAAAAGGAGACATGATCTCATGTGAACCGGACCAGGGAAACTGCCCTTTCTGCCAGTGTACAGAAGTTTAACTACATATTTAATCCCCGAGATTTGTTAGCATGACTCTTTGGGCTGAAAGTCAAAGAACTAAATGTGTAAAATTGCAGAAATCTAAATTTTAATTACTTTGGTGTAGTATGAATGACCATGGAGGAGGTCTTTATCAGTATGAAAACTTGTGAAAATACAATTAAAAGTCCAAGATTTCTGTTCTCCTTCTCCTTTCCAAAGCCATTTAGTGGGCCAGTTTGAAGCCTTTGCTGGGCCGATTCTGGACCCCGGGCCTTATGATTGGCACCACTGCTCTAAAGCTTTCATTTTAGGATGCATTGCCTGCCCTAAGCAAAATAAAAGCTTTGCATTATTTGGCTTCTGATTGGCTAAAATAAATAGGTGAAATTGAGATTGTACAGCTTAGTTTTTGTGCAAGTGCCACCTGCTTACCTTCGTGAACACAACACTGGTGGTGTATTTGTTTGCTGTATAGACATGACTTCTTTGGTTGTCTGTGCATTTCATCAAATAAATGATATACTATGTTACACTGGCATCTATGTGTATGCTGAATTCAGAGCGGGCCAACCAAAGCATCCAGCATCTGAGCAGTGCTCCGCTGCAGCTGGACCCTGATGGAGATGAGGTGGAGGAGGTCAGAGGTGGTGATGAAGACCATTATACAACCATGGCCGAAGAGGACAAGGCTGCATGGAACCAAAAGTCACAGAGTGAAGCAGGTGACTGATTGAATACATAGAAAGTTGATTCTGTTCACTTGTAAACTGACCTTACACCAACCAAGTAACTTTTTCTGCAGACTGCAGGCTTTCTCAACCTTATAAACAGTATAGTTGCATAATGACAGAAATTGGCGCAACTGACTAACAATGTGCAATGAGCTCAGTCCCGTGATTGTTAATATGCCAACTGTCATGACCACTGATCAGTGAGGAGTGGCTAAAGCATTGCAAGATTGTGAAAGATGTACTCTTAGGCCTCCTCCAGTGTTAAAAAATGGTCACCTCTCTTTTTACTTCCTACCAGCCTGGGATGCAAACTTCCTCAACATTGAAAGATTGGGCAGTACCCTGTAGGTATAATTACATGCAGTCTTGGCTTGACAAACTGAATATTCTGTGTTGTCCCGTCTGCCAGTGGTTGTTTGGGTTCTCTGATAATGTATAATTTACTGCAGTCGTCTTGGCAGCTGCATGTACTGTATTACTGTGTCTGTTCTGGGGCACCCGATCATTGAGGTGGACCACTTTTTGATGGATCATCTTTTGGTGTTTCAAACCACAGAGACATGGTGTTTTGAAAAAAGAAAAATGCATCTCAGCTGTTCTGATACTCCCGAAACATAAGAGATCAGATTGTTTCCTTAGGCAGCAGTTGTCCTTCTTCTCTCCTGGATCGCTCATAGCATTCTTCCCATCTTTGACTAACCAACCTGTGATAACCACATTTTAATAAGGAGCTCTTTGATATGACGTTCTTTTGCTTCCCTAGCTGCTGTGTATGTGGGGATGGTGTTTGCTCTAAAAAGAACCACAATGGTGCTAAATTATGCACTTGTACTGCTTATAAGGCTGGGAAACGTGCAGTCAGCTGAGACCGAAGAAGTTACTTGGATGAGTGATGAAATGTTTCTGATTAGTTGTAAGTCGGTTATGTGATAAAACTCAGCCCTTATAGTGGGGTATCGTGAGATTTCCCCTCTCAGTCTTTTTACACAAAGTTTAAATAAAGTGTTTATGTGTTTGTGTACATACTTATTTCTTATGTCTTTTGTAGTTAATCAGCTGAAGAGCCTTCTGCTGAAGCAGGGCAGAGAAATTCCCACACCTGTCTCCCCTTCCAAGAAACAGTCTCCATCCAAGGTAGAATGAGCAGTTGTGCATGGTTTAACATTTAAATGCGTTAGATCTGACGAAGGCCTGTTACAGAACTGATACTCAGATTAGGAGCAATTCTCCATACTTGAATGTACCATGGTTTTATAGTTCACTAAAATGAAAGAAAAAACTAAAAGTAGGTGTGAAAACTAAGTGAAATAAACTAAAAATAAACAGGAAAGGCCCTCAGTTTTAGTTTTTGTCATTCTAGCAAGCATCAGGAAGCCTTGTAAATTTGTTAAAATTTGTCACAGACTCACTTTCGAATAATAAAAAAGTAAAATTAAAAAAAATGTGCTAAAAGTGAAATGTGCAAAGCCGCTTTGAAAACAAATGAAAGCTAAACTGAAATAAAATGGAATTAAAACTGACTTCACTTGCGGCTCTTCTGTGTTTTGGCTTTTATTTTTTACTCTTCTTTCCCTTTTGCATGGCAGGAGGGGATGTCCAGTTTACCTGCCTTTCAGGATTTGGTTCCTGTATTTCACAAGTCAGAATACATCCAACATCTGGAAGCTGAGGTTAAATTCTGTAAGGTCTGTGTGCACAAATGTACGTGTGTGGGCGCGTCCTTCATTCCCAGTGTGCTAATGTGAACGGATGTTAATCGGCTTCTCTGTTTGTGTGACTTCAGGAGGAGCTGCAGGGAATGAAACAGCGGATCAGAGTAGTGGTGGTGGAAAATGAGAAGTTACGTTCAGAACTGAAAGCCGAAGCTGTGGATGAATCCCTAAAAGATTACACGATCCGAAACTCCACGGTAATTTGTGCGTGTGTGAAAATCATTGGTTTGATTTTTGTGTGTGTGAAAATGGTAATGCATGTAACAATGAAGGCACCTATAGTACAAACATAATAATGAGAGGAATAAAAAAGACTGAGGTTACCTTATGGCTCAGTCACACTTAAATAAAAATAGGACGGTCATTTCTTTGCAGCTTTGACACTCCAGCTTTGACAACAGCGACTGAGGCTTGAGGCTTGCATTAATCGTAGTCATGCTATGGTCTCCAAACGCTGTTTTCTTATTATATTGTGACTGTTGCATTAGTCATTTTTCTCTGGACACTTTCAGTAGAGAGACACTAGAATATAAAGTTAACGTAGCAAAGTTTTTATAGTTCAACAGGCTGAATTTAAGCATCATAAAAGCATCTTTCAAATTAAAGATTTGGTCACCCGTTCCAATTTTTTTCCTCAGATGAATGAAGTCATCGACAACAGCCACGTAGCCTCCATTCGAGACCACAGTGTGCTACAGAAAGAAGAACACAACACATGGAAAAATGAGCTGGTAGGAAAGATGAGTCTCTACTGGTTGCCGTTCGGTTCTCTTTTACCTCAGTGTTCATCAGATTTTATGCGTCACAATAATGCACAATGGTCCCAGATTGTATTTTAAGATTGGTCTTTTTGCTAATTTCCTCCAATAAAACTTTAACAGTAGAAACATGAATTCTGTTTTTTAGTACATTTATATAGGAAGCTGTTGCAATAAATTAAATTTCATCCAGTTAGATTCAGATGTTTGTGCTCATCAGGAAAAACTGAAGGTGATCTACCAGGCCCAGATGGAAAGCTTGGAGGCCCAGGTCATCTCTCTCAGGTTAGTTCTTTGCGGCATCAAACGAGCAGAAACTCATCTGGGTCATTCCTTGAAGAAAAGGTCAGTTCCTCCCACTGACGCCCTCAGAGTCTGCAGATTGTTTTTTGTTTAGTCACTTTAGTATTTTAATGATACCCTGGAAAAAATGTTTATTTTGTACTAAATATTTTCCAAGTTAAAAGTGCAGAGGAGTTGGTTAAAAACAAAATGCTCATTTTTTCAAGTTATTGTCTTCTTGTTTTTTTTTGAGCTCAACATAAAATGTTCAGGGCTGAGAAAGACATTTATGCTCTATTTAAAACTGCAACCAGATCAAGTGGACACCCACTCAGTGTCACAGTGCAAAACACAAAACGTTTTTGTTCAGCATGAGTTTTTCAATAACCAACTTTGAGCATCAACATATAGTTTCAATAACCAAACTATTATTTGCTGTCAATGACGCGGTGTCACAGAAACATTCTGACCTGAATTTTTTTTTATCTGTCTTCTGGTAATTCACTGGAGAAAAATGTAAAAAGTCCATTTCTTGTAGGCTGGTCAAAATAAGTCATAGCTTACCTACATTTTTATACCAAGCCCATCTCTGATCCCCTCCGTTTCAAAACCTTAGTCATTTTTAACCCTAGCAAATGTACCTTATGTCTGTAAAAATCAGTTATCTTTAATTCTTTTTAGAACACTTTTCCTTCTCTGATATTTTCAGAAAGGATCTGTCAGTCAGTCAGAAGGAGTGCGAGGAGGTGAAGCTTCGCCTGAGACACAGGGAGAAGCAGGCCGCAGATGCACTGAAGGCTGATGGAGCTCCTCGTGTGGCAGGATTGTGCCTGAAGTGTGCACAGCACGAAGCTGTGTTGGCTGGGACTCACACAAACCTGCATGTCCAGGCTATTGACAGGCTCACAAAGTCAGTGGTAACAAATGCTTCCTGCAGAATCAATCAGACGTTAGCAGCAGCATACTGACTGCGTAAACCATAGCATTAGTTTAGACTTAGTTAAGTGTACCATCCAGATTCTGCTTTTAATTCCTTTTTGTCTGATTTTTCTCAGAGAGCGTGATGAGTTACTGGTGGCTCTGCGTGCTGTGAGGGCCAGTCAGCAAGAGACACAACAGAGGGAGTGGTCAGCCTGTCTCCAGGTCAAACAGGCTGTGGAGATGGCGGAGGAAGCAAACCTGCAGAAAGCTAGGGTCAGAGAAACATCCTCACACACAACTTTCCAGCTGACCGCCATCTTTGCTTAATACAGTTAATATTTAGAATGCATTGCATTTGTTAATGCTCAGATTTACCTATTTATAAGCTACACACACTGTATACATATACAGTACAAGCTTATGGGAATACCACTATCATATACGTCCACTAGAGGGTGCTCAAACATTGCCTTGAAATTAAGGACATATTCAGCTTTCATATGTTCTTCAACCTCGGTGTTGACTCACAACATCATTTTTTGTTTTCTTTACAGCTGGTTATTACTCTGTTAACCCTTCTGTTTTTGTACACATGCAGGTGGAGGTGCAGTGCGAGCAGTTGTCCAGGGAGCTGGCTCGACAGAGAGAACAGCTCGACCGAGACGCACACGGTTTGCAGCAGAGACTGGCTGAGGCCAGAGAGGAGGGCCGAGCAGAGGCCCGCAAACAAAAAGAGGAGCTGACGAATATAGTTAGTCTTACTTTTCATGTACATGATTATTAGTCGCAGAATTGGGAAATTCACAGAAGAAGTGGATTACAGAAGAATGAGTCTGTTCATTTGCCTGTAAAATACTGTAAATAACTATATTAACAGACAAATTTAAAAAAATACTCTTTTAATGAAACATTAAGTAGTAAAAAGTAGGAAATTGAATCATTGCTGTTTGCTTTTGCAGTAGCTATTGTATATTTCTTGTACTTAGAGTTTATGTCTGTTATGTTTTGTACGGTAATGATACCCTAAAAAAAATGTTTGTATTTGCAGGACATTTTACTTGAATTCTGAGTGACGCTGCAGTGAAATGGCCACTGAAATGGTGTACTGTGTTTGTCTGTCAGGTGTCTGGCCTTTCCCAGCGTGTCGCTGAGTTGGAAGGACAGCTAGACAGAGCTCTCAGAGACAAGAGTTCACTGACCAGTCAGCTGGAGGACACTCTCCGCACACTTACCAGCCAGGAACAAGAAAACACAAAGGTATCGGATGCTGTTTGCGCAAGAAAACTTTGTGTCAGTATGTCTTCTTATTTCTTATTGATGGCATGATGAGCATTTCAAATAAGCATGAGCCAGCGTTTGTCTTTAGAAGTGTGGGATTGAAAAAGCAAAAAGCTCTTTTGTTGTTGTTTAAAAAAGTAGAACTATTAATTTTAAGGACCCACATGCTTCACTATCTGCTTGCATTTAATTTCTAAATCCACTGGATGGCAGCAAAAGATAATCTATTCCAACTTGATATTCAGTTTTTGAACACGTAAATGCAAGAGCATATTTTTCTTTCATTAATATTTGTATTTATTTTGAACAATTCAAGAACACAAACAAAAACAAAAATAAACCAAGTGAATCGAAAGAAAAAGCGAACAGCAATCTGCTCCTCTCAATCGACACATGGCAACCCACAGGCTGAAAAAGACTTCAGAAAAAGACAAAGTGTGTGGGTTCACACAAAATTCAACCCTCATATCATTTTACAAATCTTGAAAAAATAAAACTTAGTTTACAACAAACAGCCAGATTCAAATCTTTCTAATAATTCAAAGAGATTCTCAAAACTTTTCAAATGCGTCTTATTTGTGTTTGTTTCTTAATCCTTCTAGGGGAGGATTGGAGATTAAACATCACAGTGCTTTTATATTTTTGGTGAAAGACTGAATTAGTAGGTGCTTTTAGGGATGATGAAATGTGAAACTAGTCAAATACACGAGTGTAAAAACATTGAGCCTGGGAACGAGACAGTCTGATGATTTAGATGGGTGATTTTCAAAGTAAGGACATGATAGGATAATAAAAAGAAAATCAATAAATGATGAAGCATTGAATGTGACATACTTGTTAATTAAAAGACCGCCTTTGTTTAATGAGGACTATTCATCTATAGGTATGTGTGGATCTGAGATATCAGCTCAGCCAGGCCGCGCTGAAGAAACAGGAGGCTGAACGAGAGCTCAGAGAGCTCAACGCCAAGACCAGCAGACGGATGGAAAAGGCAGCACAGGTATGTGCCGATGTATTGATTAGTTAGGATTTATTTGATATTTGTTTAAGTCGGCTACAGACCCAGTATTTTGTAGAGTTGATTGTTTCATAAATAGTCTTTATTTTTCTTTTTTTGAGGGTCTGCAATGAAGCATAGCAAGCAAAATGAGTATTAAAACTCAAATTTTCCAAATTATTCTCAAGTTATTTGCACAAGCATCAATTATCCAAACTGTTAAAGGAACAGTTCACACCAAAATCAAATTTGCATACTTTTCCTTCAGCCTTTAGTGATATTAAGTGATAGAGATTGTTTTGGTGTGAACCTTTCCACTGTAGAAATGACAGCCTTCTTTTGAATATAATACAGCTAAATGACATTTTCCTTGTGGTGCTCAAAGCCCCACGGCATTGGCATTAACTTCTCTTTACAGAAGTCATGACCTGGCTACTAAAAGAAAGCTGACAGATGCACCACTCTACATGAGGAAGTATTGGTAGTAGTTTGGGATAACTCTGTCATGATTTCTAGAAATATATTTTATGTCTTTTAAGTGTATTTCGTGTGCTTTGAGCACCACAAGGCAAATGCCATAAAGAAGTCAGACATTGCTACACACCTCAAAAACTGGACAAGACGCACCAAAACAATCTATATGACTAAATGGCATTAAAGGTTCTGATTGATTTTGGGGTGAACTGTCCCTTTAAATTTAAATAATGAATGCAGGATATTCTGTGTTTCCATTTTGAGGTTCAGAAGATCAAACCTGACGTCCTTTTTTTGTCCTGCTCAGTTTTTACATGTTATTGTAACCAGGCTTTAATGTTTTGTTCATCTGAGGGCACAGGGTGGGTTGTTGTGAAAGATTTCCTCACCTCCTCTCTTCTTCCATCTCTGCGGGACAGGAAGTGGAAAGGCTGAGCTCAGAGCTGGTTGGCTGTCGGCAGCATCTGGAGGCGGTCCAAAAGGATGGGAGCCAATGGCAGGCCGAAGCCCTGAGCCTAGCAGAACAGCTGGCAAATGCCCAGCGCCAACTGCACCTCACCAGGTAGTACCTAATCCTATTATACATGCCACCACACTCACACACACACAGTGCTCCCCTCTGTCCAGCTCCTGCCCAGCTCAGCCCAGTCCAGTCCAGTTCAGATCAGCACACCAACTGTACCGCACCAGGTAACAGCTAATCCTATTATACAAACCACACACACATAAACACACATGCGCGCCGCTGTGCCATGGTCCCGATACCAACTGGACCTCACTAGGTCACCTCTAATCCTGTTAAGCATGCCACAACATAATGCAACACAACACACACACACACACACTGCCCACTCTGTGCCACCAGGCCAGTGCCCAACCCAGCAACAGCTCCAACAGAGCCAAAATGGCGCCTGAGCCTTTCTTCTGTCCCTGGCGCACACACACACACACACACAACAGTGCGGCTGATGGTCACTGGACAGCCTGGCCTCAGTGCCACCTGCCAGTGCCCTGCACCCGTCCTCACAACGGGCACTACCGGCACCCCTCCATTATCTTTCTATCTATTTTTGCACCATTCTGTCCTGCTTTTTCCAGCATCTCTATATCAAGACCTCTGATATTCTTTATGATTTCATCCCACCTATTTGGGCATAGATTCATATTTACTGCCACCTGCTCTTTTGTCCTTATCTGGCCTTTCTGTCTCCTCTTTAATTGAAACTAATCTCCCCTGTAACGTTATCCTATCGCCGTCCTCCCTTTGACGTTATTCTTTCTTTCCTTTCTTACTACGATCTTGTCTTTTTCTTCCCTCTGTCCCTCCTGTCATCCTCTGGCTGCTTTTTCCTTCCACACCATTCACCGCCAAGGCCACACCAGCCAATGCCAGCCGCTCAGGGCACTCTCTCACCCCCGCTGCCCAAAGCCGAGGTGTTTGAGATGGGCACAGATGTGGTGGCGGTGTCCCGTGGTGCTGGAGGCTGCGGGATGCAAGTTTGTGCAATCTAAGTGTGTATATGTGTGTCTGGTTTAAGTGTGTGTGTCCACTGCTGCTTCTGGCTCTGATCTGTGTTTAAGTGTGTTTGTCTGTCAGCTGGCCAGCATTTACACACTGGTTTCATGACTGGCTGCTGTGTGTTTTTTGTTTTTTTTTTAAAAAGATGATGTAATGAGCGTGTGTGCGTGCGTGCACACGTGTGTGCATTTTGCAGCCAGCTGTGGAGAATGACATGCATATTAATGTGGCTACATGATGACTTTGACCTGTACTAGAGGAGCTACTGGACGAAACCATTTTACTGCCATGTGTGCGCCTGTATGTGCATGAGAGAGTTTATAGTTTTATCTGTCCTCAGTTGCATACTAGATGTTTGACAGCTGTTGACTTGGCTAAGCATGTAGCCATTCAGATTCAATTTTGGTCATTAGCAGTGAAAACCACTTCTGATAGAGATTTAATATGGCTGCTTCTTTTTTTTAAACAGTTTTAGATGAGAAGAAGTCTTAAGTCTTTGCACACAGTAACACCTTTAGTCACATTTAAAGGCAAAAGAGTATAAGAGTATAAAAATGATTAATACCCATAACCGCCCCTGGTTTTAAGCTTGGATGGTTCCATAATAGTGCGGTGGTTTGCACATTTTTCTGACAGCTGAAAGATTCCTGGTTTGACGCTGAAAGGAGACACAATGAAACCCGTGGAGCTACCTGCTATGACGACTCTCCCGTGAATAAGGCAGCAGCTGAAAGTTGCTTTTTATAGCAGCTGGCTGACAGTTGATTTCCACTTCTGCTGTAAATCTTTGTTGATTCTACAATGTAACCAATGCAAGTGGCCTTCTGCAATGTGTTTATTATCTTGTGGTTGTGGCTCAGTGTTTTAAATGCAGTGCTACCCAAAAATCCTGGGAGATTTTCCCCCTTTTTTGTACATTCCCACTCCCAATAGTTTGGCAGTCTCCCCTCAAGAATTTGACCACATCTGTAAGTACTAATATTAAGGCTATGATTGTATTTTCTCATGTTTAGATGATAATTCTTATTCTTTCTCTGATTCATTCAGAAACTGCAGTGAAAAATAGCTAGAAACACACACAGGAGGAACACACCTAATAGGCCAATCACAATAGCTGCAGGCTGGGTCGATGTGACGTCTAGTTATAGTTCCATGGAGGTGCATGTCAGGTTAAGGCGTAGTTTAAATGGTAGTTTTTCAGATGTTTCTGCAGTTACAGTTTCCTAACACAGAGGTATCAATCCACCACGAGTTGTTGTGCTGTTACAGGTTTGTCCGTCTGAGATGCACTTTAAAGCAGTTTCAACTCATTACTTTTGATATTTGGTTAATCATTACTCTGAGCTCTGAAGGAAAAAGTCTGCCGAGGACACAGAAAGCTGTCCAGCAGGCCTGTTTCCAAAAAGCAGTTTTCTTAGAAGTGTGCAAAGTCTTAACATCCATACATGGATATGGGATCTCTGTTGATTTAACTGCTTTAGAGAATGGTATATTTCACTCACATCTTAAAGATTCATCAAATTTGTGATGGTAAAAACCAAGTCTTAGCGGTGCAATGGCTCTGCACAAAAATGTATCCATGCAAAGATGGTAGCATACATGCATCGTACACACCTGTTGAAGTTTGGTCAAAGCCTTTGTCCCTCCTCAGCACTGCATTGTGTTTGTTTTTTTCTCCCCCCCCCCCCCCTTTTACTTGTCATGTCCTCATCGCTTTTTTCTTTTGCCATTTCGAAATGAAACAAATAAACCTCAAGCGATTGTGTCTCTCTGCTCTTTCACTAGCTCTGTGTCATTCTCTTTCTGTCCATCTGTGGGCCTTCAGGGGTTATGCAGAGCTACATGTATTTCATTCATAGTCATGCCCTCTGCTGTTGTTCGCTACAGAGCCATCCAAGAGTCTTTGTAGCTTTACTGGGCTGTATTTTTGTTGGTGTGTGTGTGTGTGTGTGTGTGTGTTGTTGGAGAGTAAGAGGAGAGGGTGAGATTCACGGTAGCAAGGCTGGAAGGCATTTATATGGCCAGCCTTCGAAGGCAGCTCTTTGATTTTTCTCTTTGCAACTTGCTCGCTCCTCTCTTTCATTCGGTCCACCTCTCGTGGCGCAAATGATCACAGCTCGCCTTCAAACAGGGGGGACATGAAGCGCAGACAGCTTCTGTTTGATTTCTGATAGCCCTACCTTCCTTCCTGATAAACACATACATATAATATGGACACACACACTCACACACATATTTGTTTGTACAACGGCATCTTTGCAAACGTGCACGCCGATATTCACATCAGTCTAACCCACATGCCTGTACACAAAGACGCAAACACACGCGCTCACACACAGATGCAAGCACGCATCCGGGGGTCCCATGGCGGCTGGTGCGCTGCGCTGTGCTCCAGGATTGGATCATCAGCCAGCTGTGAGTTGGACAGCCCAGGATCTGTCCTAATCCCCGCCACTCTGTTCACATCGCCTCACATGCGCACACACACTCTCAAGCCCGGCCCCAACCCAGCAGAGGGCTTTACTAAGTTTGTTTTGTTTGTTTGCTCCCGCCTTTCTTCACTTTCTTTCTTTTCTTCTTTCCATGTCTCCATCCGGCCTCATCTCTCCCCGTGTTGTGATCACACATCCCAAAGGCCATAGTGAAAACTGCCCAGCATAACTTCTCTTTCAACACATGCCAGATAGGACTGAGATGTGTGTTTGCATGCGTTAGTGTATCCATGGTTAGTTGAGACCTGTGGGCCTGCATTGTGTTTGAGCCGAGATGAATGTCTGAGGCTCCAGATCTTCCACCGGTTTTGTTATCCCCATGAAATCAAGCATCCATGTTCATTAGGGTGCTTGCTTAGAGATGTAGATGGACCTGGAGCTTCAAACTGCTTCTGTGAATAAGTTTACTTGCGCTCAGTTTTTCCACCTAAAACTTCTGTGTGGAGTCTTCAGCCAGGAAATATCTGAACATGCTGGTCCATATAATCTGTGCCTGTATGTGACAAACACCTGAAGAACGAGTCTTCAGTTGAAATTGTCCTGGCAGCAAATTTGCCGAGGAGGCTGAATAAACCTCTTATGAGAAAATCTGCAGTGATGATTATCTGTGAATATCTGGTTAAAAATCCTATCAGCAAATGTTCATCTTTATGCATTTGGGGTCACAGTTTCCAAAGGTTGATACTGGATAATGCAGAGCGGGCTGTGAGATGGGGAAGGTCTTTTGGGTTTGGATCAGCGTGTCCTGATCTGTTCTTTGGCAGTTGTGCTAAGTGCACCCACTGCAGCAGTATTGCATGCTAACAGTCCTATTTGAAAGAGTCAAATATATATTGGGACACTGACGCAAGTTTAGTTTGGTTTTATTTGTTTGATAAAACATATTACAATTATAGTTATATAATGTACATGGATATAATGTGTAGACTCTAAGCTTTCATTTGAGGGTGTCCACATTCAAATTGGATGGAGGGTTTAGGAGTTTCAGCCTCTTAACCTGTGCCACCTTCGTTTTAAAGAGAACAAAAGTAATAGGACAATTGACTCTGTTGTTTCATGGGCACGTGTGGGCAATTCGTTGATTATGTCATTTTAAATTGAGCAGATAAAAAGCCTGGAGTTGATTTCAAGTGTGGTGCTTGCATGTGGAAGAGTTTGCTGTGAACAGACAACGTGCGGTCAAAGAAGCTTCCCATGCAGGTGAACAAGCCATTCTTAAACTGGGAAAACAGGAAAAAAAACACATCAGAGAAATTCCTACAATATTAGGAGTGGCAGAATCTACAGTTTGGTACAGCGGTCCCCAACCCACGGGCCTTGGACCGGTACCAGTCCGTGAGTCGTTTGGTACCGGGCCGCGAGAGTTGAGGCGAAGGTGTGAAATGTATGGTTTTCAGGGTTTTTATCGGTTTTCAGTGTTATTTTGTTATCGTTTTTATCATTAACTCGGTGTCCCTGTCCCGTGGCGCCAAAAAGGTTGGGGACCGCTGGTTTAGTACATCCTGAGAAAGAAAGAAAGCACTGGTGAAAACAAAAAGACCTGGGCGTCCATGGATGACAACAGTGGTGGATGATCGCAGAATCATTTCTATGGTGAAGAGAACAACCAAGAACAACCAGCCAAGTGAACAACACTCTCCAGGAAGTAGGCGTATTAAAGTCTACCATAAAGAGAAGACTGCATGAAAGTAAATACAGAGGATTCACTGCAAGGTGCAAGCCACTCATAAGTCTTCGTAATAAAAAAGCTAGATTGGAAAAACATCTAATATAACTGAACACAGTTTTCAGATCAACCTCTACCAGAATAATGACAAGAAAAAACTATGGAGAAGGTGTGGAACAGCTCATGATCGAAAGCATACCACATCATCTGTAACACACGGCGGAGGCAGTGCAATGGGTTTGGTGTGCATGGCTGCCAGTGGCACTGGGACACTAGTGTTTATTGATGCTGTGACACAGCACAGAAGCAGCTGAGTGAATTCGGAGGTGTTCAGAGACATACTGTCTGCTCAAATCCAGGTAAATGCAGTCAAATTGGTTGGATGACGTTTCATAATACAGATGGATGATGACCCAAAACATACAGCCAAAGCAATCCAGGAGTTTATTAAGGCAAGTAAGTGGATTATTCTTGAATGGCCAAGTCAGTCACCTGGGGCCTGTTCTTCGTACCGCGCTAAGTGAGTTAGCTGGATTAGATTGTTGACGATTTCGCGTGATCCTGGATCGTTCGGTTCCCCGAAGCCCATCCGGGACTTGCTGTCATAGCAACAGAGCCGTAAGCGTAAACCTGCTGGGGAGCAGGTTTACTTTATGTAAACAGGATTAGATCGCGGCCACGCAGGTATGCCCGCGTCATTCATACGAAAGCAACAGCGATATTCCACCACTGTTTCACCATAAATAAATAACATCAATGTAACTAAAGATAATGCAGCACTTGATCCTTTTATTGATGTCACACAGATACATACAGGTCATTCCCTAAAAAAGGGAAATGTACTATTAACATTCTATTACATGTATGTGATTATTACAGATGTAATTCATATTTCAGAGTAGTAATTGTAAATTACTTCGTGTAATCAAGATGAGAGACCACGGCTATAAAAGCGAAGGTGGATTTGGGAAGTCTGTCGCAGTCATATCCTGTCCGTTTACGCGAGCAACCCATTGCGGAAGGTGCAAGATTGATAAGGAGAGTCCTCAGAATTCAGCGTATATTGCGGGACAGACAGGATCCTTTAGCTCAGCGCGACAGTGTGCTCATAGAGAGATATCGATTTTCCCGTGAGGGTATTATTCACTTAACCAACTTGTTGACGAGGGGGTGCAGGACCACCACCTGTCTTTTTTTTTGCTCTGCCCTTTTCTTGGTTGCTGTTATGAACAAACAAACAGATTATTCCAGGGTCTCTTTCCAAGAGACGACAAGCAATATAAGTGATAAATATTACCATTCTGTAGAATATTCTTATATTTCACTTTTACTTGTTCCCATGTTCTAGTGGGTCCTGTTGTGGCTCTAATGTGAAAGGGGATATAATATAACATATTATAATATAATATAATGTAATATAATATTGGATAATATGGTGTGATATGATAAATCTACCCTACCGCCTACTGGTGTTGGCCAGAGGGGCCGATGGCGCAATATGGCAGCCTGGCTTCTGTCAGTCTGCCCCAGGGCAGCTGTGGCTACAACCGTAGCTGCCTCCACCAGTGTGTGAATGTGAGAGTGAATGAATAGTGGCATTGTAAAGCGCTTTGGGTGCCTTGAAAAGCGCTATATAAATCCACTCCATTATTATTGTTATTATTGAATTACTTACGAGTTTGATTTGTCAGCAACTTTCTGCCAGCCCTCTCTCCTTGCTTTTGCGGCCTTTGCAGTGTTCCCTTGCGTTTTAATTAAACTCTGAAACTCCTGAAATCCCTCACTCAAGAGTTCTTGCTCTGCTGCCGAAAAATACCGAGCGCGCTCCTTCGACATTTTCGCCGACCAATCAAAGGGTTGCCGATCAATGTTTCTACTATCGATGCGTAGCCCCTGTTGGGCCACCCAGTGATCTCACATTACTTCATCCAGCTATAGTAATCGTCAACAACAGGTGTGTTCGGGGAACCGGAATAGCGAGCTCAGAGTTAGCGCGATGATTTGGTCTTGGATGTTTCATTTGATCTTGGATGTAGTAAGCGACGTACGAAGCACAGGGCCCTGGTCTTAACCCAACTGAGCATGCATTTCATTTGCTGAAGACTAAACTTAGGCCCACAAACAAACAGCAACTGAAAGCTGCTGCAGTAAAGGTCTTTGTGTTCAACCCACTGAATCAAAGCTGAAAGTCAACTGCATCTGAGTTGTTTCATTTAAAAAAATTTGTGGTAATGTACAGAACCAAAATTAGGAAAAAGGTTGTCTCTGTTCTGATTAGAGATGGACCGATCCGATATTACGTATCGGTATCGGTCCGATACTGACCTAAATTACTGGATTGGATATCGGAGAGAAATAAAAAATTTAATCCGATCCATTAAATATCACAAAAGCAGCTCACAAAACTTGCGACATGGCATAACTCGGCTCTTAACTGTAGCACGTCGGAGCAGTATGCGTCACACGATAGAGCGGCTGTGGCGTGTGTTGTGGAAGTTTTCCATTAAATAAAGCCTGCAGACGAGCGGTGAGCGGTAGCTAACATTCTTTAATCCAAACACACAAAGAACAGAAAACCAAGTTGGTGGAGAGCCTGCATGACCACGGGGAGACAGTCAGCAGAGTCTCCCTGAGCCTAGCATGGCTCTCAGTTAAATATCAAAAGGCAGTGCACAGCTGTTTCACACATTAAGGTTCACACTCCCTTGCTACCTCCCAGAGTTCTGGAAGAGACAAAAGACTCTTCTTGTGGAGTGGTCTGCTTCCCCCAACTTCCTTACTACCCCTCCACCATTTGTCTTAATGAATGAGTGTGGAACATGTTTAAATCCAGTGGCACCAAGGCATTGTACAATAAAATAATGTGATTAATACATAAATAAAACAAATTCCTATAACATTGCAAGACCTGTCAGCTGTCTGGTTGAGCATTTGGAGCCTTGCTACCAAACCGGCATTTTATCTCCGAGGAAGTTATCCCAGAGAGAAGTAAAGCAAGTGTGTAAGTTCATCTCTGAATGTTTGTAAAGCATTCCAGCTTTATGCTTAACACCCGATATATGGAGCGACTGCCTCTTCTCTCCCCCTCCCTCTCCTGCTGCTACTTAAATCATGAAACTGATTAATGATCAGCTGATCGGCTTTTCTGTCGCGAGTCCATCTCTCTTGTTTGTTTATCGCCCACTTCGCGCCAGAAAGAGGAAACCAGCGGCTGAACAACAGCTTGATAATCTGTTGTTAGAATTTATTTAATATTACTTTCTACACCAGAATCCTTTTCTACGCAGCTGACGGCTGGTAACTGTGCAGGGGCGGATCTAGCAAAGTTTAGCCAGGGGGGCCATAGGGCATGAACAGGGAAAAGGGGGCACAAAGACATACTTTTCTTTCTTATTCTCATTTAAAATATCTAGCTTTTAATAAACAATTATCTGCATCTTACACCCAAAGTTTTAATCCGATGTAAAATGCATAGAAGTTCATTACTGTATATAGTAACTATTAAGTCTAATACACCCTAGTAAGCTAGTTTTGCTGGGAGTTTGCAACCCTATTAGTTAGGTTGCTTACTCTTTAAAATACCAGAATAGGGAGGATGGAGTAGGTTTACGTTTATTAGATTGATCAGTATTGCTGAACTATGAAATATTTTGGGTGCACTGTATTTTTTTGCATACAAGTATAACAGAATAGCTTTAGTGTTAGTTTGTTTTTAAACTTGAGTATGAACTTATACAAAATGCAGCAAGATATTACAAAAACAGTTTTATTGATTAAAAACACACTATATCAGATTCATATCGGTATCGGCCGATATCCAAATTTATGATATCGGTATCGGTATCGGACATAAAAAAAGTGGTATCGTGCCATCTCTAGTCCAGATATTTATGAACCTAACTATGTAAGCCATGAGGCTGAAGCTTCTGTTGGCACTTTACACAAAGCCTTAGGTTTGGAAATAATCTTATTAAGAGGCCTTGGAAAAACACTTCCATTAGTGGGGGCTATACAGAGGTGCATATTCACTGATGTATTCAGAGCATATCCAACAGCGAGGTGAAGACACCATTGTTGATCTGCCATGTATTCTTGCTTTAACCAACAAATAGTTGCAGTAAATAGAAAAGATTTGGTAGACTTTGTACTGCATGAACTAACATCTTTCCTGCCTTTTGGCATCACTTTATATTTTCACAAATAGAAAGAAAAGTGAAAGGGCTGATTAATATTTTCTGATTGTGTAGTTGTTTATTGAAGTCTTTCTTGTGTTTCTTGTAGCTATGTTATGCATGCCATCACTGCATTGCTTTCTGCAGAAAACTTATATATATTTGGTACTAGACCAGGTCTGGTTAGGGCATAAGAGATGATGTATTAGAGATGCAAAAATGTGAGACATTTAAGGCACTTGTGAAATGATGGAATGCACCAAATTGGTAGTGTGGGAAATACAAAAGCAACCATATAGGCCAGGCAAGGAGAGAAGCATACATTGTGTATTTTAAGGCCACAGTCTCCTTTCTGTGACCCTGAAATCAGAAGATGGGTGCAAAGAGACACAGAGCGAGAGGGTTAGGCAGACAAAACTCTGGACCAACCGCTGTGACTCTTATACATGAAGTTCCCCAAACTCTATTAAACACGTCACGCTGCTGCGTTCCCTCTGTACCTCTACGTCGTTCTATTTTTTTCTCCCCTCTGTTGTACATCGTGATAGCAAGGTCTGGAAAGGCGGTGAACAGAACTGTGTGTGTGTGTGTGCGAGGGCGGAGAAGTGTAAATGAGGAAGGTGAGGCAGCAGATGCCGCGTCCCGCCAGAGGCTCGCTTTGAGCAGCGAGTGAAATCTGGGCGCGACAAAACTGCTGCAAACCAACTCGGCGGGAGGCCCTTGTCCAATCACGGCCCGGAATAAAAGGGCCGGGGCGCCACGCAGGCTGCAGTCGCTCAGGAGAGGCGGGGGCCATAATGAACCTTCAAGCGCTGCCAGCGAGCACACACACACACACACACACACACCACTTGAGCACAGCATCACTCTTTCTACCTGGCATTAAGAGTGTCTAACCACTGTCACCACGAACATGAATGCACTCTGCCTCTAAGGCAACTGTGTGCATGTATTCTTGTGTGTGCGCACATGCTTGGAGTATTCTTGTTTCGTGAACTGTATTGACTTGTTTGCGAGCGTGCAATTAGACGAGCGTGCGTGCACGTCTGTGTGTGAATGTTATGTGTTGATACCTTTGGGCTACACCTGTGTCTGTGAAGTTTGATGTGTGTGTCTCTGTGTGACAGCAGCAGTGCAGTGCCAGGTATGAGACTCGCTGTGTGTTTCTGTGTGTGTGTGTTTGTGTGTGTGTGTGCTTGTCTGGTCGGCGGCCATGTTGTTGGGTAGCAGATGGCACCATGGTTGGCAGGGGAGGGGCTGCTTAGCACAACTAATCAGACAGTTACGGATAGGGCAGCTGGGAGGGCCGTCGGCCAGCCGTGTGTGCGTGTGTGTGTTTGTGTGTGTACCACAGAGTGCCATGATGTTGACAGTGGTGGGCCCGTTGGCCCGGTGACGAGACCTTGCCGTGTTCTTCTCTCCTCGCTGTCGGAGTGCCCTCTCTGCCATCGTGCCTCCTCGCCTCTCTCTCTTGCACTCTTCCTGCCTCTCTCGCTCAATCTGTTGAGACCTACTTGTTTGTGTCTTCGTTTTAGCTTTTTTAACTGTCTCCTTTGATCTTCCTGTCACTGCTGTATTTCTTTGGTTAACTGTTCAAAGGTTATGTTAATTTGCCATGAAACAGTTATTAAAATACTAGCAAATTTATACTGAAACCATTTTTGTACAGTTTTAATGGAATTGGCACTATACGTATAAAAATGTGACCCCTTGAGCAGGATGTTATGTTGATGTTTATTGACTTCGTGAAGTAGGTCAGTGTCTGAATGCCTTTTGAAATCATGCATAAAGTCACTAACATATTTCGTTTTCACCCGTGATCTTAATAAATGTATCTTCCTTCTATATTGGTGGTTCTTATGCTCTGCTTATGAGTCTTTTCCCTTTATTCTACCTGAGTGTGGATAACATTAAAGGAAATTTACCAGACTTGAGGCATCTGACTATCAGGTAATAGATCTAAGATTGTTCTTAGAACAGCATTACTACTGCATTAGTACATATGACTTTATGGCTTTGGCCTTACCAGGTACTCCCTGATCTCTTAAACATGTGTTTCATGTGCTGCGATTGTATTCTGCAGTGATTTTATACGATTAAATACTATTATTTTCATCATGCATGTAGGTTTAAAACAGTTTTCCAGTTAGGTGCAAGTGTGGATAGTTTATGTGGGGAAACACAGTAGTTTGAGCATTACAGAATTGCAATACAGAGAGAACTCATTCTTGTTAGGTTCTCAGCCAGTGCACGCATTTCTCACTAGTATTCACAACCTAAGTATTATATATAAACATGTTATATGTTATGGCTGATAACTGATAATGTGCAGCCATGGTATACTGTCCTTCTCACTCTTAACTCAGGAGCTTATTTATGTCTTTCGCAGTTAAAATGTAGATGCTATAAATTCACCAGAGAATATTCACACTCATTACTGTAAGTATGAAGATTGTTAAGCAGGACTGTAATCTATCCATCCGGCGAGGCTGAGAATGGATAGAAAAGACAGATCGCTGACTGTGAGACCTCAGGCAAGATGGAGGCAAATCTGTCGGCTACAACTGTTGCCACCCCAGCCAAGTGTGCCCTGGGACACTGGCCTACATACACACACTACTGCTAGAGGACAAAACGAAAGGGAGTACCAGCCCCCTGCCATCCATCCACCATCCACCCTTCACCTCATTCTGTACTCATCTTTTGCATATCTTTCTAAATAGGTATGGTGAGAAGGGTTTACCAGTAGCTCTATACGTTTTAGAGGATTGTGCTGAAGATCCAGTGCAGGTCGATTTTGAAATCTGTGTTTAAAAGTGTGTGTTGTTTTCGTGTGACCGTGTCATCTGTTCAACTTTTGTGCCTTTGCACACCCCTGCTGTGAGGGTGGCAGGATCAGTGGCGCTACCCAGTGCCCACTACCCAGTAGGCCCAGCTTTCATCCAACATGACAGAACCTCTCTCTGCCCCCCCCCCCCCCCCCCCCCCCCCCATTTCTCTTTTACCTCTCTCATTCTCTTTTACCTGATTGATCTATCCTTTTGTCGTTTCATCCTCTTTTTTTCCTGCATAGCTGCTTTTTGTTCAGTTTTTTTCCCCTTCTTTTGCCTTCGTTCCATCAGCTTCTCTCTGTTACCCTGGGTGGACACAGCAGTGCCAACCGGTGCCACATAGGTAGTGGGCCAGTGCTGCCCTCAGCAGATTGTACTGGGAGTTGATCACAAAGAGCAGTAAGGAACAGAAGGATGAAAGATAAGATTGGAGCAAGGTAGCAGCTAAGTGGAGATGGAAGATACAGCAGGACAAATACTGAAAGGGGAGAGTGTCAAAGAGTTCAGACGGCATAGGAAAGTAATAATAATTATATACTGGGAGAAGACAGAAGGATCTACTCCTGCAAGCTAGATCTGAGAGATCAAATCAGGCAAAGCTGATAAAACCCCAAAACAAAATAAGAAATGTGATCAGTGTGGCTATAAGCACTAATAGGAGAAGCCCATGAAGGAGTGCTGTCCACTTTGGTGTCTATACATGACACCAGCAGCAGAACTAGCAGAAAAAACATGAAGAAGGACGATTTCTCCCCTTCCTGAGGTAATATAAAAAATTGCATTATTTGACCACTTTGGCCATTTTAATGAGTGAAAAAGCTTTTTGCTATTGGTACTTACAGCCATACTTTTAACATGATCCAATCAACTCTCCATGGTGACAACTCTGTAACTGCTAGGCCTCTTCATTGGCACTTGCAGCTACATTTCAAGTGAATTAATATAATTTCCCTGCAGTGTATGTTGATGTGCTGCTCGTTCCAAATAAAGTGCCGTGCGAGCCAGGTTAAAGACGCCTTGACCTGATCCTGACAAACAAAGTGATCTAGTTGAGACCATAGACTGTGACATCACGCATAGTTTTCTGATTTCTGTATTCTGAAGCCTCAAGATTTGCTGTCTTTGGCAGCACATTATTTATTTAATTAGTTTTATTTTATTTTATTTTTTATTTTTTTTACCATAAAACCATATCTGGACAAGTTGGAAGCTTGTTTTGCAAGCTGTATTAATAAACTGAACAGGTGCAATGTACCGACAAACATCTGCTAATTAGTACTAAGTACGTAATGACTAATGATAAGGTACTAATAATTTTCACTCACCAAAGCACAACTTCTTGGATAGTCTGTACACAGCAAGCTGTATTATTTGTCAGATAATTGCATTAAGGATTGCATCAGCAGCAATCAGTGATACCAGTTAGCAGAGGTGAAGCCTAGCAAATCCTGCCCGGCTACAGCTCCCTGTGCCGGGACAGTTAATCAATGCAACCACTCCAGATGCAAAATGTATGAAAATTTAAACTTGTAAAGTCGTTCTGAATAATTCAAAAAGGAAAAAAAAAACAAACTGTAAAGTATTTTAAGAAGAGGGGGCTCTGGGAATTTGTTCGACTTTCTTAGGCAGCCTCAAGTGGCCACCAGGGGAACTGCAGTTTCTGGCAACTCTAGTCGTTGCTACTTGGTAAAGACACATCTGATTATAAAGCCCAGGGGAGAGGAGAGACGTTGTCAGAGACACGAGGTATGAAAGTAAGGAGATGATTGAATTCACTGACAATGATTTGGGTGCATAAGGAGCGAAAGGTGGTGCATAGTCCTTTGAGCCTGTTACCTCCAAGCACACGACCCACTGTGAAGGCTGGTGGGTGTTTTAAATAACATCATGCATGTCTCCAGTAAGAAGTGAATTCCGTCACAGGTAGACGGTGCTCACGCCAGCAGAGATAAATTTGCTGTAGTACACAAGATTTGGACTTATAGTATAAGTACCTTTCTCACTCTTTCCTCTCTCTTTTCTCTCTCTCTTTTTTTTGTTGCATTGCATGTAAGTTAAGCATTTAACAGTAAGACAGTTGTAATCACAGATTTCTTTCTGTTTATTTGGGTAATTAACCAGAACCTTTTCTTATTATATTTGTCCCATAAAATTCACACAACAGGTATTAGACATACACTTTAAAAGATGCCTAATGAGAGGTAGCCTGGTTGAAATAATTAATTTTAAGCAGTCGTTTACCTTTTCTGCTAAAATAGATTTGACCTCGAGCACTGCCACATATGCTACCCACAACTATTTCTGCGGGGCACAGATTTGACACTGACGTTAGGTCTTTGGTTTCTGGATTGGGTCAATATGAGAGCATATTGTACGTATGCTGTGTGTTTATTTTTAAAAATCACAGATGCCTGCGCTGCCAGGCCGCTTTCCTTGTGTTAAGACCATCAGTCATCTGTGCCAATTAAGATTTTTAAACTTCTCTCGCTCTGTTTTGTGAGCAGATAGATGATGACAGAGGCCAATCAGCCACTAATTGCTTCAATCTAGAGCTGGGTTTTTTCTCTGAGGGAATGTGTGCTGTAACAGCAAATGTTTGTTTCTGCAGGGTCGTGTCTATTTGTAGCCGTCTGTGTGTATATGCATACATTTATTCATATGCATGGGAGATTAAACAGCTTTTCAGATGAGCGAAATTGCACACTTTTTTTTTGTGCATACTTTTGCATATGTGTGTTACGGTTTGGGAGGCGAGGGGGTATATAAATTTTTTATTTATTTTTTTTTGCGCTACTTTTAACAGTTGCAGCTTTCTGCTTTTCGGGCACGATTTGCTAACCACTGACCTTGGTGTCGGCGGGGGGGCTTTAGTGTTCCTTGAAGAAGAAAAGAGGCTTGGGCCGCCCGCTGTAAACAAAGTTGACTTGCCGACAGATGGATTGAATGACAGAGAGGCTAACTGAGCCAGGAATGGGCCTGGCAGCATCGCACCGAGCGGAGAGAGAGGGAGTGAGGGAGAGAGAAAGAGAAAAAGAGAGAGATAAAGGGGGGGGAGGGGGGAGAGAGAGGGGAGAAGAGAGAAGAGGTGGCCAACAGGAGAGGAGGTGTGAACAGGTGCAGGGCCGCTGAAGGAAGAACCAGCAGATGGAGAGAGACACAGCCAGTTTAGTTACAGGAAAAAAAGGGTGGGAGGGAAAAGAGGAAGGAGGAGGGAGAGATGGGAACGGGAGAAAAAAAAGGATCGGAGCAGAGATGAGAATGCTCTGGACAGATAGATGGACGGATATCTATATATATGTATGTGTATGTACATGTATGTGTATGTACGTGTATGTACATGTATGTGTATGTACGTGTATGTGCATGTATGTGTATGTACGTGTATGTGCATGTATGTGTATGTACATGTATGTGTATGTACATGTATGTGTATGTATGTGTATGTACATGTATGTACATGTATGTGTATGTACATGTATGTGTATGTACATGTATGTGTATGTATGTGTATATATATATATATATATATAAATAAATAAGGCTGGGTGCAGAGTAAAGAAGCAGTGAGGCTGCATCAGGCCGCCTCTGTGTTGGATGTGCTTGCTTCACGGAGTCGGACAGCAAGATGAAGGGAGGGGTGCCGCAAGGAAAAATGTGGGAGCAGAGTGATTGACTTGCATCACCCAGAGGTTTAATAAAAATGTGCTAAAACACATTGAGGTGCGTGTGACAGGAAATCGTGTGACACTCTGCGTGGTCTGCCACACGGAACAATTCAGATGTTTATTGTGTGCGACATCACCGATACGCAGCGCTGCAAATGTTCAATATGTCACATTATTTTCTCTGTATCGCGCTCATCGATTGTTGGCAGTTACCAGTTAGACGGGCCTACACGAGGCCGCTCGCTCACCGTCTCTCTGTCGCACACATAAACATCGCACTCGCACATAAGCAGAAATCATCTTTGTAGTCTTGCGTATCAAACTGTTGAATATTAATATAGTCTGATTGATGCAGTCTATCATAAATAACCGTGTATCTACTGGAATTCCTCCACCAGAGTGAATCATCACGAGTGTCACCGTTTTGAGCAGTTGGAGAGCAAATAATTAACAGTTGTCATTTTATAGTATACTATGAGTTTATTTCAGTAAAATCTTACTGACTCGATAAATGGGGTGGAAATTAACTGTGGATTTTTTATAGCTATGTTCATATAAGAGGCAAAATAAAGGGAAAAACCTGACCTAGATCTGGTATGCTGTGTTTTGCTAGGGTGATTTGACTTCATTTGTGGCCTTAAAATGAAAGAAACTATCTCCTAAATGTAACATTTCTATTCTGGTGAGGGAGGTCTCTTCAAAGATGGCAGTGCTCCCTATCCAAGGGTCACTGTACAGGCTGTAAATTAGAAAAAAAGGTGTTAGGACCACCTCAGTTAAGCCTTTTGAGGACCTGTGAGAGATTGCATCATAAAGAGATGATAATTGGAGGGACCCAGAAGAGTTAAAGAGACTCGATGAATCAGTGGCAGGGTGTGCCAACATTTTCCTTTAATTAATGTTATAGGTGCTTAAAAATCCAATTCAGAAATCAGTGTGTTTTATTGTTTATTCTATAATGACATCCTAGTTACATGTGAATTACGTAAATCTGTAATTCTTCAATTAAAATGTTACATTGAACCGCTAATTCCATAATTGATAGCATCTTCTGGTTCTGGGCTCTCGTAGGTATTTTACCTGCGCAGTAGAAATGCTATTATTTGTCTTTGTCTTGATTCTTCAACTCTTTGCAGAGATCATCAGTACCTGCAACATTCAGTCCTTTTTGTTGCAAACAAAGCCTGCGTCTTCACATGTTTTTTGCTATAGGCTCAGTTCGCAGTCTGTTCACCTGTATGTTAATTTCACACCTGTTATTTTGCACCACATAACTATTGCAGAGCATAAATCTGAATATTCATTCATTTGAGGAATTGTTCTTTTTAGCTTATCGCTTGTTTTTATGTAGATAATTAATATACGATACACGTCAATATTTTACACTTTCTTTACGTCGCAGTGCGTTGAATAAGTTGCTCCAGTTTTTCCTTCATCAATCTTGTGGCTGCTTTTTAAGGATTTGAAATTACAGCAAAATATAAACTAAATGATTGTTTTCCCCATTATCTCCGTGTGTGTGTGTGTGTGTGTGTGTGTGTGTGTGTGTGTGTGTGTTCGTATTTTTATGCTTTAAATATGCATGTATATGTATGTGAGTTATATAGTGGAGAGTTGATTCTGTTTTTACTTTAGTCAGAACAGCGGTCAGTTGTGTCTGGCGTTGGCGAATGTCTCCAATTCCTCCAAGTCCACCGTCTGACTCCAATTTGTGCTCGTTCTGTGATAAACCACGGCATTTGGTGGTTCTGGCGTGGGATGCCGGCTGCACCATGGGGTGCTGCAAACTCCGCGCTTGGTCAGGCCCTGGCACCCCACATCTAATGGGCAACAGCTTGAATAGTGCCCACTTAAGCAGGCAGTGTGGACTGGGCTCCCTCTTCTTCCTCACCACTCCAGCCAGCTAGTCAGCCAGCCACCGCCTCTGCCACCTCCCACTTACCCAGCAGCCACTGTACCTGGACGCAGCCCCAGAGCCATTCCAGCCTACCTTAGGCCCCTGGCCCATGCAGCTCTCGCCATACTTATCAAGCTGTCCTACTGTGCATCAGGCCAGGCATATACAAACAGGCCCAGCTATCTGCTAACTGAACAGTCAGTCTATTGCCTCCTAGGCCCAAACAAGAGTTCCTGCCACAGGCAGCATCCCAGAGCCCATTCACCAATTAACTGGAAGGCAGATTAATGCCCAAGGAGAATTCTACAGCTCCAGCCCCACATATTCAGCCTCTGCTCTACCCGTCACTCCTTATGCTTGCTCCAGGGCTTGGCTTTTCGCTGATACCTCGCCTTCGCTTTCTCTTTTTTATGCTTTAATTTGATAGTGCTCAACAGCAGCCATTTTGTGACAGCATTTTGCAAGTAAACATGTTGCACTGGATTAGAGGTACAAAATGGCGCAGGGGAGAAACAACCGCAAAAGTTTGATCTGGCAGCTCCAGTTTGATCTTTGGTGAGGCATTCAGGCTCTTGTCACAGAGATACAAGTGCTCGCACCCAACTTATCGAACCGAAACCTAAACTCAGCGCACTTCTTTGGGGTTTCTTCACCCAGGAACGAAAGCTTCCAGTCCGTTTGTTCAATTCTCTGTCCTTAACTAGGTCGTACTTCTGAGGTTTGGTTCTGTAAATCAGCACGACCAAGCAGATGCCAAATGTGAAGCTCTCTGTCTTTTGATTTCCTCTCCTCAGTTTTTATCACCCTCCTCTTCCTCACCACCACTCTATTGCTGACTGCTGGAACTTTCTGGCGATCTGTCTGATGCTAATTGGTGGGTAAACAGGTCTGGTGTGAGCCCCCTCCACCACCACCCCCCATCCCAATCGCACACAAACGCACACTCATAGAAATACACAAATACACACGGCCCCCTGGAACCTCTTGCAGGACCAAATGGCTGGCAACGCCTGCCCGCCATCTCCCGCTGAGCCCTGGTGTGCGCTTTGGTGGCTCAGGCTGCTGTTCAAGCCCAGCGGGGGTTCATTCACTCACACACACACTCATACGCGTACAGACACACACAGTCTCCTTGTGTCCCCTGCACACCCGCCACCCGCTTTCACACCCCAGACAGCAGGACAGCAGGAGAACACACACACACACGAAGGAACAGACAGACGCGGTCACTTTAGAGATGCAGGCCAAGCGCTGTAGGGGAGAAAAGTTTTCACTTAAACTGGAGAATTCTCTCTTCATTAGCGCCTTTGGACTTCAGGAAGAGTTCTGTTTATTTGTTCGTTTTTTTCCGCTCTTTGTAGTTTTTCTTTTCTTTCCTTCTTTGTCTGTCTCTCTGTTGTTTGGGTACGTTTGGACTTAGTTGAGATAGAAAGTTTGGTTCAGACAGGAACAAAATGTGCCGCTGTTCAAAGCCAGAAGCACCTCAGCTTGAATCGTACCTGTTCTATTCTATTCTGATACTGACACAAATCTGAATGCAGTTTAAAGTTATTTGACTCCTTCACGTACTTACAGAGATGACAGATCAGCTGACTCACTGTTGTGTGTCCTCAGCATTAGTGTAGCATATATCACAGTGATTTACCTTGTATCAAAATGCGCGGGATGGCAGTTTATTCGAGTGTTGTGTGAATGAGACAGCTGCTGTATCACTCAGGGGTCTCTAAGCTGACAGTGGCCTGACACATTTACCCTTCGACCCCCTCCAAGTCTTTTCTGTCATCGTCCTTTCTGCCCTTCCTTTCTTTCTCATGTTGTACAGTATGTGCTCTCCTCCTGCTCCCTCTCTCACCTTGGTTTTAGCAAAAAGCCTGTCTGACATCATTCACACACACACACAGACGCATAACGTTTTCTTTTTATAGAAACGGCTGCAGATACGACCTGGTGGATTCTTGTCAGGTTGCTGGGATTCACTTGATAAATGACCCCGATTACATCGTAAGCCTTTGTGCATTTGTTACTGGACGCGTGGGAAGTCTGAAACATCAACAGTAATGAAGATGATCTGACATTTAACTTAACGCCTAGTTTCCACGTCTCAGTTTGAGTGCAGTTATTTAACGTACTCCTTCCAGAGCAGATTGCACGCAAGAAATTTGTTTCTCGGTGTGTCAACAAACTAATCTCCTTAGTAACCAGAAGCCACTTAAATGCACTGATTGACATGTCTGTTAATGCACAGACTTGAACTTGATCTAAGTGTACAAATTGTCGTCTGCATTATGTTGCAGGAGTAAAACATTAGACCCATTATTTCTGCAGTTTTTAGCCACAAAACACAAATTCCTACCTAAAAACAAAGATTGTGCTTGAAATGCTTCAGAGTGAAACCTTTTTCATGCACCATCACCCGCAGAGTGTGATGAGTAAGATGCCACAGAATGTCAGCGAGTGGCTGTGGAGACTTTTCACATTATTTTCCTTTTCACATGCGATGCTGTGCATGTGTACACAGCAGCTATGGAGGAATCAGAACACTGTCATCTAGTCTTTAGGGTTCTACCAATGGGCCGCTGTGCGTGTATTTTTTGCAGTGCACTTTTATATGATGTGCCAGAAACTAGAAAGTGTGTAGAAATAGTGAAAACACATTTTCTTTCACTGATTCTTCTTCTTTTTCTTTAACTTCTTGTTTTTTCTCCTCAGACAGGACAGAGAGGGTGCAGATCGGGCTCACGAAGAGGAAATGGCCTCGGTGACTCTTTCAGCTCGGGAAAGGGAGCGAGAGCTAACTGTGATGCTGCAGCAAGCAGAAGCCGAACACCTGCAGAGAGGTCAGTGCTTCAATCCACAGCAGTGACAACGGGTTTGTCTTCGTGCTTTTGACTTGTGGCGTAGGTCACAATGTCCTCTTTTCACCTCTCTGACTTAGTCAGCCATTTTGGCTCACATCAGGACAGGTCAGTTCTTCAAAAGAAAAAGCCCCTCCTTTCTTCCCCATCGGCATTTTAGTCACCACAGAACCTGTCGTTCAGAGTCATGCTGTCGTAATACTTACAGACTGCACCACAGCTCGATGCCGCAGTTTAAATGCTTTCTGGAAAACTTGGACGAGCAAAGCATGATAAAGCTTCTTAAAGCAATTTATATTGTAACGTAAAAACCATTGAACATTATAAAGCTTACAACAAACTGTTTTACAACAGTTTTTTTTAATGCAATTTGTATTTATAATTTTTAAAACATTTAAAAAAAATATTAGCAGAAGGAATCTTGTAATGTTTCTTATTCTGTTTTATGCTTCAGAGTAGGGAGACCGAAAAGAAAAGACAGTGTCAGGATCTAATGAATCTTTAAATGTTATATGTACAACATGTGAATAAAGAAATCCGAGTTTGTGGATGCTGATAGAGCAGGTTCATCGTTTAAAAAGTTTTCAGCGAAGGCCTGCACACACTTGTTAAAACTGTACATGGCTACGCAGCCGTCTGTTCTCCGATTTGCGTCGCAGCTAGGTTTACTGCAGTACCCCGCAGTACACAGGCACGTCAGTTCTAACACAGAGGAGAGGTCGGTGTACGGTCGAGACAAACAAGACTACAGAACGCAGCAGGACTGAATGGGACAGAGCAATTAGAGTCAAATATCCAGAACAACAAGAGGCAAAACGGCAGAGATGACCAGGGTCAGCTACACATTCACATCCATTGAGCTGGATGATTTTCACTCTCCTCCTCAAGGGCGATTCAGCATGGCGGATCTTTGTTCAAACAAGGTCTTGAACTTGCATCATCCAGTTGAAGGGTGTCTTTCTTCTTTCTGTGCCCCCTCGTCCCCGCCATGACGGCACAGAGAGGAGAGCAATTCATCTGAACTGTACAAAACATGGCTGAAGTGACCTCAGAAGTGCAGAAGAGAGCAGAAAGAGCCAAACAGAAGCCTTAAGAGGAGAATAGAGAGAAGAGGGGCAGAGCAGAGGGAAGGTGATGGGAGCAGAGCAGGGAGACCCAGCTCAGAGCTCCCTGTCTGTCTGCACAGCAGAGCTGCTGCTGCTAGCACATCTGTTGCACCATCTGGATATCCCCCCCCCCATAACCCACCACCCACCCTCAGCCACTCTCCCTCCCCTCCCTCCCTTCCCCTATCTTTTTATTTACCTGTGGTTCCCTTCAACAACCCGGGAGCCTGCTGGTACGCAGAACAAAGATGGAGGGTATAGAGAGAGGGAGGGGTGGTGGCGGTGTAGGTGGGGGGGTAAACAAAGAGTTTTTTTGCTGGCGCGTGTCGACAGCACACATGTTGTCTAAAGAGAGCTGACATCAGAGCACAGCAGGAAACTGTGGATGGGGAGGGGATAGAGGGGTGGACGTCCTTTAGTAGCTCGCATCACTTCCTCTCCCCGTGCAACTCAACAGACGAGCTGGATAATTAGCTTTCTTGCTCTCCAAATCCCGCCTCTCTGTCCATCCGTTTGTCCTTCCATCCATCCGTTCCCCCCCTCTCTCACTTCTTCTCCGCTCCCTCCCACCTTTTTTTCTTTTTTCTGAATTTTTTTTTCATGTTTCTTTTTTGAGTAAATGTGTACAGAGCAGCCTCTAGATGATATCAGATATTTGTTTCTCTCTGTCCCTCCCTCCCTGCCACGCTTCTTCCCTCCATCCCTCCCTCCCTCATTTTTCCTCTGTTTGTTTCCAGTGCCAGTTCTGCTGTGTTTCTGTGTCCCAGGGTTCTTTTTGGCCTACGCATGGCCAGACGCATTCAAAGCCTGTTCAGCTAATTAGCATTCTTCATACAACTTTTCCAGCACTGACCAAACTTTGTAGAGTGTATGTGTGTGTGCACGGCTGTGAGTTTGTGTAGTTTAGTTTAATAGTTTAATGCTCAGTAGCATCCAATTTCTGCTCGACTTACATTGTCTGTGGTAGTGATTTGAAGAAGGCGGCTGTGGACAGTGGAATAAAATAGGTTAGAGGTTCCTTTGGAGTCACGGTCAATGGATGAGGTGCTCATCATCCTAAGCATTACCCTTTAAATTTCTCCCAATCAAGACTTGTATAACTTTCCGTTTTAATAGCTAATCTGTAGCTCGGAGAGAGCGAAGATGTCTAAAGGGGAGAGTCCAGTTTCTGTCTGCAGAGATCTTTATTTTCTCCACAATATTTGCTGTATGAAAAGGAAAAAAGTCTGAGTTACTTTTCAAAGACTGCGAGTCCTTGGTGTTTTTTGGTTTTTGGTCGACTGTAACAGAATGCCGGAGCAGGTGGATCATTCCCTCAATCCAACCGGCAGCCATTGTTATTTTAAAAGAGCAGACATATGCTGGAGAGCTGAACGTGGACCATTTCAAAGGAACGATGAAAGCCCAGTGTTGGATTGTTCAGAAAGAGGCCCCCATGAGCGGATGAGGAGGTGGCAGGAAGGGTGGAAAGGAGAAAGAAAGCGCTTTCAAACAACTATCCGCTCTTTTTCTCCACCTTGTTTTACCCTTCTCACTTTATATTTAAATTCTCTCTTCTGTGCATGGCTGCTTTTTTTTCCTGTACATTTATTTGTGTCGATTGAACAGTTTTTATTTTAATAGGATTGTTGACTAAAGCATTTTTTGCAGATTCAAAGAGACATATGTACCTATATGTGACTTTAGTTTCATTGTTCTGTGCTGTCCATAAGGTAGACGTTATCCTCTGACGTGAGGCCACTTGGGGTTTTTTATGTGCCCACAGAAGTTGGGAAATGTCTTTTAACTAACTTTTCATAACAACATATGTTTCGTTTATTGTATTTTATTTAGTCAGTCGCGGTGTAATTTTTATTCTGCACAGGAACCAAGTAGCACATATAGACACACCATTTAAACATTGATTTTTCTTTCTAAAACATGATGAGATCTCACATGATGACTCCAGTTTACAAGTCACAGTGACCATCCTCTAGTGCAGAGTCCTTTAGTACAGCTCACTTCGAATCTTTTTTTGTTGATATTATTGGCCCTGACTAGGGCTGTGCGATATGAACAAAATCTCATATCCCGATATAAGAATTCTATCGTCCGATAACGATATAAATCACAAAAATGTAACATTAATTCTGTGAATCTCGGGCAGCTCAACTTGCGGGAAGTGTTTCCAGCTGCGCGTCATGTACCTGAAGTCGAGTGTTTTAACCGATGCATAAAACTATACATTTTTAGACATAAGTTGTAAAGGCCGCCGTTTTCTTTGTGAGTATTTATTACGCGGCGTGCTGCGGGGAAAAGCCTGTTCTAATGTTTGAGTCTAAGGGAGTCTAAGGTTTATTTTTTAGCACCTGGCGGCTCTTTTTTAATTCTCATCCGTAAATAATCTGCTCTTTCACGTGATTCAGTTTATTTTGAAAAGTCTCAACAGGATCTTGAGCTTTATTGTGAAAGGTTTACGTGAAACATAAACAAGCGGACACGGGATTGTGTTACCGTCGTTGTTGCTAATGACAACGCATAAAACAGGCGCTTGTCCGTCCGTAGAGAAAGAAGATATAGCCATTAATTAATATAGCTACTACAGTGACCATCAAAAGGATGAAAAAATATTGCTGTAAACAGTTTATTTTGCGACACCACGAAACAAACGATAGCATAAAATGAAACGATAGACGTTTTTATATCGTCATCCGATATATATCGTTATATCGAACAGCCCTGGCCCTGACCCACATTTTTTTTTACTTATTTAATTATAATTTTAATCTTCTTTATGTTTTCCTTTGTACTTTTAATGACATGAGCATGCAAAACTGCTAATTAGAATAAAAGGGGCATCTCAGGGTTTTCCAAAATATGGAGGCCTTTTATAGGGTTCTGTAAATGTCTTTCAATAATTTCTCCAGATTGGGAATCAGATCTCTGTCTGTTAATTATATCAATAATATTGAGGCGGGCATGCAGGTGTACTTGAATTTATTCCACTGAAGGATGGATGCTTTACTCTCCTCATGTTCTCCTCATGCTCAGTTTTATGAGCTGTGGCATTATAGTAAAAACATACTTGGATGATAGCTTAATGATTACGACATTAAGATATCGTCCTCACCTGTGAAAACTAGTCGCCCAAATCTTTTTTTTGACCTTTAGTATTTTATGTTCTCAGAGGTGAAACTGACAGATACAATCTTCAAATTAAGCCCCTCGCTGTTCCTTGTGTTTAAAACCTGCATACGCATAAAACATTTATTATGCTGTCAATTTTTTTGATTTGGCTCCACAGCTTAAAAATGTAACCATCATGTCCTTGTTACTGAGATTGTCCTTTTTACATATAGCAGCAGTTAATTAAAGGGAGTGTAACCGCTGTTAGGTAAACAACAGCTGCTACACTGTCAGAGCAACTTATTCAGTTGTGTTTAAGTATTAGATTGGAAATGGTCTAGTTAGGCTCAGTTTTGTTTTGGTCAGATTGGAGATTTATTTTGAAAGGACCTGAATACACATCTGTATCTCTATAACCTATGTGTAATTTATCATTCAGAAAAAGGTGTCTAATTCTTCTCTGTGTTTAGCTGGCACGTGTTGATATCATCATTAAAGCCAGTCAGCTACAGAATCACTGATGGCATTAAACTATGTTTGCATCCAAAATAAATAACATTTAATTTTTCAAGAGAAAGGTAGGTAGGTGAGGACTTTCACCTGTTCTGGAGGAACGTCACCTGTGGTGGTTAAACCTAAAGTGACTGCCAGCTTTCCCATCATTGATTACAGTTGGAGAGTTGGATGGTCTCCTGAGTTCCCAGAATTCCCTCATTGGGAGGCTGAAGGAGGAGTGCTGCAACCTGGGGACCAAACTGGAAGAGCTGGCTGAAAAAAGCAGGTGAGTGTTTCCTCTGTGTTTGAACATTTATTCGCTCAGTTATGCCTCGATTTTTTTTAAATTTGCCGTTTGCTTCCTAGCTCAGTGGCTTTTTTCTCTCTACATGAAACAGTTGTTTGCTCTGCCACTCTGTTGTTTATTCCCTCTATCTGCTGGACATCCATGTCATCATTTCACAAAGCATCATCTATCCAGGCTGTTTGAACAGAGCACATCAACATACTACATACTGCTTTCCAGTCTGACCTGTTTTCTTGTTAACCTGATGCTACAGTAGTCACAGCAGGCCTGCCCAGCTCTCCATCTGGGCTGAATGCGTGTGTGTCTGTGTGTGATTGTCTTCTGGGTGTGTGTGTATGACAGTGACCCTGGGCTCAGTGTCCTGTCAGCTGTTGGAGCTGTGCTGCACATTAGTCACATGACAGCCTCCAATCTGGCCCTGCCAGACCGCACTGGCCTCACCAACCACAGGACACATGCACACAACACACACACCAAAGTACACTGTGTATTTTGTTTGTTTGGAAGGACGTGAGTACCAGGTACACGTATAGAGTTTTTGTAGGTACAGAGTCATGCAGACACACTGGCCTGAAGGCTCATTGTGTACATCTTCTGGATGTGTGCGTTATGTAGTTTAGCAGCAGCGTGGTGGTGTGTTTGGTGCCTCGGGCTGTTTGAGTTCCTGGAGTCTAAGCCCAACGTAGCGGTTAAAGTCCTGCTGGACTGCCTCACTCGGGCGAAGTGAGGTTACAGTGAGACAGTTGCAGGAAGATGGAAAAGAAAAATGATCATCTGTTTTTGGTAGTCCTGCTGACTCTGCACCTTTTATCGAGTGTGCTGCTGCAGATTGGCCAATGTAATGTTGTGAAAGTGACACTCACTACGTCTGGACATGCAGCCCGTTACCTCTATTTTTATCCCTGCATTTCCTGCTGTTACCTCTACTGTTGATGTTAGGTAGGCAGAGTGGAAAATGGTGATCTTAAAACAGGCATGTTTGCCAAATTAGCCGAAGAGTAAATGAAGTCACTATTTATTTGTTGTTTTGCCTTTTGAGACTTCTATTTCCTGGATCAACATAGGCATCATGAACCTAGCCTGTTTTTGGACACCAGAGAAAAGTACTCAGGTGCGTGAGCTCTGTTGTGAGGCAACAATGCTAACCACTGAGCTACCTCGCTGCCATTTATTTGATGACACATACGTTCTCGTAAGATGTGCGCACACACTGACAAAGACTCTGCTGCTATCTCTGCTGTTTCATTCTCTGGGACTACGCAGATATACTTTACTAAAAAGTCATATATTAAAGAAAAAAAAGTGGATGATGAATTCAGTTTGTTGGTTGTATAATGCTTCGTACGTTGGTAGTGTGAATATAGCAGCTGTGTATGTGTGTGTGTATGCAGAAGTGAGCTGGAACAGCTGGCATTGGAGAAACAACACTTGGAGGAAACGGTGAAGAATCTGAGAGCTCGCTGCTCGGATATGGAAGAACAGTGTGTCCAGCACGGTCGCATGCACCAGCGCATGAAGGACAGGTGGGCGCATAACACACATAACTACACAGCTACACATACTGTCCGTGCAGCAGAGGGCAAAACATCTTCTGACATCTTTTTGGGGTTGTTTAATTTGTTCATTGGTCTTGTAAACTCCCCGTCAAGAATTTTATCTGATTGAAAGAGTCCCGTAAACATCAGTGACATTACATAGAAATCACTAGTGTTTAAATCACGAGTGTTTAAATGTTCATTTCTTTACATTTCTGCAGCGATGGAAGCGAGCCTTTTAAAAAAGGAAGCACAGTTTTCTTCACATTCTGTCCCCTCACCAGTGAATCTTCTGCACATCTGATGTTTATTTTTATATAAGAATTGTTTTAATTTTTTGTTGACATAGTGTTTTTTGTGTCAGCGCTTTATTCTCCTGCTGTCTGTACTGAGGCTGCACACACCAAGAGTTTCTGATCAGAAACTTTTCTCTTACATAACAGACAGGAGGAAAGTAAAGTAGTTATAGCGGTATAACTACGCGGTTGCGACTGTTCGCCCCGTTCACACGCAAGTCTCTCACAGCTCAACACAGATAATGGACACATGTTAAAGGGAAAAAAGTCTTAAAACGAGGATGTTAGGTACTCGTTTATCAAATTGCTCGTTTACAGCTGTGCTTCTTCACACCTCTGTGGCTCAGATGAGTTATGAAGTTAACAAGTGGGTAATTCGTGAGAAGTTGTGCGTCTCGGCAGTGACTAAAACCTATAATAAGCAGCGGTAAGTTGATCTCTTGTCAGCGGGAGCTGACACACGATGCTCCCGTGCGCTTGTTACACTCTAATAGACTCTTAATTACACTGCAGTGAACAGTAAAGTGAGATTTGGAGGGATTTAGAAACCATAAATAGAATAGAATAGAATAGAATAGAATTCAACTTTATTGTCATTGCACATGCACAGTGTGACCAGGAGATATTTTATTTTGTATTCTTATGATCACAGTTATAATTAGAAGTATCAATCATTAATCATTTACCATTGTGGAATCTGAGGACAGTATAATCTTTGTTTTATATCTATGGTAATCTGAGTAAAGATTAATGTATGCAGGTTATCATCATTGTAATCAAGTCTCAAATGGTATCCACAGCATTGTATTCACCGTCCATAACTGGAGGGTCCAGCAGGACCTTGTTCTAATTCATTTGCAGGCCTACATCAGAACATGCACATAGAGAGTTATGTAAACACGCACGTTCACCCTTATTTACACAGGGAGGTCATGTCAGGACATTCTCTAGTTGGACACACAGGCTCACAGAACTGCACAACATGACATGTCATACACTTCTATTTCTCTAAAGTATCATCTGATGTTTGTATAAGGAGAACTTTGGACTATGGGGAGACTGTTAGCATTTCCAGTAAGGTCTAACTGTGTGATGTCATCATGGGTTATATAAGCATGGGGAACGGTCTACTCTTTGGAGATCTGTGGCTGTACGCTTGTCTTCCCATGCTTCTGTCTTAGAAGCATGTAATAAAATCACTATGTTTGTCACCTACACGGACTCGGCTGTTTTTCCTTCTTACCCAAACTGAACCAGACGTAACAACTTGGTGCCGAAACTCCGGTTGGGGAGGAAGGGAGCTTGCAGCTATCGTGTGGGTGACAAACAGGGGCGAAGGCCAGCAGCTTATCTGAGTGACGCCAGGCGGAATAAGAAAAGGAAAGGTGAGTGCCACCTGTTGATTTTTATCCAAAGGCGCTATATTGGAAGTTAAAACTAAATTTAATTAAATAATATTCACTCGGTCTGGGCTTCTGGCGTTGGTCCATAGTGATCTTGACTAATTAGGTTTAAAATAGGGTATATTAGTCTGACTAAATTCATTGCTGTTTATTTTGGGGGTGAATTTTGAGTTAAGAGGTTATGTGTTTAATTTAATACGGTTTAAAGAGTTTGAAGGAAAGTTGACTGGGTGCCAGCCAGATCAGCAGCTAGTGTAGGGCATTTGGTTTTAATTGGGTAGCAAAAACGCGGTTTTGGGCTTCAGATAATTAAACGGGGGGGGCTGAGAGCTCACCGTGAGGCTTTTAAAACAAGTATATTTATTTAGGACTGGAGACGCGGTCTCCTAGGAATGCAGTTCGTCCAGCAGGTGGCACTGACCCCTAATCGCGGACGCGTGGTTAGGTTTTAGCCCGGAGTTGGCCTTCCGCGGGGATTCGGACTCCCGTCAAAAAGGCTAGACAATCAATGGGTGATTGTCTTATACTGCATTTTTTGATCGACAGGGTCGCGGACCCGGCCGGGACCTTTTAACGTGGCTGCCTTGTGAGTTTTAAGTATAGCTGAAGGCGTGGGTTTGATACTAGCGCCAGAGGTGGAGCTCCTTTCCAGCTGCGGGAAACGGTTATAAATTAAGTAGAATTTAGTAATGTGACCGTTTTCAAGGCGGCGTACTTGAAACGTTAATTGACCAGCAAGGGCGCGGCCCTGGGCTATAGATGCTTATAAATCAGTCTAAAATATAGGAACACCGCTAGAGAAATATACGAGATAAGTGGTTCTGGCATGCGGTGTGTTTATACGGGCCCGTGTGTATATTGTATATAAATTACCCGTGTGTCTGTGCATTTAAAAGTGTTAATTGTATAAACTGTCTTGTGTTGTTGAATTTCTTCTGTGTGGATCCAGAGTGTGTGTGTGTATTTCTCCTTAGGAGAAAGGAGGGGTTGTGTGGTGCTGCGCAGTAGCGGGCACACGCGCGAGTACGAGCGGAGTGTGTGTGTGTACAGCTGCGGCCCTTGGTTTCATCTCTCTATTTCTCCATATCTGTCCTTCTGAGCTTCTTTTCGTTAGGTGAAAGGGGGTCTCAGAAGTGTGGTTAAGAGATTTCAGTATATTAAATAAACTAAACCTTGTAGTCTTGTGTTTGTGATTTCCTAATGTGACTATGGTTTAATAGAATTCAAGGAGTAATGATCCCTTGTGTAAAACTCCCGTAAGGTAGGAGTGCGGGGATAAATATCTTGACAAAATTTGAGAACTTTGTGTGATTGCTGGGAGATTTTTAGTTGGGTCGTATTTCCTTCTCTACCTGGAAAAGGCAGAGATCTGTGCTTTATTTGATGTTGTGTAAATAAAGCTTTTAAAAGTTGGTTGAGTCTCTCGTATAAGGAGGGAAAACGGTGCATGGTAGATTGTCTGGATTATTTTTGTATGTGAAAACTTTGTAGTTGTTAGGGAAGTGAATGTGAGAGTGAATTTTCGCTGGCTTTGCGTGCTTAAAACTGTTGCAGTAGACGTTTGTGAAGTTTTGTTGTGAAAGGACGATTAGAGTGTGTGTGTGTGTAGGTGTGTCTGTGAGAGAAAGACAAGGTGGGGGCCGAGTGCTGTGTGTGTGTGACTTTCTGCATGACAGAAGAGGAAGGAGAAGTAGGTCAGTTGATTTTCTGTGAAATAATAATAGTCAAGAAAAAGGGAAAACAATAAAGTGTGGAAGTGTGAGTGAGATATTGTCTCTGACTGGGGAAGCAGTGAGAGTAGAGGTCACCTTATTCCCCTGCTGGACACAAGAGAGAACATGATTTGGAGTGTTGTGGAGGAAAATGATTAGTAATAACATCAAGCAGTTTTTGTGTTTGCAGTCAAGAACATATGAAATTTTTACTTGTGGGGTTTAAAGTTAGTAAAGAGTTAAATCAACCCTCCTCAAGAGTTCAATAATTTAGGCAGTTATGTTTATACGAATACTAAATGTATGTTTAGTGTCCTCATACAGGTGTTTTTTCTTAACCTGGAAACCTGAGTACGGCAGCAGAAGACAGGCCAAGCTTTGGCTAAAAATTCACGGCTGGACACCAGAGTTGTCCCCACCCCTCCCGGAAAACAAAAAGAAAAAAAAAAAAAAGAGAGAATGTAGTTTTAGGCAGGTTTTTCTCGCTGAACTGCTCTGGGTGCTGTGTCCCTGAATCTCACCAGTGTTAACCTCTGGCGGAAGACATGGAAAAAAGGAAAAGATGTTCCTGGTAAATGACTGAAACAAATAAAACCACACACAACCAGAGACAGGTATGAGAAGTGTGAGGAACAGACACATGTGCGTGTTAGAGAAATGCCTCATTTGAGAAAAAGTTAAATTAACCCATATACAGACGCACCCATACATGCAATGAAGAAACAGCTTACATACATGTGCACGTACATGCAAGGTTAAAGTAGCGACACTTAACATACACCTGTTTTTAAATGATATAGTTTATACACTACTGACAAATAAACTCTCTGGGTTGCAGGACAACAACTTAACGTCAAAAGACAAAGACACTGGTCTGATGATTAAGTGAGGATACGACAAATTTAGTGGTTAAAAGGGTCGAATTGGGACATGTTTTGTTGATTGTTTGAGACAAAGGACTACTGAATGGTAGAAAATTCCTTTTTAGGTTTCTAAACAGGATCTTAAGAATTTTAACACGTACCTGTGTTGTCCTGTCAACTTGGGGGGTTATGAGTTGATTATGTGGTGAGAAAAAACAAAAAAAAAAAAAAAAGGGGGGGAAGGGAGATCTCGTTGTTTCTCCCCTCTCGGGATAACACAGCCAACACAGCACAGCCAACACAACATCATTTTCCTGTTCGCCTGTTTTGTTTTGTTTTTGTTTTTTCTGAAAGCCGAAGCTGACCTGGACTCCTACCCTCCCCTCTACCATCGTTGCCCTCTCCGCGACTATCTTTGACCCTTTGACCCCTGAAGGCCACAGCAGCTGGACTCACAACAACAACTTGAGGATGTCAACAGTGCTGCAAAAAAGCGATCTCATGCAGCAGAGACGGAGAGCACTAAACCTAAAGCCCGTTTCACTACACGGGGGAAATTCCCAGACTGCGTCAGCTGACAGAGCTGTGACGAGACGCGCATTAAGCCCGGAGGAAAAGGGAGGGTGAGCAAAAGAATGCTGACCTCTGAGAAGAGCCGAACAGCAGAGCTGCAGAAGGCCGTGGAGCAGAGTAAGGACAACATAAATAGACTCTGATCTGACGTGGAAGGAAAAGACTCTGAGGTCTTTGACAGAAATTGAGCATGGCTCCGGAGGAGCTGGCTGCTAATTGAACTCATCAGTCAGACTTGGAGTTTCACGTACAGGACTTGAAATCAGGCGGAAGCTTGCTGGAGCAGGAGGTCGCCAGACCTGATGCAAAGCTCCAACAGCAGGAGCAAGCCCGGAAGGAGCTACAGAAGCAAAAGGGTCAAGTTACAAGGAGAAGATGCAGGCAGCTGCAACAACGGATGAAAACAGACCCAAAGAGGAGGGGAGGACCCCAGGGCATGCTTCAGGCCGCTGGTTTACCCAAACAACAGGACAGGAAGGTGATGAACACAAACACACAAACACACACTTCTGCATCCGCCGACTTAGAATGAAGAGAAACACACACATGAACACTTATGCACTCGTTGAGTGAATGAAAACTGATACACACCCATGCACCAAAATCAAAAATGTTGATTCAATTCACTAAGAAGTGACACACAATGCTCCAGCTGCTGCAATGAAGAATGCTTTATTAACAAAGGCTCAATGCTGCACACAACAAATCCAAATACAGAATCTGTTACAATAATAAGCCCAGAGGGCATTTGTGTGGTCTGGGGAGCAGAGTCCAGAGCGGTTTGGTTATGAAAACGATGCCCATGCGAGATATCTGGGGCTTAAGGCCTCGACTCAATTGTTTACTGTACACTAAAAAGAAAAGAAAACAGCCTGAGCAGTGGTGCAGAGTGAAAACGATGAATTAACAGTGTGAGTCTTATTTCAGAGCGCCACATCATTGTGATGGAGATTGAATAGAAGGAGGAACACACGGACAAAGAAGAAGAGAAAGGGGGGGCAGCCCTTGAACACGATTGCCTGAGGTATTAAAGTTCTGTACTAAATTCTGGTTTCCAGTGTGAGAAAAGTCACGCAGTGCCAGTAGTAGAGCTAGGTTGAGTGATGATTCTAAATGACTGTAAGTAAATCATCGTACACCTGTTCAAGTTTCATGATAACGGGGATCTAGACTTTGTTGAACCCTAGGCAATTTGAACAGCTAAGATTTGAGTGACCAAGTAGCAGTTGAATAAAAGTCATTGAATAAGTGTTGAAATAAACTGGCAGAATTAAGAGAATTAAAACATTTCAAGAGCTCAAATTACTTAATATGGAAACGGTTCTATTTTGTTTCACGAACGCAAAACATATAGGTTTAGGAATAGGAAAAGGTTGAGGTGGTGTTGATTTGACTCTGTTTAGGTTTAGGTTTGGCATTTTTACTGATAGGAGGAATATTCAGTGACAAGTCCTAAGACCCGGGCGTCTGCATTTTTGTTTTTGTTATCTTTCATTTTATTTTGTTTTATATTTTGAACAGTGCACTGATTTTTGTTTGTGAATCTTTTCTTTAAGCAGATCTGCACATCGGAAATTACAAGCGTTACACGTCGGCGAGAAAATTGTTGTAAGTGAGTTTCTCCGCATTGAAATGGGTTCTGGAGGAAACCACTTATGGGGACAATTAGAAAATGAGAGTCCCTGCCCAAAAAAGGATTCAGCGAGGTAATCCGATCTCAAGTTCTTCTTTTTCTTTTTGAAATGAGCTCATTTTGCTGAGGGCGGAAATCTAAATGCGGCGATGGTTTCCGCTATCAGCAAAGAAAGAAAAAATGGATGAATGAATGAATGGATGAAAGACTGGAAATAAAACAAACGGACTGACTGGTAAAAGCTGACAAGACTTGACTACGACTTAAGGTTAACCTCCACCGAGATAGAACAAGAGGGTGGATGAATTTATGTGTGATTCTTTTTACAGGAAATCTTTTTATAGCACCTATGGGATGTGGATGGCTGACTACGGTCAATATGCTGCTAATGTTTGCTTTGCTTTGGTGAGAAGGGTGCAGTAGAAAACAGACAAGTGACATGAAAACAAGTAATAATAACAAATAACTAATTTGGGGACAGTTTAACCTAGAGCCCACTAACTGGCCATTAGGGGCTCTCTCTCTTGGAGTAATATTGCCCAAGTGTGAATAAAACAAATTGTGGCAATAAAAGTGATTTAATGATTGGAGAAACCGGAACATGATACTTGTCTGTTGGGCTGAATCTTTTATTACTCTTATGATTTGCAGGTGGTTGTAAATAAGCTGTTTGCTTTAACAGGTTTGCTTTTTAGCTGAATTGCAAAATACAACTAGAACAATTAATTGAGACTAATTGAAACTAACCTGAAACTGAGGAGGTTCTATATAAGGAAGAACTAAAACAGGTATAAAGTGCATTTGATCTTTAATTGCAGGTTGTTGCTCATTATTGAAGTGTGCTCATAAAGGCAAAAGCTATATAGGGGGTCTATGATTTGGTCTGTGTTTTAATAATTTAGGTATGGCAAAATTAAAGGTTTTTAGACAATTTAGGGGACCAGTGAGAAGCATAATTAGATGATCAGAAACTGAGTACTACACTCAAGTTAGAATTAAGAATGCCCAATTTTTTTGAGGTCTGTTGTTCATTTTTATACACACATTGCAAATGTGCTTATAAGGAGCTGGCACTTAGTCTGTGAAGGTCAAAAGCTTCATCCAACAACGGATCGGATTGATATATTGGAGCTATTGACTTCACGTGCAGAGGGTTAAGTGCATGCACGCTTACACACATAAGCATGGCATAGGATTGGAATAAACAAAGTCAACAACATTAGGTTAGGAGAGCCAGCGCAGGAGAGGTGTTGGCTTTCTGTCTCTTACAGAGAAGGGAACAGACACCAGACGGGGACACGGAGATATGGGGACCCTTCACAGCAACTGGGGTCAAGTGTCATGGCCTTGGGGCTCCTTGAGAAGATGGATCCCATAACCACAGCGATAACCAGGAAGGGGTTGGCAAAAGCTAGGAACACCAGAGACCAACGAGGTTCGAGAGGCTTTTGGCAAAAAGGGGGACACGGCGGTGACAACGGACAACAAACACACAGATCTTTGTTTGAAAGAGGGGCAGAAGATTCCGAGGGCGTTTCTTCACTCCAAGAGGAGGTGGTGAAGGGGCCTGAAGCGTGACAGGCTGAAACTCGAGTCTGAAGCTAAAAGAACAGCTGGGTTGTGGGAAAATTGGAAATTGGAAAACAACGGAGGTGTTGGGGTTGATAAGTGTCATAACGTGTTTGTTTGGTTTGGAGACAAATCCTGGTGTGAGTTGGGCTGGCAAGCCAGCCCAAAGAGGAGGAATGTGACCAGGAGATATTTTATTTTGTATTCTTATGATCACAGTTATAATTAGAAGTATCAATCATTAATCATTTACCATTGTGGAATCTGAGGACAGTATAATCTTTGTTTTATATCTATGGTAATCTGAGTAAAGATTAATGTATGCAGGTTATCATCATTGTAATCAAGTCTCAAATGGTATCCACAGCATTGTATTCACCGTCCATAACTGGAGGGTCCAGCAGGACCTTGTTCTAATTCATTTGCAGGCCTACATCAGAACATGCACATAGAGAGTTATGTAAACACGCACGTTCACCCTTATTTACACAGGGAGGTCATGTCAGGACATTCTCTAGTTGGACACACAGGCTCACAGAACTGCACAACATGACATGTCATACACTTCTATTTCTCTAAAGTATCATCTGATGTTTGTATAAGGAGAACTTTGGACTATGGGGAGACTGTTAGCATTTCCAGTAAGGTCTAACTGTGTGATGTCATCATGGGTTATATAAGCATGGGGAACGGTCTACTCTTTGGAGATCTGTGGCTGTACGCTTGTCTTCCCATGCTTCTGTCTTAGAAGCATGTAATAAAATCACTATGTTTGTCACCTACACGGACTCGGCTGTTTTTCCTTCTTACCCAAACTGAACCAGACGTAACAACTGGTACAGGGCAACGAAATGCAGTATAGTCTTCAAGTCAAAAAAAAACATGGCAGTGTGCATTTTAAGAAAAGAACGAAGCTGATCAGAGTGAGCTGATGAACTGAGGAGTCAGTTAAGAGAAAATAAATCTGATAGTGTAATAGTTGAGTATTTGTATTTGTATGAAGATTTGTTGGGTTTCTTTACTTATGAAAGCTGCAGCTAAAAGTGCCTCCATCTTTGGCTTATGCTACAGTATCTGTACATGTGTATGCATGATGCGGGGGTCTCTTCCTCCTTAAGTGCGGAGCCCAGTTGGCGTGCGTCTCCACGGGGCGCCTGGCATACAGCTTGGCTCTGCCAATGTGGGAGAGGGTGTGTGGGTGTTGTTGCCCCACTCTGCAGGATCTCTACCCCAGTGCCCCCCACTTTTCCTCTTAACACACACACACTTGCAATCACGCTCACCCTTTTCTCCTGCTCCATCCATGACACTACATATTGTCTACCTCCCACCGGTGTTAACCTGTCGATAGTCACACGCTGCCAAAAAAACAAAGTTTACCAAGTCACAGCTGTCTCCTGGTTCTGTGTGACTCTTTGTGTGGTTTAGAGAAAGAAAAGCTATTTAAGTTGACAAGGAGTGTGAAGTATGAATATTCTGTACGTTTCTGTGCATATGTTGCTGCGGTATTTTGTGTATGTGTGTGTGCGTGTGTGTGTTGGTTGCTATTGCATGTTCTCAGGAGGTTTAGCAGAGCAGGAATGTGGCTGCCAAAAGTGGATTGGCTGGGAAGTTGGCACCTAACTTCTCTCTTCTCCCAACTGAACCACGATAATCACTCTTGGCATTTACTGAGTTTTATTTTCTGCTTTGACACTTAGTTTGTTGATGAATCCTCCTGATATTTAAAAATCTCTCAAGTTCAGTCCTACAAGAGGTCACTTCAGGAGCGACTGTTAAGCCGGCTGACCGCGTTTTTATTTTTCAGCCGGTAGAAGGTGTGTTTGTTTGAGAGTGTGTTTATACTGGTTTGACGAGTAGTTTTGGCATTTAGCTGCCTTTTTTTTTTTTTTTTTTTAAAAAGGTGCAACATAGAGATGAGGTAGAGAGGTGTGATTAACATTTATGATACACAATGCTGATACAACTTGTTTTTTTATCTCTATATGTGCTTCTTTTTGAGGTAAACATTATAGAATGTATATCATAAGAGTATAAGAGAATAATATTTGTTGGAGTTTGGGAAGTTTAGCGACAGGCGCGAACTTTGAGATGTGGCTTCCGAGTGTGTGTGCATGCAGTTTTGTTTGTGCGCGTTTAAGCCAGTACGTCATCAGTTCTTTTCTTGTACTTGTTGTCGTGATCTTCGGTGTGCTTGCACGTCTATATGTCGGGTATATGTTCGCTGGTCCCCACAGGCCCCGAGTGTTCGGTGGGCGCCCCGCCGTGCCGCTCGGGGGTTAAGGTGTACGTGTTAACAAGCTGGTGTAAGTGGGTTCAATATCCAGCGCCCCGCCCCTCCCCACAGCCTCTCCATCGGCCTGCAATCTGTGCTGCGAAGAGCGGCAACAGCGCACCACGCACAAAACATTTGGAAAATCAGCTTGATTTATTTTTACATGGGCAAGCTGATTGCCAAACTACACAGGGGTTTTAGCACACAATGTTTTGCTGCACCATTTAATTATTTATTTTACTATTTCTGTGTTGTTGCTTTTTTTTTTTTTTCTTCTTTTTCCTTTTTTCTGCTTGGAAATGAAGGAATGGAGCGGAGGGTGGAGAGATGGAGCAGGACAGCAGCGAGTTAGAGAAGATGCATAGATGCAAATGTTGAATTTAAAGCCTCTGCGATTATTATCATTTTTACCAGCCTTTTTTAAAAACATTTTGATTTAGTTTAGTGTATAATGTAGTTTGGGATTTTAGGTTTAAATAGTTGGTTTTTTTTAGTTTTCAAGAATATTTTATTTAACATTTTTGGTATTTGATCATTTTCAGATGCTTTTGTGTCCGAAAAATACAAACAACAAATCAGCCTTTATTAACTCATGACAGCCGATCATTTGTCAGTGGGCAGGTGATGTTTGTGAGTTTGTATTATGTGAAAACAACTTAATACAAGCATAAACGGAAGAAAAAAGATTTTGCTATAACTGTGACAAAAGTGAACATTTTGCAGTGTAGATGAATTAGTTAATAGAAACATTAAACTCTCAGTGCAAATCATGCATTTCTTAGTTATTCCAAAATATTTAAAATCAATACATAAATAAAAACGAGCATTTCTTTTAAAGCAAAGATATTATTAAAATCTGAAAACGCTGCATGAGTACATGTACAGCTGGCCCTGAAACTTTAATCCACTTTAGTCCATTTTAGTTGGAAATTTCTCTTAATAATGCAGCTTTAACAAGAAAAAGGAAAACATATCTGTCGATCTCTCTATATATGAAATAACCTTTTTCTAACAGAGTAATGTTTGTTGGGAAATGTGACTTTAAACTGTAACTTCTTCAGTTTTCTATTCATATTAATTATTTTTTCAGCTGTGGCTCTTCTGCCCTCCGTCTCCTCTTACCTCCCCCTTCTCTTCTTCTTATCTCTTTTCACTTTACTTTCCTTTCCTGCTCCAACTTTTCTCCTCTCCTCTCTTCTCCTCCTCCCCTCTGCTTTCCGTACTAAACACCACGCAACCTTTTCTCACCCCACAGCTGTTGGCAGGCTGTTTTACCAATTATCACTACGCATGCACACACTTAGGTCACGCACATAGACTCTCGCGCACATGTACGACGGACCAGCACAACACCAACGCTTGCTTAACCACGCATCGTGACAGCGGAGTGTGTTTGTCAGGCCTCGGTGCGCGAGTGCTGTAGAGGTGTACGAGCGCAGCTCACTGTGCAGTCCTTTAAGAAGAGTAGCAACATATACGCAGATGTGTCTGTAGATCCACAGGCTTCACTGGGCCATATGGCCTCCACGGAGAAAGATGGTGCTTGCGTCTGGAGGAGAGCAGAAGAGGGAGGGAGGGATGGAGCGGAGGATGGAGGGCCATGTGTGGCATGAGCTGTGCAAGCAGTTGTTGAAGTATGTATGCCTGTGGATGTGTGTGTGAGTGCATGCGTGTGTATGAGCGTGTGCGTTTGCACCAGAGGCTCCAGGAGATTGGTTAATGGAACAAATGGTCGCGGCGGGCCAGGGAAGAGGGAACAGGCTTGCTGCTACCGCGGGCGGACAGCGAGCCTCAGGCGAGGGCTGCTTCATCTGGGCTCATGCCACACACATACACACACCCTCTGTCAAACCCTCGTCTCTCCTCATCCCCCCGCTCCCAAACACACAGTGTGCTGCCATGCCGCCCCAGAAGCAAAAGGACGCTCGTCGCAAAACTTTTCATTTGCAAATGAAGTTGGCAGAGGCTGGGCAGAAGAAAACAGGACAGCTTTCATTTGTCTCATCTGTGTCTTCGCGCGTACACACACACACACACAGATATTTGTGTGTGCGTGCATCTGTGTGTGATGAGTTGCCACTATGTGTGTGATCTATGAGGTACAGAGAAACAGGGGGACGATAAAAAGAGTGAGATGTGGAGAAAGTGAGGATAAAGACAAAGAAGGCCCAGTGTGAGGTTCAGTGACGTTAACGCCTCGTATTCATCTTCCACAGAGCGCTAATATTAACATCACCTCCTTACATTTCACATGCGTTTCTTTTTTTTCTTTTTTTTTACTGATCACACATAGCTGTTTCTTCACAGATTTTTTTAAAAATGGATTTTTATTTTTCACATAACAGCAGCCCCTTGCCTTTCAGGTTTTTATCATAAAGCACTGATCACAGGTAGGTAGTTGGGTAGTCAGAATGTGGTTTGTTAGCAGCTACTTTCCAAACATTTCAAATATTTAATTTAAATTTTAAATATTTACAAAAGCAAACACGAGGAAGTATTAACCGTTTTAAGACACTACCTCCATTTCGTTCCTCACTCATACTTGCGTTCTTACCTCTGGGTGGCGCTGATCAGTCGTCTCCCTCCTCCTTCATCTTCCTCTTCTTCTTTTCTCATCGTTTCTGTCTCCGCATGGCCCAGCTGGCTCCCGTAGCCGGGAGCGACTGCAGGGCGGCCTGCTGAAAGAGCATTGTCAAACGGTGGCTTTACAGCTCTGTCACACACACACGCACACACAGACGCACAGATTTGCAGCTCAGATGTCAGGCTGTAGCCAGAGGCTTGCAAGCTGGAGCGTTAACTGTGCAAAGCGTCACATCTCAAGCCCCAGTCAGTGACTCTAACACTACTTCATAAAACTACAAGTAGAAAACTCGAGCAGAAGCACCTGCCCCTTCTTTAGAAAAAATGTTAAAAATAACATCAGCAGAAACACTTTAATGCCAGCAAAGCAAAAGCTCAAACCCACGGCCTAAAACAGTCAGGAGGCCTCACGGCAGCAAACAACTCTGACGTTAAATAGATGATTTCCCAGCCTGCAGCAGCACCGACACCTCTGTTAATGCAGAAATGAAAGCAGAGACGACTTCTGTGCCCGTTCAGAGCTGTTTACAGCTTCGTCAGATCGTGAATATATTTCTAACATCCCTTCCTAAACTCTTTCCAGATTTTATTTTTAATTATAAATACTGGCCAGGAGCCTTTCATTTTACGCTGGTGAACTGCTGTCTGGGACGCTTTACGGGAATGAAAGAAAAAGCACCTGAAATGATCAAGGAAAATAATTGATATTAAAAATATGAAATTACATCATACGGAAGGTGATGGCACTGGGAGGTCTTAAGACGAAAAAAGACAGATTTGCCAAGTTTGTCTGTTACAGATGTTTTATTGGGTACAGCACAGCTGACGGCCTAATACTAGCCCCACTTTAGAATCTGCAATTAAGATTTTTTGCACAGCACTTTTCAAATTTTATTTTACTGATAATAACTTAATACTTATGTAAGCTGGATATTTATGGTTTTTGTTGCAATCAGCGCAAGAAGCAGACATGATGTTTAATTTCTTTTACTCTCAACTTTATGTTCACTTTAATGTAAAGCTAAAAACTGTAAAGTACCACAGCATGCAATGTAAATGTAGCAGTAATATCAAGTAATTGTATTTGAAAATTTTAAAAAAAAACAAACCAGTAATAATATAAATGCTGTTTTAGTGTTTTTAAATCTCATATAAAGGTTTAAGCATGCATTTTTTCAAACAAAAATGTCAGTAAAAATCATTTTCTTGCACCTGTTAAATAAAGATTTCACAATAAAAGCATGATTAGTTAACATGACTTTGTAGTAACAAACACAAGAGAAGCCAAATTAAAAATTTCAAACAACAAAAAAGAAACATTTTTAAGAAAAGTATTATTTAATGTTGGTGATCACATGCTGAAAAGTATTTTTCACTTCATGCCGTGCTCTCAGAAGAAGCTGGCCTGACAGACTTTAGGTTATTATAGTCACGCTGTTATTCAGCGTGCATGAATATAAATGTGTACACAGTGCAGTGCTCAAAGTAAAAGGAATTAAAACTGAACAGCTATAGGATCGCTGCCTCGTGTATGTTGTTCCTTTAATAAGTGCTGAATATTGGTTTTGCAGGACTGCGACAGATGAGTTGCAACTTTCATGTGACTGTTCATGGAACATCTGGCGGGCTAGTAACATCTAAGACACTTTTTTTTTTCTTCCCCTCCTGATCTTCACACTGTGCTCAGCACTGCAGGGGAACAGCTGTGAGCTGGAAACTAATGGAGGAAAAGAGCAGTTTTAACAGAGGCTGCTTCACAGATGATATTTTTTTTAGTTTGATGATTAGATGCCAATTCACCCGACATTTGTTTAATCGCCATTTCTGTCTTCACAATTTGACAGAAATGCGGTGCACCAAAGCCGCTCCAGTTAGAATGTACATATTTAAAGATTACTGGAACTTAGAGGATTTTGCAAATGATTTGATTGTTAGGATTTCTTCAATTCTAAATTACAGAAAAATATCAACTATATCCTGCTTTAGAAATTGCCCATAAACAATATACTTCTTTAATATCCAGTATATGTAATTTCTTTATCTGTTTATTCAGGGGATAGTGATCTTCTGTGTCGTGGATCTGGAAATGAAGACTGACTTAGCGTGTCTTTCAAGCGTGACGCTCACATGTGAAATCCGCTGTGCCTTTACAGAATAAAGTCTCTGGAAATTGCCAGGTGGCCGTAAACAAAAAGCAAAGAAAATCAAAAGACAGTGAGGGAATGCACGTCGGGCTCATCCCGATCAAAACCCCGCAGCGTCAGCGATGGCGTTCCCATGTCAAATGCACATGTTAGCGAGAGCAACAACTGGCGTGGCAGGTTGGTGGAAGAGGACGAGGGGCATGGCCTTCAGGCACACGCACATATTCTCGAGTGCGGTTTTGTGCCAGCCAAGATTTAGCGGGAGCGCTGGGGTGTGAGGGTGGTGATGGTGGGCAAGCCTGGGGTTGGGCGAAATATGGTTTTGTGTTGTGCGTGTGTGTTTGTGTGTGTGTGGCAGCTGCAGCCTTCATGCCCCTGGCAGTGTTGTTGTAACCAGGCAAACCAAGGCCGTCTGCCTGCGCTCTTCACCCCCCTAGGCTCCCTGCCTGCTGCACACAGACACACACACACACACACACACACACACGTAGGTTCAGAGATCTTTCATTGTCTTTAGATTTAATTTTTTGCAACATTGAGTCCAATTCTTTAGTTTTTTGTGATGTTTGAGCATGTGTTTTTTATCTCTCTGGTTTGCAGATTTTTGAAATGTACTCTTTAATTACAGCCCACGTTCGCCATCGCTGACAGATTTTCCTTTTTTTTACTCTTATTAAAAAAAAAAAAAAAAAGTAAAATACCTGATCTCACAACCCAGTTTATGCAGGATAGCGTCAGTTTACTCTGTGGTTTGTTTTCGAGTAATTTTGATAATCTATGCACTGTGCGATAAATATTTTCTTAAAGTGGCACGCTCCACTGGCTGATTTGTTTAGTGATAGGAACACACACACATTCATAAGGGGCTGCTGAGTGACAGACCTGAACGCCGCTTCCAGATCTTCTGTATCTATTACAGTGTCTCTGTTTTTCTAACGTGACGTTAGCACTTTCCCTTTGGACCATGCCTTTAGGACATATGCTCCCACCTGTAAATAAATATGCAAACACAGACAAACACGTACACACAGAACAGAGTTTAGACACTAGCTGTGGGCTACGACTGATGTATACCAGAGAGAGGTAGCTGTGTCTGTGTTTGTGTGTTGTAATTAATCTCCTTACTAGCAGCAGTCAATAGAGAGTGCTGTGGTTTGAGGTGCAGATTGTGAGCAGAGTTTGATTATTGGGCTGTCAGGGGAAATTACTGCAAACTGCCTCCCAGCAAAACTTGCTTCTGTCATGTCTGCTGGAGAGCAGAATACACACTTAGTACCAGGACTGCTCTGGAAGCTGTTTTCAGGTATTTTAGGGGAATTATTTCAGTGTAGATGTGTGCGTTGTGTGTGTGTGTGTCAGTGAAGCGCTGGATCCAGCAGGTGGTGTCCTTTTACCAGGTCAGCGGGGAAGCTTCTCCTTCTCTAACCCCGGTCACTGAGCTGCCAGCCCGGCCATCAGCAGGCAGCAGGGGATGGTGACGGCTGGAGCTTGGAGCCTCGGTTTCTCTTCGCCCCCACCACCGCTCAGTCCGACACCTCACCTGACACCACAAACTGTCAGCCCTCGTTTTTCACCGGCTGCAGATCCCCTTCACCCAAACATCCGTTTATCTGTCCTCCCATCAGTCGGTCAGTGAATCCAAGCTTCCTTCTAACCAAACCCATTCCAAGCAGTGTGCAGAACTGAGCCAGCAAGCCAGCAGTGTGTGTGTGTGTGTGTGTTTGGGGGGGGGGGGGTGTTCAGTGTAGGGCAGTGCCTGAGCATTATGCCGTTTTAAGCCCTAATTAATGAGTGTGCCAGTCGATAGAGACCAGTTATTGGATTTGCTGCTTTAGCTGCTGGAAGGAGCGCTACCTTAATCACACACACACGCATATACACACATCCCCCCTAGGAGGCGGGGTTTCAAGGTGAGGTGAAGTGGATTAGAGAAAGTGTGTTGTGTAAGGTCAGAGGTTGGCGTCTCTGAGCGCAGACAAACTGCGTCTGTGGTTGTTTATGTCTGTGCTGGGGTCAAATCCTTCACTTACTGCATTACATAAACCTTCAGCTTACAACCTATAGCCGGTTTAAACATCTCGAGCCACGACCTGGCCGACTGATTTACTGGCTGCCTGCTTAGCTCACTTACCGTCACGTCAGGGGGTTGTGTAGAAGCCTGCTGGCATTTTACATTTTGTACAGCTGTTGCCATGTTGTTCAGAATAATTGTGTTTTGGATATATTAACTCCAGAGTGACCCAGTTATGCTTTAGGAATGGGTGATCAGTGTGTTGACAAAAAACAGCTACAAAGTTACTTTTGTGGAAGTGTAAAATGTAATGTAACTATTTAAAGCCTGTTTTAAACTGAAAGTAATGAAAATGCAGCACGTAAAAGCTCATTTTGAATTCATGGGTAGCAACGCAATAAAAACATATATATGTTGACCGCTGTGTTGCATCACCTCTTCTTTCAGAAACACTGCATGTGTGTGGGAGTTGAGACGATTAGTTCCTGTAGTTAAAAGTTCAGCCGGGGTCAGTTCAGGACTACAGGGAGGTCATTTTCTTTTCACCTGGACTCTTTTACTGCAAAGCCGCTCTGCTGTAATACGTGTGGTTATCTTGCTAAAATAAGAAAGTTTTCCTGAACAAGATGTCAATATTCCAGAACTTTGTCTGTATTAATGGCGACTTCAAAAATGTGCTAATTGAGTGTGCCATCTGCTCTAATGCCTCACATTCAATCACCGATGCTGGTTTTTGATCTCTGTGCTGATATGTTGGATGATCCCTCTCGTCGAGATGGTTTTGTGAGGAAAATCCCAGCAGATTAGCTGTTTCTGAAATACAGACCAACAACCACGCCACGGTCAAAGTCACCTAAATCAACTTTATTCGCCATTCTGATGCTCGGGTTAAACTTCAGCAGTTGTCTTGACCACATCTACATGCCTAAATGCAATTAGTTGCTGCCATGTGATTGGCTGATGAGATACTTGCGTCAACAGGTAGGACTATTAAAGTGGCTGGTGAGTGTATGCTAATTTAGACTAGTTTTTAGAAGCGTCCCTGAGTCGATGCACGGATTTCCACTGCACGGCTGTCAAATGCAGTGCTATCTGGAGGCCTGATTTTTGGCCTCCTCCCTACTTCGTCCCATTCTGCTCCAGAATCTCTGACTCTTTTAGTAGTACACCCCCAATTTTTTTAATCGTTTTAGATAAACCTTACACCTTAAACATGGTGACTCCCCTCTCCATCCGGACTTTTTACATTCTTTTTATAAGATAGAGTCTCCAAGTGCATGTGTTTTGTAGGCCAGCCTTGCTACTAAACCTGTTTTCAATTAACCTAATTACTTTAAAGATATTCCAACAGGTGTTTTTCCCACTTTTTTTCCCAATTAAATAACGTTTCCAGTCTTTATCCAACACGTCACAGGGATCAAACTCAAAGAGAGCACACATTCTTTAAAAAAGAAAGACATTTTCTCAGTTTAAACATTTAGTATGTTGTCATTTCACAATGTTTATTTAAAGAGAGGATTTAAATGATTCAGACTCACATTTGAAAGAATATCCACATTTTGAAGAGGGATAGTTTTCAGATACAGATTTTAAAGAGTAGTGGTTTGTGCGTGGAAAAAAGAAATTTGATTAAGTTAAACTTCTGAATGCAAACAACAGAACTCTCTGTAGGACTAGAAATATTTTATTTTGGGTAATAAAGTTTAAGTTAAAGTTGGTATAAAATGGGATTTTTAAGATATGTCAGGTTTTGTTTTGTTTACCGTTGTAGGATGTCCTCTGTGAACAAGTTGTGGATCATTTCATAGAAATATCCTCCCAGCTTTAATCAATGAATGAATACATTTTCACTCCAGTGTCACATTTTTCTCCACTAGCAGACAAAGTGTAAAACCCCTGTTGGATTATAGAGTGGATTTCAAAGCGGGCCAAGTCATCGCCACAAAATCTCCCGTAAATTCTCTTTGATTTTCGGAGTGGTGCATCTACATGTATCGATATCAGAGGGCATGAATGGATAAGGACTGGCATTTTCCCAGCGTGACTCAGATTAGTTTAGTGGTGTGGAGCTAAAGGCCTTCAGTCGACACATTCCCAACACTTCCCTCATCAAACATTTACAGCTTCAGAACAACAGGCTCTGTTTCTGACCTTTAGGTGCTCCGCTGTGTGTGTGTATATGTGCGTGTGTGTGTGTGGCCGACATCCCCGCACTGGTTGTGTTTGTACCTTGTGTCTTCGCTCACCGCAGTGGGGCTGCTTCTGTGTGTGTGTTTGTTGTGTTGTTGGGTGACGTGGCGATGTCCTGCTGTGGTGCTGTGTGAAGGCGTAGGAGGTAGAGCAGAGTGGGAGGAGGGAGTGAGGGGGTGGTTGGTCAGGACAGCTTGGCAGCCGGCTGGAGGAACACCAGGCAGGGAGGGGAGTCATCGCCCTCAGCCTCCAGGACTGGACAGAGCCTCCAGGTCTGGGATAAACCACTCAGCGGGCCCTGAGACAGGATGGAGGAGAAGGAGGAGGCTCAAAGAGGGAAGGTAGGGATGATGAAGAAGGACAGGCAAAAAAAAAGGATTAAACCCTGCAGAGCAGAGTGAGGACCATGTGGGTGGGGAGAGCAGTGTGAAGTGTTGGGATGTTCGCCTCCCCCGTCTGTCTCACACAGCCAGCACTACCACTGCCAACATGACCAGCAGGGCAGGGGCATCTGTCTCCCTCCCAGCTACCCCCTCTCTGTCTCTCTCTGCCCCGAGCCACTGCCCTCTTCATCCTCCTCTTCTTCGCTCTTCCTTGTCTGTATCCCCCCACATCATTGCTTTCTAATGAACTTGTTGAAACAGCGACAATTTTAGCTTATAATTCATATCAGAGTAATTAAAATTCCTCACAGGGTGCTTATGAGCTCTGAGAAGCTCTGCAGAGACCGATGTTGGTTTTTTAAATTCAAAAAGTGTAGCAGATACTTTCTTAACTTTATTAACCATTTTATCTTTCCTCCTGTCTCCCTCTAAGTAAGTAGTAAATAAAGTTTTAATACCACAAGTCTTAAGTAATCTATGTGATGTTTTCAAGAGAAAGATGAGAAATCCCTCATCCAAAAATAAGGATGGAGGACACTGTCAGAGCAATCTGGAACACTCAGCAGTGCTTTAAGCTGATCGTCTCCATGCCACATACACTGAAGCAGTAAACTGTGGTAAAGAAGCTCCAAACAAGTGTACAGTTTTTGGAATTTGGACATTTTTGTATTTAAAATCTCTTTTATACTGGTCTTTAAAAATATTTTAAGAATTTGAGATACTGGATTTATGATTATTCTTATTAGCTGCATATCAATATGTGAGCAGTATATAACTTCTAATGCTCCTCGAGGTGGTGCTAGTCTGTGGTTTGTAATCTAAAGGTCGGGTTCCTACACAGGAGAGAAACGAAAACAATAAATAAATCCTCCCACAAAAGTGTTTTATTCATTGAGAACTGGTTTAATCTTTAATATTTCATCATATTATAGAGGATTAACTAGTGGCTATTTTTATTTAATAGACATATCAGACTAAATGATACATTTCCTTTTGAAATCTAGCAGAAGTAAATTTAAAAAAAATGAAAATACATAAGTAAAGCATGAGTAATCTGAAGTTGTGGTACTCGAGTAATTGTACTTAATACTTTGAAGCATTGTTTTATGTGTGCAAAAGTCTCTAAATTATCCTAAAGTTCCTCATATAGAAGACAGAAATATGTATAATTTTATAGATGGCTGGTTAAATATGTAAATGTGCATTCCAGTGCTGTGACATCGCTCTCATTATCTGTGTGTGTGTGTGTGTGTGTGTGTGTGTGTGTGTGTGTGTGTGTGTGTGTAAATGAATGAGTTCACCACTGCATTTGAGGGGAGCATGGATGGATGAATGAGTGAAATAATGGGCTGCTGGTGGGAAATATCTCAACACACATTCATCCACCACCCCCAAACACACATTCGACACACACAATTTCTCACACATCCTTGAACTCCAGCTGGAACACACACACACACTCTGAGTTTAATCCTAGTGTGCAGTGAAAGAGTTCATTGTCTGTAGGAGCGGCTGTGTCAGAGGGAGGGACACACTAATTGGGATGTCGTAGTAATTCAATTCAATTCAATTCAATTTTATTTATATAGCGCCAAATCACAACAAAAGTCGCCTCAAGGCGCTTCATAGATACAGAGAAAAACCCAACAATCATATGACCCCCTATGAGCAAGCACTTTGGCGACAGTGGGAAGGAAAAACTCCCTTTTAACAGGAAGAAACCTCCGGCAGAACCAGGCTCAGGGAGGGGCGGCCATCTGCTGCAACCGGTTGGGGTGAGAGAAGGAAGACAGGATAAAGACATGCTGTGGAAGAGAGACAGAGGTTAATAACAGATATGATTCAATGCAGAGAGGTCTATTAATACATAGTGAGTGAGAAAGGTGACTGGAAAGGAAAAACTCAATGCATCATGGGAATCCCCCGGCAGCCTACATCTATTGCAGCATAACAAAGGGAGGATTCAGGGTCACCTGGTCCAGCCCTAACTATATGCTTTAGAAAAAAGGAAAGTTTTAAGCCTAATCTTAAAAGTAGAGATAGTGTCTGTCTCCCGAATCCAAACTGGAAGCTGGTTCCACAGAAGAGGGGCCTGAAAACTGAAGGCTCTCCCTCCCATTCTACTTTTAAATACTCTAGGAACAACAAGTAGGCCTGCAGAGCGAGAGCGGAGCGCTCTAATAGGGTGATATGGTACTACAAGGTCATTAAGATAAGATGGGGCCTGATTATTTAAGACCTTGTATGTGAGGAGCAGGATTTTGAATTCAATTCTGGATTTAACAGGAAGCCAATGAAGGGAAGCCAAAACAGGAGAAATATGCTCTCTCTTTCTAGTCCCTGTCAGGACTCTTGCTGCAGCATTTTGGATTAGCTGAAGGCTTTTCAGTGAGTTTTTTGGACATCCTGATAATAATGAATTACAGTAGTCCAGCCTGGAAGTAATAAATGCATGAACTAGTTTTTCAGCGTCACTCTGAGACAGGATATTTCTAATTTTAGAGATGTTGCGCAAATGGAAGAAAGCAGTCTTACATATTTGTTTAATATGTGCGTTGAAGGACATGTCCTGGTCAAAAATGACTCCAAGGTTCCTCACCGCGTTACTGGAGGCCAAGGTAATGCCATCCAGAGTAAGAATCTGATTAGATACCATATTTCTAAGATTTTCAGGGCCGAGTACAATAACCTCAGTTTTATCTGAATTAAGAAGCAGAAAGTTAGCGGCCATCCAGGTCTTTATGTCTTTAAGACATTCCTGCAGTTTAACTAATTGGTGTGTGTTATCTGGCTTCATGGACAGATAGATCTGGGTGTCATCTGCATAGCAGTGAAAATGTATGCTATGTCTTCTAATGATACTGCCTAAGGGAAGCATGTATAATGTAAACAGAATTGGTCCTAGCACTGAACCCTGTGGAACTCCATAACTAACCTCAGTGTGTGAAGAGGACTCTCCATTTACATGCACGAATTGGAGTCTATTAGATAGATATGATACAAACCACTGCAGCGCAGTACTTGTAATACCTACAGCATGTTCTAATCGCTCTAATAGGATATTATGATCAACAGTATCGAACGCTGCACTGAGGTCTAGCAGGACAAGCACAGAGATGAGTCCACTGTCAGAGGCCATAAGAAGATCATTTGTAACCTTCACTAAAGCTGTTTCTGTGCTGTGCTGAGCTCTGAAACCTGACTGAAACTCTTCAAATAAAGATCAAAACTTCAGAACGGCGCACACACACAACTTTCTCACCAGACTGACTGTTTTTGACAGCTACAGGATGACAGACTGATGATATAACCAAGAAAATCCGAGTAATTTTTAAAGAATAATTACTTTTGAATGATCTCGTTAGATAGATGTAATATCCAGAGATGCTAATGTACGCTGCAGTGATGAAAACAGTGACTAAAACAAATGAATGGTCAACATGTATTTTGATCACTTTGTCCCATGTTATCAAATCTTACTTTATTGCACTAACTCAATCTATAGTTATGGGTTAATTTTCTCATTATTATCATTTATGAGTGAAAAAGCATTAAATTTAAAAAAACAACTGTATGACAGTATGTTGCCCATAGTAATGATCTTGACATAGTGATATAGTGATATACTACAACACTCTCTATGTTGGAAGTCCTGAAAAAGCAAGCAGTAGGAACGATGCATGTGTCTTATAGGTCTGAAAATCTAAAAATGAAGTCACAGCATTTTTCTTCTTCTCTCAGTGTCCCACAGGGGGCGACTTCTTGTACTAACGCACTTTGTTTAGAAGTGTAAAGGAAAGTTACCGTTGGCTCATTTGATCTTTGACCTGAGAAAACACAGTCCTGAGGAGTATATGAGCTCCATCACTAGTTTGAAGTCTTATTGAACACCATGTGAAGCTTATTTTCTTATAAAGTCATTAAAGTCAGCAAAAATGATGAAGGATTGTATGAGTGACAAGCTGCTGCCCTGTGAGCACACGGTGTCCCTCGGTCTCTCATGCAGGGATTATACTCCGTTAATAACGAGCACTCATTCCTGCTATATCGCTCTGAAGACCGCAGGCAGAGCTGTTGACTTGTAATGTCTCTGCAAAGGAGTGTTTACAGTTGCAGACATCTGCAGTGCAGCATATCCACGAGGTGGAAAATGTGACACGCCTGTAAGGCCTGATGTAGACTTCTGCGTACTAAATTCACAGGAGGAATCAGCAGTACTGAACAGACCAATCAGAATAGTTGCGGGCTGTGTCGACTTGACGTGTGGTTGCACTTTTAGGGAGCTGTCTGTCAGGTTACGATGTTTGCTGTTAGATAAAAACGAAAGTTTGAGGCCTGCGGGCATCACGGCAACTTCATTAATTATTTCACTCTGATTCTGTTGATAAGAAACACCAGCTGAGTCATGAACTGGTACCTTTGGTTACTAGTCACTCATTTTATAAAAAATATTTGGTCGAGTGTGTCACTAATGTATCCCTGAATAAGTGTTTTAATAAGATTTCATCCAGTTTCACATAAGATGAGTGGTTTTTTGTTTGTTTTTTGTTGACTCTTCCTCATTAATTATCAATAGGTTGATAATGCGGCCTACTGGACTAAACTTCTTCTGTATATAAATTAGCTCTTAATGCACCAAGCTTATCGACTCGATGCCTCAAGTCAGCATTTTTTTTTTTAAACGTACTTTATAGTTTTCAAAAACTGTCTGGAAGAGGAATTTTTAATAGCCGTCATTATATAAACATCTAGCCAGCATCCAGTCCTTTGATACATTTCAGCTACTGCATCATCCCTATGTGCACTCACAGTGAAAAACTTAGACCGCACTCGTATCCCTGTAAACACTGTTGATTGCGTGATCAAAACAAAGTCCGGTGATATTAAAAGCTCTTTGTGGATCCAGCTCTCTTTCAATATTTACAACATTTGGTTTTATATTAGCCAGGAGGGTACGTCCTTCTCACACTCTTTCAGTCAATATTGTGTGTGTGTGTGTGCGTGTGCGTTGCAGGCTGCAGCAGTTGGACCGTCACTGTCAGAGCAGCGCCCAGCAGGTGTGTGAGCTGCTGGCCAAACAGAACCAGCTGATGCAGGAGAGAAACACACTGAGCGAGGAGATGCAGAGCCTACGCATCGAGGTACGAACACACAGAGGAGTGTGTGATTGTGTGTGACTCACTGTTCTGATACTAAATGAATTTGTAGTCGTGTCTTTTCTCTCTGGGAGCACGCTAAGAGTTGTCAGTTTACCAAGAATAAAAACCAGTAAGAAGACATTTGTCCCTTCGTGACTAATGATTCTGTCTGGTTCTGGATTTGCTGAAAAACATGTTGTCTGTATTCTGCTGTGATTCATTATCACAGGGTGTGTTTGTGCGCGCCTCTGTGTGTGTTCACATACACTTCTCACTATGTGTTGTGTGTTTGTCTTTCAAGCTGCCGAACACGAGACGAACTGAGACTCTGTCCACATGAGTCTGTCTCGCCGGTTTCCCTTCATCGCTCCGTGGATCACGATGTTCTGTTCGTTTGTCAACAGGAAAACAAACTGTTGTTTACTTAGAGGATATTTATGTCCTCTATTCGGTATTGTGGATTGTGTTCATGTAACTGGGTTTTTTGTCTCATGACTGAGTGTAATTATGATTGATAGGTCAAGTGAGTATTCAAAGTATGTTTTTTTTTTTTCCCCTCCCATCCATTTTAATAAATAAAAGCTCAGTCCACTAATGAGCTTTCTGAAGTACAACTTCTTTATATAGAAATGCTAACATGATGCACAACTCAATGTCCAATAGGAAGTGTCCTGGATTAAAAACTGTAAAGATCCTAATCCAAACTTTACTTCCATTACAGGATTTTATTTGCTGGGAAACTTTGTGCATAAAGTGCCTCTGTAAACCTCTGCCATACTGGACATAGACTTGATTTGTATTAAAGCTTGTTATGATGTGTGCAAAGCGCACCCCCAACACTCATTTTGTGAGTTTTTAGTGAACATTGTTTTTTTGCTCTGTTTAGACTGAGCTGAAACTCCACAAAGCGAACAAAAAGTCGACACGATGGCAGCAGATTGACATAGTGCTTTATTGAAGCTGTCTGTAAGAAGGAAAATAATGTGCATCCCTATCATATACATTTTATGTGTAAAAATACTAAGGATGTACAGAGTAAAAAAACCAGCTTCATGTTGATGGTAATTTGTTGTTTTCACATCGTGGCGGGCTCACTGGCCAGCAGCTCTGCATCTGCACGGAGCACAGAAAAAGGCAGTTTGATCCGCTTTTCTGTGAAGCTCTCCAGAGTTTCCCCGATGCCGTGTCAGAGTCTACGCCATCTCTGTGCCTTCGACAAGAGCGGCGACGACCTCGGCCGCGCAGCGACTTGGGAAAACGCGGCCCACTCTGCCGAACAGCTGGAAGCTGTCCGCAAATGTCTCATGCAACTGTAAAGCTACAGTGGATGGACATGGCATCAAAACCCAGTTATACTGTGTAATATTTGTACATGTTTGCTGTTTTGTTTTTTTTTGTTTGCCGTTTATAAATAAATGCATCTCATGCTTGTTTATGTTAAATGTGATGATAGCGGTCTAGTACCGGAGAGGGGAGGGGGAATCTGCCGCAGACACGAGGTCGAACACTTTCACCTTCCAAACACTCGAGCCGTTTACTGATCACCTGGCGGAGAGTGGTTTGCCATTTAGAGCTGATGGGTTCATTAACAATGGAAGAGGTCAGTTCTTGAAAGAATTTTACATATGTCTGAAACACGAGTGGGGTCTTATGTGTTGTGTGATAGGTGTACAAACAGCAGCAGCTTTAAGAGGGAACACCATCAGCGCAGCATCAAATCTCAAACTGCTGAGGCCACCAGTAAAGCTGTGAGGAACGATGAATTTCTGCATTCAGTTTAAGAACTGAGCCACGTGTCCACGACTGATTTGCTGTTCCACACTGAGTAAGTGTGTTACAAAGCGTTACCTTCCCCCCTATTAAAAGTCAGAGGAAACCCTTCTTTTTTTAGGATCTCTGACCCCACAGTCAGACTCTGATATCATTGCTGTCACTACATGGACCTGTATCCATCGAGGATGGAGTGTGGGAGAGTTGGCGGCTTACTGTTGAAAAAAACTTTGCGAATCAGAGCAGGAATCTGGGACATCAGTGCCACGGCTGATCAGTGGATTTGTTTTTTTAAACAAACACTGACCAATTTACTAAAAATTCCAACTGAGCCCAGTTCACAGGCCGCTCTAACTCGTCTCAGCATGCGACACACTTCATCCAGTCTCGCCAACTCTCAACATCAGAGCAACATCAAAGCTAGTGGTTGTAGATGGAGGGGGAGATGTGTTTTGAAAAATCCTCATTTCCTTACAAACATAAAAAACAAGCTAAAAGTCTTCCTTTAAAGCAAAGCTGAACCAGACTCCTCTGAGTCATATAAAAAGTGATGGGTGTTGAAAGTGCTATGGCCGAAGCTACAAAGCGATATTTTATGAACTCTGGTTTCTAATGATTTTTGGCGTTAAGCGTGCACATGCAGCTAGAACTCCTCAGTCGCTCGCAGACCTGGGTCAAATCAAAGCTGAAATCCTTCCAAATACTTGGGGAGCGTTTGCTTGAGCCTGTCGAGGGTGCCAGCTGGGTGGGATTTGTACTCATTTCGCTTCAGCCGTGCCAGACAGGCTCAATCGATCACAGAGCAGTATTTTTCATAAGAGTTCTGAGTGCCACTTTGACTCAGGACTGGTGAAGCGGACAGAGGAGGACTACAGCTTGCAGGCCAGCGCCATCCTTTTATACTTTCTGCCATAAAGCGCCTAGTAGCGGTTTAATGGATGTGCAACAGTAAAGCATATGGACTTCAGAGCAGCGGAAAAACAGGTAATTTGTTGTATATCTGAAAATGGAAAAAAAAAAAAAAGGAGACATTTATTTCTAGCACAAAGTGTTGAAACACAGCTACATCCCCTTACTGCTAAACGCCAAAACAACATTAAATAAATTAAATAGAAAATAAATTCAAGTTATCCATCAATAAAGATAAAAAACATTCAAATAAATAAAGTGGAATACAGTTTTCCACGGCTAATAAGAGCACATCCCCTGGTACTCTTTTAATCCGTCATCCTGACACTGAAGGTGACATCTCCCCCACAAGATGAACATGTCGCTATTTTAAAATTTTAAAAATATATTACCTCACATCTGGCGATATATATATTTTTGTCTCAGAAATGCTGGGTGTCAACGTCTTTGACTTGTTCTGAGCTAAACCGTAAGGCTTACTGGCCATTTGAAGACAGTGACTTTGAGGGGACTTTCAAATCTTGTTGGTCAGACTGGAAGACATACGACAACGTGACGACTGGAAACAAAGAAAAGTCCACAAGGGAGAAATGACGGCGCGCGTTATAGACAGAAGAGTGCGGGGATGGTTTAGTGGTAAGGACCTGATCTTTAAATAAACTTGATCTTCTAAACATCCAAAGAACCGACAGGAACACGACGACTCGCCTTCAAACATACATTTCTTAACCGAGTGCTAACTCACCTCTCCTCAAAACACTTACAGCTAAAGCCTTGCATTCAGCCTTTTGTGCTGCACTTGTTATCCTTCTGCTCAACTTCCACTTTGTCTTTCTCACCCGACTGTGCCTTAACCATCACCGACACACACCTGTAATAAGAATAAATATGAGCAACATCTACTAGTCTTCATATCTGACATCTCATTGAGATAATTATGCAGATTCCTAGATGTTTCTCCCAAACTTTCGTCGTCTGTCTTTAATATGTCCTGTCACATTTTGGTCACAAAACAACACGAAAACATTAAAACAAAAAAACAAATGGAGCAGGAAGGCTATCTGCTTTCCCTCCTACATTCTTCAGCCATTTTTGTTTCTTGAGGTGCTTTTTTTTCCCTCTCAGCCCTAAGAAATAACAATATATTTCTTTCTAGAATAATGTAATAACAATAGAAAAAGTTAAATATAAAACTGATGAGTAGAACAATAAATAAAACATATATATATATATTATAACCATTGCTGTGATTCTTGTAAACCCATAACAGTTGACGTGTACCTCCTCACGAAACATATATACTTTTTATACCTGTTACCTCACGGCTCCTTATCACATTATAAATATTTCACATCTTTCCTGATTTTTTTTCTCATCGCTGCACTCACCCTGCCATCTCAGACTTTTTTTTTTTTTTTGCTCTGTGCTGAATCTGCTCCTTTCTTCAGGTTCCCTTTCCTGCACATAGACACAGAGGTACAGCCACATGGATCCAACAGCCGCTATAACGATGCGTCACAGTAAAGCTTTCCATCGTCGAAACAAAAGTACCGTTTTGCTTTTGTGTTCCCTTTCAGAGATTTAAACTCAGCGGGACTGAAAACTAAAAAAGAAAAAAAAATTGGGGGGAAACATTCAAACCAGCTGTTTTCACCTCTGCAGTAATATATGCATCGACCATCTTGCACTGCACTGTAGGTTATGTAGTAAAGCTCATGGGTTGAGAGTCACATCCTTCTGAACTGCTGTGCTTTGAGATGCGATCTTAAAACACAAACCCATAACTGGACCTTAAACACGCACACAGACACACACGACACGCGTTTGATCTACAGAGCTGATGTGTAAGAGCTGTGCATCAGGAGCAGCAGCTGTTCTGCAGCTGTATAAGCATAAGTGTGGTTCATGTTTTGCTGGCGCTTGTATAATGATCAGCAGCATTTAGCCAGTATTGTAGCACCGGGTTTTAGTAGTAGCAGTAATAGTATAAGAGCAGTAGGAACAGCGGTACCTGTAATAGTTGTTGTAGTAGTTGAAATAGCAGCAACGATGATAATGACTTGCACTGAGCAAAACCTGAGTCAAATCCTGCTCGACAACATGAGGTGTGTAGGATTCTGCTCACTGGTGACAACTGCTTCCTCGATGCCAGGCAGCCTCAATAAATCCCAGAATTATGTAACTGAGGATTTCAAATCTGACCTGTCTGCAAAAGCCTGAGATACAACTGGTAATGGCAGTTTGGGTTTTGAATGATTTGAGTGTTTCCGTCCCACGGATAAAGAAGCCACAAAAACGTCTCCTTAGAAATGCATCAGCTGTTGTCTAAGTGCATCAGAGATGTTCATTTTTAGAGTTTGGCAGGCCCGACACACGTCAAAGCACAGCAGGCCACCGGAGGTGCACCCATCATTAAAGGGTCATTACATAACAACTGATCACATCACAGTTCGGATCACCTGGGGTTGCAGTGCAGGATTAGACCGTAATTTCGCCTGAAGGTTTTTTCTAAGGAGGGATTGGAGAGAATTAAAAAAAAAAAAGAGAGAGAGAAAAGAAGCACACTGGAGAGGTGAAGAACAGATAACGAGGAAGAGGAAAAGGGCAAAAATCCTTCAAGTCATGGTTGTTCTGGGTTGGTCCAAAGCTGTGGGTCTCTTTGCGCCCACAGTGATGGCCTCAGAGACCAGCTGTGATGATGTCACTGTGATGGACAGTTCATTCCCGACCGCTGGCAGAGTACGAGAACTGCGGGAAGTGTGGTCGTCTCTCGTTGTCCAGACAGTCCATCCCATCCTCATCGACTAAGAAAAAAATATGAAAAGTATAGATTCAGAGGTCATTTTTAAAGCATTTACTATATAACACAGTTCATTTGTATTAATACATGACATCAATCAGGAAATATACAACTTCTCTCTCTCATCTGATCATCTTCTCTGTTACTGTCGAGTTAAACAATTAAAAAGTAAGTTTCTGATGTGCCAGTTTCATTCTACTAACATGTGACCTACAAACAAGTGGAACCTCACATCAGTTCATGTATAATACAGCGTTAAATGATTTTAAAAGCACGATCTGTATCCCAGAAGCCCAGAAGAGCTGCATGTGGCCGGAGGACTAACACAGAGACACTCGAATAAACAGACAAAGGTGTTTGTTCCACAGTGTGAAACAGTCATCTGTTTGAGTAAACGCTGTCATTTCACCACTAACATTTTACAGAAATCCTGACACGTATTAAACACCCGACAACAGAGAATGCATGTTTGTTTATTTCACCATTATGTCCAAGGACAATATCTGCAGCTTTGTAAAAAAACAAAATTTGTGATTTAGTCAAATTATGTTCTTGACTTATTTGTTCATATGCGCGTGTGGAAAAGAAAGAGGCACGAGACACTCACATTTCTCTGGTGGGGTGATTGTGATGGTCTGAGCTGTGAACTCCTCATCAAAGTATCTGGTGTCTGTCTCCGACGTCACCTGAGGCTTGAACGGAGGAACGAGCTGGGACAGAGATGCGAAGAGATCACATCAGATTGTAAATAACAGCAGTGGGCGTTGTTGTTGTTCCAGACTGACAGACATAAAAATTCCTGTAACTAAAAGTCAGGAAAAAAAGGCCAGGAAGAAGAAGAAATAAATCCACCAAAATCCTCCTTTCACCACAGTTATTATTCATAGTTAACATCCGAGCCTCAGATCCAGAGTGTCTTGTCTTTACATCATTACCATAAAACCCTATAAATAGTAGTTAAACCAACTGAATAATTTCAAGGAGGTCTTTTATGCTTTTGAATCACTGGACTCTACTAAACTCTGCAACAGAACAAAACAACTTTTTAAAAAAAAGTCAAATGAGGAGGCTTGACACCTGTTTAGCTGCTTAAGTGATGCCACCTGACTCTCACTTGATGGTGTTATATGAGAAACACATGCACAGGATACAAAGTCACACATCTCTGTAACACTGTGCTCTTTACAGCTGCCTGTCTTAATAAGTTGAATACATTATTTTCTACAGTCCTATTATGTTTAATTAGACATGCAAACTATACCTTTTTATCGTAGACATCCTGCCAGTCAATACCAGAGAAAAAACTGTGTCTCATTATTTCTTTAGCATCATCTGGCCCTCCTCCGAGCCTAGGGCAGAGGACAGGTGAAGACAGGATTGTTAGAAGCAGAAGTGACAAACGCAGTAAGAAATGAACAGCACAGCGTGAACAGAATGTAAGAAAGATTTCTACAATTTTCTATATGGCGTGTCTTACTGCTGCTATATCGACAAATGGTGGCTAATCAGTGATCTACAGAATGAAAGGCTTTGCCCATTAAAACAGCAGTAAGAATCAGCACATCTCTATATTTGTATGATTAGTGGCTGTACACTAAAAGTAGTGGGTGTTTTTTGTTTATATAGCAAAATAACTAAAGTTAGTCTCCTCTGTGTGTCTGAAGGTAGTAACTGAAAAATAACTTTACACAAAGGGCACAAATATGAATCATCTTCCCAACTTTTCCCACTTTTGCCGGTGGTTGTCAATTCACCAGATCTGTTAATATCTTGTATTAAGTCAGTACCGGGCCATATTGGCGATACAAAGTAAAAATTTAAATTTCGCTGACATGGTGATACGAATAAAGAGATTTATTTGACATCAAAATAGTATTTCTAATAGAGGTCCTGCTTCACATTACTGAATAAATTTGATTTCATGTGAAAGTAAAAAAAAAAAAAAGCTTCGACACACACCGTTTGTTCGGATCTTTGAAGAGCAGGCCAGACAGCAGGGACTTTGCGTCAGCTGACAGAGTGCGGGGGAACTTGATGTCCTCCATGAGGATGAGCTCAAACAGCTTCTCGTGGTCTTGGTTGTAGAAAGGCAGGCGACCGCACATCATCTCGTACGTCACAACACCCAGACCCCACCAGTCCACCGCTCGACCGTAGTCATTGTCCTCCAGGACCTGAGGAGCAAACACAAAGATACGAAATTTCTGTCTTTTAAAATGGGACCATTAGTTTTATTGGGCATCTGCTTTTTCTAGTGAACGTCTGCATTTATTTTATTGGACAATATTGACTGCTTAAGGTATCCATTGAATAAACAGATGAGCGAGGAACGGCACCAAAGGACAGTCAATATGCCATTAGGCTCCAGGGATGAATAAAACCAAAAAGTTGTCTGAGATGAACAGAAGTTGCTGCACAGTTATCAAGGACTAAGGTGTAGACGACAGCCCCCACCTCTCTCAATACACAGCCACGTACAGAGGCAAATATTATGGGATGGCAGGTCTTCAGAGGCTCCTGTTACAGTAGGAAAGTCAGCGTGTTGGCGTGGCCTACCAGATGCCCCCCCGGTTGCTGCCAGCTCTCCCTGGCACACTAAGCTCTCCTGGCAGTGACAGACAAGAATGTCCCTGGATGGAAAAGGCAGGAACAGCCTCCAGTCCAAGTCAGGGCCACACCAACCTCCAAGCTGGGTGGCACAAGTACTGCATGGTAAACTGCTGTGTTTCATGTCTATTTGTGTGTGTTTTAAGGAAAATTGTACTGTTTAGTAAGTCACTTTTATATCTAAATCTCGCGTTTGGGCCGCCTTCCTACTCTTCATCCCTTCCTGCCTTCCTTGCACTATCCTCTCCATCCTGTCTTATCCTGCCTTCTCCATCCTCTAATCATGCCTTCCCTCACTCGCTTTCCTCTCTTTCATCCCCTCATGTTCCGCTCTGCAAACCTCTGGAAGGGAGAAGGAGAAGAGAAGGAGGCAGAAACAAGAAGAGAGGTATTTCAGGTGCTGTAGAGGCCCTCATTAACATAATAAGCTTATTAACATGATGAGTACAAGTGTGTGCATGTGTTGCACGTGTGTGTGTGTGTGTATGTGCGTGTGACTGACAAACAGACAGGGCTGGAGAGCAGCCAGAACAGCATATGTTGTACATCTCGCCAATAATAACAACATCTCACTCACTGTTAATAATGGACCAGTCAGGGTGGACATGAGCACACGCTAACAGAGACTAAAACGTTCACAAAAGGCCTGTTTGTACTGCCACTATTTAAAATGACATGAAACAATTACACAGTGAATTTAATAATATCATAATATTTAAAAACATATACTCCACTCTGAACTAACACCAGACATTGTGTGGCAGATGCTGGGAGGACAGGTGTCATAAATACATAACTGGCTCATATTAAACAGAAAACAGGGTCACATATCAAAACTTTTAATAAACTTTAAAAAACAACAACAAAAAAACGTTGATGCATACTAATTGCAAATTGTGCTTTGATGTTCACATAGGCCTTATTAGCAGTGTCAAAAGGTGAAAACAGTGTCTAAAATCAAACCATACCACTCTAAATGTATCAGTTCAATGTTACGGATGTGATATAATCAACTGTATGAGGAAACTCGAGGAAGCAAAATCTAGTTTTATTTAGCATATTTCTGCATTTTAAATCCTAAACAGAGTTGCTGTCATTTAAAGTAACCACAGCCTAAAATGCCGTGAAGGCAGGCAGAAAATATGCAATATGCTTATTTTGAATACATTTTTACTTGGCAGTTTCTTTCCAGCTCTACAATTAGATAAGACGGCTGAATTCAAATGTCACAGTGCACCACGCAGGGAAGAAAAAAAAAAAGGAAGAATACGAAGAACACACCAAACAGCTGCCTGTGAGTTTCTACAGCAGTTCAATACCACGGAAAGCTGGTCATTAACTGACTGAGCTCATGCACTTGACACTAAACTGCTAATGATGCAGGCGGACTGCTTCAATGTGTGCAAGTCAACATGTACAGTACGTGGAAGTGAATAAGAGACTTATGAGTGCTATTTTATGTGTGAATGTGTGTTTGGGTGAGAATTAAGCTGGTCACCCAGTTGGCAGCTGCAGAGAAGAGCTGGGGGAATGAAACACACCGCCAGCTCCAAATATATTACTGACTGGTACGGCTGGAGGGATAACACTGGCTTAGACTGCTGGGAGACTGCAAGACACACACACGCACACACACACAGCAGATGGAATATTTATCCATCCTCATCAAATTCATAAAGTGTGAGATGTTTGGTGTTGTTTCAGTTCCTGCAGCTCGAGGACACACGCACACGCGCACACACACACGCGCACACACACACACACACACACACACACACACACACACACACACACACGGAGCCGTTTATGAAATTCAGAGCAGCTTACGAGGTTGATTTTGCATCTTTGTACAAAAAAGGTACAGAAATGCAAACTAATCAGTGTGTCCAGTTAGGCATGTATACGTATGTGGTTGTCAGTGTCTGTAACAGTGTGTGTAATGGTGTGTCCGTGTGTCCTGGGACTAAAGAAAGTGGTGGCAGCTCGGTTGCAGGCAGGGAGCAGATTAATCCACACAGAGCCAGAATGATGCCCCACAGCCCGAGGCATGGAGGCACTGGAGTGTGTATGCGTGTGTGTGTGTGTTTATGGCATGTGTGGTTATGTGTATAATTTAAAAAGAGGCAGGGCAAATAAATAGGACAAGACAGGAAGAAACAAATGGGACAAATCGAGAGGAGAGGAGAGGAGAGGAAAGAAGAAGGAGAGGAGAGGAGGAAAGAAGGAGGTGAGGAAGAGGAGGAGAGGATGCGAAGAAGAGAAGGAGGAGAGGAGAGTGATTTAAAGCAGCAGTGATGGAGAAGGTCCTGTCCTGTCCTGGTCCCTATAGTGGCAGCCATGTGGCAGCTAGCTGCCGATCGCAGGATGAGGGCTTTGGCAGCCTGGACAGGGCTAGATGGGACGGGATGGGCACACACAGCCTGAGGCTGTACCAGCCCAGATACCCAGCAGGAAACACAAACACACATCCACATACACAGTTCATATACTGTGAACATACTATCCCATATTGTGGGTATCAGACAGAGGCCTTCCATCTCCAAAGTGTCATCACTTGAAAATGAATTTGTGCTGTCACTGTGCTAACATTTTGAAATACGCTGACTGTGCCGCTATGTTTGTGAAACATTTACAATAGAAAAGGAGTCGCAATAATACCCAACATATACAACATACAAACAAAATAAAAACAAACACATAAAAATAAATGGAAAAGGCCCAAATCCATTCCCTTTAACACTTTCAAATTTGCCACAAAGAAATGTGTCAAACGCACAAAAAAGAAAAGGAAAAAAAACACTCTCCATGTGTTTTCTCTGATCCCGTTCCATCCCTTTGCGAGGATCTTACACTGCTTATTCTTTATTAATCTTACATTAATCTTTTTTATAATTGTTGACTTCCCTTGAAACAAATGATAACACTTCAATCTAATTCTTTACGAGTTTGGATGAAGAATTATTCAGCGTTGCGTTGCTGCAGTATCTGTTTGTGTGTTCTTCAGGCACGCAGCAGACAGAAACCCTCTTTATTCACTTCTCATCTGCCCTTTTCACTGACGGCAAACACAGGAACTGTCTGAATTTCACTCCTGTAACCCTGAAATATTTTCTCTCCCTTCTCATCTTCCTCTGTCTTCAACCCCCATCCCCCCTTTTTCTTTTTTATCCCGGCTACTTTGCATCTCTGTAACTTGGCTCCGAGCAAACTGTGTTATTTTTACACGCGGGCGGGCGAGCAGAGCTTGCGGGCGGGCGAGTGGCGGCGGCGGTGGTGTAGATTTCCAGGTTTTTTCCGAGCACCTTCCTCCAACCTCGCCCATCTGCCGCCATCTGCCTCGCTTTAGCCTGCACTTTCTACTGCAATCACACACACACACACACACAGCGCACACGCGCGCACACACACACATAAATACACACAGACGCACATCCTGTGAAAAATAACCAACAGCCTCCAATCAGCTTTTGGCACGCAAAGGAAGGGACTAAAAAAAAAAAAAAGCACAAAATGCTGCGCCAAATTGTCCTCCATACTTTTTTGAGTGGGATATATACTATGCCTCTCCCCTCCTGCCTTCATCTCCACATCACCATCGCTCTGCTTCCACCACCCACAGTCGTGCAACACTCTCTGCAGTTGATCTGCTGGCCTTCGAGTGAGGCAGAGCTGATGACTGGACAGCGGATGGTTGAAAAAAATGATTACAAGATCGTAGCGCTGTGTGTTTGTGTGTGTTTTTGTGTGTGTGTGTGAGAGGAACCGTGCTTTGCCCTTTTCCAATTCAACCAACACCCTGCTTCGCACGCAAAAACTGCATATTTACTGTTCACCCTGATATTATGGAAATTGTTTGCCTGTGAAATTTGCAAATGAAACTGTACATACATAAATTCCACTATAAGAAGACTCCTAACACCCTCATGAGTGTTATGGGTAACGGGTCGGGAGAGAGTCTCTGGATCATCACTTTGTGATTCAAGTGTACTGAGCGCATTAGCTCCGCCTCAACCAGACACATAAATGAAACAATAAGATAATTCATGATAACGAAACACAGAATGACCTCTCTTTCAGTGTGTTTCAATACTTAGAAATACATTTTGCTATTAACAATGGATTTTTGTAATGCAGTAAAGGATACTGTATGTGTGGCTCCTACAGGTTCTTCATGAACCTACCCTGCAGGCACCCATTTATCAAAGCTCAGTAATAATTCCGGTAGTTAAATTAATCAGCCAGGGCTGTTGTTAGATAAACAGAAACTGTGCAGTGGGCAACATGAGTCTCACAGTTCACAGGGGCCTTCCTGGTGGAACCCTGAGCACTGCAGAAAAGCTGCCTAATGGATAGGCCGCCTGTGGATGCCACAGATGCTTTTATGTACTACGAGGCCTAAGTCAATCTGCTCAGTTTACGGAACATAACATACAGTCACTGAGATTTCTCTTGTTGATCAATTATATAAATCAGTTTAAAAAGTGGACGCTCCTTCGTGGATCTGGTGGTTTGAATCCTTTGCTTTTTGGCCTTTGAACACCTAACATGTTCATGACTGAATCAATGTCGCATGTGGAAACAGGCTGAGCTCTATATCCTGCACCTCTAAAAATATCTTACACGTACATTGTCCTGACAGTGTATGGTTTTTACATGGTGCCCAGAACTACTATACAGTACAACTCTCAGGAATGTGCCCTGTGACATATTAGCAATTTCTTTAACTGCTTCTCATCTCTTCTTCTTCTTATCTATAAATAAAAACAGAATTTTAATGAAAACGTTAAGCAACAAATGCATCAAATTCTCTGACACCACACATCATGTTACACTTCAAATTTCACACGTGGGGTACACACGTGAGTGATCAATTAGTGAAGATCAAAGAAAAAAAGCTTCTCCTTTCCTGTACAAGATTACAGATGTGCATACATCCAGGTGAAAATACCAAGGATGTGTGCTTATTTACCGCATTGCAGTGCAGTGCAGGCACCTCACATTCACCCTCTGATGACAAAAACATAAATGTATATACACACATTTAAAAAAAAAAACATTACCTCAGGTGCAAGGTACTCTGGTGTACCACAGAAGGTCTTCATGGTAGCAGCATCAGTGATGCCCTCCTTGCAGAGCCCAAAATCTGTGATTTTGATATGGCCATCTTTATCCAGCATTAAGTTTTCCAACTGGAAGGAAATCAAAATCTCTTTGTCATTATGTGACACTTTATTAACTGGCTGAACACTTTTTGTGCACTGTGGAGTCAAACTTGTTATCACTTTGAAGAGGAAAGCAGTGAGGGACGAGTAAGCTGTATTGTATTACTCCACAGTGTGGCAGTACACACACTCAGACACACAAACACCAAGTTGAAAAGGGAAATAAACTTCAGGCATGTAGTGGAGCCACTCAACCTTTTAATTTTAATGGCTGAAGTGTTTTTCTCACTCTCTGTCTGCTTTTTCTCCTTTCTGTTTTCTTGGCTGCTGCGAGTGGGGCTGGGGCCAAGGCTGCCAGGCAGGCACTCAGACGGAGCCATCTACCTCTCTACCTCTGTGGCATCAGCACCTCTCTCCTTCCCTCTCTCCCTGCCTCCTGCAATTCTTTGCTGCTTTATGTCTGTGTGAGTTTGTCCCTGTCTGTCTCTTTAATTACTACACATCCTGAGCCACTTGTCTTCTCCTGGACGGGGAGGGACACCGAAACACAAGAGGTGGGAGGGGGGCAAAAACAAAAGAAGTTTTCCCTAAAATATCTGATCACTCTCTTCCATGCCCCCAGCCTGCTTTTCCTCCCTGTTTCTGTTTACCTTGAGGTCCCGGTACACAATCTTGGCTGAATGCAGGTAGTCGAGAGCCGAAACAATCTCTGCGCCGTAGAAGCGCGTGCGCTCCTCTGAGAACACCCGTTCTCTGGACAAATGGAAAAACAGCTGCGGGAAAAGGAGGAAGGACGAGAAGGGAAGAGCGGGTGAGAGGGAGAGAACAGAGAGAGGGCGGGGGAGAGAGAAGGGGGAGAGACAGCAGGGACGGCACAGCAATAATTACTGATTTATTGGAGGAAATTAGCACAACACAAACTGGCTGCCCGCACCATATTGAGATGATAGATAGCGGAGGGGAGGGTGAGTGGGGTGTGTGTGCGCGTGTGTGTGTGTGAGGGGTGCATGTGTGTGGGGGGGGTCTCAGAGGACGGCGGGTGGAGGCGCTCGGCAGCTGGCGCCTCATCTAGTGGCCCCCCCCACACCCCCTTCTCACTACACATACACAGACACGCATACCTCTTCCACGTTACCCTCTGGGCTAGGTTGGCACGGTGCTGGCGTGGAGTTCGGCGATGGGGGCCAAATCAAGGGTTTAATCAATACACCAGTCTAGTTAAAGACAGGCCGACTGCCGCTGTCGCCAACAGCCCCCCGACTGCCTACGGTGCAGTACTCATTAGTGGCCTAACTGGCCTTGCCCCCTGAGCCTCCGTCTTCATTTGCTCCATTCTCATATCCACCGTTCTCTGTTTTTGGCACAAGGCTTATTTTCATACTTTAAAGAGTACAACCCCTCCTGTGGTTTGACCTCTCCTGTCTTCCTTTTAAATGGCTCACCTCACATTCCCTTCCTCACTTACTTTCTCCTTCGCTGTCAGTTGTCAAGTTCTCACTGTCACACAGCTACACATGTGGCACCAAACTGACATCAGCCTGCTGTGCCGCAACAGTCGAGTCGTACAAATTACCCATGAGGCCAAAGGGCAGATATCTCCCCATTAATTGTTCAGGGAGGTTTGCATAATGGCCACTGGAGTGATCCTCACAGACCACCTTGCTCAAATGGTGTCTGTTTGTGTGCAAGTGTGTGCATGTGTGTGTGTATGTGTTGAAGCTGTGGTGAGAGGGGGTAACACGACAGGTGGGCCTTCATCAGTGTACTGGCAGCTGTGACTGTGGCAGGTTTGTAATGGGTTCGGTGTGTGTGTGTGGTGTGTGTGTGAGGCATGTGTGGTCACAATTTGTCCGTTGAGGTAAAAATTTGCTGCGTGTGTTTGTCTAAGTATGTGTGCCTTTTGTGTGTGTGTCTGTGCTTGTGTTCTCAGGGTAAGTGTGTGTGTGTTTGTGTGTGTGTGAGTTCTGCTCAGGCCTGGTGCTGGCTGAACTGCTTAACTAGCTGGGAGGGGAGCAGGTGACAGTTACACTAAGGGAATGAACCAAGATTGCAAAAACGGCCCGATTAAAAATCTGAGAAATGGAAAAGTGGGGGAATCCAAACTCATTTCATCTCAGACTGTCATTCTGGCTGTGTCCTCCCCATAGGTGTGTTCATAAATAGACACACGCAGGAGAAGGAGAGTACAGAAAAGAGAGGCGAGAAGGCAAGTGAGAGGCCAGTTGGTTGGAAAATTAACCGTGTTAGAAAGCAATCCAAAAGCGAAACTTTAGCCACTTCTTCAGTGTTTGCACGTTCAACCGATCATTCCTGGCACTGCTGCTGCAGCTTTGCACATACAATTACAACATATTCTGTATTCATCTGTGAGACATTTATGAACCCAAAAAACTGTTTAGGAAATTGTCTTTGAAATAATAATAATCACAAAAACAACGAATTTACAATTTAAATCCAGTCTCTTTTAGTTTGGCTGAACACTGGCATCTGGAGAGTGATTAAATATGATTTAAAACACTTGTAACAACCCTGATATATAAAAACTGAAATGAAAATTAAGATAACAGATCCAGGAATGTATCTGTTTACATACCATAAGACAGTTACTGTGAGAAAGTAACTCGCCGACAGTTATTGTGGTGGAAATGTGGTTTAACCGGCTCTTTAAAGTAGTAACACAAAGATGAGAAACCACACACAGCACATCCATCACAAATGTGTGTGTCTCTTACCTCTCCTCCATTCACATACTCCATGACGAAACAGAGGCGGTCTTTAGTCTGGAATGAGTATTTTAGAGACTGAAACAAAAACCACACACACAAACAATTTATATAAAAGAAATCATTCACCGAGGCACTGAAAGCATCAGCCTTGCATTAATTAAAATAAAATAATCTCAGGATATATATGTAATATAACATTTCAGGCCTAACTGGTTGTACAGGAGAGGTAGTATGGAATGCTCCTTCTTCATTTGGCTTAAAAAACACAAACAATCTGCCTGTTTTCGTATGCACTCCCTGTACAGTGAACAGTGAAGTGGGTGAGTGAACGATTTCATACACAGCAGGAAGTCTTGCCGTTCTAGCTAGAACAGCAGGAGGAGCACAACGTGATCGGCCTAAGCTTTAAACTGTTTATGCCTCTATTTGTTTATTCAAAGCAAGTAGGTGTCTGTGTGTCTGTGTGTTCACTTTCTCTTTTGAGGGAGAAATCTGCTAAACAAAAGAACAGTTGGTTGAAGTCTCTTTGTGGCTGCAGGTGTGACGGGGCTAAACTCAGATGTGAAGTGTAATTGCTCTTTCGATAGTGTGTGTGTGTGTGTGTGTGTGTCTGTGTGTGAACATGCATATATGTGTGCAGCAGCTAATGTGTGAATGTGTACATCAAAGCTAACAGATGCAGCTGTTAAAGTACAACAATGTGGCTTCTAAATCATAACTGGCCTCAGAAGACTCAGGTATGTGGAGGATCAATAAGCTGTGTGTGTACAGATGTCAGGACACGGTCCATATGTAAAGATCTATAAATTTAAACCAGTTGTGTTTAGTGTGTACGAGGTACTTACAGTTAGAAAGGGGTGCCTGGTGTTTTTTAGTACTCTGCTCTCTGTGAGTGTGTGAGCCACTTCATCCTGTTCAGACAACATGCAATGAAAACCATTATCAGTCCACTTAAACCACTAAGAAAGAGGACAGCTGAACAGTGCTGCAGCAGTACAATAAAAACAACCGATACTGACATCTGACATTACCCAGAATCAAAAGTACAGTAAAAGATAAAATATTCAAATTAATGGACGCAACTGAAAATACATACTTGATGTATTTTCCAGACTCACCTTGGCTATAATGACTTCTTTTTTAAGGATTTTCATGGCGTAGTATTTCCCGCTGGCCTTTTCCCGGACAAGAATCACTTTACCAAAGGTTCCCTTTCCCAGCAGCTTCAGGTAGTCGAAGTCGCTCATTGTCTATTAGAGGAAAAAAAGAGAAGGCCAATATCATGAGTTCCTCAGTTGAATAATTGATGCAGTATCTACTGGCATTTAGAAACATTAAAATCCCATTGGAAGTGTAGGGCTGTGAATATTTTGAAATAAGTATATTTTTCTCCTTTAAGCAATACAATGAGGATTCTCTGTGAAGCCTTTTTTCATGTAACAGAAAAGTGGCAATCTTCCTCAATGTAAATGATATCTAAATTCAAGCAGCCAAAAACAACATTTATTGACTGCTACTGGGCTAAATGCCATGAAATTCATGAGTGATGTTAATGGCACCCGTGAGATGACTCCCAGTCATCTTCATGACCATGCCGAGTGCGACTGTCAGGTCAAAACAAGCCCTTTAGTCTACGATAGACACTGAAAACAGATTTTTATTGAACCATAACATTATTACATAAAACCTTTACAGAGTGGGGTGTAATAAACAGCAGAGCCAGAGGAGGCAGCTAGTGGTAGATTGTTAAATTTATTTTTTTATGTATGTAGTAGGAAATGTGCCCAAGTATCACCTGTGCCTTCACAGAAGATATTTAGCAGGACTGATTTTACTCGCTGGAGTATTATAACATGAAAAAAATTATGAGCTGACATAAAACAGCATAACGGCTGGAATATTTTTTGTACCTTGGGTATAAAATACATGCACGTGCAAGTGTAGTTTTTACCTTTCTTTTGTGGTGTGTAGTGGAGATGTCCATCTCCTCCTCCACCATGTTGTCGATGTTGGAGGTGGGGCTGCACTGGATCCTTTCCTCCTCTTGTCTCTGCAGCTTGTCAGCCACCATCTGAATTGCCTCTGTCCACTCATCTCTGGAGTCAAAGCATGTAAAAAGGTAAAGTTAGCATTTGCAGCCTTACTAAGACCTTTCTTAATATACTGACTGTCCAAAAAGGTCCAGTTTACTATGCTTAAGCACACACCTGTAACTAGCACATGTATAAAAACATTAAATTGGTGTAATGCATTATACTGGTCCTAATATTAAAAAGAAATTTGAGTGCACTTATTTAACCAGGTTTTTAAAGGCATCAAAGTGTTTTCAATTAACATAAACACCTATTTGTTCAACAGAGTGGAAACACGGTCAACTAGAGAATCAACCAAATGAGCAATGATCATAGAGCAGAACTAATGCCTACCAGTCTGTGTGTGTGCATGTGCGAGAGGCGAGAGGGTGAATGAGTGTGTGCAAATACACACCAGTGCATTAGAGGGAACAATGCTTTGTTGTTTGCTAACATTGTTCCTCCCCATTGACTTTCCATTAGCAGTGATGTTCAACATCTGTTCAGAGAAGGTGTGTGTGTGCGTGTGTGTGTGTGATTATAATCTATAGCAGCATGGATGGCCATGCATCAAGATGTTAAGGTGCATTAACTGTATTTAACAATGATGAATATAATGGTTAGGACAGAGGGTCTAGCTTCCCTCTGCCCTGAGAAGAGAAGAGAAGAGAAGAGAAGAGAAGAGAAGAGAAGAGAAGAGAAGAGAAGAGAAGAGAAGATTCTGTGATTTTAGCAGTATCCAAAAAATTGTAAATTAGTTTAAGTTCACACAACTTGAAAGTTTTCCTCAAGAATGAAATGGTTCAAAATGACTTGTACTTTGAAGTTTTTTTTATGCCACTGATCTTCACTCAAACAGTGTTAATCCTGTGCCACATGCAGGGGTTACATGTTAGCAGAAAACACCAGAGAGCTTGAACTGAGGTGAAGTAAAAATGATACTCAAATATTCTGAAATCCCCTGGACTCGGGAGAAGCAAATCTGGATTTACGAGAATGCACTTTGAAAACACACTTACCCAGAGTAAGCCGTGAGGAGATCATAATAATGAAACCTGCTTGACTCATAAACATTCACCTCTGTCTGCTTTGTTTTGTTTTGAGTTAGACGCCCATATGTTTCCTTGAGGGATCTGGAGGAATATTCATCTGAACCTAAACAGAGCAGTGTGTTTTTAAGATCTGAATCTCTTTCTTCTGCAAAGACTTCTTAGCATACCCTACACACTCCAAAACAAGGGCAAACTCAAGTTACACTCTATCAACAACAGTGGAGCACTCAATTTGTGGCATCCATATTGTGCGAATGTGTGTGTGCTACGTGAAAAGCAACGGGAACTCTCTCAAGGTCAGACAGCAGATAAATGCTCTCTCATTTTGAGTATTTTTTTTTGTGTAATGAGGGGGTTTTTTTTTGCTAATGAGAGATAATGGGCCTGCCTACAGTCGGGCACCACGCCAACACGTGCCACCCTCTCTGGGTTGGTGCTGTGGTAGCTGGAGCTCTGCCAGCACGGGTACAGTACAACAGATACAGTAACACACAACAGCACAGACTCCCACACGCAGACTTTTTTCCAACCCACTTCAATAACGCAAAAAATCTTGCGCACACTTCTACAACAAAGCACAGGCACATCTGGAGCTCACAGTCATCTACTTCCTCTTCCTCCATCAATATAAAGTTATTAGTTTAATGTTATCTCTCAAATGCTTATTTGATTATCTAGAGACTAAACTACTATAAAAGCAACATATAACACCAAGTTAGACAGACAGCTGCAGCCCACACACATAGACCCCCAAAAAAAATGAATAAATAAAAAGAACACACACACACACACACACACACACACACACACACACACACACACACACACACACACACACACACACACACACACACACACAAACTCAAAGGATGCACAGAAGCATCTGTGGTCTTCTGGGCAAAGCTGTTCATTTTCTGGAGATAAACACCTCAGCTCCTCAGAAAGGAACTGAGCAGCTGGAGAATTTATGCCAACGCAACTTGAAAGGTCTCCTTTCCACTCTGTCTCTCTCACCCTCTCCTTTCTCTCTCACACCACCAAAAGCAATACAGTACAGACCTCTTCATACATCCTGTATCCCTGCCATTGATAATTCGTTTACCCATGTACTTTCCATTTATTTTACTTCAACATGATTTGTACTCATTTGACTATTTTTGCTTCCCTTAATGGAAAAAAAAATGCTTCGTCAAGCAGTCGTGGATGTCAATTTGACTGGTGGTAGCCACAGGTTATTGAGAAAGAGGCACGATACTCAAGAAAAATTCAAGCACCGACTTGTGGCATGAAAAACACCGCAACAACAGCTGACCCTGAAAGCAACAAACTGTCTCTTCTGGGAAGAGAGTGTAAATCAATTCCAAATGGAATGTAATACAAAGAATACATTACTGTGTAAAAATCAGCCTGTCATTTCTTTATATTTTGCATGCAATGATCCAAACTCTCTTGCAATTTTAAATTTCTTTTTAAGTGCTCTTGAGCAATAGTTCTCTGGGTTTCTTAAGGGCTTTCAAAGTGGTTTTTTGGCTGGTTTTCATTCATTTTTAGTCCAGTATCTCCACCTGATCATTTTCAGTTTAATGTTTTTTGTTTGTTGAAACACTAACCTATGCATCCTACAAGGATAAAAAGGCAACTAACTCAAGAGATGAACCACTGTCGTGTCTACATATAACAGTCAGCTTATCAAGGAAGCAATTTTAAATAACTTTTTTTTACAAGTGTATAATTTATTCTCATTTCTTTAGTTGAATCTAAGGAAAAGACAAACATAACACAGTTTGGTAAGCAAAAAATAATATTTTTGCACTAATGAGGTGATTGAAGAAGCTATTAGCCAAAAACTTGGAATATCTCAGCATGGTGCGCAGTATCATTAAAAATATAAGGAAACTGGAGGAGTGGAGAACACAAGTGGCAGTAGCATGCCCAAAAACATATCTATAGTGGATGAACAGGGTCTTAAAGTCATGCGTTCCAGCAAAGACCTGACACAGAACCTGAGCGATGCACCAGGACATTCATGATATGTGATCCATCTACTGTTAACTGAAGTGTCATCAAAAATGGTCTCAGTGCAAGCGTAGCTATCAAGAAGAAATTCTTAAGGAAGGGAAATGAACTGGATTGAAAATCTGTGGCATTCACATTTTTGATTCAAGTTGTTGTCAATATGTACAGAAGACAGATGTACAACAGTGAGAGTCATCAATAAAACATGGTGGAGGCTCTGTCATGGTTTGGGGTTTTCAGCCAGTGCTGGAGATTTTCTCAAAACTGGTGGAATTAACAGAGAATAGACATTTTTTGGTATTCTGACTAATAAGTCTTAACTAGATTACAAAATGTCCATTCAGCATGCTGCACTCATTTCTCAGAGAGATATAGATACTCACTGATCAAACCCTGATTGTTGAACACTTTAGGAATTGTTGCCTAAAGGAAAACTGACCTCTCATCTGGGGAGTCCACATGGAACGTCCTCTCGATGACCGTGGTCCACTGGAGGCAGCGTATGATGAAGGTGTTTGACTTCGGCCTCTCTGTCTTCATCAGCTGACATTCTAAAAAATAAAGAAAGAAAGAAAGAAAAGAAAAGAAAAGAAAAGAAAAGAAAAGAAAAGAAAGAAAATGGGCACCCAGAGGAAAGTGATTTCTTCACTGTACGATGACTGCAATCACTTTGCACTCCAGAAAAACAAATAAGCAGAAACAAACTCAGATGAGGTCAGAGCACTTCTAACTCTACCAGAAATAAATTAAGATGTAGTGACTTCAGGTCAAAGTTACTTATGACTTATGACAAGTTAAAAATATGCACATATAGCATGTCGGCCATTGGATTTGCCAGGGTATTTTTTTTCTACACTTGTGCCTAGGCAGTTGTTATTAGCAACATCTGTATTTTTCCCTTAAAGCCCTCTGCTGTTAAAAAGGCCTAGTCCTTGCCACAGTGACACTAGAATTCATTTAGCTAGAAAAAGAAGCCATGTAACAAATTACCCTTAACATTATCATTAAGAAAACATGCACTTTGTATTTTAATTTGTTGATTTAAAAAAAACGGCAACTTCAGCAACCAATGACTGTGCCAAGGGATATTATGTGGTGCACCACATACGCATCTGGTGACTATCAGAACAGACGCATTTCTATGAAAATAGGCAATACAGCAGTCCATTACTGCGCAAAGCATACTACAGTACACAAAAGCAGAAACGTATACACACATAGCCAGATGGGGCTGTGAGCTTGCTGTGGGAAAGAATGCATCTTCATTGCCCCTTTGCAGTCTCTCTGGTTTTTGGAGACGAGAACTGATGTAAAAGAGCCTAATGAGTCACCTTTTGTCCTCTCGTCTCCCCCACTTGCTCTACATATGTGACCCTCCATCTCTCTCTCTCCTGTTTTCTCCTCCCCTCTGTCCTCTTTTTGTCTCCTGTCATTCTCCGCTCACCTTCTCTCCCTCGCTCATCTCTCCCTTCCCCTCCTTATAATGCTATCTGTTTAACTGTGGCACAGCACAGCATGTCATGGCTCTGCCTAAATATAGACAGGAAGGTTAATGACAAGACCACAGTGCTTCGATGTAAACACACACAAAACTACACACACAAAGAAGCTACAACCTGACTTGTGAATACAGCCTGCAGTGTTGCCTGAAAACAATGTTATGCTATGGTTGATGCCAAAAAACACTCACACCCACACACAGACAAACACACACATACACACACGTAAAAGTAAAGTTTGAATGAAATTGGGTTGTTTGCCACAGCAGGCAATTGTGAAAACTGTGTAGCAGTGTTAGTGTGTGTGTGCGCGCGCGCGCGAAAGGCTTGTATGTATGAGTCCCTCTGCAGGGAACAGGCCTGTACCATCTCTGTTCCATCTGACCACTTCTGTTGTTCACGCACGTAAACACACACGCACAACCACGCAAAAACAAACAAACACATACACGCACACAGTCACACACACACACACCACCTGGCCTCCCAGCTTTGGGCAACAGATGTGGCAATGCCAGTGCTGTGCCAAGCAGCCAGGGCCGGATGTATGGCCTGGCTTGTCCTCCTCACAAACTCTTTCCTCTCCCCTTTTTCCTCCTTCTCCAGTCCTGTCTTCGTCTCCTCCTCCCTGTCTGTTCGGTGCTGATGATCCTCCTCTCTCCCAGTCCCTCCGTCCTTCTCTTCCTCCACCCTAATCATCCTTCCATCTCTGCCCTTCCCTGTTCTTCCTCTCTCCTCTGCCACCTCTGATCAGCTACCATCGCTCATTCCCCGTACTTGTCCTCCCTTCTGGACTCCTATCTTTCTTTCTCCACCTCCATTGTTCGATGTACCATTTTTTATCATTTTCTCTGAGGTATCAGCTTGTATTCTATCATACATCATATTTTCTGTTTTGGCTCTCGTCTCACACATATTCTCTGCCTCTCTGCAGATATTTCACATGCCCTGCAGGTGCCATTTGATTTAAAAGAATAAACATATTCGCCTCATTTATGTTATTTTGAAATCTGAGATATTGTGCAGCAATACAGTGTTAATTGGAAATAGATGCTAATAATTTTGGTGGCATCTGCATCAGGCCTTGTGCCAAGAGGGCAAACACCATCATAGTAACAATCAGATTATGTATAAACATGAACTAGAGTAAACAACTAGATAATACATACTCATTTATTCATTAACAGACAGCTGCTGTGTGTTACACTATATTTTTTATAAAACAACAAAATAATCTGGTTCATTTTGCAAAATTAAACAAGGTTATCTGCTCCTTTATCTCATTTCAGCTTGAATGGTAGTCCTTGTGGTACACCCCCAAAAAAATCAGGTTTACTGCCTCCACATGTGCCCTCAGGCAGTTCAAGATCCCTGCCTAGTTGCACAACTTACTTCTCGAGGACTTTTATTACACGCATTCTTTAATACTGACAGAGATATAACTGTCTTCTCAACCCGCCTCCCTCACTTGTAGACTGATGTTCACTTGGACAGATGGTAATGATTTTGTTTTCTTCCATTTCAGTCTTTCATTTTATCTGCTATAAGGCACTTTCAAACTTTACTATGAGCTGACTGATATCTTTAATCAATGTTACATGAAAAAGTATTTTACTGCATTTCCACTAAGCCCAGCTAAGTCCACTTTTATTCTCATTTCCCAGACTTAATGTCTTTAATTTATGTGTAGTATAAAGTAACCTTAACTTGAGAAAATTTGATATTTTTAAAAACAGAAAGGTGCCTCTTTAGTTAATAGAAACTCAGTTCTGTCCTATAAGCAGTTGGAGGCAATACTGATGGTTATTAAAAGTTCATCAAGTGCTGAGTTGTCCTAAAGCAAGACTGTGACTCAGTACCACCTGCAGAGATTCTTCATTGAACTGAAATGTTCCCTTCACAGATAAATTACAGGAGGTGTTACCATATCATTACTTAATTATGAGCCTCCAGAGAAGTATGCAGGGTACTTTGGTAATGTACGTAGAGGAAAGATGCAGGTTCCTGGCTACTAGTCTTCCCATATACCCTGCTTACAGTTTAACATTTCAATATCTTTAAGGTGCTGACATGATCGGTCAACTGAATGTTGAGTCAAACAAAAAGATGTAATCTGCAGCTGCATCCCTCTGACAGAAATCTGTGGATCATCATTTTCTCACTTGCTTTTAATGTTCCTGTCTGTATACAGTGTAAAAATTCATGTACACAAAATTTTAGAGCACAGTGTCAAGAGTCTATAATGGCATATGTTGTAGGTAACATACTTGCTACTGAGAAGTTATTTAAGGGGTAGGGCAGGTCGGCATCCTGAGGTTTCTCTTTGTAGCCGATGAAAGAGCCGTCTGTCTTCAGCAGGAAGTACCGCGGTCGCCAGTTCTTTATGTATTCACCTGAAAAGAAAGATGAACACAAAAAGAAAGAAAATGTAGGAGTTAAATATCTTCAATAAATACTTGGTGCACACACAGGTAAATTCAGATCAGATTCAGAGGAAAGAGTGATGCTGATGGAATAGTTCATTCAGGGGTTGTGATGATTACTATAATCATCATGATATATGGACAGTCGCATTAACTGCAACAATAATAATGCTAAGGATTTTAAATACAGATTTTATTCCCTGGACAGTTAGGAGCCTGTCTGCTCAACTCTCATCTGTCCAAAAGATGTCACACACACACACACACACACACACACACACACACACACACACACACACACATACACTCTGCAGTGTTGCACAAACACACACTTACACACAGCATCTCTATGGCTCCCACAGCGCTTGCCAGATTCAGATCGGATTATCATGTAAAAAATGACAAAAACATGTTTACCAGCGCAGAACTCAAACTATCCATGCCAGAAACATCATCTGGCTGATACATGGGCAGGTGTTGAGGTGACGACCCCTCTACCAAATACTCACACGCGGACACACAACGCACACAAATCTACAAAAACCACTGGTCACTAGAAGACAAGAAAGAAGAGACAGATCAGATGAGACAAGATTACATCAGATAAGATTGCGTATCGAGAATAACCCTTCCTAGACTGCAGAGACAAATATAAACATCTGCTGAGCAGCTGGTGGCAGAGTTTTACCCAACTGGCTGGCACAGACTGACGCAAAGGTGGCACCACAGCTTTATCAGATGACCCGCTGCAGGATTACATGAGTGTCAAGCACTTCCACACCACAGAGGCGGATAACACTTACTGGAAAACAGCATGGATACACACATGGATTAAAGTGCACACGTGTGCAGATTCACACAAAGTTGGACGAGTAGAATGAGTGCACATACAGGGTGAGATGGAAGCTGTGTAAACGTCTCAGTTTGTCATTTTAAGCAGCTGAAACCTCAGCCCCTTTAAATAAACTAGCCAATGTTTGACACGTGCATACTTCGCACACTTTTAACACACCTTTTCCACATAATATGTGCAGAAATGCTCACAGCTGACATACAAAGCTCAGTAACAGTTTTGATCACCTTGTTTCAGCTAATTCGCTGGGAGAAGAGAACACGGAGAGCTTATATATGTGTGTGTGTTCTATTTGCGACATCCATTTAAAGCGGAAATGACAGCAGGCCGTGCTCGTTAACACATCGCAGAAAAACACCTGCTCCACTGAAGGAACCATGCGACTGCGGGCCCTGCCGGTACCTCTGGGCGCTGATGGTGGTAGAGGTGCATGTGTGTATTTGTGTGTGTGTGCGTGTGTGTGGCGCAGAGGGGAGTGATTGCAACTGATCTGAACCACCACACACAGACAGACAGACACATAAAATGTTTGTGGGTGCCAGTGCGTCATCAGGGCTACCAAATCACACCTCTCCTCTCCTCTTCTCTCCTAGTCTCTATTTTTCTCTTTTTCACAAATCCACCCACTCTCTCCTCCTTTCCTATTTCCTTCTCCTGTTCTTTCAGAAACAAAGCATATTCTTTGGATCACTTGCTACTGATAAACAGAGTGCTGCAAGAGGGGCTGAATGGGAGGGGTGGAGAGAGGCATAAGGAAGATGAAAGAAAAAATATTAAAGAAAGCATTCCAAAAAATATGGGGGGAGAGGGGGGTAGATTATAAACAAGCAAAAAAAACCCAGAATCTCTCATTATTCTGACCAAACAATAATAGATAATCGGGCATAAAAAAAGATAATAAATATTTAATGAGGTTCACAGTTAATCAATTCAGCATTTTGTTATACTGTGGGTTTTGGTTCCCTGAAGCAGGAATGAATGTTTCTTTCATTGCTACTTTGTGAATAAATGTAAGTGGAAAATCACTAGACTTTCTAAACAACGTGTGCTTTATAAAGTCCAGAAAAAATTATCTAAGGCAATAAAAGCCCTGTGATAAATACTGAAGGTTATAATGTTCAGTGCTTGTGGAGACCGTGTCTGGAAAACATTATGATGAGATATTCTCTTCTGTAGCTAAGATAAGCTCCTTTAGATTTGCATCAGAGAAAGTGTATTAATGCTCTATTTATTGAAAGTTTAATTGCGAGGTTAGATATCTTTATGATATTTTATGATTTAATCATTAGATATTAATCAGTAGACAGAAGTTAATGATTAATGATTGAAAAAAACTTAAAGTGAAACTAAGTAACTTAAAAGTGGATTAAGAAAGAGATGGATGGACTTTGAAAAGATGAAGATGAAGTAAAAATTAAACTAAATACAGATGTTCAGTGTTTTTAGAGATTGAAGATGTCATGATCCATCTTTATGGAAGCCAGAACGAGCCCACCCAAAGGTCCAATCCAATTGGATAGCTTTGCACAGTGTAAAAACTGAAGGAGGGTTTAGGATATCTATTTTTCAATGAAATGCACAGGAGCACCAATGCCAGAATTACTATACAGAAGAGAAAATGTCAGGAAAATTGTGTTTTTCATATAATGTATGTACAATATTTTGCAGGTGTCCTATTGGCCCGGCCATCCTGATAGTACTGCAGGCAGTGTAAAATCATCTGTGGTCCACAGCATAAAATGTTTGCAATAAAAACTAAACTCTACAGTACTACTGAAAATATTTAGTCCCTCTGTGCACATTTAGTATGTAATGTTGTTTTATTGCTGAAGCTAACCTAATGCAACCTTGTAGTAATGTTACTAAACTACTCAGCAAGCCTCCCAAGATTTCTGTATCAATAAAATATAATGCTCATATTTTAGATAAACCATTGTGTCAGTGATCTAAAAATACATTTTATTGGAGAGGTTTACGATTAAGTAAACAGGGTAATCATTTTTGGTTTTCATACCATGACATCTTAATATGGGTATCAAGAATCAAAATGACATTCCTACACATCACACAAACTGAGTTTGGCAGTGCTCATGTAAATTATTATTGTGCAACTGTGTTCAGCTCTTATAGATATGCATCAGACATTAAAAATGAATGAATATAAGATCTATGGTGGAAAGTTGACAGAAATTAGCAGTTTTGGAGGTTTATCCGTTCCAGCTGTGAGCTCAGAAAGGAATGAAAATGGAAACTGATCATCTGGAAAAAAGAAACTCTGCTTAACTTCAAACTGGATTGAAAAAGAGATGGATTGACTGTCAAAATGGATGAAGATAAAGAGAAAGTTAAACTGATAAAACTATTATAAACTGGCAGCGACGGCTGGCCTGCCGGTCCAAGTCCAGTCATTTCTATGAGTCAGTTTCTAGATGAGGTGTCCAACCAATGGAAGCCTGTGGTTGGCCACTTCATCCCTCAGCTGTCCAGTACAACTGAAAACATTTAAGCGATCCTTCTGGCCAGGCCTAGACAGCGTGTACGTGAGTGTGTGAGTCTGTGAGTGTGTTTTTCTGTGTGTACATGTCCACTGGGGGGCGGGGGAGGGGGCAGCCAGGGGTGGCACAGACGGAGAGAGAGGAGATGGACAGTTGTCCGCACACGCCGTTCCAAACAAACACAAGCACACGCGCATGCACATACACGCACACACAGACTAAAACAATTCTGCTCTGACCGATCCAATTCTCTGTATGATCCAATGCTGTTCTGTCAAGCTATCCCGTCTTGGCCCTGCCTGTAATGAGTCCAGCGAGCTCTCCCACTCTGGACAGCTTGTCTGGGGAGCCACATGTCTCTAGCTTGGACTGCTGGAGAAAACAGAACAGCCGGTCTCCTTCCCACACCATCTCTCTCGGACTCCTCACTTCAGTTTCATTTAGTTTTCTGCACAACTTTACTTTTCCCTTAAGGCCAATTAGTAAATACTACAGTACACAGTGCTTAAAACAACAGGAGTCTCTTGTTTCTTGTTAGAACGACAGGGTATCAGTAAAACAGGAGAACGTGGGAGATCTGAAGGATCGAAGGAACAGAAGATGTTTAGGAGAATAGGATACACCATTCTGAAGTGTATTCAAATTGCTTCAAAAAGACGACAAAATATAGACTTCAGCAGGAGATGTAAAGTGCTCTTTTCCATATAATTAGAAATGAGAGGTTGCATATTCATACATTCCTCTCTATTCCGTTTTCTGTAACTATTAGGAAAATATTAAATAAAAGTGTAACGCTGACTCACAAAGGTCAACATGACATAAAAATCAAGCTAGACTTTTTTAAAGTAATTTTTCCGACTTATAGGAGAAATAAATCTCGTTGGCACCTCCTCCAATTGCAGCTTGTGGATTTAGCAGAAAGAAGCAGAGATGAATCAGCTGTGACTGTGTCCGTTCCAAGCTTTCTGATTGGACAATTACAACAATGCGCTCGCTAACTGTCACTCAATTAGTGGACTGATTAACTATTCATTTCGGGGCGGAGGAAAAAAGAGGAGAGAATCAGTGAGGGAAATGCAGAGAGAATAAATGGGGAGACAGGTACAAATGACGAGGCTGAAATTCAGCCAGCAAAACAGGAATGAGACACACAAACTTGCACAAACTTCTTTAGTTTCTCCCCATCTCTTTGTTTCGCACTGACTCCTTAAGGACATCGGTATACCTCTGCTCTCCTGATTTAACCACATTTTAGCTGAGAACACGACAGACGAAAATCAGGAAAAGCTTTGATGACAATTAAATAAATAAGTCCATAACTATGTGAGCTCACCAGCCATTTGTTAATCAACCCAAACAGGGATTTAATTTAATGCTTTGGCCGAGGCTAGAGCTGATATGCAGATGGTGCAGAGACGGGGCTGTGTGACTGGCACTCTGGGAGCTGGAGAGGTGGTGGGTGGTGGTGTATAGAGGTAGGGAGAGGCGGGGATGAGGGTGGAGGGAAATTTCTGCCACGTTCCAGCACATACACAGCAGCTCACCAGCAGAAAGAAAAACGTCTGGCCACATAACACCACACACTCACTTCCATATAACAGGGTTTTCTTGCAATCAGATTTACTGCTGTTTTGTATTTCTTTAAATTCGTTTTTTCATGTATTTTATGCCTTGAATGTTTGCTTTCAATCCTAGTTAGTTTGTTAGTTTCCAGAGCAGATTTAGTTGAGCTTTTATTAGTCTTTTTATTTATTATTGTGACATTCCAGTTACTCAACATCTGCACCAGGACAATCTGCTGACAAAATGTGACCATAACAGCAAAGGCTAAAAATTAAAACTAAAGAATTTTCTCTGCATTTTTATTTTATTTTAGTTTTATCTATTATTTCTTTTAGTAAATCGTTTTTTTCCACATTTTTTTTTAAAAAAATTTTTGATTTAGTGTTTAATAACATTGGTTGTAACAAAAAAAACAAAAGCAAATATGGTAACTGCTTTCCAACTGTCTTGGCTATTTTTGGTCATTTTATTAATCAGACTTCATTTACTAAACATGGATGTGAAAGGACGTGCATTAAAGCAAAAAATTATCATGTTTAAAAAGCATTGAAAAACCAAAATATTATGCAGTTGAGCTATAGTAGGTGGGCAGGAATTACTGTTTTTTAGGGGTTTAACGAACCATTGTGAAACAAAAGCAGAACACAGTCAAACTGGTAGGTGGGCTTTTAGCTGACCTCTTTATTGACAAAAGTCAACATACATCACAAGACATTGTGTGAAGGAGTTTTAATTTGCAAATCTAAAGCAGGTACAAAAGGCATTAACAGATCGTGTGGAGGACGAAGAGGTACACCTAACTGGTTTCTGATGTTAGGAAAGGTAACAGTGTAGTGACTGCACAGAGAGCACGGAGAATACGGCGAACTGGGAGAACTGTGCTGAAAGATGCTTCAATATGACTATATCTTTCTGAGAGTTTGTCCAGTATATGCAGCTGCACAAGACATTTACTGTCAGTCTCACTGGTTCAAAAGAGTGCAAAATTTTAGCATTATCTGGAGAGTCTACTCCATCAGCCATGTGAGCATTTATTAGGAAATATCTCTATGCGTGACCTCAACCCCAGCAATTCTAACTCCAGTCTGCTCAGACTTCTTAAGGCGAGTCCAGACTCTTCAAAGCCAATCTACTTAGTGTGCATTAGTCTCATTACCACATTACCAGCGTGTGCATGACTGCTTTAAATACAGTGAGAGCATAAAACTTATGCTACGTGCTCCCTGTAAAACTGAGATGGCATTTTTCCTGCTTGTGCTGTGTTTAAGCATTTAGTGCTAGAGTAATTGTAGAAGCTTATAGCGCTGTCTGTGGGGCGTTACTACACGGAGCCACAACAGTGTAATGATGAAGAGGATGTCATGGTGAAGAGTGAGGGGAAAACACTGAGCAAGATACTGAGTGAGAGTGAGACAAGGCTCAGTGTGTGTGTGGTTGAAGCTATGACAGTGACAGAAAGCTGGGACAGGGCAGGGCAGCCACAGGGTGACCAGATTGAGTGTAAACCCATGGGAGTATGTCCATCCCTTGGGGGCCAAGGAGATTTTACCCAGCCAGCTGCACACAGCCAGAGCCTCCTGGTAAGCTGTGCTGGGTGCACTTAGACACACACTCGCACATGCATGCAGCATGCACTGGTGCCCCTCTGCTCCCTCAGCTGGTACAGAAGGAGGTACACTCATGGACTCATGCACACACACATACACACTGGCAGCATACACATTCAATTGCAATACAAGGAATACAACATCTCTTTTGGGGAAACATTACTACAGAATTGAACCTTTTTTTTTTCCCTCGATTTATTTCTTCTGCTTAAAAAAATACAATTCTTCTCTTTTTATGATATCCTCTCCTGCAGTACCACTACAGTCCAGTAGATGGTGGTGGCTCCCTGAAGCATGGTGGCCACTGCTGCTGTGCTGGAAAGTGACTGACAAACATGGTTCAGCCAAGATGCCGCTCATTCTAATCCCCCTAAGAGCACAGTTGTGAATGTGTGTGCTAGTGTGTGTGTGCTAGTGTGTGTGTGTGTGTGTGTGTGAACAGTATATATATAAGATGGCAGTTCCGTGTTTGTATGTCAATTGATGTCAGTTTGACCATTTCTCCAGTTCAGTCAGCTTCAATATGATATACATTTTAACGTCATAAGAAAAAAAGTGTCATATCATGATATCATTGCTATAGCAACAACATTTACATTCCCTAATGCACGAAACAATGAGACCAGTCCAGACATGTCCGACAGCCAGAGCCGCATGTCGCCCTCCAACGATAGTGGTAAAGGTGGAAACAACAAACTTGTTTTACCACAACCAAAACAAAATGCACACATCATACAATTCAACCAGGCTAGGAAGTAGGGCTGCCACAAACGATTATTTTGATAGTCGACTAGTCACCGATTATTTTGGCGATTAGTCGACTAATCAGATCATCATCCATTGGACGTAAAACGTACAGCTTATTGCACCAGCAGCATCTGCTCTTATATAACTATCATTAGCTTACAGCTTTAAGTGTTTAAGGTCTGTGCTAACTAAAAATAAAGACAGGATGATAGTTTATTAAATTTTAATGAAATTTGCAGATTGTTTCGGTGAAGTTTAATAAACTCCTTGCTATCTAAACTATAACAGCATCTCACACTTCTGATAATCAGCTGTCTGCTTGACGTTTATTCAGCTGTGTAAAAACTATAACTTTAATCTCAGCCAAACTGATTTACTCAGGAACAAATAAAATACTAAAAAAAAAAAAAAAAAAAAAAAAAAGGCAAAACAATAACATTTTTAAGTTATCTAAGTGACTTATATATCACGTTTAACCTGACTAGCGAAAGACGGCGGTGGGTTTGAAAACTATTTGCCGGGAGTCCGGTGCTCTCACAGCTCTAGTTAGCCTAGCCCCCGGCTAGCTATCGAGCTAGTGGGTAACAGACGTCTCCGAAAACGTCGGAGCGCTTTTGAAAATATGTGGTGTCTTGATAAACTGAGCAGATATTTGAGGTTTACACAGCTACATTCTCGCCTGAAAATATGTTAAACGTTTATTTTGTGACCCAGAAAGAATAATAAGAGTAATATTAAAACTAACTAGCTGCCGCCATTGTTGGAAACTGAGCTGGGCCGCGCTATGAATTCTGGGACACAGCTTCTTCTTCTTCGGGGTTTAACGGCAGCTGGCATCCTTGTACATGCAGTGCTGCCATCTTCTGTTTCAGTCCGTTATTACACTCTTAAATCCTGCTACTTATTTCTGCGTCTTTTGGATCTTACAAAGCTTCAAACGACGCGCCGACTATTAAATCAGTCGTCAACGATTTTGATAGTCGACGTAATCGTGACTAGTCGACTAATCGTGGCAGCCCTACTAAGGAGATAAGCAGCAGGTGATGTATGGCCCAAAAGTAAACAAATATTCAATGGCTAGAGCACATGCTAGTTAGACTCCATATAACAGGAAAACGGGAACAGCAAACAGTGGATGGAAATTACTGATGTGGTTAAATATTGTGCGGCCAAGTATATGGTGCCAACTCGTATGACAAAAAAGGAGTGCTTTAAGAGGCACCCAGGCTAAAACATCCCAAGCAGAAAATATTTTTGAATTTTAGTTTTATTATGTGACCGCATTGTGTAGGGTCTGTCACCCACCCCTACAGCAAATCTTTGCTTTGTAAAAGACAGAGAACAGATATGTAACGCACACAAAAATGCCCACAGAAGCTTATGAACTTTAGAATGTGTGAGGAGTTTTCTGACTTAATGGTGACATCCAAAGTGTTTTGCGATTCCCCATCTGTCCAGCTTTATGTTCTATGCTCTTCTGTTTTCAGAAATCAGTCCTGTGACGAGGTATTATTAGGGGCATGAGACACACCTGGGCCCAGAATGACCTCCTGTCCAGTAAATGAAGCCTGGTTCAGTACAAATTCTTCTCCTTACACATTACAGAGGCTTCTTTTTACAGTTTCAGCTACAAATAAAATACATCTCTACTTGAACCTGACTGGTGCTGACCTTTAGGGACTGGAGTACATAAAAAAATTAACTCATTTGACAGCAATTTACATTAACCTACCCATCAGATTTAATTGCTTATTAACTGAAGGTGCCAAAATACTGATCCAGGCAGTCCAAGCCCACTTTAACCCCTGCTCTCAAGATATTCTCGAGGCATTAAATTGATGTATGCCAATTACTGCAACTTGTGATAATGATATTTAAAGTTGATAACAGAAAAAACTCATGCTAAAATTTTTTTAAAGTAATTTAAATGCATTTTTCCGTCCTTAAAACTTTACGTGACTCAAAGGTAAGTTAAGTTTGAAATTTCTATCCATCCATCCATCCATCCATCCATTCGCTTCCGCTTATCCTTTTCAGGGTCGCGGGGGGCGCTGGAGCCTATCCCAGCTGTCATAGGGCGAGAGGCGGGGTACACCCTGGACAGGTCGCCAGTCTGTCGCAGTGTTGGTGTATTTCTATCCAAATACACCAATTTACTTTGAGGGGCTGTAAGTCAGAAAACTGTCATAGTTTGAAGGTACAAAACAAAAACAAACAAGTTAATACTAATATATCTGCAATAGGCCAACATCAGCCAAAAGCAGGAAATCAATACATAAGATGACCATTTTTTATTTATCAGAAAAATATACTATTTTTTGCAGACTTTCCCTAAAATTGTTACATTTTTTAAAATTCGTAGTTTGTTTGTCAATGTATAAGTAAGATTTAGATATGCTGATGCTGATAGAATCATTAACCGGACAATCCAGGTTTAAATCTGTAAATTCTGTCAACAATATTCAAAACAGCTCAGTCAGATGGTCTGCCCCGCCAAAATACATTTTTATATATAACCATCCACCCCCACACGCACAACTACCCAGGCAGCATGTCACTGAAAACACGAAGACTGATGTGTTTGTATGTCTTCTCGCACATCAAGAAGGTAAAAATACAATCTGAGCTAACCAGAAAAAAAATCCTTTGCATTCAAACACCCGATAACATTAGGAATGACATGCTGCCTGTGTTCAGAAAGAGGTGGATCCAATGAGATTAGGAAAGGCACACACACAGCCAATAAGCAGGCTAATCATATTGTACTGATTGTTGGTATATTGCTCCTCTTTTTCTCTCCTTGAGGCATTGTGTGTTAGCACCCTGGATTTCTTTATTTTTGTATGACTGGCAATTACATTTAATGCAGTAATTAAATGCTGTATAGATATTTCTCATTTGCTTTTAATATAAATATAATTTAAATCTTTAGCAGGTCTAAATATATTTTTAAATTGTTTCAAAAAAGGCAATTTACTTCCCTCAACTATTACTTTCAGTTAGTTCATGCCTGAGAGGCCCTGTTTACAAATGAAAATCATCATAACAACACCAAAGTTATCAGTGGTTTCCTGATGACTAGTCTGGTTCTGCTGCAATACACTAATGTCCCTTCTTGACATTTCTCTGTTTATCTGGTTAAATGTTGAAAATGATGAAGCGGTTTAAGGTTTTAAAAAGCTAAGTTACAAAGATTTGTTAGTCTGGAGCAAAAGGAGGAACAAGCCAAGTCAACTTTACTTACAGAGCATTTTAAAAACAGCTAGCACTGACCAAAGTGCTGAACATAAAATATGAAAAAATGTAAATATGAATACTAAAAATAAAAATACAATAATAGTAAACAAAAAAACAATACCAGTATGGGCTCACAATTTTACAACGGGTTGCATTCCCCCCATTCAGTATTTGCTATATTCATACTGTGCATTAACACTTAGAAGTGCATAGCTTTGAGGGTCCCCATTTAAATCTGACATTCATATTCAAATTATTATCCTGTTTCTTTGCCTCATTGGATATAAAACTATCCAATCAGGGGAACAAAGTAACACAACTGGACCAATCATTCAGTGAGAATAGCTTGCCATCAGAAATAGAAGGGGAGGGTCAGGAGATAGACACAGCTGTCTAACTATTGCCCACAACAGACTCAAGGGGGGTGTGGATGTGCGTGTGTGTGTGCGTGTGTGCGTGTGGTGGTGAAGCCCAACCCTGTCCAGTTAAGCAGTGGTGAACAGGTGCAAAGCTTTGTGCATGGATGTGTGTGTGTGTAAATCACCATTATTCCAGAGTGGCTGGCCCTGTATTATTAATTCAGAAATACTGGGCTGGGGCTAAGGGCGGCAGCTGGCATTATGTGTGCATGTGAGTGTTTGTGTGGCCAACATAAGACCCCCTCCCTGATCATTTGTGAAGCCCCTATACTCTTCTAGATCAACAGAGAAGCACTGTGCCGTTTGTCTCCTTGAATGCCTGTAAACTTTATACACACCACCACACATACACACTACTCTGCAACCACAAATACACACTCATGCACGCATACACACTAGAGCACAATAGCTCAGCCCCACAGGCAAGAGTAAACAATCAAGTACTATACCCCAAGTATTGTCAAGAGCACCGCCTCCCCTGCACCAGTACTGCCCCCAACACACACCAGCCCAGCCGCGCCTCATTCAAAGGGTCCATTCATGTGCTGCACTGAAGGGCCGACAGTAAGTGCTCTCCACCTCACTAACTGCTGCTCTCTGCTCTCCTCTCCGTCCTGCCTGTTTACCTGTCTGTCTCTCCACCTGCCTTAGTGTGTGCCCATCTGTCTATTACGGTGAATTCACTGTGGGCATATTTAGCACAGCTCATTCACACACTTTTTATTATTTTCTCACTAAACTTTGTTCTTGCAACTCAGAAATTGCGATGCCAACAAATAACCAGAGAAAAGAGACTTTATTTAGTTTTTTATGTGATGAAGTACATAAGTAATATAGTTGTTTACATCTGAATTCAAGGATAATGGATATAGAGGGATGTGACAGACTGCAGTTCATAAAGCTTTTAAAATGTAACACTTATTCAATTCCCCTCACAATTACTCACTCCTCGTCGTCTGAACGAAAATCATATTTGTTTTGGTTCACCTGCAACTAAAACTTCCCGATGTCTCATAAAGACACCACAACTCAGTTCAATAAAAGACTTGAGCGTAAGCCTTAAAAAAATATTTTCAGGGTCTTGTGGAAACAGTGGCGCCCCAGTTGTGCCCACAACAAGAGACTTGTGCTTTCACAGGTAAGGGTGAAAGCAAAGTAAAGCTGTCTATAATTCTGTTAGAGACAAAAAGCACAAGACCTCAGATACCAGAATGAGCTTCCATTGGTAGGGGCTCACCCTAAGTTCTGCTCATGACAATGGCAAGAATAAACTAGGCGTCTAGTTTTGGTTGGACATGGTTTGGGCATCTCCAACCAGATGTAGACCCCTAGGCAGGCCAAGGATGCTGAAGAAATTACTTCGCCTCTGCATTCCCATCCTCGGGAGGTCTGGGCATCTCTCCTTAGACTGCTGCCCCCATGACTCAACCTGGTTGATCAATGAATGGATGCCTGGATGGATGGATTGCTTATTTAAAATTTGGCAGTGTAAATTCAGGAAGTATTACAGACTTTGGGGAAACGAATCACAGTGTGATTGCAATTAGTGACCGCTTGCCTGTCTGTAACACCTTGAGGTGGCAGACAGTATATCACTTTAACTACAGCAAACACTTTTCTCTCTGTCCCTGGGAGCTGGTGCTTGTCATTTTGTAACGCCTTTCTGTCTAAGAGGCTGTTTTTGACAACTTGTCCACCTCAGCTGGCCAGCATCAGGCACTTAGGCCTCTCACACAGTTAAAAAGAAACAAAGATGGCTATATGTGTGTCATCTATACTGTAATCAGTTTTAGCCAATTACTAATGAAAATTAATCCTTTAATTTTCATTTAACTCAAAACATTCATATTAAGTATTAAATCTGCTACTTGCACTTCCTGAAAATTACAAACAAGATTAAAAAATACATATGCCAGACTAAAATCAAACCAAAGTTTTCACACGCAGTTATGTTAAAATTCATTCACTACAATGGGGAAAAGTTCCCAGTCAGTAACAGCTAACTACTGTAATTGCAAAAGAAAAAGCTTCCAAACAAGTGATCAATCAAAAAGTGAAGGCAACAAATCATTATATATGTCACTCTCCTAACAGTAAAGAGGAAATGATAGATGACTTAAGTATAGAAAAACTCCAATATACAGACAAAGAACACCAGCTAACAAGCAGTACGATTTATCTGACTTTAAAATATTTCTTGAGGTTTATAGTTGCACCAACTTGTTCAACTGTTTGCTCTCCGTGTCAAATGGCTCATCTGTTTCTCCACAGAGTATTTCACCAACAAAGACATACGCCCAGTGAAACAAAACGTTGGTGAAGGGAGATAAAATCGCATTTTTGGTTAAATACTTAAGAATATTTGTGAACTTGCCAGTCTAGTCCTGCAAACTACTTAATAAGCAGGCAATGTCCCAGGCCTATTCCAGCTCAAAATATTTTGTGGAAACACTCAAACCACGGAGCAATATCTGAATATGGCAGATGTTCGTCATCTTTTCTTCTCAGTTCTCCCCCTCCACCTCCTCTCATACAGCAGTCTGCTGTTGAACCTCATGTTCCAGCCGCTATGCTGTGAGACATCTGCACCTCACTCACTGTTTCTTTCTTTCTGTCTCATCTTTCCTGTCTATGCAAACACACACACACACACACACACACACACACACACACACACACACACACAGAATTCTTTGCTTGATGACAGATGGCAAGTCAACAATTGTACAGCGTCACTCTCTCAAAACACAGACACACACACCACATGTACACACAAACACAGAAACAAACACCACCTCCTTGTCCTCCTGTCCCTTTGTGTCCAATCCCTTGTCAAATGCCTTGATTTGTTTCTTACAGCTGAGAGTATGCATTAGTCTGTGTGTGTGTGTGTGTTTCTTTACCTTGGTATATTAAGCAGTAGTTTAATGAGAGCATGGTGAAGAGCGGGTCCCAGCCAGTGGACCATATGGGGGCCATTTAGCCCCCTCAGAACATTGAGCCAAGCCTTGCTGACATGATTACCACTGCTGTCCACTGCTCTACACTAGTGTCAGATTGGGAATGGGGAATTTTATCATGGACAGCTAATTAATGACTGGAGATTGGCAACCATAGATGGAGGAGTCTGAGGGAGGATGAAAAAATGTTGTCACTGTTTGGTGTCGTCTTCTTCTGTTTTTAGTCAGGCCAAATAACCAAGATTCTGTGAAACATGTGTATACCAATAAGAAAAATGCATGCAAACAAACATGTACACGTGCAGTAAAAAAAAAAAAAAACATGGTCACATTTTATGCATTTTCTCTGGTCTGCATGCACTGTACACCTTTATACCTTTATTAATGCATGTATTTATTCATGTGTGACATTTTCAGCGTGTCTGTGTGGCACAGCAGGCTGAAGCTAGTGGCTCTGTTAATCCCGTCAGGGACAGATTACAGGTGGGAAGTTATAAATAGACTGACTGACCCTTTAACCATGATCACTGTAACATCAACATGCAGCTCAACTATTAAGTCACCAACCCAATAGCCATCAGTCAGATTCAGAAATGCTGAATAAAAATTTTAAAAAGGGGCTCCAATAACCACAAAAACCTCTTTCCTGGCTTCTGTAACAGACGATGCTCTGTGGAGCTCATGCTCGGACTTAAAAATGAGGCAACAAAGAGCTCTGTGCTACAAATTGAAGAGAAATGCATCAAGGATGCTGTCCAGTTGCTTTGAGCAAACAGATGTACACCACTGTCGACCATTTTGGTTCTGCTGAAAACACCTTTGTTGTGTTATACACCTGATTTATTCTTGCTGCACCCAAATCAACTGCAACATCCATTTTTCCCCAAACAGGGGATAAAGCATTTCTTAATTCATCCTTATCTTATTTGAAACTTCAGCATGTGAAAAAAAAATCATACAAGAATAAAATCATCACAGAGAAAAAACTGGGCACCAAAAACAGTTTCTAGGGAAATTTTCAGCATGGACATACTAAATAATACACACACTGTTACTGGAGCAGTAATCATTTTGTCAGCTGTGGTAAGCAACAGCCTGGCTAGTGTCGTCCTGTTGTCAGTGTGAAAAGCAGTTCTAAGACATACGATCAGACTGTGCTGTTCTATTATTTAAAAAGGCACAAACAGACAGTATATCTGATTATCTGTAGTACTCGATACTGGAGAGAAAAACTAGTTTGAAATGGAGCTGTACAAGGTCTCATTACAGGGTTTTATTAAATACAGTAGACTATTATTTTTCAGAAGTTTTAATATCATATCAAGCTATGGATTAAAATTTTGTCAAAACTGGAAAAGAAAAAAAAAATGGCCACATAAAAAGCCAAAACAGTCTCACTCTGGGGTAATACTTCTGTCAGCTACTGTAACACTTACATTAGCTGCTAGCGACTAGGAACTAATCTGTTGGCCCAAATCAGCCAAACCAACCCCCACTGTAACCTGCCTTCTCTAATCAACCCAAAGCCTGCTCCCACCAGCTCTCAATAACCTCAAGATGTTAAACCACACACTACCCTATTAGTCTAATCTGTGTTAGCACATTTAAACATAGATTCTGGTTTCCACTTAAACTCAAATTGCTTTGTCAAGTGAGGACAGTGCAGCTGCTGTCAACAGATCTTATTAAACTAAAGACACATCTCCAGGCTCCCTTTGGAACAAGGGAAAATACTTGTGGAGGAACCTGAGGCGTGTAGGAAATCTAGGATACATAAAGGTTTTTTCCCTTAAAAAAACATTGTCTGGGCTAAATTTGAAAAACGAAGCAAGCATTGGCAACAATATTCAACAATAGCCTTACTGGTGCAAGTGGCATAAACCATGTTGTTAAAGAAATCCATCATATAACATCTGTTAGTTGTTGGATTTGTGTTGCGTGACCATGAAAATGTCTAACAAGCTTGAGTCACATTCTTATATATACACAGTAGCACCTTTATATAAATGAATTATTAATTTATATATGTATTAAATTCTAACATTGATAACAAACTGTATAATTTGTTTAATTATTAGCAGCAGATGACAGACAATATGTTTAGCTGAGGGTGCTTCTGATCACACTTATTACTAATCAAGTGAAAGGAGTGATAATGTATAGCATGTAAGCAGGGTGCATTAAGCAAAATTTGGATTCTGACAATGATTTTCAGAGTAGTGATAAATAATAACTAACAATAACCTTGTGAAGTGTACATGTGTGAATATATGTGCATCCACCCACAGTGTGATCAAATGTTTGAGGTCAGCATATTGATGATCCTGAGCTGCAAACTAATCCCATTATTCAACCTCTCCTCCTTTACTCCCCGCTCACTTCCTCTGTCCAAGCTGTTCATCTGCAGTGATCAGCACTCCATTCATTGATTCACTCATTCATTTATCCAAGACTGCCTAACTCTACATTAATTCATTCACACACCCATCCATTACTCCAGGAGTGTCCTTGTGCATGGCTTTTATAGGGATGCTTCAGCCGATCTTACTGAGCTGACAGTTATATTGCTTCAGGCCATTGAGCTCACAACTCGCAAAATTTATCCGTGGTTATGCTGAGGCAGTGTAACGCTAACACAGACATAATCCAAAAACCAAAAAACATATATTCCAGCTAAACACAAAGTTATCTGTGTATGTTATCCATCTACATTTTGTGTCCACACGTGCTAGCTGCAGGTCTTTTTAGTTCACAAGTTGGCTTCCTCTGTTCCATATTGGCTCTACCTGTCACAAACTGTCTCTCTGCTGTTCGTCTGTAGGCTCTGCAGACTAGTCTGTCTGCACTGTGCTGTCAGTCTGTCTGACTGCCTGGCTGTCTGCCATTCTCTGCAGTGTAGAGTGAGTCATTCTCAGGACAATGGAGACAGTTTGTAAAGCCACACTGGAGCGTACACTTCCTCCGGATGTGCAAGAGGATGCCATTCATAACAAAGCCTTCACTGTCTGTGTGTCTACTATTGGCCTGTAGAATAAGTTTGAGAAAAAGAGGGGATGAATAATGGTACATGGAAATGAGAGAGAAGAGAAGAGAAGAGAAGAGAAGAGAAGAGAAGAGAAGAGAAGAGAAGAGAAGAGAAGAGGAGAAGAGAGAAAGGCGACACAGCAGACAGTAGCAGAGGCAGCAGCGGCTGGTGATTGATATCAGAGATCTGGCACTGCCACCTGATCCAGCCAGCCTCCCTCCAGCATCACTGAACTCACTGAACTCACTGAGCCAAGATGGCTGCCTCACTGCACTGCACCCAATGAACCCCACAGCAGCCCAATGTATACAGTATAGCACGTACAGTTCCCAGAGGGATTAATTTTAAGAGACTGTACAAGAGGAAAGAGTGCAGAAAGGACAGGTGTGCTGTTCCTTATTGCAGCTCAGTGTCTCATAAGAGAGTGGTGAGATGCAGACAGGTTGCGTGAAAAGCCTAATGTGAAACTGCACAAGGACGAGTATGTACAACATCCCCTTGATTCTATCAACAAAGAATTATTGATCCTGACCACTTCATAGCACGTCTGTAACAAGACACACTCCACTTTGACATAGTTTAGAGATCAGTAGCTTTGAGGAAAGCCACTTCACTGGGGACAGATAAATGGATTTTCATAAAGAGACACATTGAATATCTAATGCAGCTACTTCCTGGGTTCCGTATTATGTCATTTCCAAACAAACGATGGAAAGATACAGGCAACGTGAGCAGCATGAGCAGAGCTAAAGATACAAATGAAGTTATGAAGAACAAACATTTTTGTGAATGTGTAGGATGCTGCAATGTAATTTAATTGCTGCAATGTAATTCAATTCCTTTTATAATATAATATCATAACCAATACACAATCGAGACCATATGTCCGAGCCTGTAGCCTCGTTTGACCTCTTGATTTTTCCCTCCATTATGCAGTCAAAGAAATCAATAATTTCCACTACAAAATTATTGAACTCAGAGAGGAAGAACAAAGAGAAGTGTTCCTTCCTGTGGTGATGATTCATATATTATTAAGATGACTGCATTCGAGAAAACATGGATGTGTATTTGTAGTATAATTTCTAGTTTCTTACAGCTTATGGGAATAGAAGTGATATGCAAAGAGGTATTTGAACTGAACTAGCCTGATGCCCTTTTTATATTTTTAATTCCTAGCAGAAATACAAGATTTATACTTTTAAATGAAGCTGAGTGAAATTTAAAGAAGGAAACATATTGTTTGCAAAAATTGCAGCATATATTTGCAGTATATTGTGTTTCCCTTCTGACTTCAACAGTAAGTTTTCATAGCATTTTCTTTAAACATTTTTTTCTAAATGCATCTATATTCTTTAAGTTTCATGTAAAAATAAATCTAAGTTGTTTGAAAAAAAAACCTGTATCGCTCCTCTATCTCTTGGGAGATAAATAATGATCAAACAAGTCTGCAAGAAGCCTAACTCTACTTTGATATAGTTTTGAGATTATTAGCTTTACGGAAGAGCACTTCACATGGGACAAAGTGTCAAAGAAAAGACAATGCTTTTCACCCTGTCCTCTCTCCTCCAGTGTTTCTCCTCCCTCCTAGCCATCTGTTGTGCTGACTGCTGTGTGGGTTGATGCTGATGGAGGTAACATTATCCACAACTACTGTGTGACCTCTGTGGCCTCATATAGGTTGTCAGAAAGTAAAGTCCCAGCTTTGGCAGAAAAGAAGACAGGTATACTTCAAGATTTAGATATTAAAGCTAAACTAAAACAGCTCTGTTAGGCATTTAAATATTGATTGTTACCCACAGATAATCAACACAATACAGTGTCCTTCCAAGGTTACACTTGCACCTATTTTCAGAAATTAATAATTTATTTAAATATTTTTAAAATTTATAGTTGTTTTAATTCCATAATGATTTTGGTTTACTTCTCCATCTGTTCCTTTTATGACGCATTGTGTGGCAGCTTACGGGATTAATCCACTGTTTTTTTTACTTCCATTGATAAAGACATAATGCAGCCAAATGCACTCCCCACTCTGATTCAATGAAAGGAGGAAGGAAATCATCATTGTGGTAGTGAGCGAGTAAGCATTCAAAGGCTCGGTCATCTAAGGACATGGTGCACTCTGTTTTTGTAGAGGTAAAGCTCTTGATGCTTATCTCTGGGTTGCAAGATTACAAAGATAATTCATCTTAACTTTGCGTAACTTTATGCTTTTATTACATTTACATTTCATTACGCTTTATTTTATGCGATCTCTTGTGCATTTCTTTCATGTCTTATGGATCTTTTACTCAGTGTTTATGAAACACTTTGTATTTCAAATTGGTCTCATTGTTTGAAGTAGAAAGGCAATACGGAAAGTAAGGATGCATCCTGAAGCTCTGATATAGTTACAGTACAGGTTAAAAAGGTTGACTGAGGTTGGTGCAGTTGGGCATACATATACAGATATAAGCTACAGAAATAAGTGTATACAGACACCAACTTGTCAAATAAACTCACAGGTACACATAGTCCCTTCGAAGTCCATGAGCAAGAAGTCATGACCGTCACTGATATTTTGAAGGGTAAATGCTTTCTCCTAATCAATCATTTCTAATTTATAAGCAGAGGAAAGAGTAGCATAAAACAATAAATAAAAATCAGACATTTCTTATCATAGTTGTCTTTTAGCTAATCTGGTTAAATAAAAGAAGACAAAACTGTCCGTTTTATTTATCCAATGGACATACATATCTACAACTTTAGAACAGTTATATCATCAGCAAACGTACAAACAACAGTCTTTATAAAGCTCTTTTATATCTGAACCAAGCCTGAGCTATCAGCAATCAGACCAAATAAAACAACAACCAAAATATTCAACCAACCTGCTTATTATTAAAAGAAAATTTCTGTACGCAAGCAGAGTTTTTCCAACTAATTAACATCAAGTTGTTTTTGATAGCAAGATTTTACCATATTGGAACTACATACTTAACAGCTGCTGTAGACCTGAACTGAGAGAATAAAATTAAACTAAAATGATCAATTACAAGATTACCAAAAATACAACCTGAATTATGGAATACACAAACAAGACTGAATTAGTAACAGGAAGACAAACACATCAGTACTCATCTAAGCAGAAACTATACACAAACCCAGCAGTTATTTAGGTATTGCTCTCATACTGACTAGAACAAAAACAGGAAAACTGTTTTTACAATTTTTTTAACTAGAGGTTTTCAAAGGCACTTAAGAGCCTCATTCCTTTATACAGAGAGATTCTAAAACTCTAGAGGTTCAGTGTTTTAGTCTCTGTGTCTATTGTCACTGTCACTCAGTTCAAAACAAAAAGACGTTAGAAGAGTTAGAAAGTACAGGCTCTTCCAGACAGTGAGAGCACAACTGAATGCAATCATATTAGCACAAAGTTTTGTGTATGTGGAAGTTTAACTTTCTGCATTGGCCTATCTTGCCATTTTATTTCAGCATAAAGCTGTTTAATGACTAAGACTGCAGTGTCTGCTGTATCACGACCTGGACAGTGAGTCAGCACCCTGACCTTGCTTCACTCCACACACAAACACAGAGAAAGATTTAGCATATGATGCAGACAAACATTCATATTCCTGACACAAACAAACACCCCTTCTTTCCTCCCTAACCTCTATCTCTCTCTCCCTCTCACTGCAAGCACTAGTATTGCTGCGTCGTGACTGGGGGCGATGTGTTCCTCTTAATATGCACAGACGACTGTCTGAGAATCATACTGGCATGTTGGCGTATATTGACAACAATTTGCCCCTCTTTTTTACTACCGTAATACAGATTGTTTTTGAGTGTCTGACACAGTGAGAGAGCGATAATCCAGTCCATGTAGTAGGAGCAGCATATACTCCTGCTGTGCTGTAGGCTGAGCCTACAATACCCAGAAACCTGCTGTCTGTTATGTACCCATGTCACTTCCTGTTCAAAAGTTTCTGTTACACATTCCTAAAACAGCATCACAGTCAAGAGGATGCTGCTCATTGGCCTAAAAGACTGGAAATCCCCTTGTTCTACCCCTGAAGCACTCCTTCTAAAAGACATTCACATACACTTAGTCGTATCCCTCAGGCAGACACACGACCCCATGAAATTGTGGTTTAGGAGAAAAACAAAAAAAAAGTCCTGAAGTGTCTACCAGTCAGTGATGCATTCATCACAGAGCTACTCTATAGCACTTTCTTGGCCAATTCTGCCCAGTCTGGCCTTGCTACAAATGCCTTCTTTTGTGTTGTGACTACCACTGAGTGAGCATAAGCTGTGAATGTTTGAGGACAGGGAAGTACTATTTTTTGCCACATGTTCTTCAGCTATTGCAAAATTTTCCCATTTCTCATTCATTTTGCTATAAACAGGATGTGCTGTCAGTGAACCCCCCCACCACACACACACACACACCCTGACTCCACCCCAACTATCCCCTCAACCCCACATCATATGACTCCCAATGACACCACGCTATGAACTTAAAACTTCTGTTTTCAATAACACCGCAGAGAGACAGAACTAACTGGATTTCAGACAAGCAGAGACACTGGCATAAAAAAAAACAACAAAAAAAAAACAAAACAGAAAAAGAACACTACACACTAGCCCAGTAGATGTTGTTAAGTGCACACATATATACACTTGTGCATACAAATTTAAGCACATACCCATGCACAGTCCTTTCAGTCACAACTTGAGAGGGGCATATAGTGGCTTAGCAAACACAGCCAGGCAAGCTTATAATATACAAAGACACACACACTCATGTACAGTCTCATACTACATAATCAGACATCCATGTTATCACTCATACACAGACACACACACAATCGCAACACTCACATCCTCCCACCAGCACATGTGGAAAGGCACAGCCAGGCCCTCAGTCTAGAAAAGAGGCAGAGGAAAAGAAGAAGAGAGGAGGCAGAAGCACAGGGGAGGGGTGTAGAAGAAGAAGAGAGGTACTGGATGTACTTACCCCGTTTCTGGAGCCATCCCTCTCTAACGATGGTGACATCGCTCATGGTTCCTTCACGCCGAGTCTGATGCCGCTGCACGCCTGCTCCACTGAGAGAGAGAGAGGGAGGAGGGGAGGAGAGGAGAGGAGGAGAGAAAGAGAGGGAGAGGAGGAGGAGAGGAGAGGAGGGGGGCCGGCTCTCCCAGCCTCCGCGTCACTCTCCCTCCCTTCCTTTCCCGTTCACCCTCTCGTTCGCGCAGCCTCTCTCTTAGACACACACACACAAACACGCGGTGTGTATGTATATTGTACGTGTGTGTCGACTTGCTTCCTGTTGTGGCTTATCTCCTCAGCTCCCTCCCTACTTCTTCTCCTTCTTCTTCTTCTCCCCCTCCTCCTCCACCTCCTCCTCTCTCGTTCCCTCTCCAGACCTTCCTCCTCACCAGCAGTGACTCAGCCTGTAAGGAAGTGAAAGGAGAGAAAAATAATAATACAGAAAAAAGTAGAGATGGGTTTATTTTTCTTCCTCTCTTGCTGGTCCCCTCTTCCTCTCATAAGTCCTTTTCTGACAAGACAAACAACTAGTTATTGGGAGGGCTGCTTCCTCTCCTTCTCTCTCCACCCAATCATACACCCAGTTCCTCTTTTTATCCACGCAACACTCTCTCTGATAAACAAGATGAATTATTACAGAACTGTCAATGAAGCCAAAAAAAAAAAAAACCTGACACTGACTGCCAAACCAAAATCCCAGAGCTAAAGAACTCATTCATTCACAGATATGTCTGTCCTGGTTAGCAGGTTGTGCACCATACATAAGCCAATCTAGCGCTCTGCCTTCAATGTATTTCTGTATATCAAATAATTTTTTTCAATGTGTGTGTGTGTGGGTATGTGTGGGCTGATTTGAACGTATGTGGGAGGTGAGAGAGCTTCTCAGGACTGTGGAGTAGGGCTTGGTTATAAATAGCAACAACGGCAGTTAGGGATGCTCTCACGCTCCCTTTCTCTCTGCAAATCTCTGCACCTCTCTGTCGTCTCACTCCTGCTCTCCCTCCCCTCTCTTTGTCTCTCTGCATAGCTGCTGCGTTCACCTCAGATGCACCCTACTACACTGTATTACAAAACCCCGCAACGACACTACGCTGCTCAGCTTGAATGAAGATCAGCACCACGGGAGCTAGGCTAGTAGTCAATGCTATCTAGCTGGAAATCAGTATTCAGATCAGCTACTGTCTGCAATGCTGCAGACACTTGTGGGGTCTGCAGCGTCAGAGCGAATGCTGGAATAGACCCACAGATGCGCACACACCCTAGTAGGTGACACAGGGATTTTTCTTTTCTTTCTTTTTTTTAATACATTTTGAAGCAGCAGAGTCGTGACTAGTCAGCGAGCAAATGAACAAATGCAGACTAGTTCATCACATTTAGGTTTGTTGGTAATCAAAGCTCAGAGATTCATTTAATCAACAGGAGGATATCTACTTTCACATTTCAAACATGTCATATGTCTCAAATGTCAAAATGATAACTTTTTGTTCAACACTTTGGATTTAAGAAATTATAGCACCTGTTTTATGCCGTTATTTTGTTTAATTATTGAAAACAATCAATAATGTACATTTTTGCACCTTTGATAATACCTGAAAATGACCTTGGATTTGAGGATGTTTAATATTTTACCATCCAAATACAATGTAATTAGGTATGTGAGCAACTAATCAATCAACTAATCAACTATACAATTAAACTGGAGTTTCTAGTCAGCATATTCACATTTTATACAGGTACATCACCAGCCAACTGTTGGTTTTAAGATTTTAGGCAGCCACCTACGATGGCTACTGTCCTGCCCTGAAGTTGTAAATATCACATCATGGTTCTGCACTACTTTGATCTAAATCAGTAAGAGGCTGTGCCAGAGCAAAATGGCAAAGTGCTTACGCTAACACAGTAAACATCGGCCACTTTAGTGTCGAATTGCCACATATTTCAGCAAACTTAGAAATAAGATTTGATTATCTGATTATAAAGAAATACATTTTTGTTTTCAAACAACTTAAATGCACATAAAGTGTGTGTGCTCTCTTATTTTTAGACTAGTTAAATAGTCAATTTTTTACCCCAGCACATCTAACCTATTAATTTTGTTGGCAAATATATTAACCCTATGGGAACATCTCTTGCTGTAGTTTTAATGTTTGGAATTTATTCATCATACTTTTTTCTAGTTCTTAAATGTCTATTTCTGAAATGTCTAAAAATTAAAATCAATCAAATTCACACCATAAGATAAGGTGCTTGTGTTACAGAAGACAAAAATCAAACATTTAATTTACAATATTACTTATTCAGATGGTTCCTTTTGTGTCCTTTTGTTCAACAGAAAGAGACCTCGTTCTTGAAATCCAGTTGATATTTGTGAAACTGAGGCATAAAGACTATCATAATGGCACTACTTTAGAAGAGAAAAATAAATGACTTTCAGCCCTAGTAATTACATCCAAGGGGATAACATTCTTTTTATAGACACTATACAATTTTGGATTAAGCTTGTTATTCAATAAAGCTTTGGTTAGCTTCAACCTTAATCTGTGAAGCATAGCCTGGACTGAGTTGAGTTGAGGAGAGTTGAAGTGAGGAGAGGAGAGGAATGTCCAGACAGTGGCAACCCCTTGTCACTAGGGTGGCTGTTGCTATGGTGACATGTACTGCAATGATGAACCAACCATGCCAGGGGAAGCACCTGCCAGACAACATTTATTTCATGCCCTTTCATTTCAGAGGCAACAACAAAGACAAAAAAATACAAATAAGGAAAAGAAACTTTAAGAAAAGAGAAAAAGACTCAGTGGAGGCAGACACATAGCGAGTGGCAGCATTCAACGAATATGTGTTACATAACAGCAGAACCCTGTTTTTATTATTTACTTTGTTTTGCAGAAGTGATGTTCTCACTATAATTTTGAGATAGTGTATCCAAGAGCATCAGTTGCCACACCTATAGAAAACAATGTGCGTTCAAAATAATAAACAAACTTACTACTTAGTAAAAAAATTTAATATATAAATTTAAAATATTTTTTCAGTATATGAGCAATCTCAATATGAAGGGAATATTATAGTTTACAAGCACAAGACACTACATTGGCATGTATACTCCACAATGCAATGTAGTGATATTGATAGACGAGTAAACTGGGATTTAAAGCAAATATACAATTTTTCCATTTTTAATTTGTCTATCCATAATTTAAGTAGTGTTACCATGGAAATGCATTTCTGAAAGAGTGACTTAACTAAGACAAGCTTAGAAGTGCATCCAAAAGGATAAAAACAACTGAGATTCACTCTTAAGTTTGTTGAACCATGATATTGAGTACATAGAGCACAGTATGGGATTTTGAACTCAATGTAACTAGAAGAACTATACTTACAAGGTGTTGTAACTATACAACACCTCTCAGCACATATTTGGGCAATTGATATAAAGCATTATCTGAATTAAGTTTATTGTCAGTTCATTTACGGGGACATATAAATTGCATCTCTATAATCACCAGTAAGTTCCACCCCAGAATAAAGCTTTAAATTGCTTTTTGTCCCCAGAATTATACTTCTTCCAGGGACATTGAGGGTTGCTTGAGAGCTCTGTGTTTCTCTTTTAACAGTCTTTGCTACAACTGAGAACTACAGAATACTTGATGAATTCCCCCATAATTTACTCTGAAATTGTGATGAAAGTGGAATAATTTCAACACTTTATAAGCTCCATCTGCTTTAACTTTGAACTGGAACACTTTCAGCTTGACGAAGACTAATACAAGCAATGCCAGTTCTTACACAAGTTAAGCTATCTACACTGCTCAAATCCCCACTCATGTCTCTTAATATTGCAAAGGTAAGAAACAGACCCAAATCCAAATCCACAGGTCTGCCTTAAACAATTTAATCTTTGTTGTATTTTATTTAAAAAAAACAAAAAAACAGATCACATTTCAGACACCAGCATTTTCCAACCACTGTTCAAGGAAAGAAAGCTAAATATCTTTCTTGTAACATACTAACAAGCATACCTGCAAACAGGTTTTTTCCCCAGGTTCTCTAATATTTCAAGACTCTCCTGGCAAACTTCTGTATTTGGCATGACCCGCAAACTTTCTACTAAAAAAAAATCAGCAAGTTTTGTGTTCCTCTTATGTTGCCCAAGTTGCCAGACTGTCTATGAAACACAGTCTTCATACACACAACCACACACTACATAGAACTTCAACCATCTGGCAGCAAAACCTGGCAACACACATCCCAATTCATGGGTCTGTGCAGCTAGTCTCTGCACAGGCAAATTCGTTCATTGCTGAATTACTAGCTGCCATCCGAGCTGTTGTTTCACCACTTATCTCTTCTGATTGTGAAAATACTGTAAAGACTAAGACCAAAATAAATAATTGTGAGTTGAGGTATACATACTACTCTTCAAGTGTGTGTAATAAGGACTGGTTTACTTCAGTATAGTTGGAAAGAAAGTTCACCGATCCATAACTCATAACAAAAACATAAAAACATAAAAATTCATATAAGCTAGCCAAACAGCACTGGTCTCTCTGTTCAGCTGACTGGAAGATGATATCAAATGAGACTGTGTAAGTCAAGCATGTTGAACTGATTCCCAGTCTCTTACCCACAGTAAGGAATATAGTTTATTAATTTAACTCTGGTGTTAATCTGTACTCAATATCAACAGATACCTAAGGTATTAAGACAGAAAAAGTTATATCACTAATTGATATAAATTTAAACAGTAATAAGGAAGAATGTCTGCAAGTAGATTTTTTTGCACTACTACGATAGAAACTGAAGCCTAAGTGGAAGAGAGTCTACTGTACTCTAAGCAAAGCACCAGTACACGATATACAAATATATAAGACTAAAATATGCACCATTACTGGTGTAGCTCTACAGAACAAGTCATCTACAAAAGGAGATATACACTGACGTCGCAAGCTATCACTATTCTTTAGCTAATTCTATATGTAATCAGCTCATTCCCATCAAACTCAGGTCAGGACAGTACACCTCACCTCAATTCACCTTTCATCACCCTTCCTCACCCACAACACTGGCCTCATGAAAACTCTGGCTGACATCCACAGCAGCAAATCCACAATCTAAATTCCTAAATGAAAGCCAGCCTTTGGCAGGACCTCAAGTGTTACACTCTGTTAACACAGAAAGTGCTTTAGGTGTTGTTGTCCCCCCCCCCCTTAGATGGTCTGTTTAATCCGGATCTGATATGAGAAATTCGCTTCTATTTTAATCAATGAAGCTGCCTTCACAGGCTACTTAGGGTTGAAGTCTATTTTCTTCTCTTCATAAGCATTTAATGATGCGAGGGTACATTCGATGGCGAACACTGCCAATACACAGGTAAGCACACTACACTGATGCTTCTGTATGAAGTGCTGCTTTCATTAGAAGAGACGGAAAATAAAATTAAAAATAAAATGATCAGTCAATTGTTGTACAAGTGCTTAATCTTTTGCATCAAGCAAACATGCTGAGGATGGTTATCAGAGTTTCTGAAATGTAAGTTCTTCCTTTGTATGAAAAGCCTGAGATGTGGAATGTAATGTAACTGTTATTTATTTGTTATTATTAAATGAAAGTGAATTTAACTAGAAAGTGAACACATGAGATTAAATGTTTGTGTCTAGATCTGTGCTTTATTTTCTATACAAATCCTATCAAGCTGAGTGTTCACAGTGCTAAAAGTCCTAGACCCAAAACTGGCCTTGGTACACAAGTGTTTTTTGATTTTTGTTGCGTTCTTTGTTCAAAACAGTTCAGGTTTAGGAACTTGTCAAGGTCACTTCTCTCTTCTTTCACTAACCAACTGAAATCAGAAGGAATGGGACTTAAAATATCAGCTCTGCAAATAACAGCAAAGGAGAAAAACTTGAGAAGCCTTGTGTAGCCTAGCAACAAAAGGTGCTGGACAGATGCATTTGATGCACTAAAACTTTCTCTATATATGTACTTATGACTCTCTCGTTTACTCCTCACTTCAGCAACTGGTGAGAAAACTTAAAACTGAAACTAGGTTTCTACTTTAGAATCAACAATAAGACTTGTTCAGTTCAATTTAACTCAATTTTATTTTTATAGCACCAAATAATAAAAACAGTCACCTTGAGGCACTTTAAATTGTACGGTAAAAACCCTACAATAATACAAAGAAAACAATCAAACGACCCCCTGTGAGCAAGCAGTTGGCAACACTGGGAAAGAAAAATGCCCTTTTAACAGGAAGAAACCTCCAGCAGAAGCCGGCTCAGGGAGGGGCAGCCATCTGCTACAACTGGTTATGGGTGATGAGAGGAAGACAGGACAAAAGACATGCAGAGATAATACTAACGAATGATTAAATGCAGAGTGGTATAAAAAGACATAGTGAGTGATGTTAGTGCATCCTGGGAAGGCCCCAGCAGCCTTGGCCTATTTTATCGTAACTAAAGGTGGATTCAGTGTCACCCAGTCCAGCCCCCGCTCTATGCTTTGTTATAATGGAAAGGTTTGAGGGTGGGTGGGCGTTGCAATGTGCAAGACTTGTTGCTTGAAATTTTATGTCATTACTGGATTATGGTATTGGTATGTTATTTATATGCATGCATAACCTCAATGTTCACATATGCTGGATTCTGCCTATTATAGAAATGTATAGACTTAATTTTTCCATTAATGAAATATTATTATTATTTTTTACTATTATTGATACATCCCTCGTTTGAACCTCTGGTCAGATGGTGTCTTTCTGTACTGAGATCGCATGTTCGTCCTCCCAAAGTCTAAAGATATGTTTGTTAGGTTAATTGCTGGATCCAAATTGGCTGGAGGTGGGGATGTAAGTTAGATAAAGTGCTTAAGTAGATAGAACAAAGTGCTTGTAGTGTAAAGCACTTCAACTGGTCATTGAAGTGCTTTACACTACAAACACTTTGTTCTATCTACACTACAAGCAAGAGCAGAAAAGTGCTCTATAAATTAATTTTTCCTTTTCATTAGAATTCATGTACTAACCATTTTTCAGACTTTATGTAAAGAAACTATTAAATCAAACAATTAAAAAAATATATACTACAGTTAAAAAGTGGGTCAATATTTAATGTTGAGTGTTGCAATACACATACTAAACAGAGGCTATTATGTTCAAAACCAAAGTAATGAATATGCCGCGGTGGTTACCTTATCGCCACTCAGTATCTCTGTGCATTTGATCAGATATGCGTTTTGTTTTGCTCTAAGTTTCTTGAGAGTTTGCATTAAAAAAAAAAAACCATTGCAGGGGAGCCTTTAAGGTTGTAAACTGACATTTTGGTGAAAAGGAAAAGTATATTCCCTATTTACATTAAGGAGAAGTATATGGAAAGAAACAAACCAAAGGATTACATTAAATTGAACAATTATAATCAGTTTGGGCCTAATTAATTGACCTAAGTTGTTTAAATTAAGCATTTGTATTAGACATGCGCCAACTGACCGGCCAGGCACCAAATCGGTCAATTGCCAGTCTTCTCAGCTCAAAACCAGTGATCGGATGGTCAGCCTCCCATATGACCTATTGCAAGCTCAGAGCCAGCAGAATCAGTATGAGCAAAGGATCAAAGCACTTTTGAAGAAAATTATAAAAATGAGTAATAAAAGAGAAAAGGGTGAAGTTACAAACATTAGGTAAATAATACAAGTGCCTACCCTTTGTCATGTTACATAAATCTGGGGCACCTACTTTTCTTTCACAGGGTAAGTTAAAGGTGGGTAAAAGCAACTCATTTTCAGTTTATTATCTGTACATCTTTCCAGTAGCAAAGCATTTTTTTAATTTTTTTTATTTTTTGAGAGAGAGAGAAGATTCTGTAGCCTTATTGCAGTTTGGGGATTTTTGTAATGATCTCTTTGACATGAAGATAATATTTTGTTCTGATACAATTCTTAAAAAGAAAATAAGAATCAATAAAAATTGGTAAGCAGGTTTCCTCTAATTTCTATTCTGCTTGGGCTCCTAAATCGATTATAATCCAAATATCAGGCTCCAAAAGTAAAAATTTGCAACACATATTGTTTACTAATTCAACCAGCACTATTCCCATTATTATCAACTGGATTATCTACGAGTGTGGCACACCCTCTTAATTACTTGCCGTAACTTGTGTAGGCAAATCGAGCCAGGCCTAGTCTGCCGTTTCTCTGCATACCGCGTACATGCAAATCATCCCGATATACTGCTGCCTCAAACTGCAGTGATGTATCCAGCAGGTAGGATGAATATGATTGATTAAGACACACAGGTACCACCACTGCAATACCTGCGTCACGGTGATTTGAAACAACTGACGCATATCACACGCAGGCAGAAAACTGCACGCACGATAAACGTTTAAAAACACTACTTTTTATCCCCCGCCTCAGTTTTCCCTTGTGAGCGTGTAAAACACACCTCGCTAATGTTATCACGAGGCATTATATTACTAGCTTTAGCGTTGCTCGTGCCGTGTTTACTGTCACAACAGTGTGGCTAGCTAACAGTATTACCTGTAGCCGCAGGTGCGGTAGAGGTGGTGGTGTGTGGTATCCCCCTTGCACCTGCTGTTGACAGGACGGCTCGGGTTATTAATTATTTTTTTCCACGCTTCTTAAGTGAGGAACACTAAGCTATCCTGGGACTGCAAGCTAAGTAAGCTAAGAAACCGTCGTCGGTTCACGTTACGAGCCGATGCAGAAATAATCGTTTGCAGACACATCAAACGGATTTCCGCGGAGCTTTCGTTTACCGCAGCCAACGGTTGTTTTGACTCTGGTGAGGAAAACCGGTGACGTCACTCAGGGAAACGGCAACCCCATTTCTGTTATGTCCCCATCCCCCCACCCACATTCTCACACACACGCACGCGCGCGCACTCCCTACCGTCTCGTCTCGTTCTCCCGTTTTCGATTTTAACGGTTTCAGTTCTGTGTCTTGTTTTCCTTCCCTGTGGAGCTCTCTCATCATCTCATCCCAACACCCCGTGCGTCTGTGCCGGCTAATAAGCCAAGTATCGCGAGAATTAAGTGCTTAGGTGGTTTATCTGCGAGATAACTGAATCACAAACCCAAACATATCATCAGAAATAAGATGTGAGACAGACTTTATCGATCCCAGAAGTTTGGTGATTGTTGTGTCACAGTAGTCAAGACATTACACAGCCTATGACAATAGCTTAAATAAAGAAGAACAGTATGACAAGGGCAGAAAAATTGGAGCACAATTTTTAAAATAGAGCAATACCATGATGTTGTCTAAGTAGTTTTTATTTTTATTTAATTTTTTCCCTTTTTTAAAATTCAAGTTAGTATTATTTGGTTTTCTCGGCTGGAAATAACACGAGTTCTTATTCTCTGAAATTTTTAAATTTCATTTTAGTTTTTATTTCTTTTAGTGTTTTTGTTAGTCTCTTAGGTAACACCTTATAATAAGCCTATCATTAAGGGCTCAAGTCCCCTGTAATAAAACTTCATTTCCACTTTTTTATTTGAAATTACAATGTAATTATATTTACCTGCAAATACTTTAAGGTAAGTACACTAGAATAAGGGAGCACCAAGTCAGGTTTTTATGGGAAACAAAGAATTAATTACATTGTAAGTAATTTTAAGTATAGGGCAAGTGAATTTCAGTACAGCATAAGTCATCTTCAGTACACCATAGGTAAGTTTAAGTACAGCGTAATTTTATTGTGTTTTTTTAAACAACATTTCCCCATCTTAAATCTTACATACTGTACTGTACTTCTCGCGCAGGCCATATAATGAAGTGCTTTAATCTCGCTTTCTTACGTGCTTATTTAATATTCATTATGTTAATGTGCATGATGGATGTTCTATTATACAACTGTGCTTTTATCATAATAATCTGTGATAATGTGATATTTAAATGTGATCATGACTATTCTTTTTGTAACTTATACAAAAACAAATACCATTAAAATTTAAAATATCAAACTTCACAATCACCTCACAATAACTGTTCAACTATAACTTTAAGAATAAAATGTTCTAAATCCCTACTGCATGCCTACTAAAAGGGGAAATGAAAGAACAGGCAATTTGCACATCTACATAATAAATATTTAATAAAGATCTAAAACAAATAAAGATGAGAAAAGATTAAGTCACTTCATAATACAACCTGCACCCCCAAACATACTTATATTAAGTATACATTAAGTATATTAATAATAAACCAGATTTTTTTGTTTTTCCTCAATATGTAACATGATATTACACACAACTTTACTTATGCTATACTTAAAATTCACAGTATTAATTCTTTATTTCCTGTAAAAATCTGATTTCTTACCAAATTCTTCTAAGTATTTGAATGCAAATATAATTACATTATAATTTAAAATAAAATACATTGAAATTCCTTTTAATTACAGGGGAATTACGCCCTTAGTTATGGGCTATATTACAAGTTGTTATCGTTCGTCATTAATGTCCTTACAGTATTGAGCAGACACAGATTTTGGTAAATCATTAATTTTTTGAAAACTGTTGACTCACACACTTGCAGTCATCCAAAATCTCAGTAAACATCTCAAAAAACATGTCCAATAATTAATTTTATTGGGCTTAGCAAAGGTGCAGCCACTCATCATCCGTTCATCAGAGCTGTACTTACTTGAATAACCATAGGGGTGTCAAACATAAGGTGCACCAAAGGATCAAATTTGGCCTACTGGGTCACTTTGCAAAGTGTGAAATCATTTACTTTTTTTTTTTACGTTAGTTTTGAAGCAAAGACTGTTAAACTAAGGTGAGGTTTTTACTTTTTAAGTAAAAGTAGATTTGATTTTATTGATTAGCATTCAAATATCTCAGTGAACAAAGATCTACCACAAAGCAAGAAAGCATGAGACAAGGCTAATCAAAAGGTATTGGCTGAAGTATTTGCTTATTACGCCAACCTTTTTAACAAAAGAACTTTTTGCATGCAGATCCTGTACACAGGGCTCGAAGCAAATAATAAAACAAGGCAAAAACAAAACAAACAAACAAACAAGGAAAAAAAAAACTTTCCACCTTAGATAAGTAACTACATCAAAGAAAAAGAATCAAGAGGGGTTTTTTTTTTTTTTGGGGGGGGGGGGGGGGGGGGGGGTGTTTTTTTTTGCTCTTTTCATTCTTAATTTATATATTTTTCTAATACTCTATTTTTAAACATATTTTTAAACAAGGAAAATGAACCACACCTTTTTAAATCACTGTCATAACTATTCCACAGGTTAACTCCTCTAATAGAAACACATCTCTGCTTTATGTTTTTTCTTATCTTGTTTTTTTTAAAGAAATCTGTTCCCCTTAAGTCATATTGACTCTCTCTGACTTTGGAAAGCTTCTGAGTACTGGGGCAAAGCAAGTTATTTTGTGCTTTATACATTATCTGTGCCATTTTATATTCAACTAAATCATAAAAATTTCAGGGTATTCAGATTAATAAACAAAATGTTAGTTGCTTCTATATAGTTTGATTGATTTATAATTCTTATAGCTCTTTTTTGTAACTTGAAAATAGGAAGAGTGCCTTGTTATATATGCATTACCCCATATCTCCAGACAGTATGTCATATATGGAAGCAGCAGAGAACAATACAGTGTGTAGAGTAGAAGTCGTGTGATAACTTTAAGTGATTATTCTTAAATAAAAGTGCATTACCACATGTATTATTATTTTATATTACATCTGCAAGCGCTTTGTGACTAGCAGCCTGCTGCTGCCTGTTTGAAAGGCATAAAATTAAATTTTTCCACCAACAAGAGATTTTGAAAGAACTATTAGCTGAAAACCTGGCATATTTTGACATGGTGTGTAGTGTCTCCTTAAAAAACTAAGCAAACTAAACAAGTGGAAGACACAAAAAGAAGTGGCGGGCCTGAAAAACAACCTACAGCAGATGAAGAGTATGTGAAAGTCATGTCCTTAAGAGAAATAAAATCCAGCAAGAACCTGAGAGATACATCTGGCCCTCCAGCTAATCCAAGAACTAATTCTTAAGGAAGGGGAACAGGGAGAAAATGCTGAGGTATTCCAAATTACACAGTGATTGGATGAAAATCAGTGGAAACAGGTCTCTCTGTTTTGTATCCCTTGTCCCTTGCGAAACTGGACACATCTCACAAGAAACTTGTGGCTCAAAAGGCCTGATCTGTGAATGGATCCTTGGCGAAACCCAAAGATGATTACCAAACAGAAAGGAAACTGAAATAACAGTTACAAATTTCAACAGGTATTGCAACAGAAAAAGGGAATTCACTAATGTACAAATGTTATCAGTTAGACCAGAAAAACAACATCTAACCTCCATTTAGGTGCATAAGAAGGTATGAATTAAAGTTAAAAAACAAACAAACAAAAAAAAACCACCCAACATTATATTTATTCATCACAAGACTGATACAAACCAGTTTATTTATCTTTTACTGAAGTATATCACAGTTTCATATTGACTCTCACATATTAACCCACACAAAACTAACCATCCATCCATCTTCATCCGCTTTATCCGAGGCTGGGTCGCGGGGGCAGCAGCCTAAGCTAACCCTTCAGCCCAAATGTCACCCTAATGTTACAATTTGATGTCTTATTACAAAAAAAAACCCCATTAGATGTTATTACCACTGACTGAAAATGTACTTTTGTCAGTTGTATTTATACTTATGATCATTAACGCCATGTACCAAAAATACCTTCCTGGCTGTTCTTTATTTTTCAATTAATTTCAGCTACATCCAAAAAATATGACTCATATTAATAATAATGCCCCGTTCTGTAACTGCTGTCTGTGTGAATAAGCAACCAATTACTAACAATACTGCCAAAATGTTAGCTTCACCAAATGTCCACAAATGATCCATCCACTTTCTTTACCTTATCCAGTTCAGGGTCACATTTGGACTGGAGTCTATCCCAGCTGTTACAGGGTGACCCATTCTAAAATCAGTGGAGCTAAGTGTTACTGATATGGAAACCATTACTGATTTATTATTTACAGTTATGATCTTACTGTATTTGGAGAAGAGATTTTCCTACACCTGCATGTGTTCTCTCCTCCCACTCCTCCCACACTTCAAGGACATGCATGTCTGGTTTATTTGTGGGTAAGTAAAACATTGTTTATATAGCACCTTTCCAGACAAAGATAACAGTGTTTCACAAAAAAATTCCAGAGTATTAAAAAATGAGAAAAAAGGGAGTTAACCAAAAGCAAGTCTGAAAAGATAAGTTTTTAGTTGCTTCTTGAAAGAGACCACTGAGTTTTCAGACTGGTGTGGTGCACAACAAATACGCCATGATCACAAGATCCTCAGGCACCCGTTGGGGACATTTGCCGATGTCCATGAAGAGGTCTAAAAGTCAGAACACAGAAACCCAGAATTTGCTTAGAAAAATGAACAATGAATCACATCAATGCTGTGATCAATGTGACCCTAAATAGGTCGTAAGTGTGAATATATGCGTGACTAGTTGTTTATCTCTATTAGACCTGCAATAAACTTGCAACATGGCCCCCAAGGTGGATGGATGGATAAATGATATTCCTACTGTTGCTTGAAGAAAGCCTACAACATCTTTAAATCTTGAAAAGTTAGAAAACCCTTGATCTGTTGTTATAAAAAGAGAGATACCAGTTTAAGACACTGGGCTGTTGTATGCAAACAGATAAATCTTGGAAACCACTTACTCCTACAAGGCAATCTGGATTTCAGTTAAACTTTTTTTCATCTTTAAGATCAGTCTTGGAATAAACAAACAAAAGCCAGGAGAATTCACTGGGTGGTTGTGTTACATTGAAATGTTGTATCATTAGAAATGTTTTAATAGATTTTTCTTTGTTTTTTTATTACTATTTCTATTTCAAAGACACAGTGTCTGAACAATGACCAACCTGTGAGGTCAACAATCCATGCATCCTCTTCACACTGCCATTTTCCGAATGCTGTTTACAGCCCGGAAGGATCAGACAGCTGCACAGCATATGACTGAAATCTCTACACAACAGCTGATCAGTCTAGTGTAAACCAGAATGTTCAGTGCACATATAAGGCTCAGATTGTTTATGCAACACATTTTTTGAATTCCTGTGCAGTTTGTTTCAAGCCAACAGGGTCAGCTGTCCTATTATGGTTCTTTAATTTTGTTACAGCCAATATTGAATTAGGGCATCCTAGCGTCAGTTTGGTTATTCAAGAGTTGATACAGACAAATGATTCTTATGCTTTTGATAACATCTCAGAAAGACATGTCCTTATATTAAAACTAGAATTTTCATTTGTTGGCTTTTTGGCCTCCATTATCATCATCTGTGTGGAGCATGGAGCTTCAGCAGCAGAGGGTTTAGGTATGGGACCATGGCTGGGCACAGAGTGCAGACACAGGTGGACCTAGCGTGTCACATAATATATGTGTTTACTGTTCTGGCCTCCCTTAACACACATACACGTATTGCCATCAGCTGGCCTTTTGCTCACAGCCCTGTGTGCACGAGGGGGAGTATGGGTAGCAACCAGCAGCAAAAGGAAGGTGTGTATGTGTGTGTGTTTGTTGTGTGTGTGTGTGTGTGTGTGTGGTGTGGAGGTTGAATAACTGAGGTGGGGGTAAAGAGACAGCTTGAAAAGGAAAAAGGCAACACAGGGGAGCCCTTCTGTTACTGTTGCTGTGGCCAGACGTGCCCCTGTGACACACACACACACACACACACACACACACACACACACACACACGCACACGCACACACAAACCTACAGATAACTTAGAGTCAGTAAGCAACTTCGAAAATATTAGCCCTCTAATAATACAACAACATAAAGAAGTAAAAGAAGTAAAAGAAACAAACAAAAGAAACACTACATATATTTGAAATAAGCAGAACAAACTCAAAGTAAATATTCATATATATATATATATATATATATATATATATATATATATATATATATATATAGAGAGAGAGAGAGAGAGAGAGAGAGAGAGAGAGAGAGAGAGAGTCTGAAAGAAGCAGTACTTTTTTAGTTTTTAGCACAACATATAAAAAAGAAGAGATCAGCAAATTCTTTGCCATTTGCTTTGAGGTGGATGAATGTCTACCATAAATTTTTTACTAAAAAAAAAACTACCTCGGAAGGCTACATGCACATGTCCACAAATTTTAAAAAAGATAGAGAGACAGAGAGAAAGTAGAGGTGAAATAAACTTCATTCCACCATCCTTTAATCTTTGTTTGTTTGTCGTTGTCCATCTTGCTTTTGTGTGTATTTGTGTTTCACTGAGGTTTTTGCGCTCTCAAGAAAAGATACTAGCTAACTAAAAGGTTGGGTAATCTTTCAACGACAGCTGGTGAAATTCACACACTAAATAAAAAAGAAAATAAAAAATAATGATGATGTAACAGAAGAATGCAAGGTGACAGATGTCTCAACCTGTAGCTGGTGTTACATATAATTGCATATCAGTTTGCTTCCTGTTTCCTGCTTCCTGTTTTCTACAGGAACAAAATACCTGTCAATATATTCCCGAGGCCAAAAAGAGGAAGAGCAAAGATACACTGCCCCTGGGAAACATGAATATCTGCACTAAATGCTGTATCAGTCCATCAAGGTTAAACTGAGATCCTCTTCAGCTGTTGGTGCTCAAGGAGTATGTCTGCACAGCGTTTCATGGTAATCCATCCAGTGTTTGCTTGACTGGATGAAAACTGGTGCACCCACAGATGAAATGACAATATAGTTCCTAAAAACGCTCCATTATGATAATAACTGCCTCACGATCAGCATCCCTCAATGAAACCTATCCCAGCTGACATTGGTCAAGAGGTGGGATACACCCCAAGCAGATGTGCCATTCATACCCACAGGCGCAGAGAGAACATACATAATAACATAATAGTTTTTCAGCTGACCAACATAGTGGCTTGAATGGCTGTCATCCTTTGCTGCTTTTCTTTGACTAGGGTATCCAGCTGCCTGTCATTGTAATGTCGCCCTTTCTAAAGAGTCCGACAAGTCTGTGAATCTTAACACATGACTGAAATCCATTGTGTTTTAAATGTCTCAGTAGAGTCACATTTCAATTTTTTGGAAATGCTCTGGAGAAATGTACCGACTGAATAAACCTGCTGTACAAAGAACAGCAAACAACACAGTTTCACAGCCTTAGTTTATGTGTGCCTGGACAAAATTTCTTTTGAATCTGGTCAGTATCATATGCACTGATTTGTGTCGTTGTGTTTAAAATGATTGTTTTCACTTTTAAAAGGTTGGATTTTGCTGCTCACACCAGAAACCAAAGTTTGAGTCTTGCACGTGGCAGGTTTTCACACTTCATTTATATGGTTAATGTAGAAATACATACATAACCTGTATGTGTGTAATCCATACGGTACATAAAATTCACAAAGATGCAAAAAGTTCTTTTAAAGTGGACCAAAGTGGTGGTCCTTGGGCCAACAGTAAGCAGGTGTCCAGGCACATATTTTGACAGTTGTCTTGAAGAATCTATAAATAAGGTTTTTCACCAGCAGTTGTTCTATATTATTAACATCTCAATCCAATCTTTTTTGTTATTTCCTTTTTTTCCAATTTCTTCAACTTATAAAGTTTAAAAATGCATTTATGTCTGTTAAACTAGATTCCGTGATTATATCAGATGTTCTGTTATTTCACCCATCTCTTAATATGGGTGTGTTTGTCTTGTAATCTTTTTTTTCCACTGGGAGTCCAATGTAACAGTGGCCCCCAGGTCCCCTAGCCGTCACTTCTTACCAAGCTGAACATATGACTCCCTGCGGGTGAGGGGATGTGCTGCTGAGTGAATAACACACGCATGCACATACTCCTGTAGGTGACACCAGAGCACAGAAAGCCTGCCCAGGTTGAAAAGCAAACAAACACAAGTCTAAACTTCCAGCTTTTGACGATCATAACATCCCTAATCCCATTCCCTTACCTCCTGTCTCTGCTCGCCTGCCACTGTGACTCCCTTCACCTTCTGCAACACTCCCTCCTACCTTAACTCCAGCCCCAGCTCCCAAAGCCCAGGGAAGCAGCCGTGCTGGCCGGCTCAGCACCCTGTGCACCTACAGCCCATCCCTGGTCTCTTTGAAGTGGCTTCAGGAGAGAGGACAGCCTTGCCCAGGAGACCAGCATAGAGGTAGGGACAGCTGAGGTCAATGTGCAGGGGATACGTACACACACACATGCACATAAATGTATGCACACATGAGACAGGACAGAGCAGCTGCAGCCACGGTGTTGAAGGTGTGCTGTACAGCAGGACAGCTTGGGAGCCAGTATGGTCCAGCATGGCTCTGCTGTGCTCTGTTCTCCTCTGTTCTGGGTCACCTATTCTGCACTCAGGTGTGAAATGTAGTCTGCGAATTACCAGATGACCAGATATAAACTTCAGCTCGTAAACAAAATTTTTGCTGCTGCTGCTTCTGGAAAAAAAACTAAACAATGTGGAATATTTGGCTGTTATGCATTCACTGATGTTCGTCTCAGTGATATAATTGTGTGAATATTTGTATTAAATCACTAATGTAGATGGTCCACTACTCTGAAATTGTCACATGAATGCCGTTCATACTGCTGTTCAAAGTGTGGCCAAAATACAAGGAGATCAATGCAACTCCACAAACTATCCAAGTTTCAGTCACATTTAATCTCCACCCTCTTGACACAGAGTCAGCAAACTGAACATTACAGCCACATTACCCCACAGCTGTAGCTGTGAAAGGCTTTCATTTGTTACAGGGATATTGCATTTGATTGCACCACACGGTAAACTGTTCCTATTATTTTGTCTATACACAGTATGTGATCAAAACATTTCACTTCTGCAAATGGAGTGTCCAACTTACACCCTGTGTGCAAATGAGAAGGCACTTTGGTTTTGTGTGTATCAGTGTGTAGTTGCTTATATGTGCTCGCTTGCTTGCCTCCTTATGTGTTATCCAGTGTTGTATCACATGTTCACACACTTGCTTGCATATGCATTTGTATGTGTGTTTGTGGATACCTTCTGCTCATGTGCAGACAGGTTGAACTCTCCCTATAAACACCCTGTCCCCTGGCCCTTCATCATGCACACAAACACACAGATTGTCCTCTACCCCCACACTACCTTCCATACACACATCCATCCCCTTGTTTGGAGCAGCCTGGTTTTTCAGGTTGTGCAGCAGTGTGCAGCTGCTACTCTAAAATGAAAAGCTGGGGTCCAGAAGAGTGGAAACAGATTTTGATATTGGTTCACTACTGTAATTCCATTTTACAGAAGTAAAACCTGCATGGGAAAAACTGACCAATGGCAGAGTCTTCTTTTAAAATTCAATGTTTAACCATCCTTTTGAGGTTGCAGCAAAAGGATAACAGAGAAAAGATGTCACTTTAACAGTTAACTGCCACTCAGCACAAGGTGGCCATTCAAATTTACAGCAAATTACAGTAAATGCAATTACAGGATACAGGATATTTTTGCTGTAACTTTCCAGCATCCAGCTGCCACTAAATTACTACAGAATTTCCTACATTGTATCTATACATTGCGTCCTTTTAAATAAGAAAACACGTCTATGACAGAAAGCTCTCCCAGTTCAACCTTGTGAATCCGTTTTTTTGTGAACCTCCCACCATGATGAGATTCATGAGCAGCTTCTACGTCAGCAAGTTGTAATTCCTGTATCTCTGACAGCATGTGACAGCAGATTATTTATGAGTGAGGGTAAAAGTAATTATGTGATTGACCGCTGCTTAGCAGCAGCTGCTGCAGTAATGTAGGAATCATTTTGCGCCATGGTGATAAAGAGAGAGCTGAGCCACAAAGCAAAGCCTCTTGATATACTGCTTAGGTTTGCTCTGACGGCCAGCACTAACGTCATAAGCTCTTGGAAGTGACTCTAAGAATGAGACTGCACATTTCAGGAAGGGGCTGTTTATTTTGCAGGACAGCTGGACAAGCCGACAAGACTTAGCAAAGGTGTTTTGTTCACTTTACATTGAATTTTATTATTTGTCATTATGAGAAATGAGTGAGTGAACAGGATGTGTTTGTAGACAGATGTTATCCGCATGTGACAGTGAGGGCAGCCAGAAACCTCATTCTACCGTCATCAAGCATCTCCAAGCTCTGGACTCTGTGACATGTACATACAAATGAAATCCCTATGTCGCACACACACACACACACACACACACACACTGCTCTTGTTGCTCTTCCAGCTGCATACTGGAGCTTTACTGGGTGCCATCAAAATAGATTTTGCTCACATTGAGGCAATGGAGGAGCAAGAACACTGCCATTTCTGAGGTGTGACCTTGACATATGGCTAAACACATACTGTTATAAACCTTTAGAAATAAAATGCTCCCAGCTGCATTGACATTGTAAAATATAATATAGAAAATATAGAAAATAATTCTGTGGTTGTTCTTTAAATAGTTTATTATATTTCCAACCCAAATTTACTACAACACGGATGGCTAAAAGCATGCTTAAAAGTGTAGTTTTGTGGCAACAATTACTTTACATCTAAGATATTTCTGTATTTGAGGGTTTTGTCACAGAATTTCATGCTACAATTATGGTTTTGCATCATTTAGCAAGAAAGACATTTTGTCAAACAACACCAACAGTCCTGATGAAGCAGGTTTATGACTTGTAAGATAAATAAGTGAATAATTTGTCTATTTATTTTTTTGGCTGTTTGATTTCTTTAAAAATCGACTGACGGGCCTAGAAGTCATTAACTTTTGTGGTCAGTCTGGGAATAATTCAAAGGGTTCTTTACCTCTTCAAGATTGGGAAAAACAGGATATTTTGTGTCATATCATCATAAATATGCCAACTGGTCCCAATAGATGGCTGCACCTCCCTGAGCTTGGTTCTGCCAAGGTTTCTTCCTGTTAGAAGGGAGTTTTTCCTTCTCACTTTCCCCAAGTGCTTGCTCATGGAGTTTTCTCTGTTTTATTGTGGCAATCTAAAGTGCCTCGAGGTGACTGTTGTCAAGATTTGGCAATATATAAATAAAATTGAATTGAATTAAACTAAATTGAATTAATTGAGCATAGTTTAAATTTAAATGAGGAAAAAAAAGAGGCTTTAGATTCACTTTCTGAAGAAAATGTGTTAAAATAATCTGAATGTCCTTCTGTGGTCCTTCAGGGAATCAGTTCATGGATGTTAAATCCAAGTTTCATCCTTGGATTTATGCAATCACTGACATCTTCTTTCAGTAGTCCTTATAGAAAATGGCCTATTTTCAATTATGACAGTCCAATATAAGCATAAAAATGTGGTTGCAATGTGTTTGAATGTGGTTTAATTTACTTTAATGACATTCTGTCTCTAGACTGTATAAAAAATGCTGTAATACCAAAACAGTTCATGCAGTCTTTCATTAAGACCCTTGAATTAAAGTTAAAAGTGTTTGCTTCAATCACATCTTATTTGTTTGAGTAGAAATCCACTATGGAGATTTACAGAGGTAAAACTCTAAAAATTGTGCCTTTATCCAACAAATTATGTACTTAACTGTGTTGTGTTTGAAAACATGATAACCTAACTACCTAAAAAAATTAATCAATAAATTAATACAATACAATTCATTTTCAATACACAACAAAAGCGAGTATCTAAAGGGTATTTGCCAAATAGGATAGAAAGGTCAGGATGTGACATGATAAGTAGGATCAGACAGGATGGGAAATGATAGGACTGGATGAAAAACAACAGCTGAGACACTAAAACGTTGCTACCCAACCTAGCCCAGCCTGTGAGAGATGACAGCTAAATGTCCCACCATTCCAAACCATCCATCTCAACATCCTCTCTGCATGTGCACAGCTGCATGTGTGCAGGAGCCGCCCCAGACCACTAGGGAGAGCTGCATTAACTCCGGCTATTTGCCTGTCTGTCTCCCTGCCTCTCCCTGAAATTGCCGACTATGATGCAAACACATCTGCATGACACAAATTCTGTGTTTTAGTTTGTTATAGAACATCTGGAACAGCAGAGTGGACACCTTGTCCCTCAAGAGCACAGCAGCACACCACTGGAGCTAAGATTGGTTTTAAGAAATATTGGAGTGTTTGTTGAATCCCTCACGAAAGCCAGAAGGACTGTTTCTAATGGGCCTACAGGAAGGATGTGGGTTACTGTCTCCGCTGTGTGTGTATGTGTGTGTGTCATTGTGCACGTGAGTTTCAGAGGATGTTAGGCTGTGCACGGCACATCTGTCAGCATCTGGGTGCACAGACTGTGTTTGGTTTTCCAACAACTGGGTGAGATCAACATCAAAAACACACACAGTTTGAGCACAGCCAGAGGACAGAGCACACACACGCATTTCCAAAGCTTCTGATGGCCCCCAAGGGCCCCTCAGTTTCCAATCCTGCCACTTCCTATTTCTGGTCTGTGCCTCAGTTATTTCCTTTGCATGACACTTTCTTTCTCTCTGTCTTCTTTTCTCTTTAGTCTCCTCGTCACACTTGCTCACAGACACACATGAATACTTTATGTGTAAATGTGATTTTCCCCAGGCTACACACTCCTTGGGGAAGCACAGGAGGAATCATCTTCTCCTTCTCTGAACAAACTGCTGGGTAACATCTGTGTGCAGGAACAGAGAGATGTGAGAAGGATATCTGTCAAGGGAGGAGATGTCTCTCAGTTACATTTCTCTCTCAGCAATTTGCATTTCCCAAATGTGCCCTAAGCTGTGTTTGATAAGAAGACGCACGTGAATGTGGGGCAGATACGATCAATTCAATTTATTTTCTTTTATTTTCTAATAAGGTTACCATAAAACTCATTACATTTTTATCATTGTGAATCCATTTCACACTAGCTCTGCCGCATCAGTAACATCTGACAGCCGTTACTCATAAACACTCCAGTGAAATGTGTTAGAATTTGTTGACAAAAACAATGTTTTTCAAAAAGGATAAACAGATTTTAGGATATCGCTTCAGTATAAATACTGACATACGACCAAGGTAATTCACTTTCATGACAGATTTAGGAGATAATATCCCATCCAAAAATATGCCAGCAAATACAACATCATAACTCCATGTCCAGTTGTTGTTTACTCAGTCAGTGTGTGATGGCTGGCTGGAGGTCGCACACAGGGGAGGGCTGCATCCTGTTGCCACAGTGTGTGCTCACCATATGGGGGGGCCCTTTCTATAAGCCCTCTGGAAGTCCGCACACATGGATCTCACAAACAGAGCTAAAGCAGCCTCATGGATGTCACCTCTGTGGCGACACACACACAGACACAAACGTACACACACATAAATCTGCTTCAGCATCACAGTTACACACCCTCCAGATGATGAAGCTAATTGTGTCCCACTGTTTGATGGAACATGTTGTGTTTTTATTTCAAAAACCGCCTTCTTGTTTATGGAGAGATATTGGCTTTAGGTGGTTTGGAAAACACTGGATTTGGTGATTAGAAAGGACAGAGGGTGACCTCAAAGTAACGCAATTGAAGGTCACCAGGCTGGATTATGTGATGCCATCATTTTTCATGGTAATTTATATATGGTCATATCAAGAACCTTAATGAAATGAAATGAGTGTGCAATGTGAAAAAACAGACTGAACAAAGAATCCTGACGTTCTCTGTTATTACTCTGTCATTGCTGAAACTCTGCTCTTGCAAATTTCTCTCACAGAGATTTGTGGCATTTTCAGCCATACTTTTAAAAGGTTATGGATCACTAACTGTACACATCCTGTCCATCAAACTTAAGGTAGTGAAAAGAGTGAAGCGTTTAGTGGATAAACAGGCAGATATTACCGTTAGCAGCTTGTTAAGGCTAAAACTAGGATAAAAGAGATTGAGTGCTGGATCTTAAAAAGGTGACTCAAAGCAAATGAATACATATTGTACTTTTTATAGATTGATGAACCCAAGAAGTGAACTGAATGCTGCAGATTTAAAATCCACTTTTTAGACAATGTAATCATTCACTTTAAGAATGGTTGTAGTATATTACTGCTGCCAAGGAGTTTTTGAATGATTTGTTTTGCCTGTTTGTTAGCTGGATTACTAAGAAAAAAATATTTAGAAGAATTTGCTTAAAAACCTGACCACAGGTAGGACAGTAACTAACTTCTTAGTTGATCTAGATCCAGGCACTTTTGGAAAGAATCTTTACCATTGTTATTTGAGTGGGGAAAAAAAGGCCATTATGTTAGGTACACCTTGCTAGTACCAGGTTGGACAGTGCAAAAAATAGAAGTAGCACCCAGTGTGGTCTTCTGCTGTTGTAGCCCATCTACATCAAGGTTTGGTGTGTTGCACAACCTATGCACAACCTTGGTTGTAACAAATGCCTTCCCATCAGCTCAAAGCAGTATGTCCATTCACCTCTGACCTCTGGCATCAAAGAAAGGCAGATCATTTTATGTAAACGCTACAGATAGTTGTGAAAATCCAAGTACCACCAACCATTAAAGGTCACTTAGATCACCTTCCTTTCTCATTCTGCTGCTCGGTTTAAACTTTGGCAGGTCGTCTTGACCATGTCTAATTGCCTAAGTGCATTGAGTTGCTGCATTGTGCTGATTAATTATTTGCATTAATGAACAACAGGCATACCTAATGAAATGGCCGGTGAAAGTATATATCCAATTGAAATAAGAAAACTGAAGTTGATATCAATTTCATGCCTCCCAGGGGCCAGAGGTTTCCGGTTATACCAACACTGAGCAAAAATCCATTAAAGTGGCATAGTCTGATTAATTTATGTTTAAATTCTTGTGTGAGAAAGGTGAACAGGCACATCGTATCAAATAATATCTCTTTCATCTGATTCATCTTCCAGTTCTTTTATCCTTTTATGTGGTCTCTCTTTCTCTGCAATTTACTAGTCCTGTATAATGAGAGTGTGGGTCCCTCCATTTAGCCCAAGGCTTACAGAACTAACATCTGGGCTGTTTGGCAGGCTGGCTGCCATTGGCCTTGTTGGAAAGCCTCTTCAATGCTGCTCCAGATGCAGGCAAGGGAGGCCCAACACACACAGATGGAGACACACACACACACACACATACACGCACACATCAGAGCTGGTATGTACACATGCAGTGCACACAACATTAGCAACATCGCTTCTTATACACATTGGCACAGTGCATACTACACACAAAAAAGGCTTTGCATTCATGCACACAGCTGGAAATACAAATACAGATGTGGTGAGTTAAAGGCACAGTAATCCGCTGACAAACAATACGCACGCAAATCCAATCTCGCGCCCAGATGGAGACAGAATGGCAGGTGATGTGGTGGGCAGAGCCGGCGCATTGTTGGCACAGGTAACATGTTCTCAACAGCTGGCGCAGGTTAGGCATTCCTGGGAATTGGAGCCACAAGGCAAATGTTCCCGCTGGCTGGGGGGCTGGCGCTGTGGCAGGCAGGCTGGCAGGCTGGCACGCCATCACCCCTATCCACACACACTTTACGCAAAACTGATGAATGCTGGAGAAAAATGAAAGGCGCACGAATACTTTCACAGGCAAAGAACTGAACTGGTTATAGCAGTCATATGCGCATGTGCAGCAACATGGATTTTAGGTACAAAACAAACTGATATGCAAAGAAAGAGACGAGTAACGCTTTTGCATCATTCCTGCACAGTTTTTTCTGTGTGTGTGCACATGTTTTGTTTTGGTCTCTCTTCGCCGTGTGGAAGTGTATTAGCCTTTTCACAGCCTGGGGGCTCATTTCCTGCCGCAGCTGTTGGCTAGTTCTTCTGACATCTGGACTGAAGAGAGACAGACAGGCAGGCAAGCAGACCGGCAGACAGAGGCTACAGTAACTCGTTTCATTTCACCATGATCTCTGAAATCTTAGAATAAAGATTTGAGGAGATCACACTGCTGCTCTTGCACTCTTGGCCTGGGCTCGGCTGCATCTGCTGTGTCTGTATTTATTTAAAGCTCTGTCCATGTTAGTGTTTCTCCCTCTCCCTCAGTGTATTTGTATGTGAATTCTGCCTGGACAGATAGCAGCTGCAGCAAGTCTGACCAGCTCCATACCTGGCTCCCAAAGACTTTCTTTAGAGCTTTAAAAGTAATTAAAACATATAGAATAGAATAGAATAGAATAGAATAGAATAGAATAGAATTCAACTTTATTGTCATTGCACATGCACAGGTACAGGGCAACGAAATGCAGTTTGCATCCATCCAGAAGTGCTTTAGTGATATAGATATATTACAATATATATTAGCAATAATATAGATATGTAAATATATTACAGAAATGGGTCTATTATGGTATGTTATAATGTACACGGTATGAAGTATGTTGTGAATATTCTATAACTATAAGTATGTACAGGCTGTAGTGAGTACAAGCTATGTACAGGATATGAACAGGATATAAATATGAAAAACTATACAGAATATGAAATAAATAACTTTACAGAAATCTGAGATATACAGCTATACAGAAATGGGAACTATGCAAGTTGTAAACAGTTGTAGGGTTAAAAATTATCGTATGTACAGAATGATTATTTACAGAACTATACAGTAGTGCAGTTAAGATAAGTGAGATATGTGGATAATTTCTACAGAGGCTATATAAAGTGCTAGTGGTTGTGAGTGGTGGTTCAGTCCATGTTATTATTGTGTGTTTGAGGGTACAGTTGTCCATTGTGGGTGTGTGTATGTTCAGTCCATGTGTTAACGTGGGTCAGATGTCAGGAGGCAGAGTTCAGGAGTCTGACAGCTGTGGGGAAGAAGCTGTTCTGGTACCTGGTGGTCGTAGTCCGGAGGCTCCTGTAGCGCCTCCCAGAGGGCAGGAGGGTGAAGAGTCCATGTGATGGGTGACTGGGGTCTCTGATGATTTTCCCAGCCCTTTTCAGACACCGCTTCCTGTAGATGTCTTTTATGGCAGGAAGTGGGCAGTTTTCACGACCCTCTGCAACGCCTTCCGGTCCGAGGCAGAGCAGTTCCCGTACCAGACTGTTATACAGTTGGTCAGGATGCTCTCGATGGTGCAACGATAGAAGTTCACCAGGATGTCTGAGGACAGGTGGTTCTTCCTCAGAGTCCTCAAGAAGAAGAGGCGCTGGTGAGCCTTCTTGACCAGCTTGGAGCAGTTGGTCGTCCAGGTGAGATCCTCGGAGATGTGGACTCCCAGGAACTTGAAGCTGCTCACACGCTCCACAGCCGTCCCTTTAATGTGGATGGGTGGATGTGGGTCAGCATTCCTCCTGTAGTCCACGATGAGCTCCTTGGTCTTCTCGGTGTTAAGCAGCAGGTTGTTTCTGTCGCACCACTCAGCCAGACGATCCACCTCCTCCCTGTAGGCAGCCTCATCGTTGTCACTGATGAGGCCAATCACCGTGGTGTCATCTGCAAACTTAATGATGGTGTTGGAACCATCAGCAGGTCTGATGGATATAAAAAATAAGCAACAAACTCATCTGCTGCTCATTATTAATTATGCTTTAGAAAATGTTTTTATAGCCTTTTGTCTATACAGCACTGAAATGCCCAACGCATAAAACCCCAGGACACTACAGTGACTATCAGTGCTTTAGTAAAGTACAGGTTAAGCACACTTTCCTGGGCATTAATCTAATGAAGGGTGGCAGATGTGTGTCCTTGGTTGCATTTTCATTACTACTACTCATTGTGAGTCCACCTCACAGGCTCTGCCTGTTATTTTACCCTCTTCAACTCTCTTTAGACCTGTGACTGGCTTGTATTTCTTGTTACTATAGGATGAACTGCATTTATAGAGCGATTTTCTAGTTTTATTGAACACTCAAGACACACTCAGTTATTCATCCACACATTGGTACAGCATTTTTATTGTATAATAATAATAATAATAGTAGTAATAATAATGAAAAATTACAATCATATGAGGTCATAATAGAGGCTGCCACAGTAGCAGCACTGATGGAGGGATAAAAATCTCACACACTTTGGCACTCGGTCATTTTTCCCCCCAGATTGAATATTTCGGCAGTAATTGGATTGACGTGAAAATTGGTCCATTTTTTTTTCCAGATTTGAAGTGAAATAATCTGATTTTGCTTGATGGCTTATCATAAAATCTGGCACATGAATGAATGCTCTCCCTAGGAACTGAAATAAATGAACTGATATAACATACAGTCATGTGAAAAAGAAAGCACAACTCATGACCCAATAACTCCAATAAGTACCTTTAGCAAGAATAACTTGAAGTAATCATCTTATGTATGACTTTGTTGTTGTTTTTTTCATTGTTGTTTAGGAATTTTGGCACTTTCTTCCTTGCAACATGGCTTCAGTTCATTGCAGTTTACAGGCATTTGTTTATTCACTTAAAGTCACTACACAGCATCTCAATCACCAGGATTGCTGCTATGCTAGCTCTCATTGTCCTGCTGCATGATTTAATTTCATCCAACCTTTACCTGTTGAACATATGGTCTCATATTTTCCTCTCAATGCTTTGGAAGACAGAGGAGTTCATGGTTGACTGAATAGATGTAACTAGTCAGTATGAACAATGCTGTGCATTGTAGCTAGAGTTGGTTGGAGTTTACTGCTTAAATGGCAATAGACTCTAACAAGCTTTTAACATGGGAAGGTCAAGGTCAAGGTCAAGGTTCTTTATTTGTCACATGCATAGTTATACAAGTATAACACACAGTGAAATGTAGCCTGACACGCTCCTCGACATGAAGCAGGTGGGAAGAAGATTTAAGTGCGCAGTTTTAGGGAGGGTCCTGTTCCCCGTCCTCTCTCCTACCTGCAAAAGTGTTTATACAAGCCTCCAAATATGCCATCAGAGATCGGACATCCAAATATTTTAGGGAACTCAAGCATCCATCATTTTACTGTTAACCTGTTACACTCCTAACAGTCCTGGTTCATAGTGTCAAATTCAACTACTGAATGTAAATTAATTTTGTGGTACCAACAGCAGGATGGAAGAGACGGAAGTCAAACACAAAGTGATCATTTAATCCAGAAAGACTCCAGAATATTGCAAAGTCCAAAACCAGGGATATAAATTCATGAAACACAGAGAATACGTAGCTAGGAAGCACACAGCTATGAAACCAAGGAACTATTTTAATTTTTGACAAAGGTATCCCAAGTAAATACAAAATGCAGCTTCTAAATGTGATTTCCTTTATTAAGGGGGAAAAGGTTAATATTAAACTTTGTTTGATTTTATTTGATCTGAAACATGTAAGTGTGACAAGTATGCAAAAAAAACAAACAATAAATCAGGAAGGGGCAAATACTTTTTCATGGCTCTGTATGTAGACAACACAACAAAGAACAAAGGAAGACTGAGACAATTGAGACAATATACACACAAACAGAAATAGGTGGAGACTACACACAGCTGAAAACAATCAAGACAATGAGCAGGGGAAGATCAGAAAATTAGATACGGAAGATCAAAGAGCTACCAAAACAAAACAGGAATTCAATTCAGTTTCATTTATAAAGCATCAAATCACAACAGCAGCCACCTCAAGGTGATTTATATTGTACACTAAAAACCCTACAACAATACAGAGAAAAATGCCAACAAAACAAATAACCCCCTATGAACGAGCACTTGGCAACAGTGTGAAGGAAAAACTCCCTTTAAACAGGAAGAAACCTCAGACAGAATCAGCCTCAGGGAGAGGCAGTGACAGGGTGAGTGTGAGTGGAGGAAGACAGGACAAAAAAGACAATGTGGAAGAGAGCCAGAGATTAATAATAACTAATGATTAAATGCATAGTGGCTTGTAAGCACATAGTGAGTGAAAAATGTGAGTGAAGAAGAAACAGCATCCGCCAGCAGATTAGGCCTATTGCAGGGTAACTAAGGGAATATTCAAGGTCAGCTGAAGCCTAATCTTGAAAGTAGAGAGGCTGTCCGTCTCCCGAATAAAAACTGTGAGCTGGTTCCACAGAATAAGACACAACTAAACAAGGAGCTCAAATTAAAGCAACAACTCTGCAACTAGTCAACCAGGTATTAGACCTTTGTGTGTCCATTAATTAGACACACAAAGAACCCAACGCAAAGGATTAGCTAAAATGAAAGGCTCAAAGGAGCCTAACTATAACCAAGGGCCACTGGGGAGATATAAGAATGTAAAAAATGCAAACAACCTACATTTAAAAAGGAACAAAAAACAAAAACTCAAAGAAGAACCACTCTTAGAACCAAAAGCAATCATGAGCTCTTAAAACTCAAAGTCCTGGCTCCAGGATTGAGGGGTCATGATGACCCACAGAGCTATGAGACCAGATATTTACCCAAAAAAACTGAAGGACCTTGCTTCTGGCTGATGGAATTTTAAAATGGCCAGGAGGGGAAAAGGATACTTTTTTGAGAAAACTACTGAAAACAGTGACCTGAAATTTTCTATAATTCCTTTAAAGAAGTTGAACAAATTAATAAACATTCTTCCCTAAAAACATGAGATATTAAACAGGCAGGATTAGAGGCTGTATAACACAGCTCTGTGTAACAGTGGAGAGCGGTGTGGCGATCGGAGCCAAACGTGATGCTTCTTTATGGTCTCAAACGCAGCAGTTTGCCTGAGTGAACAAAATTAATTTGATTTCGTTTGCAGTATGAATTTGGAAGGTAAAAGCCCTTAAATGTCCAGCAGGGGTTTTTGTCTGTGGCAAGGCAGCTGGCCAGATGTAGAGTCCCCCACCACAGAAGCCCACCACCCCCACTGCACACACACATACACACGCACAACTCTCTCTTAGTTCAGCAAGGGGACGGCCGGCTGGCTGTTGGCTTGGAGGCGCACTTAACCAATTTAGCTTCCAGATGTCCATCATACAGGCTCAGCCAAAGCTCCACAGTTCTCTGCAAGCTTCACACAAATGGGTGTGAGTCTCTCTCTCTCACACACACACGCACGCACACACACCCACGTTGCATAGCTGTGATATGCTGATGTTTGCTGAGACAGATATGTATAGAATGGCACAGACATCAGATGTATAAAATTCCCTTTAACACATCACACACGCACAGCAGCACCGCTCTCCTTGTGCATATATGAGAGCGACACTTGATTGACAAGTACAGATCCTAATAAAACTGAGACTCGCTTTTTGATCATGTCTAATGATCCTCCACCATCTGGAGATGAGCAAGTTAAATACACAGTTGTTTCTCCTGATGTCTGGTCCCACTGAGACACACGCACGCACAAATACACACACACTCTCGTGCATCAGAAAATGCGCTCTTGTACGCACACGCATGCTCAGGAACGCACGTGCAAACGCTAGAATCCACTCACACAAACACAAATTCACTTTCCTTAAATGGACAGATGCTGCACCTCTAGAGGCACAGAGACCCAGCAGCTGTTCCCCAGCCAGTCAGATGGGCGACCATTGATAGTTCATGAATATTTTACACTCAGTCAAAATGGCTGCATTCCAAACCGCCTACAACAGCAGCCACATTGAACCAGATGATCAAATCATTAAACTATATGGATGGATTTCCTCCCACTGTCAGCTGAAACAAAGTTTGTTCTTCCTGGAGGTTTTGACACTGACAGAAAGTTTGTGTTGGCTTTTTAGCTTGAGCTCAGGTGTTTAGGAGAGGATGTTCACATTTATGTCTCGTAATGCCACACATTTATGGAAAATTTAGGGACCTGCATAAATCCTGGGCCACATTGCTGCTGTATTCACATGATTAATCTCAGCTGAACAGGAGGTATGAGCCTGTTATTTCACCAATAACAGGCTTCCTTTTTCTCATACAGTCCAGTGATATAGAATGGATGCACTGCACACTTCTGCAAGAAGAAAAAATGGTGGATCAGGATGCCTGGTATGCATGGAGGAAAGAGGGCAGCCAATTGAACTAATAGAAATTGCTTCCATTACGTTCTCTATTTCTCTTTTGCTGTCTCTGCCTTGGAGGATGGATTAATCTCATCTGCCCCAGGGCTGGGATTCAAACATCTGTCTGCACCCCCTTTCCTTCCCTTCATCTTCGTCTGACAGCCAGCCAGTGTCTCCCAGAGTGTCTCCCCTCTTGCATACCTCCATTATGGGCATAATTAAGGAAGCTGTGGGACATACTGTGGAGGGCTGCTGCCTGCTGCAGGTTTGGGAAGCTCAAGGATTGATGGATAAGGAGTGTCCCTAACACAGGCTGAGACTTTATGAGAAAAAAACCAATTTATGCTCTTTACTTATATCAATAAAGATGCCCAAACAATTGTCAAAGGAAGTGAGATAATGATCCTGGCTGCTGCGTACTCTGCTGCCCTTGCGTGTTGCTTTTAATGGGTTTATTTCATTATTTCAGCCCCCTGCTGCTTCGAAACTAAGCTGAACCATCTACCAGACGGGATATCTCTGCAAATGAACATTTGTTTTTTCCTGCTTGGAACATTTAGTTCATGTTCATTCAGGGCAACTTATAAGACGTGCAAATAAGCTTTAAGATCTTTATCGCCAAATTTATCATGAACTTAAATGTAGGAATCACAGCAAACTGATGAGAGCGGGAACATAGAAAGCAGTATTAATCACAGCGCAGGATACATAAATTATACAATGAGATCAGATTTAGAGCTCAGATCTTAGAGTCGCTTCTCTTGCACACTGAAATGAGCCAGTTGATGTGGTTCAGGCATCTGATGCCACCTGGACACCTTCTAGGTGAGGTTTTTAGGCCAGCTGGGAGAAGATCCAGGGACAGACCCAGGACATGTTGGAGACATAATGTCTTTCAGATGGCTTGGGAACACCACAGTGTCCCCCAGGAAGAGCTGGAGGAGGTGGCCAGGAAGGGAAGTCTGGGCATTTCTGCATCGCTGCTGCCCCAGCTACCAAGACCCAGATAAGTGGCAGAAAATGGATGGATGACTAGATGGATTTAATTGCAAATAAATATATCTTCAGTTGAGCACCCTGAGAAGTCATTTATTTTTGCATTTCATTGGGGAAAATGAGGACTGTTGAAAGAATTACCTTTAGAGGTGCTTTCAAACAGCCATCCATGTTAAAAAAAAAAACAACTTTGAATATGAAAACCCCTTAACAAGCAAAATATAATTAATGCTGGCAGCGAAAGCCAGAAGATGTGAAGCATGCAGTCCTAATATCTAAGGTATGGCCAGAGGTTTCCAGTGATTTACTTCATCTGCCAGATGCACAACATGCTTTTTCTTTGCTTTAAAAAAAAAGAAAGAAAAAGCTTTGCTCAGGACTATCTATTCCAACAAAAAGATAAATAGCAGCATCAATCACTCTCTCCTAAAAGACAGTAAAAAAGAGTGAACAGAGAAAAATAAGCACTGGGAACACAACTACAAGCCAGAGAAGCATAAAGAAAGTCTGCTTAAATCTGAAGGAGATATTTAACACTTCCAATCGTTCTTTGAAGTGATTTTTTTATATTCTAGCCTTAGGTAAGAGCTTAAACATGTGCAGATATGCAGTCTAGTACCTTTCTTGCATGTATGCCCTTTATCAGAATAATTTTTAATCAAAATGTAAAACAAGCAAAGATAAGTTGAAGTCAATTCTACTGGACAGAGAGTGAACCGGTGTGTAAAATATGGGATCTACAGCGACCTCCAGAGGCAGAAATTATAACACTTACTCAGGACAATGCTGCATTTATTCGGAAGCGAAACACATGCTGTAATTAGTCTGGCTCTATATGTTTTCCTAGAAGCATTGTGCATGATTCATGTTTAAAGGAAACAACTCTTAGCATTGTTGTCATTGTCGTAACAGACAACAGAAATGTGAGAAAGGCCTGAGTGCTGCAACATAAATATACGAGACTATTCGTAGATGTTTTGTTCTGTTCTTTCTTAATGTCCTCTGAGTTTTAAGCAGAAAGAAGGAGAACTAAACCTAAACAAAACTTCTGCTACAGATAATAAGCTCTGCTATGCATACTGGTTCTTGCATGTTTCTCTCTTCTGCCTGCCGTCTGCTTTGTCTTTCAGCTGTAAGGAGGATGAAACAGTAGTGCAGATAATTTCAAACATCAGTCTAGCTCTGCTTTCTTGGCTCACATGTTCACACACTTGGCTGTATTCTGGCATCTTTCAGTGGCAAAACAATATGTGGATCAGAGGAGGGAACACGAGAAAGGTGAAAGAAGTTTAGAAAATTGCACAGGAGTCTCTGGAGAACAGATTTCAGTACATCCAAGGCTATCTTTCTCTTTTCAGTCATCATATACAGAAGCTACAAAAGACACTTCCGGAGAGGTGAGCTTTCCAATACAGCCAAAGTGAAAAAGAGAAACTCTAAATGGCAGCGTATATTAAATATGGCTACATCTAAAATGCTTTGACTGCCATACGTTTATTGCACAAATTAGCCAACAGTTTTTAAAAGCCTGTCCTTCAGTCCAATTTCCTGCACAGGCCCCCTCGTTGAACTGCGTATTTTCGTGCATGAACAAGGGGCTCATTGTAATGCGCTGGTAACATGGATCCCTAAATTGATAGACACATAACAGGGTCATCATTCATTTGCATTTTAACAAGTCCTTCAGCTATGACACCAGATCGTGTGAATTCATTACCATACAGGGCTGCGGTTCATCCAGCCATCTATTAGTGACGCCAATTAGTTTACTGGGACAGGTTCACGAGATGCAAATAGGCCCTCAGACGCACCAAGCAGAGCTGCCCCAAACTTTTTCACATAGAGACTCTCATGACAGACACACATTCAAAAAAGGTTTTTGTCCCAGTGACCCACATCTGTGAGAAGTTGAAAAATATGTTGTAAGCATATAATTTGTGGTAAGTGGGGTAATAAATAAATTCATCTTGTGTGTCACTCTAAGCTTTAAGTCTCTGAACATCCTTATTTTGAAATCTGTGAAATGGTGTCCCTTTATCTGGACAGGAAGATATATTGCTGCTGATGTTGCGCCGTGTCCTAGATTCAGTGCTCTCTTCTCTCAGTTGTCACGTAGGAAACGTGCAACCTCAATATCTGTGAAGCATTTCGTACTGCTAAAGGCATCCATAACAAAGACTGATAAAAAAACAACTAAATTAAAACAAACCAAAAAAAAAAAGAACATCAGCTTGATTTCTGCTCGCCCGTTACTGGTGGAACAAACCAGTCCGGTGTAAAAATGTGCAACAGCCTGTTTATTGTAAACTGCCACTTACAGGTTAGACAGGCCCTGCCACCAGAAGCCTTGATGTTACTTCAGGAGGACAGAGCAAGTCACAGGTCTCCCGTGAAAGAGAAGTCCAAGACAACTCATGTGTCACCCGGGAAAGATACGGGCAGTTAAAACCTGTCAGCCAGCACAGGAACCTGTTACTTTTATTCACCCTTTTGTATCCAAGGTCACTGCTGGGCCTGTATTAGTCATTTCAGAAAAGAATTTCCTTCTTCCTCCTTTCATTTCAGACTCCGATTGACGCCTGTAAGAGTGATTTCTGGTGGAGACAAAACAAACATTTTAACTACACCTTACAGACATTTTGGATTTGTTCTTCTGACTCACACAGCTTAGGCAGCCACACTTTATTATAGGTTTTAACCGTGCTATAAGCATGAACAGCAACAGAGGCACATTAGTTTTTCTCACTCCAAAAATCATCATAGCCTCTGTTAAGGAGACAGTTTCCTCAAATATGTTAACATGTCTTTGGATTAGTTCAAATACAGATATAAGCTTTCACAGAGGAAAGACAAGTTTAAGATTTTAAGAAATTCTTGGTATTGGACAAGCTCATAGTGTACAGATGTGACTCAAGCAATCATATTATTAGTGATTAATATTTTTATTGTGTTTAAGCAGAAGATAAATTGCTGTTTAGTTCATAACATGTCAAAGAAGTAAAACAAATGATCATTTTACTGTTAACTGTGGCTCTCAGAGCTGTCTGTCTATTTAGTCACTTAATGAATAATAAAAACACATTAAATAAAAATGCCTTTAAGGCCTTTGTAACAGTTAACTGCAGATAAAATGTTAATCAGTTTTATTCTTTGTGCTTTGAAGAATCACCCTAGTTATACACTGCAATTTTGATATTATTATGAAAGTAGTAAAGCGTAGATTGTTCCTTCTAACAAATAAGACCAGGCCTGATAACATGTCTCAGATGCATTATAATGAACATGGGCTCTGAAATGTTTTGAATAAAACCCACATACTACTACTGCATCAGAGCCACACCTGGAAAAGGTTTGAGGATTTGCCACAGGAGACACTTTATAGGGAAATGACAGCGGTATTATCAATAGCTGTATTCTCAATTTTGTGGATTCTGATCTACTGCCATGGCTTTCTGATGCACCTACAGGCCAGCTGAGCCATCATTAACACTTTGTTCTTTTCCTACCTCGGCAAGTCAAAACAGGTTTGGTATATATTAGCAGGTAGGCGCCTCTTTGCAGCCACTGAGGCACACAAAATACCTTCATGGTTTGACCAAGGCGTTTTGGCTTGGGGGCCAAATAAAACATACAGGCAACATTAACAAGGGGATGCCAACATCACTTCCTTTATAGGGATGGGGGCATGTTTTTGTCCAAAGGTGCATTATGAAAAAGTGAAAGTTAAACTGTGTCTATCTGTCTATCTATCTATCTGAGGGATCAAGGTTAACTGTGTTGAAGAAACAAACTCTGAAGCAGACACACAACCTCTTTACTTTTTACTACAAGCTGCAATCACCCATTCACACACACCATACAGTATTTTTCTATCCATCACTTGGAGTGGAGTATCTTGCCCAAGGACACTTATCTGACTAGTAGATGAACTTCTCCGCATCCCTTCATCGGGCAAAGAAAACTTTTTTTATTGATTGAACAAAAAATTATATTTTTAACTGGATGGACAGCACACACTTTTAAAATGAGGTGGCATTAAAATGAAGTAAGGTAAGTGAGCAAGGTAGGTTTGTTGACTTTACATCTTCCTAATTATCTATCAACTACGTAAATACGTAATAAATTGTTTGTAACACTTGAAAATGTTTATCAGCGGTGCATTAACAAACACACTAATATAAATGCTCGCATTTGCTTACAACTACTACGCAGTATAAATAGTTTATCACATCTTCATCTGGTCATCATACATAATACATGTCCACCTCTGGAAGTGGTGCAGCTGGCTTTATGCCTGTGTCTTAAGCATTATCCAGCACCACTGGAAAACCCAACCACATGTTTTTACTTCCTGTCAAGGTGGTGCACCTGCTCATATCAGCTCCACCCCCTTAGCCTCCCTCCCTCCCTGCCTCCTACCCCCCCCCCCCCCCCCCCCCCCCCCCCCACGACACCTCTCGCTCCAGGTTTGACTACAGTACCCAGAGCGCACTGCGCCGCTCTCCACTCTCCCTCGCTCTCCGCTGCGCCAGTCCGCCTCACTGACTCGCAGAACCAGTTGGTTTGGCCCAGCTTCTTGTTTCCTGCCTTCTCACTGTGTGTGTGCTGCTGCTGCTGCTGTTGTTGTTGCCTGGTGTCAACCTACGCCGACGGGAGAAGAAGACATATCCCTCCCTCTCCTCTGTCAGAGGGCCGCTTCCAATTTGCCTTCACTTTCCTCCTCGCCGGCACCATTGGCTTCCGTGCCGTGCCAGTCAACTCGCCTCCTTCCCCAGCCCGAGTTGAGCAGCAACAGCTCGGAAACATCTGGCCGCCGCAGAGTGCTAGACTCCCCGTCCCTGCGGCTGCTCGCCTCGGCAGCCTGTTATGGAAATTAGTCCAAAGTCAATCTAGTTTTGTCTCCGAAGGAAAAAAGAGGGGATTTTGACGGAGGAAGCGGGGAAGACGGTGGACCTTCTTGTCTGTAAGTGCTGCTTCTAATACCGGAGTCCGATTAAAGGAGGCTCAGGAGAGAGAGAGAGAGGGTGGGTTACGGAGGGGAAAAAGTAGCTAAACCTTCCTTAGCATGACTGTGTTGTCTCCACGCACTAATAGTTGCTATGTTAGCCGTCCCTCCGCGGTGTTTTAGGGGCTGTTGTCATAGCACCTGGGCCTCCCGAACAACTGTAAATAGCTCAATATTGCAGCCCGTCCGCCTTACTTTTGTTAGCCGCGATCGGGCTATAGCTAGCTGCGTGGGTCAGTGTGTCTCCGTGTGTGTCTCTCCCTGTTTTTCTGTGTTTGTTGTGTCTTCTGGTAAGAAATTAATTACAATACTCCTTTTCTCGCTCGGAGACTTGTCTCTGAACAGCCTGTAAGCGGTAGCAGGAGTTGGACTTTTATGCTAATTTTTTCTCCGGACCGTGGTGGGCAGGCAGCTTGAAAATTGAGTCTTAAATTAAAACAAACTCCAGCAGACTTTCTCCTAAATTTGATAGCACTTTAGAGGTGATAAAAACGCGTCAAAGTGAGGTGAAATTGATTTTTTTTAAAGCGACTTCCAAACCGTGTAATTAAAAGAACTCCGGTGGTGAAGTTAATTAGAAGTTTAAGTTGATTAATGTGATGTTTCCCGCACTTTATTTCTGTTTTATTGACACAGTGAAATTTTTCATTACAGGAGATTACACGGCAAATATTTCTAATTAACTTACAAAATGTTGAAATGGGTGATTATGAAACAAAGAAAAAATAATATAAATGTAATTTATTTCCACATTTGTGTGCAGCTGTGATCACATTTTATTGTGGAAACTCAGTGGGCGGTGTTGCTATTATTTTATTTAAAAAAAAACACAACTTTATTTACAGCCAAAATAAAATAGAAAATAAAAGTTGCAGAGTTGTAAACGTTACAGAAAGTTTGCCCAAAACGAAAGCGAAATACAGCCGTTATAATAAGTGTAATAAGTTTCTCCCCGGCTATTAAACACCCTGCACACCTTTTGTTTTGCCCTCACTGGACTCTTTCGGCTCATTTTTGTCACCCAGTGAGTCGTTCGAAGGGTCCGGGCAGTGGTGGTGGTGGTGTGTAGGGGGTGGTGGTTGCTGGATACATGGATATATGGATGGATGGATGGATGAGCGGATGAATGAGTGAATACAAGACGAGGTAGCGGCGCTGAACCGTAAAAGAGTGGAAAACAATATCAGCTGCGTGCGTCTGTCAGTTGCAAATGTGCCGTGTTGGCTTTTGTTTATGGTAACTGGAAGGAGAAAAAGACAGAAGGAGAAGGACAGAGAAGTGCATTTCAAATGATTTTAGACGCCAGGTAAAAGAAAAGTTGTTTGTGTGTGTGTATGTGTGTTTTTTTAGTGCGTAAACTTTGCATTTCCTTAATAGTTTTGGTGGCAGTTGCAGCTTAGTGATTTTGATGTGTAAACTCCAAACACCAAATCCCAGAATATTTTAGCCGACTTGTGTTTTATTTCCCAGAGAGAGAAAAAAAGGAGGGGGAGAAGAGAGACAAAGTTGTGCGGTGTTGGTAGAATGAAAGAGGAGTCTGGTGGCAGGAGTGTAGAGGAGGCAGCATATGGCTGTAGAAAGAGCACAGCTGGAGGTAGCATCTCCATCTGAGGATGATGTCAGAGCAGCTGACAGGCTGCCATCCACCCCACCTCCTCCTCCTCCATCCCTCCACTGCCTCCACCCCTCCCCAGTCCTTTATTGTGAGTCTCAGCGGCAGCCTGGGAGAGTCAGTGCTGTGCGTGTGTGTGTGCAGTGTGCGCACGCTGTGTGTGTGTGTGTTTGTGGCTGCTGATCAGCGCCAGTTAGGAGGAGGAGGAGGAAGAGGAGGAGGAGGGAGGTGGTATCTCGTTCCCCCTCCAACATCTCCTCCACTTTGCATCTGTCCCTCGCAGTTTGAACAGCGTGTTTTTTTTTTTTTTGCTTGCCTGCCTGCCTGCCTGCCTCCCTCTTCTTCTTCTCTCCTCTTCTACCCACTCATTGATTCAGAGAGAGCGAGCAAGCAAGAGAAAGAGCAAGAAAGAAAGAGAGAGAGGGAGAGGGCGATACACAGCCATTCCCAGCCAGAGAGCCCGGCTATTCTGCTACAGTGGAGTTAATCAAGTTGATGCATACTGCTGCAGGTATCGTTTTGTGTGTGTATGTGTGTGCGTGCGTGTGTTTACAGTAGGAGAGTCCGGGATGGTGGAGTTTTGTTTTGTTGTGGGGGATCTCCGGTGTGTCAAACCAGTGTGAGAACTGCGTGAAACTGCTGGCGAGTGCTTCAGAAGTAAACGGCAAAGGTAGCCGGTGCTGCCTGTCTGAGGGGTAATTGCAGCCCGGGAGCAGTCTGCTTGTTTTTAGCTTGCAGTCGAGAGGGGTGCATTTAAAACTTAAGCTGCTGCTTCCTGTTTGAGCTGTCAGACGTTTTGTCGGGACACTTGTTAATTGAAAGGGAAGTGTAGTTTTTTGCAGTTTAATCGTGATCATAAATCATAAAAGTAAGTCTCCTTTGAAATATAGTATTTAGACATTTTAAGAGAAGACAATAAACACACATTTTAGCTAATAAATAGGCTTAAAAAACCCTAGAATAAACTGAGCAGTTATTTAATCTGTATTATCTACTTTACTTTTTTCCTGTTAATTCTAGCTCGCTGTAAAAATTACTTGAAAGCATGTGCGGTGCGCTCTACCCATTTTCCCCCTCCTGTCGGCTGGAGTAGAGGAGACTAATTTAGAAGTTGCAGATTTGAGCTGCCTGAATTGGCTAGACAGCTGTAATCGCACTCCCTCCTAGTCTTAATCTCTTTATCTGGCTAGCAGCTGCCATATGGCCCCCGTCAGCTGGATCAGATGTGGGTAAGCCTCCCTCCTCGGCCGTCCCAGCCTCTCCCTCACCCTCTCCCTCCCTGCCTGCCCCTCTGTGTGTGTCTCTCTCAGACCCCTGCCTGAGCTGGCTGGCCGGGGCCGGGTGGGCTGGGTGACTGGGCTGCTGCCCTCCTGAGTCTCCGCCGGCGGCTCCCTCCCCACCGTCGCCACCGTCGTCTTTATTTTTAGCCATCTTTAAGGATTAGGATTGATGCTGTGACGAGCAGGGCACTTACAGTGATTGTATTGTAAATCTTCTCTTCTGGGTGGTGGTGGGTGGAGGGGGTTGAGGAAGAGGGCAGTTTCTACTATGGGGCGGATGTGCGGGGTTTTTCTTGTAAGATTCAGATGGAAAGGAGTGCATGAGTGACGGCTGGTTTATATGTGTGTGCGAGTGTGTGTGTGTGTGGAAGGAGGAGGTGGTAGAGGGGTTTGGCTGGACAGTGGGGTGGGGGGGAGGTGGGAGGTGGTACACCCTTGTCCCTGTAAGTCCCCCTCATTAAAAGCAGTCTGAACAAGCCGGAGGGCGAGCACACACACACATGCACATCACACGGATGCACACACAGTCTAACACACTGACATTCTTGGTTTAGCTTCATTCAAATGAGGTGATTTAACTGCTTTGGTTAACACAGTGCAGAGCGGGACCAATGTATTTTCTCAGGCACGACAAATCGACTTGGCTAACAGGTGGGACCTTTTACACATTTCTTTTTTCTTATTGTCTTCTGGAATCAAAGGTTTTTTGCACAATTAGTTGGTAATTAATTTTATTAATTCGATAATTTCCAGCAAATCTTCTCTAAGAACACCTGCAGAGCATTGATGCAAATTTCCTCCCTTTTTTTCCCTCCACGTCTAATCTCACACCTAAAGCCGAAGCTCGCAGGTTAAACAAGGGACAAGCTGTTTTGATTTTGACAGTGCTGTTTCAATTGGCCAGTTTTGCTGCTCGACTTAGCCTGTGGAGGTGGTTGGTAGGTAGGCTGGTACTAAGTGTGTGTGTGTTGTGTTTTATATGTGAGGACAGCGTGTGCAGCTGAAAGCCGGTTACCTAAAAGGGCTGTGCCAGGCCAGGCCAAAGTGGGTTAATAAAAATAACCAGCGTAGGAGCAGCGACAATCCAGGAGTGCAGGCAGAGGAGTTGGAGAGATACAGAGAGTGAGAGCGGAGAGACCGAGTAGAAGAATCGGTCGCTGGTGGTTTACCTGAGATTGAGTCTTTGTCTTGGTACAAAACTGAGTTAGTGGTTTTTCTTAAATGAAACCATAAATTGTATTTTCTTTCTATTTTTCTTGTCTACTTTTTATTTATTTTAAATTAAGCAAGTAATTGGAGCAGAAAATGAACATTTGGTTTGATGTATGAAGGAATGTGTGCACGACTTTACGAGAATTGTTTCTGTCGATGTTGGGATGAGGAGTAAAAAAATCCGGGTTGTGCGTAGGTCATGGCTTATTTTAGTTAACTTTTTATGTGTTTTAAAATTATTATTTCATGTGTTACTCTTCCTGTTTGTGCCTTTCGTGTTTTCTTGTCTTTTTCTTGTTTTGTTGTCACCGTCGTTATATCAGATATGTTTTTTTACTGATTCTCTCTGTCCTTGTGTCTCTTAATTTTTAATCTTTTTGTGTTTTTTACCAGATTTAATACAAATTTTGTTCACAGAAATTGTGGCGTTAAAAGAAACGTCTTAGTGGTGATAAAAACTAAATCATGGTCTCTCTATTTAGCTTACGTTTTTAACTTGTTTTCCACCTTTTTAGATTCCATAGTTTTCTATTGCTCCTCATTTCATGTAATCTTGGTTGCCTCTTGTTTACCTTTTAATTCTTTATATTTTGCATATTTATGCTCATGGAAAGGTTGTTTTTTTTAATTACACCCCCTAAATGAAATCATTAAAATAACAAAAAATAAAAACTGTAGGTTTAAAATGAAAGACATCTTTGATACTTTACGAGATGTAATTAACTTTGACGCTGTGTCTGTGTGTGTGGCTTCAGGTTATGAGGACGGCAGGATGGAGTTCCCAGACCACAGCAGACATTTACTCCAGTGTCTGAGCGAACAGCGGCATCAGGGCTTCCTGTGTGACTCCACGGTGCTGGTGGGCGATGCCCAGTTCCGTGCCCATCGTGCTGTGTTGGCCTCCTGCAGCATGTACTTTCACCTTTTCTACAAGGACCAGCTGGACAAGAGAGACGTGGTGCACCTCAACAGTGACATTGTCACAGCTCCGGCCTTTTCCCTGCTCCTGGAGTTCATGTATGAGGGCAAACTGCAGTTCCAGGACCTTCCCGTGGAGGATGTGCTGGCAGCAGCCAGCTACTTGCACATGTATGACATTGTCAAGGTGTGTAAGAAACGTTTGAAGCAGAAGGCCACAGCGGAGGCAGACAGCACGCGCAGAGAGGATGACGGTGGGTCCAGCTGCTCTGATAAAGCCGATAGTCTATCAGACAGTTCCACAGGCCGGCCTGCTACTGCCGACCTGCTGCACAGCGATGAAGAGGAGGAGGGAAAGGCAGAGGGAGGGCCGCTGTGGCTGAGGCTGCCGTCTGCAGACAGACCAGGGACACCAGCTATGGCTACAACCAGTCCAGGGCAGGGTGAGACGGAGACGCAAGCAGGGGAAGGCCTGGGAGAGGGAGGAAAGCTCCTTTCTCCGGCCGGCAGCCCCACCAGCTCCACTGGATCTCTCTCCCAGAGGTCCCACCGCTCCGTGAGCTCTCGTGGGGGCCACAGGGGTAGGAGGGTGTCAAATGATGCAGCTGACTGCGTCCTGGACCTGTCAGTCAAGCCAATTGCAGGTAGCAACCACACTAACCACCACCAATCCTTTTTCAGCGGAGCAGCTACACCAGACAGCCTCCAAAGCCCATTGGCTGTTAGGGTAAAGGTAGAAAGGGGCGTGGCTTCAGATGAGGAAGAGGAACTGGGAGGTGGGGACTATGACATGGAGCATAGCGGCCTCACCAAGGCCACGGTTCCTAACACCAATGGGGGCCTGGCCCACCACGGGGTCGGAGGGCCCTTGTCGGCCCAGCGGAGGCTCGGCCTGGAAGCACACCTGTCTGCTCTGCGAGAAGCCTCCCTGGCCTCAGAGCTGGAGCGGGAGGAGAAGCCTCCAGCCACAGCAGACGATGAGGACATCCTGGGGGGCGAAAACGAGCGCGCTCAGGCTGAGGCGGCCAGCATGGATAGCTCGCTGCTGCCTTACGTCTCCAACATGCTGTCGGCTCAACACACACAGATCTTCATGTGCCCGCTGTGTAACAAGGTTTTCCCCTCACCCCACATCCTCCAGCTTCACCTCAGCTCCCACTTCAGGGAGCAGGAGGGCATCCGCGCCAAGCCCGCCGGAGACGTCAACGTGCCCACCTGCAACATCTGCAGCAAGACCTTCTCCTGCATGTACACGCTGAAGCGCCACGAGCGGACACACTCCGGTGAAAAACCCTACACCTGCACCACCTGCGGCAAGAGCTTCCAGTACTCACACAACCTCAGCCGCCACGCAGTGGTGCACACGCGTGAGAAGCCTCATGCTTGCAAGTGGTGCGAGCGGCGCTTCACGCAATCCGGGGACCTCTACCGACACATCCGCAAGTTCCATTGCGAACTGGTCAACTCGCTGTCAGTGAAGAGCGAACCTCTGGCGCTCCCAAATGTCAGGGATTGGGCGATCGAGGACAGCTCCCAGGAACTGTGGAAGTAGAAACAGACTTCTAGGTTTGGTAAAGGGAAAAAGACGGAGAGTGAAAGAAAGGCAGAGAGGCGTGGGGAGGTTAGAGGGAGGCGGCAGAGTTTGATATTCGGGGTTTAAGTGAGTCACGTTCTTGTTTGTTGCAACATCTCATTCAATAGCACTTTAATAGCACATGAAAATGTTACTACTGAGTTGTTTTTCTTTTCTTTTTGTTCCTATTTGGGGTAATTTTTGTTTTATTCTATTTTATTCTGAATCCTCATTTTTATTTCGCGCAATTTCTCTCCTGTTGGTGGTTTTAATTGCGTCTCTGGACACGGGTCCCAGTGAGAAAGTCTCGCCTTTTTGAAGAGATTTCACTCTGTTTGTGTTTCATCCCAGACACAACACTCCGATGCTGGCCAGCGTATCGGTCCCAGTTCCACAGACAGCAAAACACCACTGCAGGAGTTCAGGTCGAACACACTGAAGTGAAAAAGCATTACAATACACTAAACGGGTACTGTGATCACCACAAGTCGACGCCACCAAACACACAGTTTGAATTAGCGTGCGCACACGCGAGTGTGTGTGTGTGTGGTACTGCACTACTCTGGCAAAAATTTCACCTAACGTGCGTGAGTGTGTATGAGTGTGTTTTGTGTGTATTGATTTTATTTTCTACTGGCACGGAGGTGTCGTTGGCGAAGCGCTCCCCGCTTCTCTTGTTAAGCTCTTTGGTGTTGTGTGTTCAGGGGAAAGCTGACTGACTGACAGATAAACTGATGGCACTCATGCAATGCACAGCCTCCTTTTTTCACTTCCAGTCAATTTGAAGTATTTTCTAAAAATGAAAAGACCTTTACAAATAATTATTAATTATTATTGTTATCGATAGAATTTTTTTCTTAAATCTAGCTGGCAGTCTTTAAAACATCTCTTGTTGAAAAGTTATTTAATTTAAGGTTGTTGTATATTGTTCTGATATAGTTTAAAAACTTTAATTCTTTGCATTTTTTTAAATTAATGATTATTATTATTATTATTTTGTTACTTTTTTTGTAATGGGACCTGCTGTTGTTGCATGACATCCAAACCTGTATATTTTAAAATAAAAAATGTGAATTTGCTGTATTACTGTACACATTGTAATTGATCAAATATTTGACAACGGGCTTTCCTTTTTTTTTCTTTTCTTTTCTTTGTGAATACTATCCAGGGTGCGGTCTGTTGAAAAACTGAATATTATTCTCACGACTATGGAAAAAAAAATGCATGAAATTTTGATTTTGTCTTAAACCTTTAAGTTGTGGTTTTTGCATCGGGGAGGGGGAATGTTTGAACCGTACACTTTTGACAGTGAAAAGTCGGATATTTTGTACTCGCTGGGATCCTAGAAGAACGTTACCGAATGTGTTTCCGTCGGATGTTGAAGCGATATGATGAAGCATTTTAAGCCTGTGTCTATATGCACTGATCTTTCTGCTGCACGCGTGTGTGTGTGTGTTAATGCGTGCGTGCGCGTGTGTGTTTACGAGCGTGTGACTCGGTTAGCACCAGTCAATTTAACCTACTGAAGATCTACGTCCACCCAGCACTTCCTCCTCTTGCTCCTCCTCAGGCGTTAAATGTCTCTACTGCTATAACTTTTGTGTCCGTCCTCACCAGTTCTAAACGCGGTCGAGCCATTTCTTAATTATTTCTGCAGATTTGGGCTCTCGTTTCAGGTCTGTTGAGTGCAGTTTTTTTAAAACATTTTTTATTAAATTGTGGCTTGGCTGAAGTGTGAAGGATACGGAGGGAGGGAGTAAGGAAGGAGCGAGGCTGAACCTGAGCTGTCCTGCTGAAAGTTGAAGGGTCAGATATCTCTGCCACACTGTTGCTTCACGCTGAGCCGAGCTGTGCTGAGCTGAGCGGGGCCGTTAAACTCACTCAGCTCAGTGCAGTGTGCATTTCACATTAGGTGCAGCGGATGTCACGTCTGTGTGTGCGTGCGTGCGTGTCTGTTTGTGTGTTTCCTTTTAAAGCATAATCCTTACTTTGAGATGGATGGGAGAGAATTGGCATGCCTGAATGCACCTTTTTAAGCTTAAAGACATGAAATCAGATTTTTTGCTGAAAAGATGCCTTTATTTAAAAAAAATAAAAATAAAATTACATTTCTGATGCTGTGATGTATTTGATACTGTAAAGCATTGAGAAATGGCTGTTGAAAATTTTGTGTAAATTCTTGGAATTTATTGAATTTATCTATTTTGATCATGTGATTAGAAAACTCTTGTATGTAAATGTTGCGTTTAGGTCAGGGCTACATCAGTTTCTTCTTCTTTTTTTCTTGTTTTTATTGAAATTTCAAAATAATTGGTCGAGCGTTTATACAATCCAAAAACATTTTTCAGAAAGATACTGACACTCCACATTACCCCCCCCCCCTCTCTCACTCACTCAAATATGTATGTGTGTGTGTGTGTTAGTGTGTGTGTCCCCGCAGATGTGCATGTGGTGGGTGGGGTATATGTACATGCCGCCCCGTCATCTGGTGGCACCTACAGGCTCTGCCAATGCAACAGTGTGGGTGACATTGCGACAGTTTGCACCACATCGTCTCATTTTTGTCCCGAAATGTTATTTCTTCACTGGCAGCGTCTCTGCATATGGGCTCCCTCCATCCTGCTGTTGTTTTCATCATTACTGCTGGGGGTTTTTTCTCATTTTTTTCCCTCCCCGTTCTGTTCCTCTGGTTTTACTTGACCGCCTTAAACTGCTGTAGTCCGGGCTGTTATTTTATTTTTAAAAGTGTGAGTGTGTGGGGTGGAGTGGCGGGAGTGATGTTAACCACTCAAGACGCTGTGAAGTAAACCACCCCGACTGGACATCTCCATCTTTTTGCTGTGCTTACTTGAAAACAAAAGGGGATAGATTGGGGGGGGGGGTTTTGTTGGGTTTTTTTTAAGTAAGGTATAAAAATAAATAAAATTAAAAAAAAAAAATCAAATGTCATGGACAGTTTATGGTAAAGAACATGAAGGGTTGGAGGGTGGGGAGAGGGCATGAAATGACTGAGTCTGTTTTGAAAAAGGACAATCACTGTCTGGGGGCGGGGGGGGGGACAAGCAGATTTCAATTGAGATCTATTTACTCCCTGTTGAGATTACAATTTTTTTCCTTTGCTTTTCTTTTATGTTCCTTTTTTCAGATTTAGTCATTTTAGCTTTGACAATCATAGTTGGGTTGATTTTTTTTTCTCTCAAGGGGAGTAAATTCTAATTGTGTTTAGTTTTGTAATTTTTTGGTGTGCTGTTGTTGACATTTTTAAATTGTGTGCAAACTGCAATAAATTATAAGAATCTTGAAATTCAACCCATGTGTGTGTGAAGCTTTTTTCTTTTTTGTGTTTAACTTTACTCATAAAAGTCACAGTTTCCTCGCTGCCATTAAAATAACGAAGATTAGCGACATTTAACTCTGTGTGTGCGCGCTCACGAGTTACAGGTTGCATGAGGGCCAGTTGGGAGGTCTTGGCATCCTGCTCTGCAATGACTTGTCATGTGGGTGGAAGCTGTGCACGTGTGTGTGTGTGTGTGTCTGAGAAGCTCTACAGCGAGCCGTGCCTGGACACAGCGTGGTGGCCTGCACACTCGCTGTGTGTGTACTCACACAGCTCCTGATATATATCTGCAGCACTGGCTGAAGTGTAGGCTGCATTTGAGAAGAAAATGTGCAGCAGCTTGTTGAGATCCAATCCCCTGCACCACACGCACACAGCCTCTTCCTAAAGGTTCTCAGGCACAGGTTTCCAGTAAAGAAATCAGCTTTAGCTAATGTCTTGCTGCTCAGTAAACCGGCTCTTACAGATGCATTAAAAGCCCCTGCACTCGGAGGCCAAGGAGCAGCGTTCATTAGGCCACAGATGGCCACTTCGATAAGCCCCCAATGCACACTCACGTGATAAGCTCACTCCTAATCTTTATGACATTTTCCCCTGTCTGATGAATGCCTAATGTCAGTTTAAGAAACTTGGAAGTGTTAAAAAGATTTCAGTGTGGCGTCCACTTCAAGGAAAGTTCAATATTTCAACTTTGCAGCTATTTTACTAGGTGAGGTTACTCACAGTGGCTGGCCATTATTTGGAATATATTTATTTTATTATAAAACTTGTCAAAAAACAGTAGGAGACATTTCATTTTAAAAGAAAAAACACCCTTTTTTCTCAGTTGAGATATCGAGACAATGTAAAAAAGTCTCTTTGAGATACCTTCTTTAAATCTTCAGAGGCAGAAAATACATTAACCCTCTCCTTTGCTCCTGCGCTACTTGGTGATCATTAATTGCAATCTGCAGCGTTGTAAGTGAACATCTGCTTGTAGACAACTGCGCGCTCTCTCTCTCTCTCTGTATGAGGAGGCCGTGCGAGGTTTGCTGTGAATGTAGGTCATTAATTTGTTTCTGTCCTTTGTTTACTTAAGGAAGGGGGGACAAAGGGGCAGCTGCAGAACCATTTGGCTGTGCCCAAGGCGGGCCAGCTCAACATGTTGGGAGGCTGAGACCAGCTTGGGCTCCTGTCTGGGGCCCGGGCCCCTGCACTCTGCTGGTTTGCGTGAGGGAGCGGACTCTGCCAAGCTGCCAGGGAGGACTCTCGTACCAAGGGAGGGAGGAGGGAGGAAGAGATAAAGAGAAGAGTGTCATGTGGACATGTGGAAACGTCCTGATGTTTGGCTGTTGTGTCTTGGTTTGTCTCTAAAATGACATCTGCAGGTTGAACAGAGAAAAAAAAGGATTCTTTAACTTTGGAACTTCTAAAACTCAGCTCGAGACAGATGTTTACGTCTTAAAACTCCATAGCATGCAAATACCAGACTGTTATGTTTTTGCTTTGTGTAGCAGTGTAAAAAGATTATTCATGTATTTATGTTCAATCCATTAAAAAAATGGATTCTCTTCCTGTGCATAAAAATGAATCTGTTTAAATGTACAGTAAAACGAAAGCTCCATAACAAACAGGATTCAAGCTTATAGCCTTGACGAGACGGCAACGCTATTCACGCATTCATTCAGAGCTTATAGCGCAATGACGGGAGAAAAGCTTCCTGTATTCCTTCTCATGTCGGGGACTTGTTGATTTGCCATGAAAAAGGAAATATTCCCAGGACAGGTCGAAGCACAGAAGAACCGATGGCAAGGGAGCGAAAGAGGAAAGCTGGGACAAACCTTTGTGTGTGTGTGTGTGTGTGTGTGTGTGTGTGTGTGTGTGTGTGTGTGTGTGTGTGTGTGTGTGTGCAAGTGATCTAGGATTGTCTACATATTTAAAAGAGCGCCTTTGTCAGGCACTCAGCACAGCAGGACAGAAGGCAAGCAACAAGCGGCCTGCCTGCAGCAGACAATACAGTGGCACTACACTGGCTGGGGTGGGGTGGCTGAAATGGGGGAGGTAGTGGATGTGAGGGGGGAGGATTTTTGGGAAAATCAGGGGGCACAGTGTCCCAGCAAGCCATCCATCCATCCAGCCGCCCACCGCACTCTCGTCCCCCTCCTCTGCCTTCCTGAAAACAAAAGGCGATGCAACTCGAACTTGAATATCTGTGTGTCTCTGTGAGAAGGGGCCCCAAATACCACTTACACATAACCCCCCCAAAACCACGGCAACCCCCATGCACATCCTCCACACATACAGCTACCTCACATAAGAGACTTATTGATGAGCAATTTTCACACGTTTGCAAGAAACACACATTAGTAACACAGGTTTATATAACCTGTCATCTAGCACACACACACACACACGCACAAGCACAAACACAAAGGCCTCCAGCTGGTATGTCTTCAGGGCTGGGCTACGATGGGATTAAACAGTACTTGTCCTTTGTGTAATTCTTGTATGGAAGGAGAGCAGCCATGAACTCTCAACAGAGACAGAATGGTAATGAAAAAGGAGAGAAAGAGAGAGAAGGAGATGGAGAGACAAATCTTTGAATCACAAGGACTTATTTGAAGACGAGGCGTTTGCGATAAAGAACCAGATTAATTGGATTTAAGGTTAAAGCAACAATGAAGCCCCACAGGCAGAAATGAAAGCTTCTCTTTCATTCATCACCCTCCACACTTCTGCCATCCTCTCCCAGCTGTGCGTGCATGTGTGTGCGCGAGTGTGTGTGTGGTAGATAAGGGGCATTAACAGGGTGTGTTCGGGGTGTTGTTGTGAACTGCTGGCACCGGTACACATGTGCGCAACTCAGCACTTTATCACCGCCATGGTGACCTGATGAGGTCACGCAGGGAGAGGACCTTTAGTGTCACTAACTCAGCCTGTCGGGCTGCTGCTGTCTTCTGTGGTAACGCTGTTACTTTACCGGGTGTGTGTGTGTGTTTGTGGACATCTGCTGCACGTACCTGCTGAGCTGTACACATGTATAAACACACACATACACACACGGGCGACGAGCGAGCAGCAGTTAGCCAGCTGTGGCGGTGTTGCGGAAGAGTCAAGTTCATTCTCCCTGTCGTGTCTTTCCTCCTGCTGTAACGCAGTGGAGACGTGATAAAAGAGACAAACTGCAGTCTGGGTAATAGCGTAAATCCCTGCAGTTGTGTGTGCAGCTTCTTATCTAGCAGATCCCAAAACTCACAGTCCAGTTTGATGTGTCTCAGCGCTGTCAGGATGCGGTACATTTTCAAATCAGTAGGAATAAGGCACAGTGTGTGTCTCACATCCAACTGTCAGTTTATAATAATAGCTAAATGTTTAGGGTTTGAAGCTACAGAGACGTGCTGTCAAAAGAAGGCATCAGCCCATCTCAGCTCAGTGGTTCAATAGAATTCGAACAAAATGTGCAGTGACTAAGTTGATTTAGTTTTGTTATGAGAAGCGTACACACAACACACCTGTCCAAATATTCACACAAGAGGAAACAGCAAAACAAAGCACAGGTTCAGTCTGAAATCTATTCTAACAAAGAGGAAGGTAGAAGGTAGCACTTTACATGGATGCATCACGTATATGCAATAAGCCATACTTGTGTTTAAAAAAAATATTAAGTGTTACAGATACAACAATATTGTTCGTTCACAGCTCCTATATAAGAAGATAACAGTTTATTGACTCGATGACTGCAAAAAATGAAAAAACAAAACAAAACACAGATTCAACAAAACAAGCTTAGTAAAGGTTAAAAAAGGAGAAACTAGGCACGTTATTTAAACAATTATTTAAATAAAAAAATGCGTTATTAAACATCGTTGTTCCTTCATGTTTTTGAACATGTTCATGTTGCACATTCACACAGAGGAATATTAACACATAATGTACTCACTTTAAAACACACGGCCAACAGGAGATCAGACGAGGCAGATGGCTGCCCTCCCTGAGCCTGGTTCTGCTGAATGGTAAATGGACTGGTTCTTATATAGCGCTTTTCTACTCTGTCCGAGCACGCTTTATACAGCTAATTCAATCACCCAATCACACCAGCACTTCTAAGCTTAAGTGCTAAGTATTTAACATTCATACACATTCACACTCCGATGGATGCATCGGAGAGCAACATGGGGTTATTATCTTGCCCAAGGATATTTGGCATGCAGACTGGAGCAGCCTGGGATCGAACCACTGACCTTCTGGTTAGTGGCTGATCCGCTCTGCTACCTGAGCTACAGCCACCCCTAAAACATGCGGCCACCCCTGCTGAAGGTTTCTTCCTGTTAAAAGGGAGTTTTTCCTTCCCACTGTCGCCATGTGCTGGTCATAGGTTTGATTGTTGGGGGTTTTCACTCTATTAGAGTAGGCTCTTTACATATTAAGGGCTTTGAGGCAACCGTTGTTGTGATTTGGCGCTATATGAATAAAACTGAATTGAACTGAATGAATTTAATGTAAAGCTATATATGCACTGCGCTTATATTTTTAACTGTGAAAATGTTACCTACATTGAATTTGTCTGCTATTTGAGAATAATGGACGGCTGTGTAAAGTCATTTATGACCCTGAAAATATATGTATATATATTCTGACATTATAGGGTGGGTTGGTTGCATGTTTGAATGGACGGATGGAAGATTTTATTGTAATTTTCCACTTGCTAATCATTACATTTTGCAGTGCACCAATGGTTAACAGACACAAAGATTTACTGCTGCAGAAGCTTGCATCCTCATTCTAACTGGTTTTGCATAATAATTGTATAAATTAATTACACTGATGATTTAGATATCTGTCATAGATCACTGAGACAGGAGAGGCATGCTAAACACAAATACAGCCATCGAAGAAAGAAGTGTTCCTATAGAGAATGAACTAGGTTACAAGCCACAAAGTTGCACAGGGTAAAAATAATCAAATTACACTTCTTTCAATGAAGTTTTGTTGCACTGTCAAAGTAACATCATATATGAGTAGTTTTCTAAACACTTAGCATTAAAATAAGAATCCACTTTCTGCCATCTTTTGATGCGGCGCACATAATATCTAATACTATACAGTGTATTGGGATTATTTATTCTTCGTGCTACACGAAGGAGGGACAGACACACTGAAACATATTGACTCTGCTTACTATTCAGATAAAGATCTCTGTAGTTTTCTTAACATACTTTATCCACTGAAATCAATCATAAACAAGCCCGGTTTTGTTTAAGGTATAAAACAGCACATATCTGTTGCGTCTGTTTTCAGCAACTTAAATGTGTAATCTTTTGCTCCTACTGCCTTAAGATAATCTTGATTTCATAGACAACTTTGGGCAATTCTGATGTGAAAGCATAAATTAGACCCAACATATTGAACTATTATCTCAGCCTGCCAACGGGGAAATTGATTGCAGGAGCAGAAAATAAATTTATGCAAGCAATATGTCGAAACATGTCCGCTGCGTCATTTATTTGTCTATTTATCATATGGCCGACGTTTTCTTGACACGAGGAAAGACATTGAAAACACTCCTGACAGCAGAGAATGTGCGTGAGATGAGTTAAACAGCGCACACGCGTGTATGCGTGCAGTTAGTGTGTGTATTGTGTGTGTTTGTGTGTGTTCTCTCACCCTGTGATGCCAACCTCTCCGCACCCTCCCAGCTCTGGCCAGGCACGACCCATCTGTCACATTCTTCCTTCCATCCCTTCTTCCATCCCTCCCCCATCCACCACACTCTGTCCATCCCTCCCTCTGCGTATCCATCCTCCTTTTCCATCCCCCCTGTTTCTTTATTTACCTCCATCCTTCCATCACCATCGCTCTTCTCCTACTTTATCAGTCCTCTCTGGAAAGTCCTCTGTTTTTCTCCTCAGAAGTTCCTTTTCAGTGTTTGCTCATCTCTCCTTCACTGCTTTTCTTCCACCACTCTATCTTTATTGTCTTTGTCAGCTCTCGAGTGCCTGCACAGGCTTAAACTGATTAGAAAACAAAACAAAACATGTGGCCACTCCAGCTTGTGTAGCAATAATAATAGTAATCATCAAAAGATAACACAACCAAGCCTCAGAGCTTTTTTCCATTGCAGCCCAAGGTAGTCGGGGCCAACGTGGGGCCCTGCAGGCCCATGTAGAACCCTAAGGCCCAGTGTTACTGCTCCATGCTGAACCAAAGTGATCCAATCTGGGCTAGAGAGACAGGGGTCCTGCCTAGGGAACTGGCACTGTCTGTGTATGTGTGTGTGAGTAGTGTAGCATCAGGGGTGTAGCCTGGGGTGTACTGGCATGGCTGTGCATTGGATTATTGAAGGCAGCTTGGGACCATCTGTATGTTGGTAGGGAAGAAGTAGAGAAGGAGGAGAGGAGAACAGAAAAGAACCAAAGGAGTGAAAGTGAGCTATAAAAGAGATGTTTTCCTTCTTTGTGTATGCATCTTTGATTTGTTCTTACACTGCTTCTGTGCAAACTAATCCAACACAGGTGAATTCACCTGCCTCAGCTTCATGATCATGAATACAGAATTTATTGTCAGGTCATCTCATTGCATAAAATAAGTGGTTTCCAAATATGAAATCAGATTTTTTTGGGAGATGGCAGCAAACTTTACTACCAGAATGCGGCTGTTGGAGTGGTGGAGAGAGGGTGATAAAAACACAGAAAGACAAAAACACATGAACATAAATGAAACACATGGTGCAAAAACATGAACTGAAAAGGATAAAATGGGAAAAAAAATTTTTTTTTTGAAATGCAACACATGTGAGACGAATTAGGGCAAGACATGCAATTACAATGGACGGAGGGAAACAATTACAGGAAGTAAAACCAAACATGACACAAGAGATCTTCAAAGTAAAACAGGAAGTAACCAAAGGACAGTTAACTGACACTGAAAGCTGAAGGCTAACACTAAACTTGATAATAGAGACAAATGAATGAGGTGCAACCACAAAACTTCACAAAGACCAAAGTTGGGAAAGTGGAGCACCATGTTTTGAGAAAACCAAACGCAGCTCATCAGCACAAACACCTCACACCTAATGTCAAACACGGTGGTAGAGGAGCAATGATTTGGGCTTGTTTTGCAGTCACAGGACCCGAGCACCTTGCAGTCAGTGAGTTAACCATGAACTCCTCTGAATCGTATTTCAGAATCAAATATGAGGCTATCTCTCCAAAAGCTGAAGCTTGGCCAAAACTGAGGATGAGTGTGCATTATCACCACCACTTCTCACTTCTAAGACTTTACATATTGATACTTAGGACCATAGTGGTTTTAATGTGCAGATTAGTCAAATATTGTTCAATAGGAGTCACTGGACATTGATGTCATGAATTTAGGGGCAAAAATGCTCAGCTGGTATTGTCACATTCATAGGAGGCATAACTGGGATAGCTAAAGAAGCTAAGGAAAAGACTGGTTGAAAAGGGAAATTTGCCTTTTAACGTGTGCTTTAGGATGTGAAAGGATGTACTGAAAACAAACCATGATCCCCTCCCAGACCTCAAACACTGAAGATGTGATTCATGTGATTGTGCCATCTGCCAGCCACACTACCTCCTGACTTGGATGTATGTATGTTTTTCTTCCTAATCATGTTGAAAATTGACCCTAAACCTTCACCATGTGTCAGGAAGTGTCGCTAACAGTGGTGTTAACGGAACCTTCTGCATTAAAATGACCAGGAGAGATTCAAGACCAAAGCTTGTCTGTGAAGGTTCTCAGTCATCCAGGTCAACGTAGTCAAAGGAGCTTGCAAAGAAAAGCGTCTGGACTTCTTTAAGTTGCTTGAAGACGTTTCACCTCTCATCCGAGAAGCTTCTTCAGACCAAAGCTTATATAATTTATTGGATAGTGTAACAACATGAGGAAATAATCCACGGACTAACTTGTGTACCCCTGCAAACTATTTACAGACACTGGTTCACACAAAGCCTCTGTCAGTGCGCCCCAGGGCAGCTGTGGCTACAATGTAGCTTGGCATTGCCAGTGTGTGAATGTGTGTGTGAATGGGTGAATGACTGAATGTAGTGTAAAGCGCTTTGGGGTCCTTAGGGACTGAGTAAAGCGCTATACAAATACAGACCATTTACCATTTACCAAATGATGAGTGATGATGGGAACAAGTATGCAAAGAAATGTCGCATGCAACCTGATCACTAAATTTGTCTTGGACCGCAGTTTTTACTTCCCCAGTTTAGATTCCAGTGTGTTTTATGAAAAGCAGCACAAGACCAGTGAGTGTTGTGTCACTAAAAATTAAGTTGGTAGTCCTCTTGACTTTTTATAAAAACAAAAAACAAAAACAACAACTGGCAGCTCAATCAGAGATCAGTAGTATTAAAGAATATTTTTGAGGTTACAGCAGAGAAGGATTTTGGCAGTTTGATGCGTGATACATCTTCATAAGATCCCCTGGAGTCCAGATGCTGGTTGTAGTGGAGTAAAGCCAGCATGTGGTTGATGGAAACCTTTAGTTCGGGACTTCTGGAGACTGACAGAATTGCAATCATATCCAAAGAAAAGCATCCAAAGACTGATTGGCTTGAGGGAAGGGGCTGAAAAGATCATCAATCCAGTATGGTGATGTCTGGTAAATGGAAATGTGAGGAAATAAACAGAACAAGAGAAAGTAGTAAATACTCAAAAATAAAAGGAGGAACTATGTTCCTTCGATAAGGACACAGCACTTACTGTGCTGTGATTTATTCACGGCTGTTTCTGGATGCAGGTCAGTATCAGTCCAAATGCCATCGATGCATCACTTTTTCAGTGAGTGGACAAAGCAAACACGCTTTAAAAAAGTCCAAAAATAACTCACTTTGGAAAGATTTTATTTCTATAAAACACCTCAAAGCTCGAGCTCTGTATGTTGTGCACAGGAAACATTTTGGATGAGTAAACGTGCAGATCAACATTAAAGAACCAAACAGCTGTGTGTGTGTGTCTGTGTGCGTCAACGTGACATGTAAGGTTGTGTGTGTTCATATAGTGGGCTTTCCAGAAGGTCTTCACAAGAAGGCAGACAGGCTGGCAAGCAGCTGTGGTTGTAACTCTCTTTTTTCCTCATACACACACACACACACACACACACACACACACACACACACACACACACACACACACACACACACACACACACACACACGCATGCACACACAAAACACAAGCTGTTGTTGCTTAACGACTGGGCTGCTCCGGAGCACATCTGCACTCTGCATTATCATTAGCTCTCTCCCGCATCCCCAGGATCGCTGACAAAGTGAACAATACCGACAATCACCCCCATCAGCTGCGGCCATATGGGCGCCATCCATAGCCGTAGTCCCCCACCTCCCCCGCCCCCCTGGCTGGCTAGGTGGATGGAATGGGTGAGGAGCAGAGTTGTTGGTGGTGGTGGTTGTAGGGAGTGGGGGGCATGGCAGCAATTGTACCAGCATCTGTTTGGCACCCTCTTGCTCACACTGCCACTTTTGAAGATGAGTCGGCTGAGCGTGCGATGAAGAAAGTTTCTTTTTTCTGCAGTCCTGATGTGAGCGTGTTGTCCTCTTTTTCCCTAATTATCTCCCCCCCCCCCCCCACCCATCTCATTTGTTCCTCCTCCTTTGCAGCCTTCCTCGGTTTCTCCCCTCTCTCACCTTCTCATTTTCCTCCCCTGGACAGTTAAATGTATTGCCAGGTACGCTCCTGTCTGCTGCATCTTGTAATTTCCACCACCTTAATCCTCCATCCTAATGGGCTGGGAGGAGGAGGAGGAGAAGGGGAACGAGATATATGTGTGTGTGTTTGTAGTGGGGGAGTCGGCCCAGATGGCACAACAAGGTGCGCTCCACCACTCTTCTGCTAGATCCCCAAATCTCTCCCTTCCTGTGGCCCTCTCTCTGTCTTCCCCTCCTCTTGTCTTTTCTCCCTCCTGGACTTTGAACCCAGCTGGCGGAGGTGTTTTTTCTGGGATCAGCAGCAGAATCCTTCACTGCTGTTCTAATTATCTTTCAACTCCAAACCCCAACTGTATATCATTCTTTTATATCCACATTCCTCTCTAACTCCTCTTTCTCTCTCTCTCTGGGATCACAAGCAGAAGCTTCAGTCAGTGTTTAGAGATTTTTGGAAAAGCACAACATTTCGCCGCCCATGTGTCACCTTGTGATTAGCATTTGTTGATGTAGAGTTTTACTCCATCACTTTATCTGCCTTTGTTTCTGTATAAAACATGGAAAAGGTTGAGCAGCAGTGGTTTTTCTTCTCTGAACGTCTGCTCGGCGGTTCCTTATAGGAGGAGGAATTATTTGGCTACTGTGCAGGATCAAAGGGGATCATAAATTCACTTTGACTGGATGCAGAAAAGGTAAGAATGTGCCCAAAAGCTTGCATATTATTTCAATATTTACACAGTGATATAGGTGGAATTTTTTTTTTCTTAATCTGAAGCTCAGTGTTTGATACTGTAACTGTAAACTCAGCACGGCATAAAATCACTTAATGAATTTGATCTGACAATAATTTACCCAAACAGCAATCTTTATTTGGAGACACATTTTAGGGTCCTGATTTGTGAACAGTCACAAAAAAGATTTTCACAAGATGCCATGAAGAAAAAGGTAAGTACACGACATGAGTCAACAACTTGTAGAACCACTTTTAGCAGCAATAACTTCCACTGTTTACTATATGACTTTATCAGTGTCTGACATCATTGCAGAGACATTTTTTCCCACATTTCTCTATAACGTTGCTTCAGTTGATTGAGATTTGTGGCCTCTCTTAGGGTCCTGCTGCAGCATTTCAATCAAGTCTGAAGTCTTCACTTTGACTGGGTCATTGCAACACCTTCATTCTTTTCTTTTGCTGCTGCGCTTGGGATCATTGTCCTATTGCATGACCCATTTTTGGCCAAGCTTTAGCTGTCAGGCAGATGGTCTCATGTTTGATTCTAGAATTCATTAGTAGAGAGATGATTTCATGGTCGACTCAATGACTGCAAGATGTCCAGATCCTGTGGCTACAAAACAAGCCAAAATCATTACACCCCCCCATCACCGTGCTTGACAGTTGCACTGAGACCTTTGAACTGACACGCTGCGTTTGGTTTTTAACACACCTGCTGCTGTATATCATGACCAAACACTTCCACTTTGGTCTACATTGTTCCAGCAGTCTCGTTGTTTGTTCAGATGCAACTTTGCAAACAATGTTCCTTTTGGAGAAAAGATTTCCCTTTTCCACTAGTGCCTACTCAGCTCAGCTCGACTCGACTCAATTTGGTTTTTATGGTAAAATACACAATATACACACAAAGACGTGAGCAAACTATGATAACACAAGGGAAGAAATAGGCATACTTTATCTAAAACATGCTATGTCCAAGCATCCACTTACCATTTTTCCCTGGCTTTCAACAGCAGGCAACTTTTCCACCAGGTCCCTCTTGGCCTTTAGGGACATACTGTATGTACCTAAAGAGGGCACATAACAGGAAGTAGTTCAATTCAAACACCTTTGGACTCCTGGAAATACTCTGTTTGGTTGAGGTGAGACAGCCTTCTATATAAAGCAGTTTGCCCACTTCCCAGTGGTGAACGCGCCCGAACATTAGCTGCTGTGTTCACACTTCGGGAAAAACTGGACAACACATAGGATATTTAGAGGGGAGCTCAGTCGTTAAAGACTGTCCATTGTTTGATCTGATTGCTTCTCACATTTTTGTTCTCATATGCACCTCTGTGAGGCAGAAAAATTCAGGGCTGCGTTGCATGAAATAGCACAGGTAAGATGAAAGCAGACTGAGAATAGCTTTATAAGTAAAAATATACCAGCGGCTGAGCCCACGGGAGGACCATCTGACCTGAGAATACAACATGCAATGTAGGCGAAGACTGAGGTTTACTATGAATATCACTGACCCATGGTATAGAGTAACCATGCAGTAAAGATACACACACACACACACACACACACACACACACACACACACACACACACACACACACACACACACACACACACACACACACACACACACACACACACAGGTGCCAGCTGATCTTTGCAGGGGTGCACATCACTGGATGAACAGTTTTATTTGCCATGTGTGGCTGCTACCAGGCTTTTATTCTGCTGAGTCAAAACAGGAAAAATCAGCCCCCAGCCACTGCCCATCCAGGTGTGTATACATGAAAAGGAGGGGCTCACATTCAACGCACAATGACTGTGTTTGTGTGAGCACACTCTCAGAAAATAAAGTACCTGATTGTACCTTTAGGGGCACAATGACTTCTTACTAGGACAATAACTGCCCTAGACAAAGCATACTTATTTGGCTCTTTATGGTTTATGTCACATGAAGACCTGCTGTCAGCCTCTAAGATGATACAAAAACTGACCTTTAAAAAACATAAAAGTGCAACACATTAATTCATGTTTATTGATTTGCACACATTGAAACTGAGTGACATTTAGAGAACATTTTTCTGGTTTTACCAACTCAAAGCTTTTTCTAGCGCTCTCATATCGTACACCTGCACTTTTAGGCAAAATCAAATGAATTAATCCAGTGGGGCTTTTTGTCTGTTGCTTTTAGGAAAATGTGAGAAGAGATTAATCTTATTGTTCTAACTTTTATTCATCTTAAATGCAGTTCTGACTCCCTTTCATTCTTATTCTCAAATTGTGGGCTGTGATAATGTTTTGTCTTTTGGAGTTAGGCATGCCAGAGGAAAGCCACTAAATTTACCTAATGTCCACAAAGGCCCCAGCGAAGAGTTAAACCACCGTGCATTAGATTAAATTAAACATTTCAGGTTGTATTAAAGGCTTTTATCTGAATACAAAGGTAAGGAAACAGCAAAACTTTATAATCTAAGAATAAAATGAGCATACATCCTAATATTGCACTTTGAAATCTAGAAGAAATGGTGCAAATATGCACATTTCTGACACATAACTGCTTTGCGTAGATTGTACCTGTTGGAGTTTTACTGTACTCCTGTTTATGGGCGTGTGTGTCATTTCATGCGCATACCCCACTCTTCTTCAATCCCTCTTTGCCCATAGAGAACAAGCGCCTCCTGGGCAAATATTTAAAGTCAAAACAGGCTGGGCCCATAAAAAGCTGAGAGGTGGTGGTGGTGTGGATACATCTGTCGGAGGGGGAGAGATGAGAGGGGAGAGCTGGGTGGAGAAGCGGGGTGGCAGCAGCTGCCGAAACGAGTCTGGACACTGCTGACGCCAACACCTGTCCATACTGGGGACACGCGGCTAGCAAATGTCCAACCACAGCCCCTCACACACACACACACACACACACACACACACACACACACACACACACACACACACACACACACACACACACGCACAAATTTATCACAAACTGTGGAATAAGCTGTGTGACACACAAACACACATACATAAAAGAGACACATACACAACCAAGACACACAGAAAACACACCTAATCCAACCCTTTGTAGCGCACCACAACCCTTTCCTCTGGCTGACCCCCATCTGCTGCATCCCGAGGGAGCGTGTGAGTGTGTGTGTATCTCTCTGTGCGCGCGCGTGTGTGGATGTGCTTGCATGTGTGTGTATGTGTGTGTAAGGGTAGGAGGTCAGGGGAGGGGACAGGCAGGCGTTGGCCCCGGCTGCCCATTGATCAACAGCTGCTAGGCTTCTCATGCTGGGCTGGACGGCTGGGAAGGCGACAGCAGCTGGGCTGGAGAGAAGGTAAAAGCTCAGGGCCAGAAGCTGGGACCCTGAGGTTGGAGTCGAGGTCGGGGCTAGGGGGTTGAAGCTTACAGGCTGGAAGTGGGAACAGAGTTGAAGCTGGGGGCACATTAAAGGCCAGACAGGAGTGAGTTTTCAGCTGAGGGGAGGGGATCAGTAGGGGTAACAGGCTAGGGACAGAGCTGCCAGAGATGAGCAGCGAGCCCCTTGGACAGCAGCCAGATGCTGAGCAGGGGATGGATGCCAGAAAGAAACAATGAGGTTGGATCAAGTAGAGTTTGAGCCGGGGTGCGCTTGAAACAAACTATGCAGTCCACTTCTGAATCTAAAAGAAAACCCGCTGGCTTACTAAAAGTAGGTGAAACATAAATGCGGTTTACTGACAGTCACTCCTCAGATTTACTTACCACATTGTGAAATAAAAGAAGAGCGTGAGATCTGGAGAAGCTACAAATCCAGCCTACCGTCACACCTCCACACACCTGACCAATCACGGAGTGAGGCGGGCATGAATGCAGCATTGTCTGGATTTCTGAAAGTTAGACAAACTCTTGGCGTCTATGAAGAAGCAAAAAAAAACATTCTGCAGTACAAAACAAGGGCAAACATCTAGAATAAGACAACAAAACTAAAGCATTAACATAACCTATGTGTTATAGTACAAATGAAACAGGACATTAGTGTGTTTTTGATTGTCGTCGTGAGCAAATGAAATAAACCAAACTTCAAACTCAGATGAAGTTTGTTGATTTTTTATAGACTGAGTGAATAATTAGGGGATAGAGCAAAAAATATGGATAAAATGAAGACATCCAAGTTAAAGAGATCCCCGCATGCATGCAATAGGATAATAAGAACAATCAGAACTTTTTTCCCTCTGAAAATTAAAGGGCAGCTCTTGTGCTCTTCACCTGCCTGTTTTTGAATAGAAGCATACAGTTGATCTGGTCTTGCTACTTTGTTTAGGTGAATAAGGAAAAAGCAAGATGTTACAGATATGTAAGAGACATGAAGAAAAAGCAGACACCCTTGAAGTTTGCACCGCAACTGCTCGAGATTGTTGTTCGGAAACCGTAAACTGAGGGCTGGTGTGTGCTGGGGGCGGTTGAGAGGCTGAACAGGAGCTGATATAAGAGCTGACAGCTGTTAGCAGCGCCGGTCGTCACACATCTGCTGTGATCGGGCTGTTTTACAGAGCGGCCACAGTTCAGGAGCTGAGAGGGGAGGGAGGGGCTGGAAAACAGGAGGAGAGAAAAACTGAAGCAGGTGAAGGAGGGTCAAAGAAGCTGGTGAATAAAAACAACTTTACAGGCTTTTTACAGCCACGCATTCCTCAGAGGGGTCAGAGTCACGGGTGGAGGGTCATTGGGTTGCTCAAGAAGTGGTGCAGAGCGATCAAATAAATGGTAGCGCTTGATAAAATGAAAAGGCAAATAAAAGACTGTGTGCTGGATTTCGTAGATAAATGAATAATAACCTACAAACTTCAGATAGAAGACCTGACATCAGCATGACTTTACCCATGCGTGGTTGATATTACATTCTCAAAGACAAAACTCCCAGAAAAGAACAAAATGTTTTTATTCATCTTTAATTTTTAACTTATTTTGGGGGTCAAAAGTCCCTTTAAAATGTGGGAATGCATTAAAATGCGGTCAGCTCGGCCTGAACAAAAGCACACGTGTGACCTAAACGCCACTATAGCTGTTGACCTTTGCACACACGTCAGACCACCTTAAGAGATAGCACGAGCTGTGGGCAAACACCATCAGGCAAGCGTACGTTTCCACCTTACACCTCAGCAATATATCACATCTGTTACTTAAAGAGATAGTTTGTGGCGTTAGGAATCTTTTTGAGTTAGAAGATAAATGCAAGATCTGCAAGACTGTATATAAAAGATGTATATAGCACCTGACTCTGAAAAGCAATGATAACTGAGAAGCTTCTTAAACTTCTTTTCTTTTTAGCAGCCACTAGGGGAGCAAGTTGTCTGCTTCTAAAAACGAGCACAGTTGACCTCTGTAACCTCCTTAAATACTTTCCTGATGGCTTTATGGTCTTAGAACATTAGGAACATTAACTTTATTTACTCAATTCTGGTCACACTGAGAACCAAAGAGGAGGCGAAAGCAGCGAGCTTTAAGGTTCTAAGTGAGATCTGCACCTCGTTCATCACAACCACTTTCAAAACACCAGCTTAGCAACGGCTGAAATGATGAGCATGGTGCATTTTCAGATCTCAGTCTATGGCTGCAAACTTTAGAACAATAAGTTATTGCAGCCTGTACAAATATAACCAGCACCTTTTAGGTTAATTAACACGTTTATTTTTACCTTAACAGGAGCTCAAGTGTAAAAATGACAATTTTTTTTTGCAGGGTTTTTCAGGGTTAGGTGCCAGTGCGGGCCAGCTGTTTCTTATGTTTCAAGCCTTTCATATAAAGCTTAAGCTCACTTTCTCCAAATTCAGTGTTGGATTAATACTTCTAAAAAAGTGCTGTAGATGCAAGAAAGTGAATATGTGTACTTACTGAACTATTCCTTTAACTATAAGAGATGATAGAAAAAATTTACTTCCTCCTCTGTATGCTAGGTGTTAAAAAGAAATAACTTATTTACTTAACTGTGTCAGTTTTCCAATTTTTTTTAATCGAAAACAAAATAATATATTTAAGATAATTTTAAGACAATTTTCTTTTTTGAGTTTGTTAAATCTCAGTTCAGAGTTCCAGAAAGGTTACAGCCAGTTGACATTTTTATTTCTTTAAATGAATAAATCGTATGCGCAAGGTGAAGCAAGCTGCTTGCAGAGAGGAGCCCAGATCTGCTATGTGGAACATTTTACCATCTTTCAGCTCCATGTTTTGGCCTCACAGCCCACAGTTTCCTGTTTTGGTTCGCTCTCATTCTGCTCTCGTTACTTTTCCAGCTGCAGCAGGCAGCTGTTTCAAATAAAAGGATAAGATAAACACAGTTTTGCACTACCTGCCAGGAGCCAAATGGCTGACAGAAGAAGCTGGTGACCACAAGTCCCAGCATTTAACAGAGAAATGAAGATTTAACAAAATATTAAATGAAAAGGATCAAGCCTCAAAGATGGAGATCACAGTGAATATGGTCAAAAGTGTACTAGCCACTGTCTTCCCTTTCTTATAGAGGCCTCTGTTTCCAGGTCCAAGATTAGAGACAAGCAACAAACAGATATTCAGCTCAATAAGACACTGAAAGCTTCCTGAATGGGTGATTTGCTTGTATGTTTGTGCACATGAGGCTGAGTGTGTGTCCAAACACCACAGTCGACTGAAAACTCATTTGCTTGTCCATTTACTGAGCTTCCCTTCGCAGCACAATGCAGCTGCTGGACAAAGAGGCCTCACTGTGGGATTCAAATGAAGGGGGAGGAGGGGGCAGGGAGGTTGAAGGGGTTATTGGTGGAGTATGGAGGTTGAGTTATGTAGACAGCATTGAATGAGCTGTGCATGAAGAAGAGAGGTGAGAGATGTTGAGGGGTGAGGAAGAGGAAGGCGGAGAGGTGTTTGTGCACCTCCAGACCAAACTGTGGGGCAGTGGTGCCTTCCAGCCTGCTGAGATGCCTCCCAACCTCTCATCAACATAGTCACACAATACGTAAAAAGGCCAGGCTTCGTGCCAGATGCCACTGCGTGTGTTTCTGTGCACTTCAAGGTGACACACTTTATTAAACAGGATGGCCTCACTCTGGGCAGCTGAGGAGTTTTGTGAGCTCGGTGATGAATAAACATGCAGGCGAGGTGTTTTTGTACTCGTCATGAAAGCGAGGCGCATCTGGACGATTCCTCTGTGAGTTTTTGTGAGTTTTTAGAGGTTGTTGGGGCATTCAGATGCAGTCAAATAAGGAGAGGAAGCTTGGCAAAAGCAGGGAAATGAGTTGCAGGTGAGGCTGTGGTTAAAGCCAATCTGCGGTCACAGCAAAAGTCAATACAAATAAAGGGGGCAGAGAGGCTAATGCAAACCCCTTTATTTGAGATTTGAGTTTAGTTTTGTGTGGTTTATTTGGTTTTCTGTGGAATTATATATATCTGCACAGGGGGAAAAAATCCCGAGGAGAGAAAATGACCTCGCTGGTCATTTGTTTTGCACTCATTTGCAGTCAAATGGCTCCCTCTAGTGCTTATGTAGAAAACTATTTTTTACATTTGGCAAAGACCACAGAAGCAGATTAAAAAACGATTGGGTCAATCATTTATAAGGATAAAGTAAGGTTATAAGCTGTTAATGGTATTATCACATAGTGAAAGCCATTTGGAACAACACCAATTCAGCAACACAGTGCTTCGGATTCAGAGAGAGCTTCAAGGAATTGGTTTCCACAGCCAAGCAGCTGCATCCAAGCCTTGCATCACCAAGTGCAATGCAAAGCACTGGATGCAGTGCTGTAAAGCACACCGCCGCTGGACTCTAGAGAAGTGGCGAAGTGTTCTCTAGAATGACAACTCCATCTTTTTTTTTTTATCTGTCAGTCTGATGGATGAGTCTGGATTTGCCAGGAGAACAACCCTTGTGGCCCTTTGGACAATTTCATGCTCCCAACTTTGTGGGAACATTTTGGGGATGGCCCCTTCCTGTTCCAACATGAGCAAACACAACTACACAACGCAAGGCTAATTAAAACATGGATCAGCGAGTTTCCACCACACTCACTGTAGGAAGAACTCGCCTGGCTTGCAGAGTCCTGACCTCAACCCAACAGAACACTTTTAGAATGAACTGGAGCGAAGAGTCCAAGCCAGGCCTTCTTATTCAACATTAGTGTCTGACGTCACAAACCCTCTACTGGAATAATGGTCAAAAATTCCTATAAACACACTCCTGAACCTTGTGGAAAGTATTTCCAGGAAAGTTGGTGGTGTTATATCTGCAAAGAGTGGGCCGACATCATATTAAACCCTATGGTTGAAATGAGTTCATGTTTATAGAATCAAAGCTTTCTGCACTGACAGATGTCGGTGATTTTGTTCAGGCCTGGGTGTGGCTAAATCAATTTAACTCAGCTTTCCAAAAAAACTCAGTTAATCATTTAATTCATGTTTTTATCAAAAAGGGCAGTTACTTTTTCCACACAGGCCCAGGAAGGTTTTCGATAATGTATAAAAAATACAACAAAGAGCCACATGTTGATTTTAGGGAAAAAAAAGATACTAAACTGATTTTATTGTAAATTGTTTTCAAATTTTTAAAGATCATCCATAAACTTAACAGTATTAACAGGAATGTGCAGGAACGCCTGCTGGGTTTCCAAGACTGCAGTGATGTCTAGTCTGGCACTAATAAAAACACAGGAGGCCAGGCTGGAAGTGGAGAAGCTCATGTTTTCGTTGGGAGTCACCACAGTATTAATTAACAAATATTAATGCAGCTGAACTGCCTGAAAGCTTCTCCAAAATCTAATACGACTTCAGTCGGTTCAGTCAGATGCAGCTCAATACTCCCTAACTCTGCACACCTGTGTAACACTTTTTAAAGTCTCGTGCTTCTGTCTGTGCCACATCTGGGCTCTGTTTCCCTCTGAATCTAAATCTTTAATCTTCTGGTATTTTTGGAAACCAAAGCTTTGTTTCTGTAACTTTATTCAGCTGAATCCAATTTCATCTGCAGCTTTTTACTTGTATTTAAAATGTTGTTTTGAATATTTATTTAAATTTGTCATTTTCTAAATCATCCAGGACCTGTTTGGAATAAACTCAGGGGGGCATTTTCTCTCATTAACCTGCCACTAGGTGGTGCATTGCATGCAATAAACTGGTAACTATACTGAAAAAAATGTTTTTTCGCAAGGTTGTACAATATATTAGTTGTTAATTTGCATCAGTTGTAGTTAATTTAAACTTCCTTAAATGTTATATAAGCTGTGACTTTAACCTATGTCTCTCTGGTTAGTTGTTTGATTTATTTAAAAGAAAAAAGAAAGAAGGAGTGAAATTTTCATGTGATAAATGAACTAAATAAACATAAAGATAAATTATTATTAAATATAAATAATGAATAGATAAAATTATTATTATTATAAGTGACAATCCCTCACGTTTCTGAGTTTAACTATAATTTTGTGCATCGACCAGACATATTTAAATATGTTAAACTACAGGGGCTTGCAAAAGTATTCGGCCCCCTTGAACTTTTCCACATTTTGTCACATTACAGCCACAATCAACCAATACAAAGTGCTGTACATGTGAGAAGTGAAGTGAAAATCATACATGATTCCAAACATTTTTGCAAATAAATAACTGAAAAGTGGGGTGTGTGCGTTGTTATTCAGCCCCCTGAGTCAATACTTTGTAGAACCACCTTTTGCTGCAATTCCAGCTGCCAGTCTCTCACAGCACAGCTGCTCTGTGACGGCCTCAGAGGTTGTCTAAGAGAATATTGGGAGCAACAACACTGTGAAGTCCAAAGAGCACACCACACAGCTCAGGGATAAAGTTATTGAGAAATTTAAAGCAGGCTTAGGCTACAAAAGGATTTCCCAAGCTTTGAACATCCCACGGAGCACTGTTCAAGCGATCATTCAGAAATGGAAGTAGTATGGCACAACTGTAAACCTACCAAGACAAGGCCGTCCACCTAAACTCACAGGCCGAACAAGGAGAGCGCTGATCAGAAATGCAGCCAAGAGGCCCATGGTGACTCTGGACGAGCTGCAGAGATCTACAGCTCAGGTGGGGGAATCTGTCCATAGGACAACTATTAGTCGTGAACTGCACAAAGTTGGCCTTTATGGAAGAGTGGCAAGAAGAAAGCCATTGTTAACAGAAAACCATAAGAAGTCCCGTTTGCAGTTTGCCACAAGCCACGTGGGGGACACAGCAAACATGTGGAAGAAGGTGCTCTGGTCAGATGAGACCAAAATGGAAAACTAACACTGCACATCACTCTGAACACACCGTCCCCACTGTCAAATATGGTGGTGGCAGCATCATACTCTGGGGGTGCTTCTCTTCAGCGGGGACAGGGAAGCTGGTCAGAGTTGATGGGAAGATGGATGGAGCCAAATACAGGGCACTCTCGGAAGAAAACCTCTTGGAGTCTGCAAAAGACTTGAGACTGGGGCGGAGGTTCACCTTCCAGCAGGACAACGATCCTAAACATAAAGCCAGGGCAACAATGGAATGGTTTAAAACAAAACATATCCATGTGTTAGAATGGCCCAAAGTCCAGATCTAAATCCAATCGAGAATCGGTGGCAAGATCTGAAAACTGCTGTTCACAAACACTATCCATCTAATCTGACTGAGCTGAAGCTGTTTTGCAAATAAGAATGGGCAAGGATTTCAGTCTCTAGATGTGCAAAGCTGGTAGAGACATACCCTAAAACAGCGGTCCCCAACCGTTTTTGCGCCACGGACCGGATTATGCCCGACAATATTTTCACGGACCGGCCTTTAAGGTGTCGCGGGTAAATACAACAAAATAAAACTAGTACCGGTACCGAAAAAAGAAGATTTATTCATAACACACGTGAAAAGACCCAGGAAAACCGAGTTAACGATAAAAACAATAACAAAATAACGCTGAAAACCGATAAAAACCCTGAAAACCATACATTTCATACCTGAGCCTCAACTCTCGCGGCCTGGTACCAAACGACTCATGGACCGGTACCGGTCCGAGGCCCGGGGGTTGGGGACCGCTGCCCTAAAAGACTGGCAGCTGTAATTGCAGCAAGAGGTGGTTCTACAAAGTATTGACTCAAGGGGCTGAATAATTATGCACACCCCACTTTTCAGTTATTTATTTGTAAAAAATGTTTGGAATCATGTATGATTTTTGTTCCACTTCGCACGTGTACACCACTTTGTGTTGGTCTTTCACGTGGAATTCCAAAAAAAATTGATACATGTTTGTGGTTGTAATGTGACAAAATGTGGAAAAGTTCAAGAGGGCTGAATACCTTTGCAAGCCACTGTAAATGGGATATCTAATCACTCAAAGTGCTGGAAGTGTAATGAATACAGGAATACTAGCAAGATTCTGTTTCACCTTGCTAGTGTGACTAGATTTAACTGCTGCCTTCAGCGTTACTGTATCAATAGAGAACCATTAATAACTGTGAAATTCCTGCTATGACAGGCCAGCATGTGTGCTGTAAAGATGTGTTGTCAAACTCCTATTAATGAGAAGCAGATACATTCATGAATAAAGAACAACTAACAACACTGCACACTCTATTTGAGGTAGCCTATATTATGGACCCAGGCAGGTCAATGTGGGTTTCACGTCAAAACCCATATTTTCAAAAAAAAATAGTGACATTAAATTTTCTCCATAAAAAGAACTTTAGCATGCTTTTTGCAGTTTTAGAAATGAAGCTAGTTACTGTTGCAGAAACAATAGGTTAAAAGAAAGAAAAATAAAATGAGTTTGGATTTAGCCTGCAGTTGATCCCAGGCATTAAACCAGAGTGAGAGACAAGAAAATAAAAACTGGGCAAAATGCGATTGCAGTTGTCATTTATGCATATAAGAGCATGTATATCAGGAAATCTAAACCATCCACTCTCCCAAAAGCAATTTAAAACTGTTATTTCCAGCTGTGATAAGGTAGACAATAAGCTGCAACCTAGATTTGATCAAAACAAGTTGTCCTCTGGTCTGCAAATTTACTGTTGCTCTGTATCTGCCACATGCTGCGAAATTATTGTGCAAGGATCAGCAACAAAAAGGAAAATAGGTAAGTCAATGTGTTTGTAAGGACATTTAAAAGCACCAGGTGTTTATTGAAGCGCTGCGCAGCTAAGAGATTAAAATAAAGTGACGTAACAGCAACTAAAAAGCAATATTTGATTTAAAAGTTATGAAAAGGTCTTGATGTGAATGCTTTGCTTGTTTCATAAATATGGAACAGTAAAGCCCTGATCTCCTTTGCAAAAGACCTTAAAAAACAAATTAAAAACTCTTTTCATGCTGAAGAGATTCTGGTTGAAATTAAAGGTTTTATAAAAGTCTTTCTTCCAATAGTCACCTGGTGTTTAAGACAAAAGTTAAATGCAGCTTTTTTTTTTTTTTTTACTACAAGGGTTAAAATGATTATCCCCCTATGCTAATAGATAATTGTATACTGGAACAGCCTGTAGTCGTTTAGTTTTCAAGTCTCACGTCTTTCAATATTGTGCAATATTTAGTAGTTGCACAGGTTGCAGCTGATCACACTACCACACTGGAATTCACTGAGCTCCTGGGAACAACCCATTCTTTCACACATGTTTGTAGAAGTCTCGCACACATCTCCTGAGCAATCCCATTCTTCTTTGGCAAATCTCTCTTAATCAATAGTCTTCTCGGGTGGACCTCGGTCTTCAGTTCTCAAAATACTCCAACCACCGTGTTTAAATGTGGGGATGGTGTTCTTTGTTCTCCAAGCATAAGCAGCATCTCTGTATCCAAAGAACTGTAATTTCACCTCACCTAACTTAATTAAGAACGTGCTTCCAATACGTTCCAGTACATGAGTTTTGTCCAGGTTGTCCTACTTCAAGGTGTGAAGGTTTTACTGATCTGCAACCTCACAGTCCACTCCTGTTGCCTTTTTGAGACTACATTCTTGAGTTGGCAAAACATTAACGAGTATCTTTTCAGCTGTTCTGGGGTCTTTAGACAAATTTCTCACTAGTTTTCTGTCCAGAGTCTTTGAAATCTTTCACTTTCTACCTCTCCCAATGTTGTTTCTGTACAGAGTGTCTTCTTTGAATTTGTCACTCCAGTTCTTGATAATTGGAAACACTGTGATAACTGTATCTAAGCTAATTGTAATCCTGACACTAAAACTATGTTTTGAGTCTTAAAAATTCAAACTCATGGGAACGGGGACTTTGTCCCTATAAGGGCTGTTGGTCCCCACAAGTAATCTTCCAATGTTTGGTCCCCACAAGGATATGTAAACATGTACAGACACACACACACACACACACACACACACACACACACACACACACACACACACACGCAAAGTAAAGTGATACAAACATAACACAAAAAATACAAGAGATGTATCCCCACATCAGCCCCCCCCAAAGAAATTCACCTGACAGCAATCAAAATTAAGGAAAGTTTCCAGGCCAAGGTGTCTTATAAGCATGCAAGAGTCCATCAAGGTTAAAAGCAAAACTTCAAGATTTAAAGTTTATAAGATCACACTGACGGAGAGGTCTGATAAAATCTGGTTTTCATCGGTGCCAGACATTCCTCAGATCTGAAGAAATACTCTGCAGCGAAATGTTGTTTAAACCCGAAGAACTTTATTTGAAATTCCAGTCAAGATCCCAAAGTCACAAAATACACGAGCAGTACAGGAGGAATATCAAGATGTGGAGACTTTTTTTATAACCTGAAAAGGAAAACTGTGTTTAAAAGTGTTAAGGACAAAAAGAGGCAGTGTAACATGGTAAGGTTTCGTGTGAACATTGTGCGCATGCAGCCATTTAGTCTGTTTATGATTCAGGCAGTTTGGACAAGTAAAGGGATAAAAGTTCGCTCGAAACAGCAGCTGGAAGAAAAAAAAAAGTCAGAGCTGCTGTTAAGAAAAAGGAAATAAAGGCTCAGAGAGTTCATGAGAGCAAACGTGCCAACATCTGCTGTGGACAGACAGAAGCAGGAGACAATCAGGAAATCAGAAAACACCATTTTTCTGCTTATAAGAGTATATGAGGAAAAACCAACTTTCGTTGAGTGAGTCACAAACAACAGAAACACAAAAAATACAATTTTTTTTTTTTTTTTTAATGTCCTCACTGTATAAGTGCGATGTCTAGGACACCAGATGAGAGGCAGATCATATACAGTATCATATAACTTCCATCACCAGTTTAATTATTTTGCTTTGGAAAAGGTGGTTTTAAAAATACAGAGCAGAGTATTCTTCGTGATGGTAAATTTTATTTGTCTGTGTGAAATTTCCAACGTTCACCTTGGATCAGAGCAGCCGCCTGCAGCTCATTAAAGGAAGATTCAACTGAATTGTACTCCTAAAGTTTTGTTTACATGTCATGTGTAGCCTGTAAACACAGGCGTTATTTGCTCTGTGAGCTTTCTGAGGTCTGATTAAATGCTACATTCATGTCAAGTCGATTCATTCATGTCGAAGCACCTCGTCCAGCTTGTAAATAACATCAAAACTCAACCCTGGAAGCTTTAAAACAGCTCAGCTTTAAAGCTGCTGCTGCTGCGAAAATGATTAAACTCCGTCTGCACCATCCTTCCATGAATCGACACCTCATTAGGATAAAAATTGGGGATAATTCAGACCTCTGCTTTCTCTTTTTTCCTGTGATTGCCAAGAAGGTTATGCAATGGGTTCAGTTTGTTAGCAGGATTGCTCAAAATATTAAAAGTGATTAACTTCTGCAGTAGGTCCAGATCTGGATCCAAGAACTCTTAGTATTTGGGGTTTTTGTTTTTGGCTATTGCGAGATTAAGGAAGATTGAACATTTCTCATCATATCATCACATATGCATACAAACTGAAACATGAAGTACTGCCACACAACGTCATCATGTTTTCCAGAAAATATTATCCCAGTGTCCTGAAATATTTTTACATCCAGAGACTCGATTCACACACGATGTGGAGGGAGGTACGAGGTGTCACACTTGTTTTAAAAGTATGTCTGAGCCACAACGTTATGGAAGAGCTTTACTTAGTAACATGAAAACTCTTTCAACATTCAAATCCAGACATCTTAAGATGAGATCAAACAATAAATAAAGCCGATTTACACAACAAAGTGGAAGACTACCACCATGTTCATGCTGCAACATTTGAACCAAGTGGGAAAATGTTGCATCAGCTGCTTCCTTTAAACCTTCGACAGAATGGCTGCAGATGATATTAAATACACTCTGATGATGGCACAAAGCAAACCGATCTAAACTGTTCATTTATACCCATACGTGGAATCTCCACCTGATTAACACAATTCAAACAATGCGGCTACTAAAGCAGCTGTCGTGGCGGCCTTGCTGCATTGGTCTGTGAGCACGCCCACGTTGGAGTAAGAAATACGAACGCAGGATTAGACACGTTACCATTTTTCCTGCGGTGACCTCACATCTCCTCTGAGGTCTGGTTGCCAGATCCAGATTCTGGTTTCATTCACCCTTTTTTGCCTCAAAAGCCAAATCACCTTGTAGACAAACTATATAGTTGTTGTTTTTTTAATTTACAGACCCCTTTATTTTATTTTTTTATTCAGTTTAAAAGAAGACCCATTGAAGTCACTGTATCAGTTCATGCTGGACTGTTTTCTTTAACAACACCTTTAAAAAAGAAACAGTGTTCAAATTTAGGTTTACAAACAAAATCAGAGCTGTTTCTGCATCATTTACAGTACTGTATTAAATCCAACTCATGGCAGAACGTGAACATTCCCAAATATGTAACCACACGTAGCTATCGTAAGTAATAATACGCCATGTAGACACAGTATATTAAATAGCACAGAGATAATACCTTTCAGAAACTGTTGCAGTTGTACCCAGCTTGCTAGTACTGTGTGGGCACGTATACCATTTTTCTGATTTTCATTGCTCTGACATTCATTGTATGCACGCCGACTCAGTTTTGTCTCAGTAAAAGTAATGTTATTCATTATTAGCTCCAAGTCCAACAAGAGCAGCCCAGTTTCCCTCTTGATCAGTGGAGACACACAAGTTTAAAAGCATACAGCATTAACTTGTTTTTGCTGTGCACTGAAGACATTTGTGTGTGAGATTGAATGATGAACATGAGAAGAGAGATCAGAGTTTCAGCTTTTATTTCCTGGTATTTACATCTAGATGAGCGGCACAGTCTGGGCCTCACACCGTCCATTTGGGTTCTCTGTAGTCCAAAGGCACGCATGGGGTTAGGCTAATGGGTGATTCTAAATTGATCATATGTATGAATGTGAGTGTGAGCGGCTGTCTGTCTCTAAGTATTGACTGTGATGGACTGGCGACTTGTCCAGGGTGCATCCTGCCTCTTGCGTCATGACAGCTGGGTTAGACTCTATAACCAGGAACAGGTTAAGTTTAACTTTTACAAAATCGCAGCACACTGATCAATTAATTCTCCAGAAAATGTCGTCACAATTCTTGGAAGATCAAACCAACCTCTGTGTGCGGATGTCAGTGATATCTTACATCAGTAGCCCAACACAGATTCCTCGACTCCCCTTGTGCAAGTTTGCACAGAGAGTAAGCCCACGTTCAAATCTAATTTTATATTCACTCTTTACTGAGAATTTTAAACACCACTGGGTTTTGTACATATTTAAACATGAATTTAATGGTGAAGCTTGCTCAGATTCTGTGACACTTAAGTCTCTAAACTTACACAGTCGCAGCTTTTCTTCCATACTTCAAATAGGCACAGATGTTTTTGAGCTGGGCTGACCAAAATGTTTAAACTGCTCACACATTCATACAGCATGTTTCCTGTTGCTCACACTCATTTCACAGCTGCATTTTTATTCACTTTTTTCTAAAGTTGTAGTTTTTTTCCCCCACAGCTAACCATGGGTGAGTTTGTGGTACAGTGTTGTTCCACAAGGTCCATTGTTTAATCATGGATATCTCCTCTCAGTTTAAGCTTTCACCTCTGGGTAGACCAACATGAAGACCAGTGAGAAAAGCATGTTATTCTGAAGCTGAGAAACTGGAAAGAAGCTGAGCAAAGTCAGTAAAAGTATCTGGATTGTCCTGAAAAAGAAATGATGTACAGAGCAACAGGCATCTAAATGGCTCTCCAAGCTAAAAAAAAACAAAACAAAAAACAAGAGCTGATAAAACACAAATGGTGAAAGCAGCAAGGAAACCCCCAAAACACTAATGAGACTTTGAGAACAGCAATGCAGAGGCCACACTGCAAGATGCCAACCACTCACCAGCAGCAAAAATCAAAAAACAGGATTGCAATTTACAAAACTGTACAGATATGAGCTCCATCAGTTAGGGAACAGCTTTATGGCCTGATGGGACAAAGCTTAACTACTACCATATAGATGGAAAGACCAGTGTCTGCAGAAAAGCATGGATCTGCTCATGATCCTAAACATACAAGCTCATTTATAAAGCACGGTGGAGGTGCTGTCATGGCTTGGGCTCCGTCGCTTTCATTGATCATGACTGCAGTAGCAAAATGAATGAAGAAGTCTCCAAAAACATACTCTGACAATTTACAAAGAAATTCATCCAAAATAATCAGGAGGATCTTTATTATGTGGCAAGATAATAATCCAAAGCACACCACCACCTCAACAAAGGACTTCAGCAGGATACATAATGACCATGCACTTAAAAACCTGAAAACCCCAACAAATCTGACAACTACATGATGGTGCAGTAAAATCCTGTAAAGGCATGACCAGTGAAGAAACAGGAAATCTAAAGTTTATTTAATGTATACTGAATAAAAGCTGAAACTTTTTTGTGTCTCTTCTCATGATCACCTTTTGATCCAACACACAAAATGTCTTCATTGCACAGAACTGTAAATGCAAACAATGTCGTCATCCACTAAGGTGGGGATTCAATGCAGTACTCTAAATCAAGACTGTGGAATTACAGTCTTGCAGAAAACTGGGCAAAAAAACAAAAAAAACAGCATACATCGAATCATTGCCTTCATCCCATGTTACCAGAACAATGTGCTGACAGTGCAAAGACAAAACAACATTAATCACAAGAATGTGAGGCGTGGAAAAGTGCTGACAGACTAATTTGATTTGTTTACTTCGAAAATCTAAGTTACATTAACATTTCTGTGCCTGTTAGTGGTTAGAGGAGAGCTCACCTGCTGAGATTAATCCTTAAAACTCAAGCGTTCCCACAGCGATCAGTGGAAGCAACCGCTAGCTACGGAAAAAATTTAAAAGCTAGGTTTTTTTTTGTTTTTGTTTTTTTGGAGTTGAATGACAAGGCAAGTTTTAACACTGAGAACACAGAAAGACACATTTAAAATATAAACCGATCCCTTTATCGTGTGAGGATGCGCCGTACACCTGGAAGAATAAAACATAAAGCACATACAGTCCAAAGCATCTAAAGTGCTGAGGGGGAAAACACAGCGCGTTAAAATCACAGCATAGATCAACCAAAATACAGTCAAACAATGTGTTCAACCAAACGAGCGATCCGGTGCCTGCGTGTCTCGTGGCCGTTCCTTCACGCCCTCACCTGATGGCAGCTGGCGTTGCCCAGTGTGTTGTATATGAAACAAAACGCTGCAATGTTAGCAGAGCGCCTTGTGATGCTGTTTTAATAAAGTTTAAAACTGTTAAAAATCCAAACAGACTGGAGAAGTCCAGTCCGGCACAGTCTGATGACGGTGGCGTCTTTGTTTGGAGGTTTAAAGCAGGTAGGTAGGCTGTGTTTCTTTCCATTTGTCTAGAAGAGCTGGATCATGGACTCCCGGGACTTCCCTACTCCGATCCATTTGACTGATGAGGTGAGAAGCAGAAGAAGCAATCATCTTAGGGGAAATACTGAAAATCTATCAATTTAAAAAGCTGCTCATCAGTTCTTGCACTTCCATGCGTGACTTCTTACCAGGCACTCCCACATGCTCCTCAATGAAGCGAACGTATTTCTGTGCGTTCTCGGGCAGCTCCTCGAAGCTTCTAGCGGCCGAAGTGTCGCTGTCCCAGCCGGGCAGGGTCTCGTACTGAACCTCCACACGCTGCAGCACCTCCTGATTGGCTGGCACAAATCAATAACAGCATCACACCATTAACTTGACAGTAGGAATCACTCGAAGGGCAACAGCAACAGATCGATGTGTTCTCTCTGAAAACGGAGCTCTCTGTAAATGATCAAATAGACTGGAAGAAGAGAAAAGGCTGCCCGATGATCTCCCATGAAGGCAGAAGATTCTCCACCTACCAAGATCCAGTTTAAGACTACCAAGCAAAACAAAATTCATTAACATAGCTCACATGTTCAAATTTTTCCTCACCTGGAAAGTGAGGTATAGTTTGGTTGTCGACTTTGTACCCTATGCCCACTTTGATCTCGGTGAAAACGTCAAGTATGTCGAGTTTGGTGAGAGCTAAACTGAAAGAGAAGACGGACAGCTTTACAACAACTGGATAAAGATACTTTATATATTTTTACAGTAAATCAGTAAACAGATAAAACAAATCTGCTTTAAACAAAATGTGACAAAAGGGATGAAAAACTGTCAGAAAACAAGAAAAACAAGACTTTTTAAAAATGAATAATAGTCACCGGCAAAACCTATTAGCGGTCCTAAAACCTATTAGCGTCACATCACAATATTCAATTCAATTCACAAAACAGTTGCCTCAAGGTGCTTTGTATAGTAAGGTCAAGATCCTGCAATAATACAGAGATAACAGAGAAATCCCCGACCATATGACCAAGTGTTTTGGCGACAGTGGGAAGGAAAAACTCCCTTATATCCATGTAAGCTTTTAACAGAGCAGTTCCCTCTCTTCTTCTCTTCCTCTAAATACTTCATATAACATATAAACAGGTTACATGATGTCCTGAAGTGTTTAGATACAATAATCAAAGATACAGAAACTTCCTTCTGTAGGGACACAAAACCAACTTAGTGACATAATCTCGCCAAAGTGTTGCGACTGTGCCCTAAGGTGCCCAAGCATCCTAACTGGAGTTGTGACTCTACTCTAAAATACTTTCTTTTCTCTTAAAATATACAAAAAAATGATTTAAAACTCACGCAGTGAAGCCATTAATCATATGTGCATATTTGATGAGCACCAGATCCAGCCAACCGCACCGTCGTTTTCTGCCTGTGGTCACGCCGACCTCCTTCCCTCGAGTCTGCAGCAGGTCTCCGATCTCCTAATGAAAACAAGAGTCTAAACTTGAACATCAGTTCTTATGTAGGTTTTCTGTAAATGTTTGCAATCGCAGAAAACAAAAATACTCTAAATTTGTCTCTAAATCTTTGAAACGAATTCTAAGCTACAGCTGGTTTACTGCTGGCAGTGTGGCAAAACTCCTCCAGGTGGTGCTATTTGAAAATCTACTCATATTTCACACAGACAAATTAAGTGATTAGGCCATGTTTTAACCATGCAGACACAGTAGATACTGTATGTACGAAACAGTTAATGTGTATGTAACGTGCAGCTTTTAATTCTCCATGTGAAATATGAAGTCGTGCTTATTAAAAATAAAACCCGATCTGAACCAAACTTTTATCGTGTTTATATTTCGTATCGGTGTGTGCTCGTACATTCTTCTGCTCTGAGGGGAAAGCACCGATGCCCACTCTTGTGGTGTACGCCTTGACGACCCCATAAACCTCGCCGACGTTCTGAGGCGGCATCCCGAGGCCCGTGCACACCCCGCCCACCGTGCAGTTGGACGACGTCACAAACGGGTACGTTCCTGCAACGACACCAGAGGTGAAGTCGGGTCATACTTTCTCATGTCACATCTCCTTTACTGGTGTGAGCTCTGAAAAGGTGATGTCATCGCAGGCTTGTTTTAGCAAGTGTCCTGATTTGTACTGATTTGTACAAAGGCTTTCATATTTGTCCAGAGATTTGTGACAAAACCTGCAAAACAAGCTGTGACTGGACTAGAAACCAGATGGCTTCTACGTGACACTCAGTTAAATTTAAAGTAATTTTCCTAGTCTGTCCTGTTGTCTGATTAGACCTGCGGTTGCACCTTAGGAAACATACAGACAGACCGACACAAACAGAACAATCAATCAGGAAAATGACATGCTTGGAAATTTTTAAAAGCAAATAAGTGCTGGGATCACAAAACCAGTTGCTGGAGGCTGCTGACATGGAGGTAAACCCATTGTGAGGAGAGACTGTTGTGTAATCAAACAGCAGTTTTGGTGTCTAAACCATCAAGCGTGTCCTGTCAAAGTGCTCTTTATGTAAACGCCGACACCCTGCATGCTCCCATGTGACATGTTCTGATCATGTGTAGATCCAGCCTGTCAGAAAGAGGGGATGTGTTTCGCTCTGACACCACAGAAACTACAGGCATCGTCTCTGGATCATGTTGAACTTTGACTGTAATTTAATCTGCTCTCAATGACAGGTTTATGCTCTTACAGAGAGATATTATGGTTAAGTCTACCGTATCATTTAATGAAAGGAACAATCAAATTGTCATACTTTAAAGTATTATGAGAACAGTTAAAGAGGCCCTCTAATTCTGATCAACTGACCGATAGACTCAGGGTGCCTCCGTGCTCATGCACAGGTGAGTGGTTTGAACTTGTGATTGTGCACGCCAAGCCCAGATGCACAAAGCGCAATAATAACGCTTAAACTTACCATCGTCCCTACCCTGAGCTCCATGCAGGCTTTTGCAAAGAGCATCACAAAGCTTTAAGTGTTTCTTGGACAACGTCATCAGCTCACCGTGGGTGCACTAAACAGCACTTTGCAATCAGAAACAAGATTTATACTGACACTACAGGTTAGCACAAAGAAACAAAGAAGTGAAGTAAACACTGATTTACTGACCAAAGTCGATGTCCAGCAGCGCTGCATTGGCTCCTTCCACCAGGATTTTCTTAGGAGGACCATGAAGTGCCTCGTACATGTAGTGCACACCATCTCTTACCATGGGCTTGATCTGCTCAACATAGTCCTAAAATAAAAAATGAAAAAAAAACTCGCAAAAAACCCAACATAAATAATAAATAAAATACAGGGAGATCTGCAAAGAGCACAGCTAAATGTTTTCAGATTTCCTTTTAGTTTTATTACCTTTAACTTGAGCAGCTCTCCGTCTATGTCGATCTTTAGAGTGGGGTACATAGACTGGTACTGCTGGGCCAAAGCTTTATACCTGCAACAAAGAATGATTCTGATTTATTTCAATCATTCATGCACCTTGGTCACACTTTTCATTTTTGTTTGCATTTTAACACAAATGAAAAATAGCAGCACAGAAAATAACTATCGGTTGGACTATTTCCCCCCTCCTTTTCTGGCGGGGAAGTAGGAACAACCAGGAATGGCCACATTCAGAAAGAGATCAACCCTTTGAAGGAGGTCAGTGAAAGTAGAAGGGTTTAGCATAGAAATTCAAATGTCTATCATGGTGTTACCTACTAGGCCTGTGCGATCAAACTCATTTTTTTCTACCTCCAATGATTATTAAAAGAATACATATGAGATAAAGATATTTTTTTATATTTCTTATTTTCCTTTTACATTACCCTCCATAAAACTCCCCTCCCATACTGTGACATGTCCACTTGTGCTTTTCACTTGAATAATGATTATAGTTAAATAACACTAGCAGATTTCTGTTGGTCTGTGTGAATACTTTGGGGTTGCTTCCTTAATCACAATGAGTTACTACAGCAGGTAGCAACTGGTTGGAAACTTTATTTTAATTAATCACTTTGCATAACCGTCACCTAAGTTGTAAAATCCTCCCTGTAAGTATTCAAAACCACCTTGAGATGACCATAACAGCTGAACCATCTTGAATTTCAACTCTGAGTAAGTGAAGCAACTTACAGAGCTGGATTTCATCTGAACACCTGCTTAGATCTGCTTCCAGTAAAAGCGCCTGAGTTTATGGCACCGAAAAAAGGCTCGTCAGCCAGTTAAAATTTCTGAGCTCGGTGGTTCAAAAGATATAAAATACTACTCAGCCTTTAATTAATTAGTAATCTTAAACCTTTGCATAGTGACAGTGTCGCTGTCAGGGTAGGCTGAGCGGTGACTGCAGAAATGAAATGTGTTTAAACAGTTCAACTTTATTTTTGTTTCACTTCTACAGTTGTTTATTAATGCAGCATATTTAAATTGCAAACCAGTCCACCTGAAACTAAACTAAACAACCAGCTTCACACCAACTTCAGCTTCTGAAAAGTAAAGATAAGATATTTTATTTAACCCTTACTTACAGAGACAGTCCCGTTGAGACTCAATGTCTCATTTACATTTACTTATTAATGGGGCAAATCCACTGGTGGAAGTCTGTGGGGAAGTGACCCTCAGCTGCCTTCCTCTGTGAGCTCTGTGAACGCTTTCCTGATAACTTTACGGACTCGATCACTAGTTTAAGATTACACTGAATAAAACCTGGAGTTCATTTTGGAAAGTAGAAGTCAGGAGGATTCTCCAGGGTACGCTCATTAGCTAGCAACTTTCACAGGCTTGCGGTTTCACAGCCAGATTCACCCACTGGTTGGTCACATGCCGTTTCAAAACACTAGATGGCGATGGTGGAAACACTATTTTACTAACCAATGGGTAACACGGTGGTTGCATCCAAGTTTTATATCATTTATGGTCTAAACTATGGTCTAAAGCTTTTTTTGTGATACTGGCACAACAGCAACAGTTACCAGACAACCAGACTCCTGCTGCTGATATGCAAAAGTGATCAGGGTGAACGAGCACTGCATGTTGAGTGTTTATAGACTGTGGGCCTTTCCAGTGTCCAAACCTGTATTCTGAAAGGTAGATGTGACATATATAATGTTGTTGGTGAGACTGACCTTTCAGAGAACTGTGTGAAGTCTGCCAGCAAGTCACATATCCTGAGCCCGGAGCGTGCCGCCTTAGCCGAGTACACCGGACCAATCCCCTTCTTTGTCGTCCCGAGGCTGAGCAAGGCCAAGAGAGGAGGGAAGGAAACACAGAGAAAAGAAAAACAGCATTTACATGCAGTCTTACTCCGCAACATGAACTCTGAAACTGTAAAATCATTTCATGCTATGCACAGTTGCACACAAATGAAAAAGGAGCAGCTCAGTGGTTCTCACAAGAACAAAAGTTCATTACGCTGTTTCTAAAACAATACAACATAAAAAACATTTGACCTGCCACCTCTCATTTAATATCACTAAAACGGTTTCAAGTTATAGTCACAGACTAGCAAGTCCGAACTCGTGATGTGGAAACTTTTATTCTCTGAAAAATGACAAAATGCAGATGTTTAACTGTCACTGAGCCATTTGCTTCTTCTCTACAGACTCCAAAATATTATAAACTCAGACAGAAAGCATCTTCTCACACTAGAGTATTACAGTCTGACGTGCTATCACCACAGAATTACTACAGAGACAGCATGCCCACCTAAATACACATCTACATACAAAAGCTTACCATGTCATCATGTACCTCTAATAAGACGCCCTATTAAAAGGAAGTCTTGGCACAGCAGAATATTTACACCATACATGCAACTACAGAACAGAAATAGATAAATATGCCCTACAGTTATTGCACTTCATCATCAGTGCAGCCAATATAACTCATGTAGTATCCAGTAACCATATGTGCCAATGTGCATGAGTGAAAAGTCAGCTGTTTCTGCCAGAGAAGTAAGAAAGTAAGAAGGAAAGTCCAGTCGTACAAACCTTTGATTTATTTTTAAACACATTTTTGCTTTATCTGAAATATTGCATCATTTGACATCTTAATAACACTTATTTAAATACAACTGTCAGAGATGTTTGAAAAGGGATGAACTCTTAAGTACAACTGGGAACAAACTCAGAAACACTACACTCACTGGCTATTCTGTTATGTACTTCTGTTCAATCGCTCACTGATGCAAATATCTAATCAGCCAATTATATGGCAGCAACTCGGTGCAATTCAGCAAGCAGACATGGTCAAGATGTCCTGCTGAAGTTCAAACAGAGCAGCAGGAGTGTTTCTAGTTCCTTGTGGAATCTGTGCGACAACAATTAAGTCACTTCTGACGCAAAGGGGAGCCCAATCTACAATAGCTGTGATAAAAAAAAAAACTGTGCAATATAAAGCATGATATTTCAGTGGAATTAAATTGGATTTAATTTGAGCTTTACCCCCAAAGTTTGAATACAGTACGGAATAGTAGACTTTACATTTAAAGTGAGGCAACAAAATTTGAAAAGAAATATTAGACAAGTGGAAAATTAAATGTGTGCAACTTAATGTCCATTTCACTGGCAAATGAGTGATCTTACAGCAGTGCAAAGCTGGGAATGAGTGACGCATCATCTTTTTTCAAATATTTGTAGAAAACTTTAAATATTAATTTATATATTAAAGTTTTTGTTTCTTTTTTACTTGGAATGCTGGTAAATTTGTCAGAGATGAAATTTATGACAGTCGCACAGAGATCCCAGCCTTGAACTGTTTTACAGACACTTTTAATTTTATGGTAGAATAATCTTGATTATGAATCTTGATTATAACATGGAATTGAGAGTTACTAACTTAAATGTGTGAGGTTAGATCAGCAGTATAACACCGGCTGCTGTGATATTCCAGCACTCTGAATTGTGTTGCCTGGTTCTGTGATCGTATTCTGCTCTGACTTTCAGCAGACCTTACACTACAGCGTGCCTGCAGATGCTGGAAATCCACCAGCCTGACATCGCAATCTACTGAAAGCTTATAATGACTCGGCCATTAAAGCACATGCACTCTGTCGCTCTCAGAAACACGTGAGCCGGCTGTGAGTTTGGGACCGTGGCTGCTTTTAACAGGAGTATGCTGGGTCTGAATTTAGATTAGCATTCTGAATGTTCCTCAGGCTTAGCATAACATTCCTCACACATATCAGTATGACGCAGTGCCCGGGCGAGTACTGAATTAGATGATTGAATATCTCGTTTTACTACCTATTTTATTGCTTGTGTCCTTGTGGAGAGTTTAGAAGGCAGACCGTCAGCAGGAGCCTGCTGCTTTACTTAGTCACTTGTTGAAGCTGTGCTACTCTGTCTCGCGCTACAGAAACAACACCTGCTGCAGGGCTGCTACTCTCTGCCTGCCCTCCGACTTCTCCGAGGACGCCTCCAGGCAGAGGAAAGCGTAGGTTACACGCACAGTGTCACTGTGGAGAGACGTTCGTGCACACATGCAAAGTAAAGATAAGCCTATGTGTGAATAAGCAAAGGAGAAAATGCTATATCTATCTTTTTAAGTTACTATATATAATATAATGGGCTCTGTGATATGTATCCATATGGTTTCAGATACAGAATAAAACAGTATTGTATATATGAATATAGTTCTGTTACATTTTACAGGATCTAGCTAATTCTGTCCCCAAAATTGGAAAATAACTCAAAGTTTAAAGGTATTCATACAAAATAAATTAACTGTGCAGGTGAGGGAGCACACAGAAGAGTCTGTAGATTTGTTCATGCAAATAAATCCTGGTTTATTTTCTGAGACTTTTACAATTTAACAAACTACTTTCGGTCTGTACTGACCCATGAAATGGCCAAAGTCACACAATGACACAAACTAACGACACTAGACTAGACAGACTCCCATTTGTTGTGAGGATTTAATTAATAGTAGAGTGCAAAGGCCCTCTTACTCTGTCTGATGGCAGGTAAACCTATTATTGAAACCATCAGCAAGAGATATTAAAAATGCTTTTATTAAGGCCTCACCTGCACAAGCCTAGAGACCTGTGGGAAATCATCTGGTGGTCTCTGGTCACAAATGAAAATCATGCATTCCCCAACAGGCTGCTGGCAGCTGCTGTGAAATCGACTGCTAAACTCCATTCATGCAGGCCTAGAGACCGGTTAGTGACCTCCTGGTAACCACCGGTCTAGAGGAAAATGTGTATTCTGAGATTAGCAAGCCAACGAGTGGTTGCTGATGGTCACAGGCAGGTTGCCACAGACACCAGTAGTTTGTATGGAAGATGTCAACTTGACCGGAAACACTAACTACTCACCAAACAGTGTGGAAAGTGTGAAAAATTCAACACAAACATTCACCTTCAAAAAGTTAGACCTTTTAAGATGCGAAGTGTGGCAAACTTTTGACTTTCAAGGTGGCTGGTCAACATTTCAGTGTTGCTCAGAACTTTTTCAAGTTTCACTGCAAGCCAGAAATTAAATTAAATTAAATTAGATTAAAATGAAAACTGCATCTGCAGGGAGAATAAAGCAATCACAAGGCGATTTTTGTGTGTTCCTTCTCTGCAACCAAATCACACAAAAGCAGATGTGATCGACCGAGTTGTCGATGAAAATTTTTCCCTAGCGGCTGGAATTTGCCAGAGGACGTTGTCGACCGGTCTCTAGGTCTGTGTGAATGAGGTTTATCTTCCAAAGTACTATAACACTCTTTGGCAGCAATTACCCAGTTTAAACCTCCCGACGGACTACAAACAACATTAACATATTATGTTTTAAGCTGTTTTGTTTAACAGCTGAATATTTACACATCGAGCAGCAACAGGATGACATTAAGTCCAATAATCCGCTTTTAACTCCTCGTGGAAATATCTGGCATTTTGGCTGCTAAATCCTCCACGATGTTCACCATCTAGTCTCTTTGCCTTTCAGCTGTTTAGCGATGAGTGCACAGAGTGGATGTTCAGAGATCCTTGTGTAAAATTACACTATGAGAACACAGAAAATGAAAGGTGTGCATGGAGCCGAGAGTCACCACGATGCTCTGCAAAGCCGAGGGTGGGAGCAGTTTTAGGTGTTATTACAAAAAATGTCAGTGCTTCAAGTTTGTATGTGAGGATCAATGTCGTGTTTATTTATAGAAAGGAGACTAAGATGTTTATAGAAGAAATCCAACATGCTGGGATCGTGTTCAAAGGTGCCGTAACATTCTTCTACCTGGATTTACAGTCATACTGTTGTTAACCGCATTCAGCAGCTACTAATGGTGCAACGGATCAAAAATCTCACGGTTCGGATCGGATCAATTTTCGGATCAGCAAAAATAGAAAAAAAAAGACAAAAATTAGACTCGCCATTTACTTATTTAAGTATTTTTTGCCTATTAAAAAACATTCAACTGAAGATTCATTCCACGCACTTATATAAAAACAAATTAAGGTGCAATATGGACATTATGGACCATGCTGGGCATCCTCTGCATACGGCCATAAACAACCAGGAGTCTGTTCAGTGACAGGTTGCTTCTCCCAAAGTCAAGGACCAGCAGACTTAAAAAGTCCTTTGTCCCACACGCCATCAAACTGTTTAACTCCTCGCTGGAGGGGAGAGGGAGGGGAAACGGGGACAAAGGAGGGGCAACAAATAAGCTGTAGTGCCTTTTCACTGTGCAATAGTTTTTGTTAATATCCAACGGTATAATAGACTCACAATACTTGAAATGTGCCATTCCTTGTATTCTTATTCCTAATTATTCTATTTATCCCCTTTGTATACTCTGTATTTATATTTGTGTATATATGGTATATTTCTGCTCAGATTCTGCAACTTCTGTCGGTGCTGTGCTACTGGAAACTGAATTTCCCGGAGGAACCCACCCGAGGGATAAATAAAGTTTCATCTAATCTAATGTGATCTATAGGGCAGTACAGGGCTTTGTATCTACCACTCCGCTGTGATATAACGAGCGGTCACGGTCACGTGGCTTTCCGTTGACCTGGAGGTCCACCCATTTGTAGTTAAGGCAACAGAAGATGCCTGGGACAGTTCAGCCATAACTTTAAACTTCTCCTGCGCATACTTGCTTGGAACGATCTTGTCACTGAAGTGGACGCGCAACGAGATATCATAGCGTGGCTCAAGCACGTTTATCACAGTTTAAACCCCTTGTTTTGCACAACGGAATACGGCCTCCCGTCTGCAGCTAAACACCCCAGTAGCTTTTGTAATATCTTTAGCCCGGTTGGATTGGGCAGCAAAGAGCTGCTTAAATGCCGCAAACTCCTCTGCTCCGCCACTTGGACCGCTAGCGCTGGCCATAACCACCGCTTGACAGACCCACCACGCGCACCATACACATACTTTTTTTTCCCCTTTCTCGAATCTTCGGATCACGCGCATACCGAACCGTGGAGCGGGATCGGTTCGGATTTCGGCTCAACCGTGATCCGGTGCACCACTAGCAGCTACAGCTGGCAGCTGTTAGTGTGTAACATGTGGAATAGTACCCTGACCCTGTGACAGCAAACTGCAAAACTATCCAGAGGCCTGACTAAGATTCACATGACAAAAAGAAAGAAAAGCTTGACTCAGTGCAAAGATGAATACCGAAAACAGAACGCAATCCAAGATAAGGAACACAAGGAGTGGCATTTATTCAATCAACGACTAACTTTAGTGTTTGAAGCTGTGTTTGCTAATATACGGAGTACCTGAAACTTAAAGTGTGTGCACGCTGTGTGTACATTGCAGCCATTTGTAAGCAACAGGTTTCTTACTTCTGGCCTGCTTGCTCTTGTCTCTGCTGTTCCTGAACGCCATCAACCGCTTGGTGGAAGTCAAACACTGCGAAGGAGGGAGAGAGGACACACACACACTCACACACCTCAAAGAAAGCAGAGCTCCCGCATTCACACACACATACACGCGCGCACACACACACACACACACACTTCTTCTTGCATGCATTCAAACTGTCGCACACTCTCTAAAGTAAACGAGTGCAGGGGCAGATCTGTGAGGACTTACCAATGTGTGCTCTGTCCGAGATGATCAACCGTTTCTCCCAGCCTTTTAGACCTACACACGCATATATGCTGTGAGTTCCACACAGATAACTAACACCATGTTTTGCTCAGAAAAAGAAAAAAAAAGTAAGTACAGCACTCACTTTTTCCTTTGCGTTCATTTTTTTCTGCTTCTTCGAACAGGCCTGGAAGATGGATCACCACACCATTGCCTGATGTAAAAACAAAGCTATGTGACATTACAGTTCTTGGTTTCAAATCAAAAGAGTCAAAGCTGAGTTTATTTCTCTGTAAACTATCAGTATATGCCCTATTTTGGTTTATGATCCCTTAAAGAATACACAAAATTATGTTTAAAGAAAGAAGAGTGACTTTTGATACGAAAGTAAAATGTTTCAATGCCACAGTGAAGGTTCAGATTGTCCTACAACAGAGAAATTACAGGTAGTATAAAATTCTATCATCACCACAATGTCACACTTTGGGATGTTTGAACAGAACGGAGGCTTCATTAATGATATTAGAAACAAAACTTATTACAAAGACAAGTCAAACTTTCTGACATGTTATGCTTCACACACTGTTGATGATGCAGCTCTGTTGGGGGCTGTCATTTGTGATGCTGTCGATCGGAGATGTCCTGAGTAGCTCTATGGAGTGATATCGAGGCCAATCCAGGCTTATTACTCTGGATGAACTAAAATAAACCTGATCAAATTTAAACCCTGTCTTTATAGCACTCCACTGTATTAACTTCAGCCTGCTGGTGTTACTGTGCAGTCAGCCTCTATCAAGCAGCTTTGTGCTCTGAGAGAGTGAAAATTAAGGGCAAATGAGGAGAGAGAGTGTGACCTCTGAAACCCAGACACTAACAGATGTGTTACTGAATCTTAAATCTCTCCTCTGACCAGGGCACAAAGCGTTTAGATACCAGCCTATCATTTCTGGCCAGAGCTGACAGTTACTTTCACAGATAAGTGATTTTGTTTCCAGCGAATAGTCGCATTGAAAGTTTCTGTGACCTTGAACACACTCATCCTGGCTAATCAAGACTTTTGTACAGTTACAGTTGTTTCATGAGCACCAACCAGTGTTCGTTTCAGTCAGATCTACCCATTACTCCTCGCATCATGGTTCAAAATACATATAGGTGACGCTAAATTTGCCTTGTCTGTTGTTTGTTCTATACTGTCTGCTGTTCAGACCACAGTGGAAGCAAACCTGAATGCGGAACTGGCCAAACAGGATAGCCTGCATCTGGAAATGTTTTAACTTAGTTGGAAGATAAGCTTATCATTCCCATTTGTGGGCAGAGTCGCTTCATTCGACTGTGTGTAAGTTGCATCTAAACCAAAGTCAGCGCCCGTCATTGTGAAAGCAGTCTTAGGTGTGCCTGAATGTAATGCCAAGAGACAGAGCAGAGCTTTCTTTACTCACTGGAGTATTCAAACAGCTGGCTCTAATTAGCTTTTAACTGGAGCTTCATTACGTGGAGGCAATGAGGTAATTACTTTAACCAAATTAAATATAGGAAACAAGGAAATTAGCTATAAAAGCATTAAAAAAGCTCTTTTAATGACACTGTCAGAATGAATGTGCTCACTAAATGAGACGTTCTCAAAATCTACACAGGAGGCAAAGTTATGTCACAACAAACAGAAATAAGCCTCTACACATGAGTGCCACAGTCGTAAGCAAAAACAAAGCAGAAACAGTATTAAGTATTGATAGACTGTACGTGGTCAACTGCAGATGTGTACAGGGACTGGAAGCCTTAAAGGAAAAGTTGGATCCATTAGCTAATGAAATTACTGCAGATGGGTGGATACGATGTAGCCTGCAGTCTGGCTCCGAGTCAAGCCGATCGCACTCGCTGTAAGAGTCGTCAGGATGGAGGCTATATGAGCGATGACGAACAGCCAACTAAAAGGGATCGCGATCAGTTCAAGAAGAAAATAGCGAGGAACTGTGTTTGTATCGTGCAGCAATGTAAGTGTATTTCTGCATGCAATACACACCAATGAAAGCGGTGACCTTGGGGTTGATGATGCCGCTGGGTAGGAGGTGAAAGTCGTACTCGACTGAGTCGACCACCACTGTGTGTCCTGCGTTGTTGCCGCCCTGCAGGGAGAGAGGGGGGAAAAAACAGAAACTGATGACTAAAGCCAAACAGAAACTAGAGGAGGCTCTCCAACTTTGTTTTGAAAAGCCAAATAGTTTGGCGAGAAGCAACAAGCATCATACACAAACCACGAAGCGCTGCCTGTTAGGGTATGTGTTGCTCTGCGCTGTTGCTTAGAAACTTCTGCTTACTTTGAGGTCAGAAAGCAGAGGTATCAACCCAGTTTAAACCTACTGACAGATGCATGGAAGGGCATGTCAAACGAACTGTTGGTAATGTGTGTTAATCCTCTAGTCTGCACACCCAAACACAGCGACATGTTCTGTCAAGACTCTACAACTACAAACGTACACTTTAAGAATATATAATAAAGAAATATTCGTAGTTACGCCTGAAGGACATGGTACTCCAAGAAAGGAAATGAAGCTGGAGGAATAACGAGTTCTTGCGCCCCTCCTTACAACAAGCTGTGATTACAAAAGTAAAAGCTAGACTGAAGTTTATAATATTTGCGTAACAATATGCAATTTGTCTACAGGTTCTAATACTCAGAATTTAGATTTATATAGGGCTTTACAAGCTCTTCAGTCCTTTTCTTGTCAAAATTGGTGCCTATATTAACCATAATCTGTCTTTTTTGTTTATTGAGCCTTATTAGCAGCTTATATGGCCTCAATAATCTTCTACAGTTGAGAAGAGATTACTAGCAAGAAAAAAGGATATGGTAATGCTACTTCTTTCCAACTCCACACTCAGATTTCTAATTTTTAAGTATTTAACCAGTGAGGCAAAGCAACGACACTTATAATAGCTCATCAGACTCTGTGCAACTTTATACAAACACTGTTCACATTTGCAGCAACGCTCGCCAACACTTAAACTGACTTTGACATGTATAAAAGGCCAACTCCTCACACTTAACAAGACGACGCTATCTGCCTGACAGCTAAGTCGGTGAGAAAACAGAACCTCATCAGTTTTTTTTATGATAATAGTGATGATAAATCACAATAGTGATGACAAATTTATGACAAGAACAAAATCAGCTAATCATTCAGACTGTGGACTCTTGGAAGTGCAGGTTCTGAGAAGCGAAAGCAGTATCACTATCGGTGTGTAGACGCTCAGTTAGAGCTAGGCGATATATCGAGTTTTTAAAACATATCGATATATTTTTATACGAGATATAAGATGTGACAATATCGTTTATATCGATATAGTCTATGTTACGTTATAATTATACTTGTGGAGCCGCAAGTTTGCCTCTCTTTCGTCCACTTTCGTCTTTACGCAACGTTACTCGGCCTCGCCTCTCCTTCACTGAACACAACTCCCCCTCCTCCCCCATCGCTTCACCTGCAGGAAGCGACAAGATGGACACGGCAAATCTCCGTTAACGAGTTACTGCGCATCGCCCCGTGCGTGGGGCTGGACGGCGTCAACGTGTTAGCTAGCTAACCACGCTAACGAGCTAACCACGCTAACGCCATGCAGCCCAGAGGTGCTGCACGGACTAAAATCCTTTCATTTTCTCAAAAGTTGACAGCGCGCCTTATGTATGAATTCTGGTTGTGCTTGATGGCCGCGAACCGATTTTATGTGGAACACAGCGCTCAGCAATCTGTCAAAAAATGTTTTAGTACGACTTTAGTAAGCTACGGAGCTGCACCGCTTGATGGATTGTCGGAGCATTACGGCTGAGCCTCGCGGAGTGATACGTACTGTGCTTCAACGTAATATTACCCTACTGTGTATAAGGACCATAAATGGCACCTGTTATGAGACGTGGTTGCGAAGCGGATTTCAAACTCCAGGCTGTCAGTCACGCAGTACAAGTTGGGAACAGAGCAGCTGTGAAATCTGTCTTTGTGCTCGGCGTCTTTTAGTTTACATTTTGACTGCACAATTGTGAGCTTTTTGTTATGCACAAAAACAACATTGTTTTCTTTTATTTATGGAGCATTATTATTTAATAAATGCTCATAATTTATTTTTGAGTAAATTTTATGTACATCTGCTCTATGTTAATAAAAGTGCCTGTGTGACATCTGGGACACAGCTTTGACTAAGAACTCTCTTCTTGTTCTTACTTTATGGCTTTAAAAAAATATATCGAGATATATACAGCGGGGAAAATAAGTATTTGACACATCAGCATTTTTATCAGTAAGGGGATTTCCAAGTGGACCATTGACACAACATTTCCACCAGATGTTGCCATCAAGCCAAATATTGACGTCATACAAACAAATCAGAACATATAAGTATACAAGTTAAACCACAATAAATAAAGTGAAATGACACAGGGAATAAGTATTGAATACATGGAGATAACAAGGGGCAAAATGACATAGAAAGCCAGGAGATCACCTGAAATCTGTCAGTATTGATAGAGAAATCCTGTCCCCTATCAGTACTAATTGATATCAGCTGCTTTAGTCCTAATTGATGGCCTATAAAGGCTCCTCATTACCCAGAAGGCACACAGGAAAGACTTCATGATGGGTAAAAGCAAAGAACTCTCTCAAGATCTTCGTAATCTTATCGTTGAAAAGCATTTTGATGGGAATGGTTATAGGTGCATTTCCAGAATGCTGAATGTTCCTGTGAGCACTGTGGGGGCCATTATCCGGAAATGGAAAGTGCATCAGTTCACCATAAACCTGCCACGATCAGGTGCTCCACGCAAGATCCCTGTCCGAGGAGTCCAAAGAATAATCAGGAGGGTTCTCCAAGAGCCAAGAACCACTCTGACAGAACTTCAGGAAGACCTTGCATCAGCAGGTACTGTTGTTTCAAAGAAAACTATAAGCAATGCACTGAACCGCCATGGCATCCATGCACGCTCACCACGCAAGACTCCATTGCTGAACAAAAAGCATGTCAAGGCTCGGTTAACATTTGCGCAACAGCATTTGGAGAAGCCTGTGGATTATTGGACGACTATAGTATGGTCAGATGAAAGCAAAATTGAACTTTTTGGCAGTCATTCTACACACCATGTTTGGAGAAGAAATGGCACTGCTCACCACCCCAAGAACACCATACCAACAGTCAAGTTTGGGGGTGGAAGCATCATGGTTTGGGGCTGCTTTTCAGCAAGGGGTACTGGCAGACTTCATATTATTGAAGGCAGGATGAATGGAGAGATGTACCGGGACATTCTGGATAAAAATCTGCTGCCATCTACCAGGAAGCTAAAAATGAAAAGAGGGTGGACATTTCAGCAAGACAATGATCCCAAACACAAGGCCAAGGAAACAATGAAGTGGTTTCAAAGAAAGAAAATCAAGTTGCTTGAATGGCCCAGTCAATCACCTGACCTAAATCCCATAGAAAATCTATGGAGAGAACTGAAGATTAAAGTTCATAAAAGAGGCCCAAGGAACCTTCAAGATTTAAAGACCGTTTGTGTGGAAGAATGGGCCAGAATCACTCCTGAGCAATGCAGACGACTGGTCTATCCATACAAGAGGCGTCTAGAAGCTGTAATCACCAACAAAGGCTTTTCTACAAAGTATTGAATAAAGTGTGTTCAATACTTATTCCCTGTGTCATTTCACTTTATTTATTATGGTTTAACTTGTATACTTATATGTTCTGATTTGATTGTATGACTTCAATATTTGGCTTGATGGCAACATCTGGTGGAAATGTTGTGTCAATAGTCCACTTGGAAATCCCCTTACTGATAAAAATGCTGATGTGTCAAATACTTATTTTCCCCGCTGTATCTTATATCGCCATCCAGCTAAAAAATATCGAGATATGAATTTTGGGTCATATCGCCCAGCCCTACGCTCAGTACTGAACTATATCTGTACACCAATTTGTTTGCAGCACAAGACATCCACTGGCTAAAGGAAACTACAATTTCAGACAAGCAGAGACCATTTAATCTTGTTGTATTTAATCATGCTTCTGTGAGTTAATCTGATAGGATGTAGCACAGACGCCTGCAGATGATTTAGCACATCTGACTTTAGATATAAAAATGGGGGGACCCAGAAAAGGAACGGTGAGTTCTTGGACTAGAACATCACAATCTGACCTGCTTTACTCCTCTCTTCTTCATGTTTATCAGTCAGATGTTAAGGTAAAAAAGAACACGAGGTACACGGAAAAGAAGGGGAGAAACAAACAGATACTTAAGCAAGTACTTCATTTTTTAAATTTCTTTTTCTTTTGCTGTGATGAAAAATTAAACTGCTGATCCATTTTTTCTGCTGCAGCTTGCGTCACTACCCACAACCCACGGTGCCTATTCAACTTATGCCTGTGGACATAAATCAGGCTCAGCATGTGCTTTGGCCACATGGAGTTATTCCTGGCTACAGCAGCACCCTGAAGGTGGAGAGGGGAAACAGATGGGGGGCAGATGCCTCTCCTTTTTAGATATGACTTTTACGATTCACCCCATCCCCCCAAAGAACCGAAGAACTCCGGTCTTCCAGCAGTCCCATGATCGGCTTCTCGTACCCATCACAAGACACAAATTTTTACGATGGTCACCTACTGCCCTTTAGTTTGGGAACTGCAGGGGCAGTGTGATTACTGCTCTAAGGGTACAATAGAAGGTCTCTGCTATGCAAACATACTTCAACAATAACAGAAATGATTACTATTATTAAAAAAGAGACAAAACTAAAGCTGTAGAAGCTTTTTGACAATAGATAAAGGACCTGAGGAAAAATCTGACCTTGCTGTTGGTAATAATGAATCATGCGACTCTAACCTGGGATAAATGCTTTGATGTGAAAGGAAAAACATGAGTTCATCTTGCAGCTATGCATCTCTTAGCCATTGGAATTAACTGGACAATTAGTCAATCCCTACGTCATCAGGCGCTACTGGTAGTTTCTTCTGAAAGACATAATTACATAAGATTAATTTACAGATTATTTGGCTTCAGCTTTAAGAGATCTTAAGCTGATCCAATCTTTGGATCTTTATTTGGTTAATGTGTTTAAAATGCATTTTTTGCCCCATCCTCTCATTAATGTTGTGATGCAAGTACGGTACTTTTGAAAAGCACTCGTTGGTCTCAGATTTCATTTATTTTGCAAAAATAAGCAGCTTAGAAAAGAGCAAGCAGAAACTTCTACTCATTGTATAAGATTTTAATGTCTCAACGCCTCTGTTTTTACTGCTATGTCAGAATGGTAAGTTGGGTAAGTCGATGTCTTGCTGGCGCATCTGATCTTTTAGGTAGCATCGATTTCCAAAATGAGCTCAGTTCAGCGGTTTTGATGTTCACACTTATATTTTCTCTTCTTTTTTTACTTCTACAACTAATAGCACTGAAAAGAAAACCCAAACTGCTCAAACCCACTGGGCATACCAAACAGCGAACAGCAGGCACACATCGCTAGAACTGATAGAAAGTATTCAACTTACATTCAGCAGGTGGCCAAAAACTCAATAAAAACTTAGAGTCTGAATGACTTTTTGAGTATGATCATGATAATTGGATTTAGGTTGCTATGAATAACACTCAGCCTTGATGATGAACATGATGCTTTTCATCAGACTCATTATTAGATCCTACCTGCAAGATAAACCTGATTTTTACAAATGTCACCCACAGAGTTTTACACAGAGACAGCAGTGGGTTCAGTAGATTCAAAGACATTTACATTTTCAGAGGCTGGGTACGACTCAGTATTTATATCTCAGATCGCTGTCAGATAAATATTGTTTTTTTCACAGAAGATACTGTGATATACCACAGCAGGAAAAGTGATGCTTGATGGGACACAGTATCTGCAGTTGGAGAAAGAAACACTTTTCATAGACGTTTTGAGAGTTTGGGAGAACACTGGACTACTTCAACCACAAATCCTGCTTTTTAAACTAAATATAGTTATTACATTTGACTTATTTTAAAAAAGCTTTGACGCCTCACCAAACTGTGTTCACGTTACCACACTGAATCCCATGTGTTAGCACAAAAACAGGGACTTTTTTTTAGCGCTGCCGCTTTTCATCTGAATCAAGTAATGTGCAAAACAGTCAAAACCGTTCAGCACCAACTCCGTTCTGTTCAGTCATTTAATGCCAGATAACAACTTTGCTAAACAGATCAGTTGTACCTGACACTTTGTCTCTGAGAACCAGGGAGTCATAGTGAGGACAGGATCTTCCTCCTAAACAGGCTCATGTTTTGTTGGCAACCATTTGCCTTACTCAAGTGTACTCTGACACTAAATTGCAGGTCACTGTCATTTTCTGTACTACCTTACAATGCTGCAAAAGATTAACTACATCTTACGAATCAATCATTAAATAAAATCAAATACCATACTCCAGAACTTGGAGCGTGTATGTATATTTATAAGATATTAACTAGCCGTTGGGGATGCTCACAGTTACTTTTCTTCTTTGTGATGCAAGCAAAAAAACATAAAACAGGCAGGTAGTTTAAGCTAAGGCTGGATGTGATCACACCCCGAGCAACCTTAACAGATTGGGGTTTTTCAAAAAGATTTAGAAGCCCCCTCTAAAAAGTTTTGGCCTTCCACTCGAAAATAAATGAATAAATAAAAGGCCCAAAAAAGAAGCACAGAAGGAGACTGAGATATCCTTTGGCCAGATGAGCTAAACCTAGGCTTTGTTCCACTCCATTCTGGGTTCGTGCCCATGTACAGTTAGGAGCCCATCCAACGGGCAAATGAAAAAAAACAATATAACTGTATTTGTTTAAATGTTTCCTCAATCTATATATTACCAAAACGCAGATCTATTTAAATGATATAATTGGTAGAACACAGTAGTTCATCATACACACTGGTGAGGCTAGTAGTAACTCTCAGAGTCAGCTGGCTAAATGATACAGTACTACAAAAATGAATGAAACAGAAGTGATGGAGGAAAATGGAAAAACTAGCAATGCAGTGAATTTATGACGTGAAACTTTGGTCCAATCTAAATGAAGGAGCCAGGCTGCCCTGACCAGTGCAGGGGTTGCTGCAGCTCTCGACCAAAGCAGTGAATATCGAGAGAATATTTTACCTGCATTATTATTTATGTTTTGTTCAACAAAGAAAGTTCCTTTTCTAATTGGGCAAGAGTATTTTACCCGAGAAGCTCTCTGAGCTCTATACTTTA